>NW_013550615.1:3657660-4283874 GCF_000835455.1 Fonsecaea pedrosoi CBS 271.37 | reverse complement strand
GGACATTGTCTCGCCCTGGTCGGGGCCATCTTGGGCGCCACGGCGCAGACGATAAACACCATGGTCGGCTCCAACGTCTTGATCGGAACAGCCGCGGCCGCACAGTTTGCCCACATCTTCTTCCTGCCCGAGCTGGTGCCCAAGAAGGCCCGCGGCCTGGCCATCGGCTCCTGCTACGCCGTCGCCGTCCCCGGGAGCTGCTTTGGGCCCATCATCGCCAAAGCCTTCATCAGCCGCAATCCGCACGACGGCTGGCGCTGGAGTTACTATCTGATGATCATCACGACGTCCATCACCATCGCCCTGATGTACCTGTACTACCACCCGCCCACATTCTCCATGCTCCACGTCACCAACACGAAGATGCAAAAGATAAGAGCTCTGGACTACGGAGGCATCGTACTGTTCAGCGGAGGCTTCATCCTCTTTCTGCTGGGCATCAACTGGGGCGGCGTGTTTCACCCGTGGAAGTCCGCCCGTGTCATTGCGTGTATCGTCGTCGGTTGCTTGATGATCATCGGCTTCTGCGTCTACGAGGCGTACATCCCCTCGGATCCTCTGATCCCTCTGTCCATCATGAAGAACACCGAGTTTATGATGATCGTCCTGGTCGCCTGCGCGGGCGGCATGATTTACTATTCCATGACGGTCCTGTGGCCGACCATGTGTACTCTGTTCACCGACGACATACTGTACAATGGCTGGCTCTCCATGTCCGTCTCCGGAGGGTTCAGCCTCGGGACCATCGTCTGCAGCATCACGTTTGGATTTGGCCGGGTGCGATGGCAGCTCATGGCCGCCGTCGTCATCTTCGTCGTCTTCGTCGGCGCCGAGGCGGCCACCACCCAGTACACGAAGAACATGTCCGTGGCGTTTGCCATTGTCGGCCTCTTCTTCGCCGGGTTTACAGAAGGCCTCGTCAATGCCACCGTCTCCTTCACCGTGCCCGCCGAAGATATTGGACTCGCCGTCGGTGTGAGTAATGGTCTTCGAGTCCTAGCAGGCGGGGTGGCCACGGCCATCTACAACTCGATCATGACGAACCAGCAGGCCAAGCTGCACGCGCGCGACATCCCTCCGGCCGTGCTCGACGCCGGACTCCCCAGGTCTTCTCTCGCGACACTCATGAGCGTGGTGGCATCCGGTGGGTCGACGGCCAGTCTGCAAAAGATCCCGGGCGTCACATCGACCGTGTTGGCCGCTCTGGCCAATGCAGAGAAAGACGCCCTCGCCGGCTCAGTCAAGCTGGTGTTCTTGGTGTCGCTGGCCTTTGGGGGCGTGGGGATCGTCGCGACCTTTTTCATCAAGAACGTCGACTCGCAGTTGAACAACGTGGTCAATCGGAGGTTACATGGCCGTTCCCGGTGACCTATATGATACCCGAACTATCGATGAATCGGTCACCGTCCGAAAGACTCTGCGAGTCCCAGCCACCCTATCCACGTGGCTAACCGGCTTCTTGACGGAGATGTTCGTCCGGGTGGGGAGCTCGTCGTCCGCGCCTCATAACTTGCTAGTATAGAGGCAAACGGGATGTCGGGAGAACCCAAAGGGGGGGAGGGGGGGGGGTTTCTGATGAACCATGATAATGTAAAGCTCGAGCCCACAGAACAAGGTACATATGGAGAAAGGAGAATCATCCCCCTCTTCTAGGACTTGTTCTCGCAGCAAAGGAGATTCTGACCGCAGCCCCCTTGTATGGTGCGTTTGGTGTCTGTTTTGTCAGAGTCCTTTCCGATTCCCCACCACCGAAAGTGGTTTTTCTACCTGGAGGAATGAAATGGTACAGTGGTACAACCTCAGTTCACCATAGCACAGGCCAACGTAACTTGGCTCTTGCGCTCTGCGCGTTTCCGTAGGCACTTTGTTGATATGTGGTCCCCATTCAGTCGAATGGCGAAATGTCGTGCTCAACCCTCAGCGTTGTGTGAACACCAAAAAGCAGCCCATACATACTGCTTTATCCAGTAGCTCTAGTTCTAAAAGACAGGCTTCTTCTCCACGGCAGCGCACTGGTCGAATGTCAGGTCTGTTTCATCTGAATCATCTTCGTTCACATGCTTCAGGTAACGGGCAAGATCTCCTGCAGATCTGAACCCTTGAGTCCAGCATTTTTCGATGGCAGTCCCAAGCCAGACATTGTCTGTTGATGGGAGGCTATCCCGTGGCGGCCAAGCCACATCACCGTTGGCATCTTCCAGGTGAAATCTACAAGTTTGGCCCGTCACAATCTGAAACATGACCGCGCCAAGCTGTCCAATGTCGCTCAGAATCGAATAACCAAGCACATCGGTACCCTCAAGATCCCAGTCGAGCGGCATTAGAGTAGACTCTGAAAAGTCGACGAATTTCACGTTCAAGTCGCTGTCAAGAACGATGTTGGTGGGACGAACATCGGCCACGATCACGCGGCGAGAGTGGATATGGGCGAGTGTGTCCGCCAGACGTCTCAACCATCCCAGCTGCCGTTCTTGGTTCGGTCTGTTGTCCGCCAGATAGTGTTGAAGGTCCTGTCCCATCAGTGGCATTCGAACCGAGGGGTGTGTCGATGAGACATTGTAGCAGGGAGTAACCCCGACATGCGGGCCAATTCTCCGGTAGATGTCCTTTTCGGTGTTCAGGGCTCGAATCAGGTCGGCATGGTAGTCGTAGTCGCCTTCTTGGGGGGTCCTGCTCTGATCTATCGAAGGGGTGATGTCTCCAATCAGCGTGATTCTCGACAGACGCGGAATTTTGATGGCGTATCTCCCTCGCTGTATGACAATGTTGGTGCGTCCAATCCCTATAACTCTGTCCGTCACTGTGGTACCATCTAGATGAACGAATTCAGCGACTGGAACTGACTCCATTGCCGAGATTGAAGCAATATTGGGTTGCCCCCTTCGGTTTGACCAAGTAATGTAACTGAAGGACAGACTTCTGAGGGGCGACTTGGACACGAAAAGAGTGAAGACAAATTGGTGTCAAGCAGCTGTAGACGGGGAAATAGAACACTTCATCTCAGGTTAGATGAGTTGATGATTTAAGGGAGAAGGAGGTTGGATTACCCCGTATGCTGAGACAATACCCCTAGCTCACGTGATAGGTCACGTGGTTAGATCCACGATTGGGATTTCACAGCCCCTTGTAATATGACTGTATAAAGAAGTTTAACTACCTCAGGGCAATGATGACCTGAGGGCTAGGCAACATGGCAAGTATAGTCGAAACCCAAAGGAAATTTCTAGTTGTAAGCCTCACCAGCCCGAACTGGATAACGGGCACCAGACCGCCTTTGTCCCTGGACGAATACAGGTAAGGGAGAGCGCACAATTCGCGTCGTACGTAATGTGTATCTATGGATACATGTAGGCTACAGCACTGCAATGGCGTTGGGCGGCGACGCCACGCCTCCGACCACGTACAGCGGGGCACTGGTGAAGAAGAAGGTCCATTTCTTCGCACCGTCACACACGACGGCGAGCTGCTCCAAGTTCCACAGCTCACCCAGGGGACAGCCCCAGTGCGCGAGGATCCATTCGTGCAGGTTGACGCCACCTTGAGTCCCGGGCACTTTCTTCCACTGGCTCGGACAACACTCAAACCCGACCGTGTCCCCCGCCAGCGCGGCGAAATGGTGGTTCCAAAGCCACCGCACCGTCTCCATGGACCTTTCCAGGCCGATGTACGTGCCGGCGGAGAAGGTGGCGGCTCGCTCCTCGGGGGTGGCCTGGTCGTGCCACTCGATGAACCCGAAGCGGATGATCAGAATGTCGCCGGACCGGAACTGCACATTCTGGTATGCGGCCACGGCGTCCAGTTCGGCAACCGTCACGGCGAAGGACGTGTTGGGTGGTGCATAGGGCTGACCGGTCTCCTGGCGCCAGCGAGCATAGTCTAGAAGGACCGCACGGCCAACGATGCCGCCGCGCTCGACCCATTCTGTGAGAAGGCAGTAAGCACGTTATCCGCGGCAATATGACGATGGGTCGATGCTTGCTGAGGCCAATATCTTACGATGAACTTTCTGTGCGTAGTAACCACAATAGGGGGACTTACTGTGGATGCCATTCCTGTCGTGCCGTCCAGCTGCAATGTCGTCGTGGCTGACGCCGTTGTAGTACAGCGCGCTCTCCTGCAGCGCGATGTGCCGCAGTCCATCCCACTGAGAACTCGCCTGGGTGTTGAACCGGAGGGCGTCGTCGAACCCGTACTTGTCGTACCTCCCGCCCTGTTTGAGAGAGATCACCTCGTGTTCGGGTTGTCGGCGTCCGGCAAGAGGCGGGAAGTGGTCCAGGGCCAAGTCGAGCGACACGCTTTTTCCAAGCCGGATCTCGTGTTTGGCTGCGAGGATGGTCTTTGGCGTGAGTAGATTAAGTGCTGGGGTTCGCTTCACGTTTTAGTATCTAGACTCTAGTAGGCGGGTGGAAAGGCCGAGGAAGTGAGACATGCACACGGATATAGACCGACACTGACATACTTCCAAGTTGGTCGTCATCTCCCCATAGACCCCAGGCGTTACCTTGAGGCTGACCTGGGACGGGAGGTAATGAATCAAAGTCAGGGATTGATTGCATGGGTATCGCCAGGGCAACTTTTTTGCAAGTCTTGTGTCGGGGATTGGAGTCTTTCTTTGGTCCAAGGTCATTTTTACAAAACCAACACCAGAACACGACACAGAAGACTTCTTCGGCAGTCCCGCGGGATCTTTTGTTTCCGAAACAGTGGGTGAGCTGAAGGACAAGTCCACAAGGCTGTCGGGCAGCCTCGTCAATCCCGAATCCCGTCGATGATTCCGAGGTCGACGAGGCTGCGATTCCCCGCCATTGCGATTGTTGGACTGACTTCAATCCGCATTCCCGAATCCCAAGGACGTCCCTCATCCTCAATCCTACTCCCCTCTCTTTTGCAGGTCGCTTCTTGAAACCCTTGGGCAGTATTTGCATTATCGCTCTATCTCGTCCTCTCAATGTGGCTAAGATATGGAGCCCTTCCAGAGCATCCCGTCACCCACTAATTGGCAGGATCCAGCAGTCCCGCGACGACGAAAATACGTCTCGCGTGCGTGGTGAGTCCCTAGGGGCCCAAGTGTTTCTGTAGGCCATATTCTCATCTTGAAATAGTCTCGACTGCTCTAGGCGTAAAGTCAAGGTATCTACTATCAAATCGCACTGCAACGTGCAACGTGTACCTGACCTGACCTGACCTGATCAGTGTAGTGGAGAACAGCCTTGCCATCATTGCCACGCGGCCAATGTCGAATGTGTCTATTCTGATACCAGGAAGCGACGAGTTATTCGCCGTAACAGACCTGATGCCGCTGCCGCTGCCAATGTCGCCGCCACTGTCCGCTCGCCTGTTGTGGTTGATGACCCTGCCAATGGACAACCAGCCACCATGGCTACGACCCAAACAGGAACACAGGATGACCAGTCGCCGGAAACCATAAGAGCCGAGATTGCTGCCATCATGGATCGGGTCGCCATGCTCGAACGAAGAGCCACCGAGTTGGAGAGCCCCGAGTCGGATATGACACCCAAACCAGACAGAGTCAACCTCGTCGCCGGCAGACATTCGTTTGGGGTCGACTTGCCACCCGAATCAGAAGACACACCATACCCAGACAGCCTCGCAACGTCCGTTACCGAAGATTCTTGTCGAGGCGGCTCGAGCTCCTTGGAAGCCATCGCAGCCCTGAACCGCATTCTCGGGGACGAGCCGCAACAGAAGACACCGCCTCGATCCATGGCAACAGCACTCGCACGGTGTCCCTTTTCTGACACGGGGAGCTTTCCAGATTGTTGTAAAGCGGACATTCAACGGTGGGATCCACGACGAAAGCCTCAAGGCTTGGAGCTCATGCTGCAAGTGTGCAAGATCTTCTTCTCCAGCCAAAATCCACATTGTGAGCCATGCCACTGTCGTACCCAAAGAGACGAGATTGACTGATGATCGTATTCGACAGGTCCATGCCTCAATGAAGCGCAGTTTCTGGCGCAAATGGAGTTTTACCTCAATCGCGACACAACCTGGCACAACAATATGGACACGCTCCAGTTTGTGGCCTTGGTCAACCTCATCGTCGCCGAAGTCAAGATTCTCCACGAACATTGCGCCTCGACCGAAGAGACTCCTCCGGGCTGGCAAGAGTTCCTCCGAGCAGACCATCTCCTACAACACGTCACTTGGCTGGGACGCGGCAACCTGGCGACCATCCAGATCCTGCTGATCAAGTGTACGTACCTGCAACACGCCGAGAAGCTGAATGCGGCGTGCGCCACCATCGGCACCGCCGTGCGACTGTGCTATCAGATCAACCTGCATGACCAGAACACGTGGCACAACCGCACCACCTTCGACGTCACCATGCGCCGGCGGATCTTCTGGTCTCTGTTCTATCTCGACCGAAGCGTCTCGTTAATGAGTGGGGTGCCATACCTGATCAATGATGTCGACGTCGTCGTCGACCTGCCGCGATGTCTGGACGACCGCGAATTCAGCCCCAGCTGTCCAGCACCGGCAGAGAACCCCGAGTGCTCGCCCATCCCGTACCTCCGCAACATGATCGAGTGGGGGAAGCTCTCTTCCGAGATCTGGGACAAAATGTTTTCCAAAAAGGCACCGCGGCCTGTCAGTCAGGACTTTATTGCGACGACCGACGCCCGGATTGTCTCGTTGAGCACCAACTTGCCAGTCGGGCTGCAGTGGAATCCTGACGTGCTGGCGTCTTGGGACACGGACCGCCATCCTCTGTACCTTTTGCGCCAGCGAATTGTCCTCCATCTGGTAAGAAATAGCACCATACCCGATCTTATAGTCTGTGTGGCCCCCCGAAACTCATCTGACGCTCATCTACCTAGTTCATCAATCACTTGCGGATCCTCATACGGCAAGAAGAGTTGATCAGTCTCCAATACAGCCAGAAGGTCGCCGAGACGTCGCTGTCCCTGGCCGCCAGCTCCGTCCAAGCCATCCACGGCTACCACAAATCGCCCTGGCGCCGCGGCGTCGAGCGGTACTCGTCGGTGGTGTATCTGACCGTGGCCATCGTCCCGCTGATCTGCCTGATCATCAACAAGACCATCGCGGTCCACATCCGCGCCGCCGGGACCGAGTCGTTCAAGATCGCCCTCGCCATCCTCACCGACATCTCCGAGGGGTTTGCCCTGGCGCGCCGCACGCTCCAGCGCCTCCGCCGCCTCATCGATGCGGCCAACAAGGTCGTGGCTGTCGACAGCGACGACCGGAACATGACGGATGCAGGTGGCGACGTTGGCACCACGGAGCTCCTGCCCAATGCCGTCGAGCCTCCCACCGCGTTGAACCTCTTCGACGAGACCCTCCTACTCGGCGGCGACCCGGGCATGGACGAGAGCTCCGACGACTTTCTCAGCGGGCTCCTGACCACCTTTGCGAGTGGAGATAGTTTTGATTATGCCGATTGTAATCTAGATGACCACCAGTATCGTTAGAAAAATTTGTCTCTCTGCCGGCCCCCTCCCAACGCCATCGGTCTAGACCGAGGATTCCTGCTAGGGCCTAACTGCACGTTGCAGCCAGTGGAGACTGACTGCATGACGAATTGGAACTTGGAGAGAAAGTCACGGCTTTATATAATACCTTTTCTTGACGTTTGGACTGTTTGGCCCGTTTGTCGTTTGTCGTGCACAGTAGGTGCACAGTAGACAACCCCCCCCCTGTTCCTTTTACCTTTGGTTCCGGATGGTCATTCTCTGTTCATGATTTTTGCCTTTACCCTTGGATACAGGCGGACATTCCTTATTCATGTTCTTTGTCGTTGTCGTTGTTCTTGTTGTCTCTCAGACAGACTCTCGGTCCACCCGTCTCCCATACCTGGTCCCGCGTAGCAGTGCCTCAACAGGCAAACAGGCCGGCTCTTTCCGCTGTATACGACGAATCCTCGACAGATACCGAGTACCTCGAGGTAGAATGGAGACAACGTACATACCGCCGCTAACAGGGGTCTTTCTCGCGGTGGAGCTCCGCAGTAGATATGTGTATGTATGTATGTATGTATGTATATCGCTCGTCCTCGTCGCTACTGAGCAGGGCTACTTACTTCCCTGGCTCCGTATATCTTGCGACATGTACATGTATCTGTAGCTGGTCCTGTGGTTCTGTTGCCCTACCAGAGCATCCACGCCCTTTCACACGTCCCCGTCCCATCCTGTCCTATCCAGCGTCGTGATTTCTGAAAGAAGTATTCGTCGGGAGACGACAGTCTGAACAAGAGAACAGAGACCGCGCCCGCGCCCTCGCCCTCACCCTGGCCCGGCGGTCTATTGTCCTGGTCTTGATCTGGTGCTGGTCCTGGTATTGTCTAGTCTAGTCTGTAGTGAATGAATCTCGCGTCTTGGTTATCCATTCTCTACAACAAACATACAAATACACGAGTTACTCTCAGGAAAAGAGAACGCCAGGGCCGATTCTCTCGCCCCAAAACGATACCGTAACAAGCAACCCTTGTACCTTTTCCTTGTAACCTCCTAACCCTGCAGCCCTTGCAACCTTTATGCCTTGTCTTTTCGTCCCTTTGTCCCCCATTCCGGCCATCGAGATGGGCTTCAATCCCTGGGTCCCAAACCGAAGACAAAGAGCGGGCTACATGGCCATGATCGCCGAGAACGGTATGTCATTTCAGAACCACCCCAGCATCCAGCAGCTGGCGACTCAGAAAAGTGCCACTATCTATCCCGTCGTGTCGCTGTTCTTGCGTCTTCCATATCTACACCTTGACTAAATGATGTGCTTTTCTATTGACAGGCAACTTTGGGGATATGTTCTGGGCCTCGAGTGTCCGTATTCGCAATCGCAATCGCAGCCGCAACCGGATTCGCGAGGACGAGCCAGGTCCAGGTGCAGAGCCAGATACCTGGTCTGTGGAGAATCATGCCGGGAGTGACGTCGGGGATGTGGTTGGGGTTAAGCGAGAGATTAAGCAGGAAGAAGGGGAGGAGATCAAGAAGGAAGAGGTCAAGATCGAGGTCAAGAGGGAGGGTGGCGACGACGAGGAGAGACAGAAGCAGGTGTTGGTAAAAGAAGAGGACACGGATACGAACACGGACATGGACGACGACGTGGCTCTAAAGATCAAGATCAAGGTGGAGGCAGAGGAAGAGGAGAAGAGATAGACGAAGGGACAACATCCTATCAAGCGCACTCACTCGTCCCTTCCCGCTTCTCCCCCTGCTGAGGTACTGGATTACTGGGCCACCTGATCAGAGAGGAGGCTGGTAGAAGCACAGGTGAGGCACGGACACCACCCCTTGTGAGCCGGTCTGCTCGAACAACAACCAAGACGGCTGGACAGACACGACGGGGCAAGCGAGGCTGCGAGGCTGCGAGGCTGCGAGGCTACCAAGGCAAAAAGGGGGGCCACAGAACGGACGGACGGTCCAGAACACACGGGCCAGGCCAACACACCTGGATTAGGTACCTCGTACAAATACCAAGAAAAGACTGACTGTCGAACGAAGTAACTAACTACCTGTAATCTGGCCCACCCACCAAACAAGCTCACACAGATCCACCCTCGACCCTGGCTTGACCCTCTTGCCCACAAGAGAGTCTGATCCGTCCCTTGTCCCGTGCCATACTAGTGCATGCATGCATGGATGGCATGCATCTGCAAAATGTATCTATGTGTATGTGTATGTATGAGTCTATTGCCATGACGCACCACCACCACCACCTCCTCCTCCTCCTCCTCCTCCTCCTCCTCCTCCACCTGTAATCACGCCTTGACCTCCTCAGCCACACCAATGGCCTCCTTGCCCGTGGTGGCGCCGGCAGTGGCTTCCTCGTCCGGCTGTGAAGTGCCCTTGGACACGCCATCTATCACAATGGTGTGGTCGTGCTCCTCCTGGACGTGCTTGGGGATCGTCACCTCGTCCTCGGTAAAGTACTTTGTCTCGTCGATGTGGTAGAGCGCCAGGTATCCCATCGCGATCACCCCGGCGGTGTAGAACGCAAACAGAGCACCAGATTCTTTCAAGAACGGCACGCCCATGCTGTCGACCCCAAAGTCGATGGCTTCTCCGGCGGCCATGAATCCTCGGAAGACACCCTGATTCGTAGCGCTGTTAGTTTGGGGAGGCTTTAATACCTTATTTCGGGGAGGGGGAGACACTCACGGCATTGTTGGCAGCCGCGCGGGGATTGTTGGTGAAACAGCCCAAAAAATAGAGGATCATGTATTGGAACAGCGAGCACGACACCCAGTTCAGCATGAACAGCACAAAGATGGCCCCAAAGTCGGGGTCGTTCCAGTCCAAGGGAGGCGACGGCGGGTTGTTCCTGTCGTAGTTGCGCGTCCGCACCATCTCCCAGATGTAGGCGCCGATCACGGGGACGCCAGTAATGGCAAGGCCGATTTGGGCTCGGGTTCGTCGACGCACTTGAGGTTCAGGCCCGTTAGTATTCAACCATATAATAGAAGAAGAAGCGCGGAGGAGGTGTTTTCTGGTACAAGGCTGGTGGTGAACGGATTGAGGTTCACTTACGCTTTTCGTTGTCAAGAAGCAACGTCAACAGCCAACCGCAGATGATCTGCAGCGTCACAGAGCAGAATCCCAGCAGACTGCGGGCGCGGAGACTGTTGCGGAAGGCATTGGCACTGCCGCCGTAGACGAGGAAGCATTCGCTGACGGCAAATGCAGGGATCTGCACCAGGTCAGTCGTCATTCACAGAGTATCTCGCGCACAACGTACCATGACGAGCATTCGCCAATCCTTGAAAGCTTCGAGATTCCCCTTGAATTCGTCCCAGAAGGGCCGGGCTTTGACCACGGCAATGTTGGTCCCGTCGTCTCGCACCACCTTCTCCGGAGGTCGCAACAGAAACGCCAACGCGCAGCCGACAAAGTCCATGACGATAAATACGATGTAGACCGCTGGGGGGACACCATCACTGGTAGCCTGGTCCCGTGTCAGTATCGTGAGTGAAAATGAAGGTCGGACACGGTCGTGAGTACCTTGTTGTGATTGATGATGAGAGGGATCAGCCCGCCAATTGCAGCGCCGAGAGCCTGGAGGTTGATAGATATCGCCACGAACTTTCCCCGTTCGTTCTCCTCGGAATAAGACATGGACAGGTATCCGGAAGTCACGTAGATCAAACCGGCAGAGATCTGGAGCAACGCTTAGCAAGATTCATAGTCGCCAATACCTCGTTTCGTTTTCTTACACCAATCTGCGAATACCTGTTAGCTTAAATCCGGTCAAGACGGTGCGCCGAGCAATTGTGCCCATAGAGCAAACACCAGTGTGTAAGAGGCAGACTTACGCAGACAGCGGCGATAATAGGAAAAGTCTCTTTGCCGTGCTGATCAAAGTACCACAGACTCCCGACGTAGAGAATGTATCCGATAACACCAAACTATACAGGTTCGATTAGCATATCCTTCTTTCGACGACCGAGCCATCACGGGCAACGTACAAAGGCAGTCAAGGCAGGGCCGATCGTATTCAGAATAGTCCCCCCGAACCAGGCTGAGACGGCATAGACGGCGCAGAGAGTAGCATTGGCGATTTGGACGACCTCGAACGAGTTGGGTTTACCACCTCCGGCACCCAGGAGGTTGAGAGCGGCATACAGCCCTCCGGTCAGGCCGATGAGGATGCCACCGATGAAATTTTGCCTGCGCGTCCGTCAGAACAAAGCGTTGAACATGTGATATAGTACCAGGGGGACTCACCAGTATGGGCTGTTAAGCCTGAGCCTGGGAATACCCAGACCGTAGGCCATGGTGTTTATAGAGAAGTGGCGAGATTGTGATGTCGGGGAGGTTTTGCAACTGAGTGAAGATGGAGGAAGAAAGACCAACAGACGGCGACGATCGTGCAGCGAAGTCCCTGCTTTATGTTCAAGTCACTCTACATGGCTCACGTTGATCCTTCGTCCAGCAACTTGGGGGTCCCCTTAACGTCCGAGGCGGACCCGGTAAGCCAGGTACAGACATTCTAGTGTCCCTGCGTGGCGTGAACCCCCGACTAGGTCTAGCAGGAAAGCATAGAGACTGGCCAGGAAACCAGGTTGAGCCTGGGATAGGACGGTCGAGGTAGAGACGTTATGCGTTAAGCGTATAGAACCCACGAGCCGTGATCCGGGAGGCGATTTTCTCTGGCAATTTCACATTCGCCTGCCATGGTCATCCACTCAGATGTATACCTAATCTATCGAATCGACCAAAGGGAACAAGGAGCCAGGGAGCCTCTCTTGCCACAAGCGGCCATTTCGCCAAGGTGGTTTTTGTTTTCTGTATGATCGGGAACCCGGAAAGGGTCAGTCTTATCTCTCCTTCCTGATCGGTTTGCTCTCTGCGAATGAGCGGGCGATTATCAATGGAATCCTTGAAAGGGAAATCCTGCATATGAGAAAGGGACACGCGGTGAAAGCACCTCCAACCCCCAGCCGCGTTTCTTTGTCCGGGTTCCACTTCTTGGTATGGGGGAAGCCGAGCCTGTCGGGAAACCAAGCCCTGCAGGTTTAGCTTAAATGGGCTTGATTAGCTTAATTTGTCGGACCAGTAGGAAGGAATGAGGAGAATAGTGGTGTTGGCCCTCGGGACAGACGACTATCTTCTTGCTTGCTTGTTTGAGCACCCATCTCGTATCTGCACTTCATCTGCATTTTACTCGTATCTGGGCTCGAAGTCGGCGCCCGTTGCACTAGATTGGCGGAAAGCGGCTGGAAGAAGGCTTGTGAGATAACAGGAGGCTTCATCTCGTCGCACGAGGTATCATGGTAGGGGAGAGAGAGACCCGAGTTCGTGGTTGAGATTGTCGATTCTCCTACCGGGGAGTCGCCGGCTCGGCGTGCGGGTGTTTCGAGGCTTTGACATGCGATGAACCCTAGCCGTGGTGATAAGGGCAGGCGTGACGCGGGAACAGGAGGAAAGTATCTCGAGTGTTGGGAAGCATAATTGCAGCTGATGTCGTGGGCGTGGATGAAGAAGGAAATGAATGGAGATGAGGCCAAGTTTGAGTCTGTGAACCAACACGTGACCCTCCCTGGCTACATACCCCTTTACTGGGGGCCTCAAGGCTCTGTTATATACATGCGAAGAAAGAATCTTATGAGCAAGTAGAAACGTATGTAGACAGACGACGCATTGATCACCCAAAGTCCAGCTTCACAAGTCGACGCCTCCATTCACCGTGACCCCCGGCAGCTCACCATCCCTGAACTGTCTTGCCATTTCCTCAAATGTCACCCACTCCACGCCCTCGTGGCTGTTGATATACTCAATCAGCTCCTCCTGCATCAGGATCACCTGTGCTTTGCCCGTCACTTGGGGATGACAGGAGATGGGGAAGATGAACGAGTCATATTCGCGATAGTAAAAGTCAAACTGTCGCTTCCACAGCTTCAGCACGACGTCCGGATCAACAAAACCCTGCCCGACAATCTGGCCCACGTTGAGGGGCGGCCAGTCGTCCAGATGCCAGTTGGCGGGGATCTCGATGATCTTGGACGGCTGCAGCGCCGTCATGGGCTTCATCCAATGCTCGGCCTTCATCTTGAGGTTGATCTCGGTCACGCTGTTCTTGTGCGGGAGCCAGTACGGTTGACAGTCGTGGTGCATGTGCGAATGGTCGTAGAGGATCCCGGCCTCCTCAAGGATCTCGACCGTCTTGGCTGACGGCGTCCAGGCTGGCGCCGTCCATCCTCGGGGTTTCTTGCCCGTGAACTTGGTCATGACATCGATGCATTTGGCCAGAATGTCGCGTTCTTGTTCCTCGGAGACATCCGAGACAAACTCATGGGTGTAACCATGCATGCCACTTTGTTCTTTTGTGTCAGGACTCTACTGGAGATGTAAAACGAAAAGGTGTCTTGGAGAATCCTTACATTTCATGCCCGGCATCGCGGACCTTGGCCAGTTGCTCGGGAAAGGATTCGAGAGTGTGGCATGGCGTGAAAAAGGTCGCCTTGATATTGTACTTTTCAAAGAGCTTCAAGACACGATCAAGGCCGACCGTAGCACCAAACACACCGCGAGACATGTTGGTCCTATCCGTGCAGCAGCCTCCCTCGCGAGGCATCATCCACGCGCTGACGGCATCGACGTCGAAACCGTAGCCACAAAGTACCTTTTTCCCCATGTCGAGTGTTATATGTGGTCAGTCTTTATGTTAGGAACAGGTGGTTTCGAAATGAGGAAGTCAACAAAGGAGCTGAAGAGTATCTGTTCTCGATGCTTTAAATCGCCCAAGCACAAGCAGGTTCGCTCGTGTCTCAAAGATATCAGTATCGCCCAAACCCCAATTGGGACTATTCCTTCGGGCTACTTCTCTCCTGCCCAATCCGTCTTTGTGAGAGCGCCCCCGAGGTGCACGAATTCCTGTTGATAATGGCGACCAGCGCGCCTAAACTCTAACCAAACGAGATCCCTGGAACGAGTCGGGATAGGCCCATCAAAGGATGTAAACACGTACAAAATATGCATAATTTCCCCTCATTCGGTGTCAGTGGCACGTGGTGCAGAGTGGAGCCGATTAGGGCGACGCTCGTATTTTAATCTCTGGACCAAAGATGAAGAAGCCTTACAAAGACGCCGTGGTGGAGAAGGCCAAGGCACCTTTGTCTGAGCTAGGGACAACGTCAGCTCGCTTACATCTACAAGTATTGCTAGGTAGGTCTGCAAGTCCTCGTAGATACGGTCACTCTCCGGGCACCATCCCCCAGCGGCCTTTAAAGACTGTGAAGCACTCAATGGAGAGAGACACAGAAAGTCTTTCATGTACACTTCCATCCCCTTCGGATCAATTTGGCCAGAATCCTCGACAGTTGACAGAGGCGAATCTATTCAAAGAGATAAACACAAGATGTTGTATACCAGTGTTCATCGACCGATTGCGCCAATTTTCGGGTCTGCCGATAAAGCAGTTATCTTTGTCGGTGTCCTAGCGGCACTGCCGCTTCCTCCCAAGCAGAATGGCGCAGCTTTGCTCAAGCACATGCCTCTCTGAAACAGATGCACATGAATCAAGAGTAGGCTTTTGGTCGGATTGGCAAAACACTTGAAGAAACGCTGTAATATGGCCAGTACACCTTTTCCCCGTGATTCGGCGATTAAGATATTATGCCGAATGATGTGGTTGGAGATAGGCGTTGGCGATCCTATCTTTGCGGACCTGCGGTAGATCACCGCCACAATCTCAATTCCCTTCGCCCTCGGCCCACGTCGCCCTTCCGTCCCTTTTCTTTCATCAGCATGGTTGAATACACATGCACTTGGGTTGAAGTTCTGTGCGACCCCAAGAATCGAGTTTTTCTGCCATCTTTGGCATTGCTTGCCTGCTGAGAAGTCAGTCCCCAAAATCAAAAACCCTTTGTGTCTCCACTTGGACAAAATCTAGGCGTCGCCGCGACAAATGCTACTTGGCCCTTGCAGTACGGGTTCAGTTGAGCAGGTTCGCCGTTCCAGGCGCATTCGTTGTGAAAGGTTGGTGGTATTGGCCCTCCCGAGTCTCGCTCAACGGCGCATCCCCAAAACCCGGGCACTGAATGACAGGAAGAATGGCACAATTCCCACCATGTGCATTGCCATAGCCAATTCCTCGGATCTGCTCCATTGTTATCGACCCCAAAGTCGACCCTAACCAATATACCACCCGCGGTCGAGGTAGCCAGCCGAGTCTCCTTTCCACATTAAGAAGAAGTCCCATATCAGAGCCGACCGACCGACCGACCGGCCCAGCGTGTCGAGATACTTGCATACTTGGTTGATGATCTTTGCAGACTCTTCTGGCTAACTACCTAGCTAGCTAACGGGCCATGCAACCATGCATCGGGATTCCCAGGCCACCACCTCCACCACTACGAAGGATCGAGAGCGTTAAGTTCCATTCTTCACACGACGGTGCTCGTAGAATCGAACCTGAACACGAAACGCAAGCACCCATATGCAGAGCCGGACGGAACCCTCGTGCTGTCTGTCGAGGGGTGTGTGTGTGAGAGGGAAGGACCTTCATGATTTTCAAAAACATACACTATTGACACGGTTGAAAAGTGGGAGGCTGCAGATGTCAGTAATGTAAAATGTGTTTGCGAACAGGTCTTCTCCAAGATTGTATCGAGATACCTAGGTAGGTACATAGGCATGCATAGATATGTACTTGAGGAGGTAGGTATGGTACACACACACAGTGTCCTGGGTCAAACACAAAACAAATAAAGCGGCATTTGCTGCCTTGTGAATCAATCAATCAATCATTCAATCAGCTTCGGAAGGGCGGCGGTCATGACCCACGACTCATGCACGCTACTCGACGGATCAGAAATCGCCAACTAACTAGATCTCTCTGGGACGGGTTTCTCCTCTACGAGGCACCTCGTAATAATTACTCGAAAACGATCAAATCTTCGCAGCGAAAAGGGTGTGGGGTCAAATCGGGGAAACAAATCGACGCTAGCTATTTTGGGAATTCCGTGCAGGGGTGCCTCGGAATTCAATGGTCCGGGATTCGGAATATCCTTCCAAGGCTTCCCTGTGCTTGGAGGGCAGGAGGGTCACCGAGGATTTATCCGGTGCCAGAGTAGCTTATCCTCGGCTCCCGTACCTAGTACGGGTGAAGCTCCAAGATTCGGTTCGTGCAAAGGTCAACAGCTCCATCAAGATACCATAGCTGGGTCAATATTGAATGTTTTGTGGCCATTTCGCCCGACCTATATATATACGTTTTCCGAGTAGCAGAGACCATTCGCATTGAGCACACGCACCTAAAGATATTTGTGAACCGCTACTAATGCAACCCTCCCAATCACGCCTATAGCTTCCAGGTATTAACTAAGCTGCTTCATGTCAGTGAGTCATCTTCTTTCCTCAGCCCAGAGGAACGCCGATTATTAGATCCAAAGTCTTGTGCCCCCCAAAGGACCAGTGGGTTCTGTCCAAGTTCCCTCCTCTGGCCCGTCCTGATCGTATCTATGTCGTCCGACCATCAAACTCCTAGATCCAACTCTTTGATGCTCAGTCCAAGTATCGAGAGATTCCACCACTCTATCTGTTTGTCTGGTATAAAACATTCAGACGCTCAACGCCCGAGATTCTTTTGTGACGCATCAAATAATAACGCTTCTCGCTGGGTACCGTTGTGCCCCGAAACCCTGTATCGACAGACCTCAGCAAGGTCAAATGGCTGTAATACCGGAATAACCGTACATCTGTGTGTTGTTATGCATGACATGCCCAGGAGCAGGAGGCACATAATTGCCTTGGTACGGCGGATTCTGTGCTGAAAAATCGGCATTTTGGTACAATGGGTTGACAATGCCGCTAGGGTATTTGGCACGAGGGGGTGTTGCGTTGGGCGTGGCCGAAGTGCCTGAAGGTCTTGAGGGTGCGTAGTACGTAGAGGCCGAGCTCACGGTATCATAGTCTTGAGCATTACTGGTCCAGCCCCATTTCTCCCTCAGTTCATCGTGGATCGAGTCGACACGCCAGCCTGTTTCCTTTTTGATGCGGTCGAAGATCTGCAGCACCTCTTCCTGTTCCCGTCGGATGGTGAGGTTCTCGCCAGCCACGGCTAGACACCGAATAGAAGCTGATGCCACCCCTCGGTCCTTGACATGGGCCACAATGCCACAGATTTGTCGTGAATGGTGGAGCCTCATGTCCTGCATCTCCTCTGCCTTTTGTGGGTGCATGCTGGCCAAAGGATGAACTGAACCAAGCAGTGCCATGGCCGTATGATAGAATAACCTCGCGACGATGGTTGCCCTCTTGATGAACCACACTTCAGGGAACGCACTCTTGGATGCCGTCAACTGAGGTGGAACGTATGCAAGAGCATGCATTGTGGGTGGCACGCACTCATGCCAGCGGTCACAGAAGAACTTCAGGCCCAGCCACTGTTTGTTTCGCTGGTGCAAGCGCATCTGTTCTGCATGTACGCTGCTGTCGTTATACCGCCGCTGAGCCTCTGATCTGAAATTGGTGATCTTGGATAATATCCATAACATTCTGTGTGCCCAATCTTCTTCGTGTCCGGGAACAAGCTGAGGGGTCATGGCAATGTCAATACCCCAAGTATCGGGATCCCACGCCACGGCCCAGTTGAAATGCAAGCAGCTAAACAGTTCCAGCCCGACATTCAACCAGAAACAAGCGGCCCCGATGCCCGCTGATGTGGCGTCCCACCGACACTCCTTGATGAGGGCACGGGCCCCGGCGATATGGTTCATGCGCTGCAGAGCTTTCTCTGACATGACTTCGTAGACATTGAGAATGGTGGCTGTAGTGGCGCACAGCACACTATCTCGATCTGGATTCTGTAGTGCCTTCAGCAGTAGCTGCGTTGCACTGTTGTAGTAGTTTAATGCATGCTCTTCTGGGTAGATTGGGTTGACCAACGTGAGGTGTCGGACCCCACAAGCCAACAGGGCATACTTCAACATGGGTTCCTTCAGTGCTTGGAAGGGAATGAGACGTGAGAAGTGCTTCTCAGCGTCCATCGAGTCCATCCACAGGCCCACTTCTTCCACGTAGACTTGCATGTACAGGACCTCGTTCCGGTCCTCCAGGCGAGGGGAACCTTGTTCGTGGTCGATGGATGCAAGCATGGTCTGTTGGTGGTAAGACTGCCTCATTGCCTGAGTCGCATCTGTGTAAGCTCCCATGGTATTCGCTGTGTCATCATAGGCTTGTGCAGTGGAGTTGGAGTACATGGCTTGTGCCGTCTCGGGATAGGAATGAGAAAATGATTGATGAGCTGAAAGCTGCTGGTGAGAGATGGTTTGAGCTGCGATCTGACTGTAGTCGTAGGTTACACTCGACACGTCCAACTTTTGCCGCTTGGGCTCCGGTTCAAGGGAGTGATATTTCTCGAGGCCTCCTTGATACTCAGACGCAATGTCGCGCGAGTCATCTTGGAAAGTGACCTTCCAGTCGCGCGTACGCGGGACTAGATACGGAGGCTGCTGGCAGTGGATGTCGATGAAGTTGAGGCGCACGCCGCGCTTACATTTTCGATTGGATTTGAGGCAATTCTGACAGTTGGGTAAGGCCTCATCGCACTTGAGGTGGCGTTCGCGGCAAGTCAAACACCCAGTCCTTACCCGTTTCTGTTTCGCCGATTGGACGTTGTCCGACTTGGGTTGTGGAGGAGCCTCGAGCTCCGTCATGGAGCGAGGGCTGTTCTGGAGGGTCTGGGAGGATGGGGTCGATTTGGTCGACGAGTCTGAGGTCATGGAATACTGATGGTGAAGCGTAACATCTGTGCTTGCGTAGGGAGGGGTCAGGAGGGTGTACGCGGAGGAAAATGTCTTTCCGGGGACTGGGCCTGGAGATAGCTGCGATGTCTGCAACGACAGGTGATCGTGGTTTGCCACGGCGTAGGAGACGCCGGTGAAAGACCTGAGGTCAGCGGCTTCGAATTGACCTGAAGCCGCACGGGGCAGAAGAGAACAATGGTAGTTATTCGCCAGCTTGAACCGTTGGCCCAGCGGACATGGCCTAGAGTCGGAGTCGGTCAGAGTTGCGCCTGGCTGGGAATGCCGATTCTCAAAGGTTCAGGACTCGTGTTCGTGTTTGTCAGGACAGGTATTTGTTTGTATAGCGACAGTATGGTTGTGTGTTGATTGTAGGAGGGTAGTCTGTGGACTAATGTGGAAGTGATCTGTGTGGTCGGGTAAGTCAGTATATGAAACGTTCACGACATGGAAAACCAAGACTCGCGTAGACCGAGATTTGCAGGACCACGACTGTCGCCTGCAAACCGCACGGGGTTCTGGGAGGGGCGCAGGTTGTATACACACATCCCATCCTCCCTCCAGACGCTGCCTTCTTGTCCTGGCTCGTCTGCGACCGATGACGACACGCATGGCCAGCCCACCGTAACTCTTTTCATCTTCCACTCTTTCCTCACTCTTGATAAATGAGATGGAACTTACATTGGGTGCGCAACAGCTTGGTCCAAAGGGAAATTTGAAGCTTAGGACAGGCCGACGAAGGGCACCTTTTTAAGGAAACAAGATCTGACGAAGTGTTTTCTATAGGAGTTGGGGGTGGTTATGCTGGTGGTGGAGTGAGCGATGGTGGTAGTGGGGGGGAGCGGACATGTGGACAATTAAAGAAAGAAAAGGCGCGGGTCCAGACGTTTGATGGAAGATTCGATTCGAATTAGATGCGAGAGGTTTGTTGGAAGTATGAATCGAAATGCAACTTGGTACTGCCGTTGCCGTTGCTGGTGGTGTTGGTAGTAGTGGTAATAGTAATGCTGCTGGCGCTGGTGCTGGTGCTGGCGCTGGAGGGTCATTTCGCTAGCTGATTCCGGGAGTTTGGCACGCAGGACAATTTAGGTTGTGGCTTTACATATTCATTCCTCTTTGCTTTTTTTCCATTCTCGCCTGTTTTTTTTTGGTTTCGTCTCGCAAAAAGAGAAACCGAAAACCTTAGCAGACGCCCATGCAGCAAATAATTGCTGGGGTGCTGGATCAGCTTAACTGAAACTCCGCCCTAGAAGATACGGAGAAGGCGATGGGGATCGGAAGTGTGATTGGGTGGGAGCTGCGGCTTCAGCAGGGATCATCACCGAGGACCCTGGGCCCTTGTCTTCATTAGCTTAGGCATTTAGGCTAGTCCTGCTGCCCTCGAGAAAATCGACCAGGGGTGGAGCGAGGGAGGGATGGGGGCGATTGGGGGGACCTTCCAGGGCTGGGCTAGGTGTGGCTTCTAGGCTGGTGGCCGGGTAGGTTAGTGGGCTCAGGCTTCGAGGCTGCCGGGGGAGGCCGATAAATCTACGACTTACATCGCAGTATGAGGTTCTTGTAGGTGACTAGCGGACACTTATGAGTAGCTGGGTAGTTTAGTGCCATGAGTGAGTGCTTTGAGTTGTTTTCGTCGTAGGCGTAAGGTACTCGTGCATACTTGGAGGGACTGTACCGAGTATCTATTACTCAGTGACTGACTGTGACACCCCGTCACTCGAGCGGGATTTTCAGGCGGGATTTTCGATCTTTCAGGCATTATGGGCGGCCAATGCCGTGGAAACCCCCTCATTACCGGGGCTTGATTTCTCTACTCAGGTTTGCATGGGCAGCTGAACAGTGCGCAATACTGACAATTGTTTGCTTCAGAGTTTGGAGTTTCTGGGTGATCGCCGTGGATGATTTGATTTCTGCTGGTTTCTGGCTTGGCGTCGACTAGGAGGTGAAAGGGAAATGATTTTCTGCTCTTCAGCACTTGCACCATCAGGTACATCATCATTACCACCATCACCCATCAAACAGATTTCAACATCATACGAGTGCGCTCTCATCCTCTCGTCCTCATCAATAACATCATCCGTCGCCCAACCTCCTCCACCTTGACCTCCACTTCCTCCACTTCCTCCGACTCGGTACACTTCGACCTCACCGAGATCTCGCCCTCTCAAAAACGCAATCAATGCGCCCTCGTCCGCCGTCACCTCTCGCGCACAAAATGGATCCTGGCTCGTGCAGTTCATCACATCAGAACGTTCTCGACCACGGCGTCCCCTGACGTCTGTGAATCTCATTTGGAAGGAATTAAGATGCACCTGTTTGGGGGTCGTGTCATCTGTCGAGCCCCAAATCGGCGAACAGGCCCCCTGCCTCTCGGGCTTCATTCGCTTGCTTTGCTGTTTTCATCCAACAACCCCGGGCACAGTCTCCGAGGTCAACACTGAATCAGCCTATGACTACTCACGCATCGCTTCCGCTCGCTGCAGCTACCTCAGTCCCCCGGAGATCGGTTTGTGCTGCCAATCTGCAGGCCCATTCCACCTGCTTCCATCCAGCCCATTTCCTTCGCCCTCGCTGCCTGCTTGTAAAGCATTATCCACATTCGTCCTCCTCTCTTTGCTCCGACCCAGTGTTAGTTTCTGCGCCCAAGAAACTTTAACCCTCAGCGGCCACTTGGCTACCCGGGGATGTTTTTGCCCACACCAAACAAAGTAGCCATGCGTGCCATGGCCCTGGCCGCCCTCGTCTAAGTTGCCCACATGTGCCAACTCTCCCCTTTCCCATCCCCTCACACCTGACAACCCCCCTGGCTGCCCCTCCTTTGGCCTTTTGCCAACCCAAGTACGAAGTCCCCATGGCCCAGAGTCTAGATTCATGTGCTGTGGCTTTTTCCAATTACCTAATTCGGCACCTCGTCTGCATACATCTTCCTCTCTGGGCCACTGCCCCGGCTGACCTTGCCTTCGGAGTGTCCGAACAAGCAACCCCCTTGGACTGCCCTGGATCCCTCAGCCCGCTCGCCCAGACTTCCTCAGCCGAAAGTCACCTCGTTCTTTGAGATGATTGCTGGCCGGATCAAGACATAGTGTGGCTAGTGTGGCTTGCTCCCACGTGGCAATAGTGCATCGTAGTCGGTTTTCATGCGAGTGATGTGGTGGCTTAATCTGTCGCTGGCTGAGCTGAGACGCCTGGATTTGAATCTCGCCACTTCTGAAACCTTGCGATGCACCACGCATGAAATCCTTAGTCTGACGCCCGTAAATATAAGGTACCACGGTACATGGCACGTTCCGACAACCCTACGTGTACACAATCAGGGGTTGAACAATAGATCCCACAAGAGCCACATGGCCAGATATCCTTGTCAGACCCATTCCCTCGTCCAAGACTCGTCTTTCTTGCTGGTGCGAGTCTCGCCATCCCATCTCGGTTGTTACAGTCTCACCATAACCCCCTTACGCAACTTAAAACTCGGTCAACTCGCGTCGACTCAGTCCTTGCAGCAAGGACGGGCTGATGGCTCCGTTTCCCCTCGCTTCCAGAACGAATCGCCTCATGCATGAACGCACCCCCCGTCTAAGGTTCGTCCACGACTTCCACCCGTCCTCGTAGCGTGATCGTTAGCAAAAAAACGTGGCAGCCTCAACCAGACGGCCGGGTCACATCGCATCAACATCCCACAACCGGTTCCATCGCCCATGCGGGCCGTAAGTTTCTTTGTAAGAGGACAGGGGCCTGACCGTCCCGAGTGATTGTTTTTCGGTGGACTCTAGACTTTTTGCAGGGGGGACACGTTTTACGTGAAGGCAGGTGATAGTTCAGTGGGTTCTGGTATTGTCGAGACCGGGTGCTAGGGTGTTTGCGCTGCTGTCAATATCACCTCCCGTGGAGCTGCTACGGATTTTGGACTGGGACTGGGGGCGGTGGTCAGTGGGCACTGGGTTCAGCGCGCAACTTACTACCTGAAACGCCTTTGCAGCTGAAAAAGCCAAGCGAACAACACACGGCTCACTCCGTAGTATACCCGAAATCCACATTCCAGAATCCGCAGCGACTTCGCCCGAATTCTTCTCGGGAACATTCGCAGCGCCATTATTGGACACTGGGGTTCCAAACAGTCCCTCTGATTCCTCTTGAGTGGTCGGAATGATATTCTCCCGATCAAACCCCTCCTTTCCTCAAACTCCATCTGCTAATTTTTCATTTATATATTATAGTCACCATTTTTACCTCCAAATGCTCCACACAAACCAGCCTGCTTGGCTAAGTGGTACAGCGTCTCACTCGTAGACTTTTCAGTCGTTAGAAATGAGAAGATCGCTGGTTCGATTCCAGCGTAGGTCCACCTATATTTACAATATTATATAACCCGTCTCTAACAATTCATCAGAGCAGGCAAAGCAAAGGACCCATGTGGTTTAGATTTTTGTCCCTTTTTTTTTTAAATCGGGATTTCTCATGTGTCACGCACAAGATCATTCGTTGTTGATAGTATGATTTGAGTCGGTGTGTTGTCTTTTGCTGTGTAGCTGAAATCTACGCGGAGCTTATCTGAGTGTATAGCTCGTCATATCTATTCCTTTGTGACATAATTGTTCTTCCTCTTCTTCTCATCCTTTTCTTCCCCCTCTCCTTACTTTTTCTGTTCCTTGCTGTTGGACTGGTTCGCTGTTGAGGTACTTATCCTGGAGTTCGTTCTGGTTCGACTTGTAATAATTCCAGATGACATTATTCCTTGAACGGCAGCGTGAAAGAGGCCGACCGATGGCGCTATTATAGAGTGGAGTGTTTGACTAACTCCCACCCTCGCACCAAGCCCGAGACAAGTTGAGGATCGGTCCCCACGAAGAGCCCAATCAAGAAGCATGAAAAGCGTTGTCAACATTATCAGTAGTTCTTCATTCGTAGTAATAGAAAGTGCTTTGTACTTCGTATATCCCACGTACTGCTTTGAAACTGCCCGATTTTTGCGTTGCTCGCCAGCCTGACCACTTGACCATCTCCGGAAGCAGTCAAAGACAAAAAAAGGAGATGGTGTCAAATCCGAGGTCAGACTGCACACTTTGCGAAATAACTGGCAGTCAGACCGTGGCAGACAGAATGCCTCCAAATACACCTCGTATCAAGTGCTCAATGACATTGTAGCGGGCGCTGTACTAGACCTTTCTGTTGACGCAGTTTCCTAGCCAGGTCATCCTCCTTTTCCAAAAGTGCGAATAGCTTCCATCAAGATTGACGGCGACTTTCAGGTCAACAGTGAACGACTCTTTACGTTGCCAAGAACACATTCAATGCAGTCAGACCATGTCAATTCAGACAGACACCAGGTGCATCAACCACATCGCACCTTCCCTTTGTGACTTGAGGGACACATCAGCCTGCCGACTCTATGAATCTGAAACCCACGTTGCAATATCTAACCCAGTCTCAACCCCACCCAACTATGCCAACTTGAATGATCTCACGGCCTGCCCCGTCACCATGGAATGTGGCCCTGCAGTTCCTGCCTACATACTTCGAGGCCATGAAGCCGCCATCCATGCTCTTCACTTCTACGCTAGCAACGCCCTACTTGCCTCTGGAGACAGCGACGGGTGGATGGTCATATGGAGTCTCTCTTCCAAGCGACCCGTGGCGGTGTTCAAGGCGCATGACGGGGGCATCCTGCAAATCAAGCACTGGACAACCAATCGATTAATAAGGTAAGCGGACAATGTCACAATCTCAGACGTTGACCATACTCCCCCGTGTAAGAAGAAATAGACCTTAGCTGACATGCAAAAAATATTGTGGTATCGAAATAACAAAGCCACGGGAGAGACCATAAACTCCGTGTCTGGCAGCTTCGTCAGGAAGATTTCGCAGGTCTCAGTACAAAATTGCCCAACGACTCGAATGATACCACATCAGAAGCAGTAGCATCAGCATCAACTCATCCTCAGCCATGGCTCCTTCATTCCTTGTCGGTCAACGCCCTCAACTTCTGCGCCTTCTCCATGTGCCATCAGGATTCACGACACCCTGCGAGCGAGGAACCTGCGCCTCAACTCATTGCCTCGCCCAACGGCCTAGACTCGGGTGGGATTGACATCTTCCAACTCCCATCGGAGAGACGGGTGTCGCAGATCCGGTCAGACACAGGCAGCCCAGCAGGGATGGTGATGGCTGTGTGCCTTCTTCACCAGACGATAGGACCAGAGTCGCGACTCGTCCTTATATCGGGCTACGAGGATGGACGAATAGCGATCCATACCCACCAGGGGAATATGGGCGACCCAGATGGACCACCAGGGTGGCAGAAACTCACCAGCTGTGACAGAGCACACACACAGCCCATCTTGTCGCTCGCCACGCTCCCTTCCAGTTCCAGAACACACTTTTTCACATCCGGCGCCGACTCGCTGATCTCCAAATTCTGCCTGCCTTCGTCCCTCGCCGATATGCACGCACAGGACCTGCAGAGCGAAAAGTGCATTAACACAAAACATTCTGGCCAGCAAGGGCTCAGCGTGCGCTCCGACGGCAAGATCTTTGCCACGGCAGGCTGGGACGGGCGCGTGCGCGTCTACTCGTGCAAGACGATGAAGGAATTAGCCGTACTGAAGTGGCACAAGGTGGGATGCTATTCGACCGCTTTCGCAGTCATCGATCCTGTCATTACTCGTGAGGTTGGTGGTGACGCGGGTAATGTTCTTTCTATTACTGCTTCACCTGCTAGTACGGGCGACGGGGCTATATTGTCGACTTATACCGCTGCAAAAGATCTCACGAAACGCATGAACGCGCTCGACACGATCAAACAGCAACGCGAAGAGAAAGCTCGACGGACACATTGGCTAGCTGCGGGCGGCAAAGACGGCAAAATTTCATTGTGGGATATCTACTAACAGTGCCTCTCCACTGCAATGTGGCGAGCTCTCAATATTCAAGTTCAGCCACCCTGCGCATTTCATTGCTTTGGTGCCTCGACGTCTTGTCCTCCTACTCCACCGGCCTGTTCCTCCGGCTTCATATCCTCCCTTGCCCCCTGAGGGACCTTCCGAATGCTCAATTGCGGAACCTTGCGAAACTTTCCAGGGTTGGCAGCATGCTGTCTGAGGTACTTTCGATCTTGGGTATTTATGCGGGGTTCAAGAATCACATTGTCGATGAGTCTAACGCTGCGCTGATTCAGCTCTTCCTGAGTTTTGGGCTTGTCAACCGGGGAGACGATCATCGCGGCACTGACAATGGCGCCGACGCGCGGATTGAGTTTATCGTCGTCCACAATGGTCCCCATGGTGTCTGGATGGCTCACGGCAATGTAGTCAATCTCAAGGCGACCACTAGGGCCTGTTCGCCCATCGCTTCTAACTCTTGCGGCATCCTCCTCAAAGACGTTAAATGCTGCTCTGCGCAGGCGCCTGACATCCAACACTCCCTCATTGTAAAGGTCACGGGTTGCAAAGAGAGCCCTGGACAGGACGGTAGCATCCTCCCTTCGCCTATCGCCCAGATAGACATTCCGGCTGCTCATGGCTAATCCGTCCGCTTCTCTCTGTGTGGGTACGACACGAACCTCGGTGGGGATATGGAAATCCTTGACCATCCGTTTGATGAGGATGGATTGTTGAATATCCTTCTGGCCGAAATAGACGCGTTCAGCTTGGACGATATTGAACAACTTGGTGCAGACTGTTGCGACCCCGCGGAAAAAGATCGGCCGCGATGCTCCTTCGAGTTGTGACCCAAGGGGTGTGATGGTGACGAAGGAGCCTGGCCCAGCGATGTCTGAAGTGGGCGGAAGTGTAGGGTACATTGTCTTAACTGTGGGCGCAAAGACCCCCCGGATCATTCCAGGTTTCTGCGACTGATCGACAGTCTCGATGAGTTCCTGTTGAAGCTCTTCCAACTTTTTCATGTCCTCGTTCCAGGTGACCGGGTAAGAATCGAGATCTTCATGTGCAGCAAATTGGGTAGGGTTGACGAAAATAGAGATGAAGACATCGCTGTTCTCTTGAAGCGCGTGGCGTACGAGGGAGAGGTGGCCTTCGTGTAGAGCTCCCATAGTTGGGACGAAGCCCACAGTACGCCCTTCAAGAAGGAGCTGCCTGCGTACGGCACGGAGTTGATTCACGTGTCGAAAAACAGGAAAGGGAGAATCAGGCGGAGTGGAAGTGGAGTTCCATCGTGCTCTGTGTGATTTCTGAAGAATCACAAAGGGAGGCGCGCATCGCTGCCATGGAGATTTCGGCGTTGTCCAACGTCCAAACCTGGCCGACCTCAATACGAGTTTATCCATAGCTGCCAACTCGAGTGGAGGAAGGATGGATGCGAGGTTGAAGAGACGAAGAATTGATCCGAGGTCGCAGAGACAGCAGCCTCATTTTGACGCCCTTGATTTCACCGTCTCTTGAGGGCGCATGATACAATGTGCAGCGTAGAAAGTGAAGCGACAAAAGCGAATCGAGGTTCCGCAGTTGCTTAGACCAAAGCCGAACGAGGCTAAACAAGGCCAGCCAATCGGAGAACGGCTTCTCTCCGCCTTCTGTCGACCACCGAAAAAAAGTTCGAGATCTGCACACTTGCACATTCTTTAGACGAGCACCGAGAGCACCGGTGAAATGGCGGACGATGGCATGTTCTTGAACTTCTCAGTCGAAGACAGCATTGCCGCTGCCGCTGCAAACAACACCCAGAAGTTCAAAGGTGGGTCGTGGAGAGACCGTCTCAGAGCAAAAAGGTCGGCCCAGAGAGGGGAAAGAGTCGCAGACCAGAAGAGACGACATGATGCAAACACAGTCCCTGTTGCGCAAGGCCGCTTCGAGGGCAGGACGAGAACACACACACATGGAGGCCACTCTGACGAGTCTCTAGACGCTCGGCCCACTAAGAGGAGGCGAGAAAATGGACATGTGCCAGATGCAGGGTTTGCGGCGCAGAAACGAAGTACTGAGCAGAGACCACCACATCCGACAGGGCCTCGCGAAGTCATCTCTTCCCTTTTCACCTACAACCCGAAGCCGACGACTACTGAGGATGAACCCAAGGACGACAAGGGAGAGGAGAAACCGACGGCGCCTTCCAATGCCCCTCTAATCGACGGCATCGACACCTTTACGTCCCTCGGCCTTTCCTCCACCATCGCTGCGCACCTCTTGACCAAGATGAACCTGAAAACCCCCACGGCCATTCAAAAGGCAGCGGTGTCGCAAATGCTGAAGGACGACAGCGACGCATTCATACAGTCGGAGACCGGCTCCGGCAAGACCCTGGCGTACCTCCTCCCTCTTGTACAGCGAATCATGACCATGTCCGAACAAGCTGCAGAAGATAGCACAAAATACACACAAGATTCGTTGGTGTTGCACCGTGACTCTGGTCTGTTCGCCATCGTGTTAGCCCCAACCCGTGAGCTGTGCAAACAAATCTCGGTCGTTCTCGAGCGCTTGCTTGGTTGCGCGCACTATATCGTTGCCGGTCATGTAATCGGCGGCGAAAAGAAAAAATCAGAAAAAGCCCGTATGCGCAAAGGGCTCAACATCTTGGTGGCGACCCCTGGTCGATTGGTCGATCACTTGGAAAACACAAAGGTGCTGGATGTGAGTAATGTGCGCTGGCTGGTCCTAGACGAAGGGGATCGGTTGATGGATATGGGCTTTGAAGAGGACATTACGAAGATCGTGAAGACTTTGGATCAGAAAAAGAGGCCCAGAGGCAGCAGCAAGTGGCCGGGCCTGCCTGAGAAGCGAACAACGGTGCTGTGTTCGGCGACACTGAAGATGAACGTACAGAAGCTGGGGGAGATCAGCCTGAAAGACGCCGTCCTGATCAAGGGCGATGCCGGGGATGATGACAACCCTGAAGGAGGAGATGAAGCTGCCGACGCTTTGGCGAACGGTACCGGCATCGGCAATCCTGCATTCCTTGCTCCGGCACAGCTCAAGCAGTCCTACATTGTTGCAGCCGCAAAGTTGAGATTCGTCACACTGACGGCCTTACTAAAACGAACTTTTGCACGAAAGGGTTCTGTCATGAAAGCCATCGTCTTCGTCTCCTGTGCAGACTCTGTCGAATTCCATTTCAAGGCTTTCACGACTGCATTTGAAGGAGAAGGTCCCACAGAGAATCAGCAACCCGTACATGGAGACGCTGAGACAGATCCGGACGCTGAAGCTCCTGAAAAAAGCAAACCCTCGCCGCCCTCATCCCGCGACCCATCTATCTCGGATTCAATCTTGCCCTCCCCTGCCCTTTCATCCTCACATAATCAAGTCACACTTTACAAATTGCATGGGTCTCTTCCTCAAGTTACTCGCACCAACATTGTCAAAACTTTCGCCTCTACAACTTCGCCATCCCTGTTGATTGCGACGGATGTCGCCTCTCGCGGCCTTGACCTGCCCAACCTCGATCTCGTGATTGAATATGATCCGGCGTTCAGTGCCGAAGACCACTTGCACCGGATCGGGCGCACGGCTCGTCTAGGACGAGACGGCAGGGCAATTATCTTTCTCCTGCCGGGAAAGGAAGAAGGCTACGTCTCGGTATTGAAAGGCTCATACAAAACCGGGTCTGATACCGTGGCGAACGTCTCCTCCATGCCCGCGGAGGAAGTGCTCAAGAAGGGATTCTCGCCGCTCAGCGGCGTTGTTCCGACCAAGAACAAGAATGACAAGAAAGATCAGGGCGCGGATTGGCAGACACGCGCCACCGACCTACAGCTCTCGCTCGAACGCTTCATCTTGTCCTCCCCGCAGAACAAGGACCTGGCAAAGCGAGCTTTCCAAAGCCACATGAGGGCGTACGCGACGCACATTGCCAGCGAGCGAAAGTGGTTCGACATCAAGGAGCTGCACCTAGGTCATCTTTGTAAGAGTTTCGGCCTGAGAGAGACGCCTAGCGGGATGGGCGTGGGAAGGAACAAGAAGACCGCGTCGAAGAGGGGACGGGGCGCGAATGACGGAGGTGGTGTGCGGCATGTCAGCGGCGATGGAGGGAGGAACGGCGACAGGGCAAAGATGCGAGAGACCGAGGCCGACCTTGATACCACCGGTGATGCGGATGAAGCGGCGCGGAAAATGAGGGAGAAGATCCGAATGAACAGGAAGATGATGATGGGGGCCACCGCGGACGAGTTTAATATCGCTTGAGAAGAGATACCAAAGAAAAGCCGATCGTTTATTTCATGTCACTATTTTGTTTCCGCGGTCCTTTTCTCATCATGCACTCGCTAATTTGCTGCATCTTATCGTGTGGTTCTCGTGGCTCGTCACATATTTTATTGTTCTTGTGGCACAGTTTCGACCTTTGGATAGACGTAGGATCCATTCGTCAACTCCTCCGTCGGGACGTACCATCGCACTAGAACCCAGGATGGCCATGAGCAATGGACATGATAGTGAGATGTCATGTCTATTGGTCAAACGATCAACAGGTCTACCCGGTAAAAAATACATTAGAGCAACCCGTTGGGCCTCACAGACACCCTCCCGGTTATATCGTGCTCGATAGACGAAAGGGGCGTGTTAGTTGAATGGCGTTAGTCACAAGTTCGTGTGGTGACGTTAGACGACGAGGCTGCGCATTGTCAAATGTGCGGGGGCAAGGCTGAGGCAATAAGGCTGCAGGTACCGAGGCGGTGACATGCGGCAGAATGTGTTGCAAGCGGATCTATTTGTTTTGCTCTCATCTAGAAACTTCACTGTCGCATTCGCGGTAAACAATAGGAAATTGCGCCGACTGCAGAACACTTTCAAAATGTCAGGTATGTGTCTGGTTGCGCCTTTGTTGACGTCTTGCTCATTTCTCGACAGGCCAATTCCCCGTCAATGATCTCCCTGCCGACGCGATTGCGGCCCTTCGATTTTCACCCCATCCGAACTCACAGCGCTTCGCGGTTGCTTCGTGGGATAAACATGCCTACCTTTACGAAGTGACCGATGGCAAAACATGCACCCAGCTCGCCAAGTTTGAGCACCGCGCCCCGGTCCTCGACGTGTGTTTCGGTAACAGCGACGATGAAATCTACACGGCGTGTTTGGACTGGGATGTGAGGAGGTGCGAATAGAAGTCGACCCGAGGTTTAGAACTTTGAAGAATTGACTATACTTTGCTAGAATCGACGTGCCCTCTGGTACACAGACAGTCTTGAGCACACACGACAATGGAGTCCGGTCTATCGTGTACAGCAAGGAGCATTCACTGGTTGTCTCCGCAGCGTGGGACTCAACGGTGCACATACATCCCGGTGGAGATGCAGGATGGTCAACCGCCACGATCAATTTGCCGTCAAAACCGTTCTCCTTGGCTATTTCACCCTCGAAACTGGTGGTAGCCATGGCTAATCGAGCAGTTCACATCTACGAGCTCAAGACTCTAGCGAGCGAGTGCAGAAGTTCGGCGAATTCGTTACAGAACAGACTCGACATCGAACCATGGCAACGAAGAGAGAGCAGTTTGAAGTTTATGACGCGGGCGGTGGACTGCATGCCAAATGATGAAGGTTATGCATCATCAAGTATCGAAGGCCGAGTTGCAGTGGAGTGGTTCGATCCATCCAACGATTCACAGGCTCGCAAGTATGCATTCAAGTGTCATCGACAGCCGATCGATGAAGTCGATGTTGTTTACCCGGTCAACGCCATTGCATTTCATCCCATCCATGGCACCTTCGCGACTGGCGGCGGTGATGGGGTGGTCGCCATCTGGGACGCTGTTGCAAAACGAAGGATCCGTATCTACCCCAAGCTTGCCTCGAGTGTCGCTGCTCTGTCTTTCAGCGCGAATGGAAAATATCTGGCCATTGCCATCAGCCCAGGTTTCGAAGACGGCAAGGATGAAATCACCGAAGGATCTATCGGGATTTTCATTCGCGAACTCAGCGAGAATGAGGTCAAGAGGAAAGCAAAATGAATCTAATTCCCGACGATGTTCACATGAGGCAATATTTGCGATATGCCTCCGCGACCGACCCAATCTATCAAGGTGCCGCCGCCACAACGCCCGGCTCAGAGCTATGCACAGGGACTAACGGCGGGTATTTCGCAATAATGGAATCCCGTTTATGTCGAGCTGCTCGCACCGACACAGTGCCGTCGGCCATACCGAAATAACAAGCGACCGGTCTCTGGCCGCCAATTACACCAGCCGCCTCGGCCTCAGGACCTGTAGGACCACAGAAAAGGCCTACGGCAAGCACACCATTGATGTCCTTGATAGCTCGAGCGAGTTGTTCCACCTCCCAATAGCCGTTTTCGCCGTCACCCGGTTTTTCGGGTGTGAGGTCATCGGCGATGAGGAGTGGATGGGGAAAAGGAGCGTCGACAATGAAGAAGTCTTGATCCGTCTTCACAGGGCCGGCTTTCGCGAGGTGGCCTTCTCTGATCATTGGACCTGCGCCTGCTGCGTTGCGACTACCCAGCATTCGTAGCCTTTTCATAACCTGCCGTGCGGCCTTTGGTTCGACTTCTATAGGGATAGTAGGCCACTTGGTGACTAGACGGTGCTGGAGCTTGCGGTAGTCTTGGGCCAGTTATTAAGACTGCCCTGTAGAGACGCGAGAGGGACAACATACCAGCGACACAAATAAATTGTTTTGATCTCATGGCCACCAACTTTTCCTGATACAGACAAGCACCTCCACCCTTGATGCAGTTCAACTCCTCGTCCACCTCATCTGCTCCGTCGAAATTAACATCGATCACGGCATCGTCCGGCAGAGCATCAAACTCGATTGGCACCAAACCCGCGTTTATGATGAGTTGTTTGGACTGGTATCCTGTTGGCACAAAGCCGACTCTTGAGACGTCCACGCCGCAGTTTTTGATGGCATCCACCACGTAGACAATGGTTGTGCCAGACCCGATTCCCACAAAGCGTGGATTCGGGGGGAAATGGTTCTTGACAGCTTCGATAGCAGCGGCCTTTTTGGCAGCTTCAATCTCGGCGGCCATGCTAGCTTTCGCGAGACTGCGGGTTTGATGGAAGTGGTGTTTCTGGGGATTGCGCGACGCTGGCAGGTTACGGAGCTGAACGATGCAGAGAGATCTACCGCGGGGAATCAGGAGAAGAGTTCTAGCTTGTCTATCTACGAGGTGTTAGCTGAATAAATACTAGAACCACAACAGAACAGTTGGGGAGGGACTGGGCTCTCGTCACTCACAGAGTGCGACCATAAAAAAAATCAGGTTGTCTTGGGAATCAACATCAATCGGAATAGTCTAATCGGATTACGTACACAACGACAGATGACTTATCTCAAAAGAGACATCTCCGCCGTTGCCGCAATTGGAGTAAAGACCGGAATTCTGAATTGATCAAAGATGTCGGGAGGAAGCTTCACCAGTGAAGCAGCAAGTTGAGATGCACATGGCGGGGACTGTACTTGCTATGGTGGGGGAAACATCTCTTAGCAATGCGAAAAACTAGGTATGAGCCACACTTAGTCGCACTAGCCACACTAGCCACAAGCGACTAGAGCATTTCTGGTGACGTCGAACGGTTGAGTTTCCCCGAAGATCGGCCAGGATTTCGTTTCCCCTCAGGCGCAGGTTGTATTTGTGCCTGCGTTCACTCAGTTACACACATCTTTTGATCGCTGTCAACTCTAAAGACCCGCAGCCAGCTTGTCGGGGATGTCGAGATCTTCTGTCGCACCCGAACCACCGCAATCATGACGGAGATCGCCCCCCGCGAGGTCACTCCGCCTGTCCTCCAACCACCGTCTGCCAAAGAACGGAAATATGACCGGCAACTGCGATTATGGGCTGCCTCAGGACAACGCGCCCTAGAACAATCCCATGTTCTCCTGGTCGTGGGAGACGAGGCCTATGGCTCCAACAGCAGCGTTGCTGGTGCTGAAGCTCTCAAGAACCTCATTCTCCCGAGTGTGGGCAGCTTCACAATCGCAGACCCGGCGACAGTCACTGAAAGAGATTTGGGAATCAACTTCTTCCTCGAGTCGGACAGTCTACACAAATCGAGAGCCGATGAGATGAGACGACTGCTTCAGGAGCTGAATCCCGATGTCACAGGCCACGCTATTTCGGCTCCCTTGATGGAATGGCTCCCTGTGCAAGACTCCCTCAAGCCATACAATTTGATCCTTCTTGGAGCCCCGCTGTCTCGGGAACCGCTCGAGAGGATATGTGGTTATGCTTTGGAGAACTCAATACCAGTGATCTACCTCCAGTCGGTCGGGTTCTTTGCCTCCTTCTCAATTCAACTGCCGACGGAATTTCCCATTGTGGATACTCATCCCGATCCTGAAAGTACCCAAGATCTCCGGCTTCTTGCACCCTGGCCTGAACTTGACGCTGAAGTTGATTCTCTTGGGGATCTCTCATCGTTATCAGATCACGAACATGGCCATATCCCCTACATACTCATACTCTTACACTACCTCAGACGGTGGAAGCTTGATCACAATGACCAATACCCGTCCTCCTTCAAAGAAAAGACCGAGTTCCGGGACCTCGTCAAGTCGGGCGCAAGAACGAACAATCCTGAGGGCGGAGAAGAGAACTTTGACGAAGCTTGTGCTTCGGTACTCAAGAGTATAACCCCACCACCCATAGGCAGTGGGTGTAAGGAGATGATGGCCATGCTTTCCTGCACCAATCTGAGTAAAGACTCGGCAAACTTCTGGGTTGTCGCAAACGCCATCAAACAGTTCTACGACACCCACGAGGTTCTACCTCTACCTGGAACTCTACCGGACATGAAAGCCACCAGTGCAGACTACGTGAAGCTTCAGACCATCTACAAGAGCAAAGCACGAGCTGACGTCGCCGAAGTGACGAGGCTTGTTCGAGAAATCGAAGCATCCCTCTTAAGGACGACTGCGCAAGTCCCAGACTCTGAGATTGAGGCCTTTTGCAAAAACGCCTCTCATGTACGCGTTTTGACGAACCAGAACAAAGAAGCCCTTCCTTCGCTCCGCCTGCTGATGCCAGACAACAAACTTTCTTCCCGGCTTATTTCTATTGTCGAAAATGACTGGGAGTCCCTGTTCCCTGTTTTCGTCGCCTTGAATAATAAAGCCTTTTCGGCAGATGTGTCACTCAATATACAATCACTGTCATCCGACCCGGAGATCCAGGAGAATATTGCAAATGCGATCGAGGAAGTCGAACGTGCAGAGGGCGGCGAGCTGCATAACATTTCCAGTATAGCAGGAGGCATGGTTGCGCAGGAGGCGATCAAACTGCTTACGAGGCAGTATGTCCCGGTAGATGGGACTTGTGTTTTTGACGGTATAAAGAGTAAATCCGCAGTATTTAAGATATGACACTCACACATCGGGGAGTCAAAGCCTGGGAAAAAGTACGCAAAAGCGGTTAGACAGATTGAAGATGAAGAGAAATGAGATTGAGGCATGAGAAGCGCCCATTCATGAAAGGTCAAATGACGGGACACAATGAGCATGATTGATCAAACGCCTACTGAGAGATGGATGGACGAGGTCCAAAAAAAAAAAAAAAAAGATTCATAGAGTATTCTCCCTTGTAAGTCTGACAGACCGCATGGATTGTTTATTTATACTCGGTACTCGCTACAAGACTGCAGCAGCTCCTCGAGGCTACATGCAATGACCGGACTGAGTAGAAGCCTCGAGGCCAGACCAGACCAGATAAGAACCAAGAAATGCAAATTACATACTTGGAATGTAAATGTAAATGAAGCCTTTCGCTTTGAATGCTTTGTGAATGGAAATGGAAAGAATTAATATCACTAGGTACCTGTGCTATGTAGGTAGGTAATTACCCGTCAATCACCGCTATGCCATGTCATGCCATGCCATGCCCTGCCGTGCCATGCATAATCCAAAAGGGCTCTCTCTCTCTCGCTCTCTTGCCCTTTCTCTAGCTATCTATATACAAAAAAGTGAATGAGGGATACATACATCAACCATTAAAACATGTACATGCACCATGCATATGCACGTGTGCCACCGCGAGCCAGCCAGTCTGTCCAGAGGGGCAGATGGCTCTCGTCCACCCCGCGCATGCGGTGCAAGGGGTGGCCACAATCGTACCGTGCGTGGACCAGGGGGGGGGGGGCCGGGGTATCGGGGAAAAAACGGGGGGAAGCATGCATGCATGAGTGAGTGAGATAGACACTTGCAAGGCTTGAACGCGGCAAAGAAAAAAGTCTTTTGTGGTCCAGGGCTTCGAACAAAGGTCTGCACGGGGAAATCTTCGACGTTGAAAAAAAAAAAAAAAAGCAATAGTGAAAGGACCTGGCCACTCGCTGGGGGCGCGCATGCGCTGAAGACAGGGACGGGACGGAAAACCGGCGACATCAAAAGCCAGCTGCTGGAAATCATATCGCATCTCTCCACTCATCGGTCAGTTCCTCTTCCCTGACCATCCTCCTCAGGTCCTTCAGAATGGCCTCTGTGCCCTTTTCGACGACCGTTATCCTCGGGACGCGGAACTTGTTGCCGCTGACCTCCAACACCCTCAGTCGGCCCTCTCTTCGTTCCTTGGCGCCCGGGATATTGCCAAACAGGCCCAGCTTTGGCGGGAGACTTTCGATCTCGTTGTTCCTAATGTCGAGAACCTCGAGTCCGCGCACTGCCTCGACGTCGATCGAGGAGAACCAGTTATCTGTTGCCAACAGGGTGTTGACGTTTGGCCACCACGCGCGAACCCACGGCACGTGGCCTGTCAGGCGGTGGCATGAGATGTTCAACTCCGTGAGGACCGGGGCTTTCAGGTATGTCGTGAGCGCGTCGAGAGAGGTGAGTCCAGTGGAGACGATGTAGAGTGATTTCAGGTTCGGGAGGAACAGTTCGCTCGCCAGGTACTCCGTGGGATGGAGTTGGGGGTTGTGAGAGAGGTCGAGAGATTGGAGGCTGTATTTGAGGGAGGGGTGTGAAAGGAGGTCAGCCGGGAAGGTCGATAGCTCGTTGTTGGAGAGTTTGAGGGTGTGGACTTGGGAGGACAAGTCGATTTCAGAAACGGAGACGGTGGCAAGGGAGAGGGAAGAAAGATCGAGGGTCCCATTGGATGGTCTGAAGCGGTACTCTCCATTGGAGTCGAGGCTGGAAAGGTTGTCGCTCGGCTCCACACCAGCCCTCTCAGACTGGTCCAGCTCAAGCTTCTTCTCCAGGTCCGTCTTGAGCTCAGAAGCAGTCATGGTAAGGTATTTCTTCTCACGAAGTGGATTACCAACAATGTTGAGGCTTGACAGGTTACCCATCGTCGCGATCTCGGGCAAAATGAGCCGGATGTTGTTGTTGCCAAAATCTGCCGCCTTCAGGTTCTCAAGCTGCTCAAATTCAGACGGAATCTCTTGCAACTGGTTGTCTGATACATCCAAGGTGTTAAGTTGGCTGCAATTCGCTAAGCAAGGGAGGGCGGTCATCTTGTTCCCTTTTAGGGCAAGAGAACGCAAGTTGGGGAGGTCCGGCGTACTTTGGCTGTCGGACAGATTCTCTAGCTCGTTGAAGGATGCGTCCAAGATACGCAGGTCGCGGAGAGCTGACGCAGTGGACAATAAGGTTCCCGAAACGCGGTTTCGCGAAATGTTGAGTTCGACCAGACTTGAGGTAGGTAGACTCTCCCAAGGGATTGTTGAAAGTCTATTCCCGGAAATGTTCAAGACCTTCAAGTTCTGTAGCAGCGAGAGCCCTGCCGCGCCAAAACTCTGGATTTTATTGCCATGTAAGTCGAGAACTTGCAGTTGTTCGCTCATACGTCCACCCAGTTCCAACATGCCTTCGATGAGGTTGTCCGCGAGGACAAGCTCCTTTAGATTGGGAATCTGGCCGATAATCTCAAAGGCATTGTTGCCAAATTTGTTGCCAGCCAAGTTCAACACCTGAAGTCTTTCCAGCTTTCGCAGTCCGGTTGGTATTTGATGCAATCGGTTTCTGCGCAGGTCCAATGTTTCGAGTCCGCCAAATTGACCCCTGTTCACTTCGTCGTCAGCTAGGTCTGAGTCGGCAAAATCAGGGAAAATGTCGTCTCCCAATTCCTCCAGCTCGTTGTCTGCTGCGTTGAGTTTTGTTAAATCCACCATCTCAGCCCAATTCGTCATGCTGTTCTCTGATTCATACATTTTCATCACTTCTGAAGGCATCTGCTTCAATTTCATTGCCGCAATATTCAAATGACCAGACGTCACGGCTTGTTGTATTCGTTTTCGTAAGAGACCTTTGTTGTCGCCGCTTGAACGTGGACTTTCATCGACAAAGTCCAAAGGCCAGTCGGCAGGTCCAGCTGACGGGGCGCTTGGTGTCCCGGCACTCTCGCGGGTCTTTCTTTTTGCAGCCTTTGCCTTTGCAATTGTTTCTCGTAACGCAGCCGATGATTTTGCCGAGTTCATTGCCTGGGCTTCTTGTGCCGCAGCGGTATCTTGCTGGGGTGGGGCGGCCTTTTTGGCTTTTGTTGCGGGCTTCGTGGGAGAAGTCGACGGCGCGAGAGTGTTCTCGCCTCTTGATCGAGGCTTAAGAAGTGCTGGCGACAATTCAACGCCGGAGACTGCCAGCTTCCCACTGGGCCGCGGTGGGGGAGAAGGGGCGTTGAAAAGGGATGAAAGAGACTGCTTTGACGCTGGCGTAGGTGACATTGTCCCCCGGTCCCCATATGTTGGCCGATGTTTCAAGGTTTGGGCTGACAGCTTTGATGGTGGCACTCCAGGAGATTCCTTATGAGGGACACCGAAAGTTGAACTGGAAGATCGTCTAGATTCTCGAAGTGGCTTTGCAATCCGTGATCGCTGACCTTTGACGAACGCCTTTGGGGGTGTGTAGATTTCGCCGGGTGAGACGACCGGGGGAAGGGCCATCAAGTCCTTCGTCGGAGAGATCCTCCCGGGCGGTCGAAACGGTCTCTTGGTGGGTGAATCAGGTCGAGTTACCATTGACGAAGGAGTTGGAGATATCTGTTGAGGTCGGTGTATATCCTTTGCCCCGGCCGTTGCTACAGTCGAATTCTCATTGCCGTTCTCAAACACGGGATGGTCCTGGTTAGATCCGGGAGGCGTCGTGTCCATGGCCGTCATTTGCACGTCACGAAGAGCGTCTCTCACGGGCGACTCGCTCCTTGGGGTTACCGGTTTATCCAACCAGCCATATCGAGACCGGATCGACTGATTGACATTCTCTCCGAGGGGCCGCGGAATGTGCGAGGTCTTCCGCACTTCTTCATGGTGCATGTTTGACATAGCTGCTGAGCGAGCCGACAATTTCAGGTTGTCACTTGAGGCCACTGCACGTGGCATTGGGAGTTTGGACAGCCGTGGAAGGGTACCACGCACGGGGATATGGGACCCCTGCTCATTATGGTGGTCCATGCTTTCTCAGAGACGAGATGTTGGTGAGCCTAGTTTCGCTGAGGACATGGGTTCCGATGAGAATATCATCTGGCTCTGGTTGCAGACAACTGCTGGGGGATATTGTAGAACTCAGAAGCTCAGAGAATATCAGCGTCGAGGAAGCTGAACCCTGCGTAGAAAAGGTCCCCTGGGGTGTTGACATTGGTCAGGGGTGACAGGGTGAGCAGGAAAAAATCCTAGGCTGGTGGTTGTCCTACACGACCGCGCTAGCCCACGCCACGGTGACGCCAATTTGACGCGTCCGGCGCCTCCATTAGGACCCAAACCGCGTTCAGTTAAGAGGATGCGCGAATCCCAAGCCTCCAGGTGACACCCCAGCGCCGTGGTGCCTAAAACTCTACCTACGTACTCCGTTCTTGTCCCTACTGGTCCTTGTAAGGGTTAGCCTTGGACGGGGTCCGCTCCACCCTACCTCTTACGCGCACTGTTCCATCACCAGCTGCTCCAGTGCCTCCAGCGCCGCCGGGTTCCCACTCCACCGTCACCACCACTTCAACCTCGACCTCAACCTCTTCCCAGCCTCTCCTCTACCATCTCTGTCCCTCCTCCCCCTCGCCCTGCTCTCGCAATCCTCCTCAAATTCTGTCAAATACCAACCTGCATTCTGTGCATCTTCCTGTCTTTACCCGAATTCTCCAGCTGAGTTCCAGGCTCGCGCTCTGACCCAGTCCTTCTTTTGTCCGTATTTCACCTGATACTCTCGACATTGAACGCACTGTGCCGAAGCGCTGTTCCGCTTCACCCAATTTCATCTCTGTCGCCAAGGTCGCATCCCTCTAAACGGCGGCTCTCTGCACGACCTGCGCTGCGTGAAGCCGCCATTTGCCTATTTGTTGGACACTTGGAACCCAACTGGCCACTGATTCGGATCAATCCCTCTGGTATCGATAGCGACATGGCGAACTCTCCATCCCCCGTGGATGTCTCGACGGTTCCAGCTACTCCTCCCTACGTCCGCGCTCGCTCAGCAGACAGCATGAATAAATCCTCGTATGCATCCCCTCCACCGATGTCGGCCTCCATGACCCCGCCTCCGTCGACGCAACCTCCTCGTTTTCAGTCTCCCGTCAATCGCATCAACTCTGCTCCCATCGATGCCCTGCTTGCTTCACCTCCACCAACGGCGATTAGATCTAATGTCCTCAGCGCCTTGCCAACGCAAGATGCGATCGCGAAAGCAGACATTGAAGAATTGCGAAGCATGGCCACGGATTTGGTCGCAGCGGTGCGAGAAGCGCGAACGTCGGCCGCTCATTTCAAACTGCAACACAGTCTTCTGGCTATGGAGGCGGACCAGGCTGCGCAACGAGCCGAAGTTGAACAACAAATGAGCCGTCGGGAGATCGAGGTTCTCCAGACCGCCGAGTATAGGCACCGTGCGTCAATGCAGTCACGAAACTCGGTTCCTCCACCCCAGCCGCAGATTGAGGCTTTGACCAAAACATGTCAAGCTTTGGAGGAGGAACGCGACGAAGTAGAGAAGCGCCTGACTCGAGCAAAGAAGCTTGTCGAGTTGCAGAATGATCGAAACGAATTGCTTGAAGAGGAGAATGCCCTGTTGAAGAGGCGAATTCGTGAGAACAGAGAGCACTTCACCAAGTTCAAGTGTCTGTCGCCATCGCACACCACTCCTCGCGACACCTTCACGACTCCTCACCGGAAGCCTGTACCTCGCTTCCCAGAATCTGCACCTGTACCGAACCATTCGAACATTGCTGCCCTTCTAGCCGCAGGTGAAGTACTCAGTGGAGAGTCTCTTAGCGTCCCTTCAACTCCCACGCGAACGCACACCTCCAAATTCAAGCATGGCCATACCCGTGGGGCTCATTCTCTGTCGTCACTGCAAACCACACCGATACAAGTTAAACCTCCCACCCATGACGGCTATCCAGGGTCTGTGGTGCCCTTTTCCGCCCCCTCTTCCCAGTTGGCCATGGAGTCAGCTGAAAGAGAACGCCATGACCGAGACAGCACCATTTCCATCTCTGATGTCGAAGAGGGCAACAACGATGACAGCATTCCAGAGTCTCAGGCCAGTTCATTGGCGAGTGATATGTTGCGTCGAAATCCAGGCTCCCAGGAGAGCTTGAGGCTATCTCAAGGTGCAGAACGCTCTAGCAATCTGCTTCAGAGCAAGATATTTGGTACCATCAAGAAACCTGGTCAGCTCAGAAAGCGAGGAGCGAGTTTTGGAGAGTCTGACATCAAGGCGAAGAAGGCGAAGCTTTCTCAGGGAGTTGGACTTGGGATTGGGTCTTGGAGTCAAACGTGAATGGCAAGTGCAGATGATGGAACGAATGATGATTGGAGATATGCTTGTAATGATACCCTCCCGAATCCGGCGTTAAGATTGGAGGCTACAAATTGGCAGTGTTACAGTAAGGAAAGGCTCTACCGTGGTAGCTCATGCTCAGTCATATCAATGGAGAACATGCTCAATTTTATTATGAACAAGTACAAGGTACCAATCTCGAAAAATGTGGTCTGAACTCGAGGGAACAAATTGTGTCCGCTGCATGAAGCAGTCAGTCCCAGAAGTGATTCCCAGCCCTGAGGTGCTCGTAGAAATTCGCGAGGCTGAGGACACGAGGCTAGTCCGAAAGCAGAACAAACCAGCCACGTGACTACACAAATCTTGGCCCAAATTATCTCTGCCAAGCCTCGAAATTGCATCCTCGCACTCCACCAAAAGTTCGACCTCAGACTTTTGTGTGTGTGTGTGTGTGTGTGGTGTGCTTGGGATCCCAAAACCTCTTATCCCCTCTCTTCCACAACTCTCCCAAGGGGACACTCTTTTTCTCCTGTTTCTGTTCGTCCATTTTCTCGATCATCTCGCAACAATGGCGATCAAGCACAACCAGCAACTCCCCAACAACCACTTCCACAAGGACTGGCAGCGCCGCGTCCGCGTGCACTTTGACCAGGCCGGCCGCAAGTCTCGACGCCGAGCAGCTCGTCTGGCCAAAGCCGCTGCCGTTGCCCCCAGACCTGTCGACAAGCTCCGACCCGTCGTGAGGTGTCCTACGATCAAGTACAACCGCCGTGCCCGAGCCGGTCGGGGGTTCACATTGACGGAACTCAAGGTACGATTTTCCCCTCCTCATCTCTAGCCTACAATTTGGGTCTGGTCATCGAAGGGACATGGGAAGGAGGGGTGTGTGTGTATGTGTGTGTGAATTGAAAGAGGTGAATGTGAGAAAAGAGAAGGGGTTCCGGGATAAGATACATTGCACTGCGCACCCTTCAAGCCCAAACCACAAAAGCTGGAAATATTTCATTTCCCTTTTGTTACCAAAATCTACCCTCCAATGCAAAAAAGCCCTATGGAAGCCTATCTCACTAACCATCTTTGCCCGCTACACAGGAAGCCGGCATCCCCCGCAAACTCGCACCCACGATCGGCATCGCCGTCGACGCCCGCCGCGTGGACACCAACCAAGAGACACTGGCGCTCAACGTGTCGCGCTTGAAGGCGTACAAGGCTCGACTGATCCTGTTCCCGCGCAAGTCCGGCCAACACAAGAAACTCGACTCGTCCGAGGCTGACGTCAAGCTGGCGACCGAGTCGGCGGAGAACAAGGACGGCAAGATCGCCACGTCGGTGCGGGACGTCATGGCCATCGACGCCGGCGTCGGCCTCAAGCACGGCTTCAGCGAGATCAAGAAGGGCGACCTGCCCGAGGGCGAGGAGGACGCGTACCGGAAGTTGAGACAGGCTCGCAGCGAGGCCCGGTTCGTCGGCGCGCGCGAGAAGCGGGCCAAGGCCAAGGAGGAGGCAGAGGAGGCCAAGAAGAAATAAAGAAAGAAAGACAAGATCCGGGGGGGAAAAGAATACCAGTTTTCTACCTTTTCTTTTTCCCTTCACTCCTCGACCACTTGCGACAACGACAACGACGACAATAACACACCAAGATCTGCACTCGGTGTTCTGTGTCTGGGGGCTATGATATGAACGTACGGTTTGGGTGCGGGAGAGTGCGCAGAGAGAGTGTTTGGGTGAGGGATTGAGTTCAAATGGGGATGAGAACATGCATGGAGTGAGGAAAAGCCATTACCCCCCAAAAACAACATGATTGCCATTATGAACCATGCGCATGCGAGGCTCGGGCATGAGTCAAAACGTGCGAGATCAATACTAGTATCCGGAACCAAAAAAAAAAACAATTGTCGTGTTTCAATTCCCCTGGAGGTCTTTCCTATCCATTCCCACCTTCGCATGGCTTGACAGGGTCCCCGAACATGGATTCAGGCAGTGCATGAGCGCAATAGAAAAATGAAAATTCAGTGACAGGCGTAAAAGCAACGACGCATTTCCAATCAATAAAGCCCTTTGGTCCTTGTAAAAAGGGATCTCGTAAAGCTTTTGATGGACAAATTTCATTATCCTGACTGATCACGCCTGACACTCAACCAGCCCGGACCAGCAGCAGACTGTTGAGCCGTGTCCTTCTATCCTGGCATACACAACCCAACGGTCCTGCTCAGAGCGAGAGGGGTATCTCACAATATTCGTCAATTCATGTCTTCGTGATTCGGCACATCCTCACCACCCGTCACGCCTTTTTCTTGCCCTTCAGCGTACTGGTAAATTTGAATTCGTCGCTGTCTCCATGGATCAATGTCCAAATGTTCTCGAATGCTCCCTTGACACCAAGCGTTGGGATCAAGCTGCAGAAGACCGTCCTCAATCCAGGTTCTGCTTTCTGGGGAATCCCACTGACAGAAATCTGGATGTCAGAAGTAGGTCCGCCAGCCCAGTCCATATTGATGGCCCATGAGAGCATGACCTTCCTTCTGAATTTCTTGCCGCCTGCTGTAGTATTCATTTCAGCTTCGACTGCCACATTCTGCGTCATATCCAAGTAGCGTGCCAGTTCAATAGCCTTGTTCTGAGTCAGCTGTTGATCCTTTTCTTCTTCGATCTGATGCTCATCATCGGACAAAGAGCTGTTGTATTTGATATCCAGCCACTGGAATACTTTGGCACGTTCAATTGCAGCATTGAACCATCGCCCGATTCCCCAGATCAGCCCACCGACATCAAGCCGGTGTAAAGGATGCTCCAGACGGTCGTAAACCCATCTGAAGATCTCGGCTTTCGTTGTCTTGGTACGGCGCGCTCTGCTCATTACATCCTTCAGTTCAATGTGTTCGACCTGGACGTTTTCCGCATCAACGACCACTTCAAAAGCGCAAGAGAGTGCATCTGGGAGCCATGGGGGTGGTGCTTCAATTTTCAACAAGTGGACAATCTTCGTACGATCTCTGATTGCCTTGGTCTCCGCGTGAGCAGTCAGTTGTAGGTTAGCAGGTGCAAACAACGATAAGTGAGCGGACATCGCGCCGCCGCCATCAGTAGACCCGAGGCCTCGGAGAGATCTGTCCTCCAAGAGTGATTGCTGTAGCATAGAAACAGTTTCCTCGCTCACATTCTTGTCATCAACAAGAGCTGCCTGCAGTTTCTCGTTCTCCCCTTGTAATTGTTGTAATTTCCCTCTCAGCGTCTCCAGGATCGATGCTTGTTCTCCACCTGGTTCAGAAGGTGCCTCGATGTCTTCTTGTGCCTCTTCAAGCTCACTTTCTGGTGCTTCCTGCGCATCGTCCTGCCCACTGACGCTCTGTCCATCGGAGGCTTCATCAATTGGAGGGGCTCTAGGCTTGAGAGGACTGCTAGTGAGGGGCATCCGTGATTCATCTCTCCATCTGCTTGATCTGCCACTCATCTTCGAGCTCCTTGGGCTGCTGCTGGATGCCAAACCACGAGGTCGTTCAGGTGCAGGGCTCAGACCTAGCTCAACAGGCGTGGGAGGTAGCTTGGGTTCACCGCTCACGCCTCGCGCAACAGGTCTAGCATCCGTGTCTTTTCTAGTGACCAGCTTGGGCAGGATTGATGGTGGAGCAGCCTCTTCACTAGATGCCGATCTCTCCCAGGCCGGATGTTGTGCGGGCTGCCGCTCTTTCAGCGCCGGGCGCTCATTGTCGATGACTTGGTCTGCTCTTGTAGTCGCGGCCTCCTTCAGCGACGCAGTGGAATCTGGAGCCGACAGGTTTTCGTTCGCTTGGGTGGTAGATGGGTCGGGTGCACCGTCGAGGCTCTTCTGGCGAGGAACCTGGGACACCGTCTTGGGCGGATCGGGAACATGCTCATGCCTTCCCAGGATTTCGTCTCTCAAGAGCCTTCCCCTTGGTTCGGTGGCTGAGCGGCGGGCAGATCGAGTGATGAGGTGCGGATGGGAACGTGCCAAGGAACTTTTGGTGGGAGAGCGGTAGGAGGCTCTTGTAGGAGTCGTTGGCTGTGCGTTGGCTGCCGAGGTGGCACTCGTTGGCTGCGACAGACTCGGATCGACCTTTCGTCTCTTTGCCGGAGACTGCAGCATTGTGGGCGGTCGTTGCCGTCGTGGACGATGTCGCCCGATTGAGGGCTCTGTTTCTGGATTTTGGGGGAGGAGGAAGGCGCGCCCCTGGACGCGACGGGCGGAAACAAGGGTCATTAGTCGTGCTCTAATCTATTATGGGAAAAATACAATGCCGCCCTGATGATATACATCGACTGGGCCAACGAAGAGGCAATAATTGCGGTTAAGTAAAAGCGGCACAATTAATGTATCAATTTCGGATTGATCTAACCCGATATTGCTTCTATGTATATGCAGCGAGACTGGCAAAGTCGTTGGTGTCAAGAGCACCTTTTATTCCGCAGCTAATGTCCAGCCATCGAGTGTCTGTCAAAGGTATGTTCATTATATTACACATTATCACTGGTGATGGTCATACAGCATGTTCATCCCCGACGCCTGCCCATTTTCTTTTTCCAAACACCAGCGCCTGGACCCGTCCGGCTGCGTGAGCCACCCGGCCCAATACAGCCCGCCTCTCATTTTGACCTTGTCGTCTCTCTCCCTCGGCGCCATGGTTTCATACCCTTGCATCTCCTCGCGGAGGTGATTGTCCCGATTGCACAGCATCAGCCATACGGCAAGCGGCCTTGTGGGTTCACATGGCATCATCATTTTCTCGTTCAATGCCCGCCAGCGGAAGATTGCGAAGACAGTAAGGACCATCAGGGCCAGTATCGCCCAGCTGGTGTATATACTGACGAGGTAATCGAGCCAGATCTGGGCAGAGTTGAACGGCACGCCACCGATGGCAATGATCAAGACATCCGACAGTATGGCTACAAATGCCACAAAAGCGTGGAAGAAGTTGCCCCTCCAGAGCGCCTGGAAGATACTTGTTAGAGGCGTCGAGTTCTGGGACACCAGGATCGTGGCCTCTGGCTTTGAAGACCCCTGGAACAGTCGTCGATATGGCGTTAGAAGTCGGACTTCTCGCTCCAACTGTTTCCAGCGGATATCAAGCAGACTGGCGGCGGCTGTAAGGACAAGTTGACTCGTCGGATTGTGGTTGAAATAGTTGTTGAAGGGATCATCGTGCCCATCCATATAGTACCCTACAAGCACGCCGAGAAGTGCTAGAATGCAAAGCAGGAAGATCGTGTCGATAAGAAATCTGTTTGACAGCGTACTTTTGGAGGTGTGCATTTGGCTCTCACCCGGACGTGGTGCCAGAGCAGAATATTTCGGCTGTTTGGTGTATCTGACTGAGTGCTCTGGCGATTGTTCAGGCGCCTTTACAATCCCATACCTGATATAACCCGTCGTTGTCTGATGTTGGCGGAGCATGTATCTGTACGGTCTGAGGATTTGTTTCGCGGACGAACGACTCGATCTTTGGTCAATTTTCCGCAAGTCCTCCATGAAGTCTTCGCTGTTGAGGAGCGAAGCCATCGTCGCAATTGAGGACGGATTGGAGAATACCCCACTGCGACGGCGACTAGACAGTGCGATGACTAGAAGAATGATGACCGCAATAAGAGAAAGAATCGCTTGTAGAGCTCTCGTATAGTCGACCTTGAGGTACCACATGGGGTTGCACCGTTCCATAATGAGCGTAGGGCTCCTGCACCATGCGATCGCTCTCACAGTCGTAGATTGAGTTGCAATGGCCGGAAGAGCGCTTAGGCAAAGGTAGACGACACCGACCAGGGTGACAACAGGATGACAAAGAAACATGTTCCAGATATCATCAATCGACAGACTAGTGGCCAGATAGTCGGCCAAAAGGGATTCTGCGGCAGAGGCACCCTTCTCCCGGGATAGGAGATGAAACGGCTCCATCATCTTCGTAGAAGTGAATACAATGGCCCAAATGAGTTTGAGAACGACTGCTACCAGGACAGGCAGGTATATGGCGCGAAAGTATTGAAGGTTGCTCACGGCCAGACCAAGCTCGACCTCATTTGCTCTCTGATGATCTGGAGGTGTGGTCGGGACAGAGGTACTTTCAGCGAGGACTGTTGGGGCTATGGTGCCACTGTAGGAGGTCAACGTTGCGGTGATGGTTGACAGACTCCCAGAGGCGTCGAGGACTGTTTCAGTCATTACAGCGACGCCGTATGTCTCTGTTGCCACGGCCGTTACTGTATTGCCTGACGCATCCTCTGTGGTGTAGGTAATCAATGCAGTGAGTTGTTGGTAGCTTGTTTGAGCCGATGATGATGGAGTGGATGCTGTGTAGATTTGTCCAGAAGACAACCCGAATGTTCCGAAAGAGCTGCTTTGAGATAGAGAGTCAACGTCTGTAGTGCTTACGATTCTCGAACCAGTCACTGCGATAGCTGTCGTAGTGTGCGTACGTGAAGTCGCGCTGTTAGAGGGCACAGTATAGGGGTTAGTGGATTTTGTCGTCGTTGATTGTTTTACATATCCTGTGGTCGTCTCGTACCAGGTGGTGGTGGTGCTGGTTGTCCCTTTCCCTGAGGCACTAGGAGCAGCCGTAGACTGCGCTATATATGCAGTGGTGCTGCTGCTCACCTTCAATGGGGTGGCAGAAGTCCCAGGCGAGGTTGTTGATGGGACGATGTATGGAGTAGTGCCGCTCCCCACCGTCGTTGTAGCCATCATCGGGGTAGTGCTTGTACTCTGGGATTGCACAATATAGGGAGTCGTGCCGCTCGTCATGACGGGTGTTGCAGAGATGTCGGGGTCGGTTGTTGATTGCGCGATATACGCACCAGTGCTGCTCGTGGTTGTCATAGTTGTCGTCATTCCACCAGATGTTTTTGTTGAGCTGGTGACGGTTGCGACGTATGCTGTCGAGACGGTCGATGGTGTTGTTGACGTCTGGCTGGTGATTGGATTAATATATGCTGTTGTGGAAGACGTAACTGGGAGCATGGTGGAAGTGATTGATGTAGAGGATGGGCCCGAAGCCGATGTCGTCGCTGGGTCAATGTAGGCACCACTCGAGGTGCTAACAGTCAGTGCTTGTGTGGACGTAGAAGAGCTCGAGTCGTCGATTACTGTTGTACTTGTTGCAGTTGTTGGCGAGCTTGATACCCCTGTGTCCTGTCTCTTCAGTTTGCTGTGATTCTGTTGCTGATCCTTCTCTTCCAGCGTTAAGCCCGAGCGAACGCCATACTCCAGTACAGCAATACAAGCCAGTATGATCAGGAAGATCAGGGTCAAAGCAGGCCATCTGGTCGAGAATGGTGTATAGTATTTGGGGGCTTTCGATTGTCTTTTTGGTGGAGAGCCTTGTCTTCTGTCAGCCTTGTTTGGTGAATCGAATAACCAGACCTACTCCAGGCAGCCTCTGACACCACCGCATACTTTCCGTGGCTCTCTTCATGCCTGAACATGGTGGATAGGGCGGGAGAAGACAGTCAATGCTCATGACACTCGAGCCAGATGATGACCTGGACATCTTAACAATGTCTGGCATGGCTGGCAGCACATGGACCGTATTTGCGGCCACACTACTTCCTGCAAGGGTCTCTACGGACTTCTCTTGAGAAGTTTGACATGGACAATGGTGCCGTCGTGCATCCACGGCTGAAAAGTAGTAGCGAAGCCAACAAGCGAACACGGGGTTCTGGTTACCAACGTTACCACTTTGGGCAAGAGCAGTATACCAAAGTTCAAAGGTCTCGGCCTCGGGTTAGTCGAGGCGGGCCCTGTTCTAGATCGTGATTCGTAGATTGTAGGTGTACTTCGCAAACCTAGAATAGAATCAAGACATTGCTCCGTGAACAAGGCATTGCGCGGATCTGGTCTTGTTCTGCACAAGCTCAACCAAGAACCTCTCGCTAGAGATGATTCTGCCTTGCCCAGAATGCCTTTGACTCTTCCAGTGGGGGCGGATAAAATGGATCCGTTGATAAACGAAGGCAGCCCTCTATTGCCCCGTACCCACTGGTGTAGTTCTTCTCAGCCTGATTGATGCATCCCTCCACCTGTCGGTAGGGCTGCGCCACGAGTTTTGCCACCAATGCACATGTAGTGCGGCTGGAGTGCCGACACGATATCATGTCGGCCAAAAAGTCAGCCCGTGCAATTGGATGTGTGGTGTTCGTGTATGCACGCAGCTTGTCACCTCTATCACGCTGAATCCATATTCCTAGCTTCTTCTCTTGTAGGGATTAGCAATAGCCAGCCAACTGCACCCTTCCCTCCAGAATTGTTGGCATCCTTGCGCTTGCCGGTGTCTGAATGGAAGATAGGTCTCCGACAAGTGTAAAACCTTCTCCCAATCCTCTTCACTAGTCGATATGGCACTTCCGCGAAGCTGTTCGATGTACCACAAGCGAAGCGATGTCTCGCGGCTGACGAAGCCACCGACAATTGTTGCCCAGAGCATTGTGTCAGGGGACGTCTGCCAATAATCCCGCTTATCACACTCGTCAAGTAACAGCATCAGCCGTCGCGAACCATTTTGGTGGAAGGCGCCAACAACGGGCAAGGGTTCGAGGCACTCGACTAGAAAGACTATGACAGCAACCCGACAGAGATTGAACAGGAGATCCTCGCCACTCGGCAACGACAGTGCCTGGTGCTGCAAGATGCGCCACGCCGCGACTAGTTGCCCAAAATCTATGCTAGGACCAGAGCCCTTCAGAAAAGTGTCGTAAGCATCAAGTAAGGCATCAACGTCCTCGATCATGGTTAGGAGCCGTCGGCCAAGGTGTCTGCCCCTTAAGAAGCGAAATCCCTGGCATGAATTGCTCTTGTCTGGTTTGCGGCACTGGCGAAGAGCCTCCAGTACGGGGCTTGGAGGGAAGAAGAGCGGGAAAGCAGGTACTCTGAGGACCGAGAGCGAATCAACAATGTCAATCCTAACTTGTGAGCAAGCACCCAACGCATGGTGGAATATTACGCACGTCATGATGATGCCGGCTAAGGAGTCAATGCCGAGTTTGTGCAATCCACCTCTTTGTTTCACCAGGGAGAATAGTGCTTGGAAATGAGTCGGTTCCCAGACTTTGCTGCCATAATACTCGTAGTCTCTCAACTGCTGTGAGCCTACCAGAGTGCGACCTTGCAGGTCGTTAGGAGGGCCGTGAATGGTTAGTATGGCAATTGCGAGGAGCATGGCATCCCCATGTTGCGCGTTTGGCTGGAGCATTGCCTCTCGAAGTTGTCTCAAAGTTTCATGGTAGAAATTGATGCGATGGAATTTTGCAACTGAGTCTTGAGTGCCGAAGAAATAGCGATAGGAAGACCCCGCGTAGGTGATTGCCGGCACCAGGTAGGGGGATTCAAGCGCATATTTTACCGTGACGGACCGCCATCTGTCGATGTCTTGTTTTCTGCTTGACAACGCAAAGCACGGCCATTGATCGATAATGGCTGCAAATCAGATCGAGACTGTGGATGTAGCAGACGACAAAACATACCGGATTGAAACATCTCCTGCGCATACGTAGATAGATTGTTCACAAAAAAGACATCGAAGGGATCGAACCGGCTCCCACTGAGATCTGCTCGAGGCACTGGAGTCGTCGAGAGGGGAGAGTGGTCCGTGGGGACGAGGCGAGTTTGCGACCGTGGCAATCTTTTCCTCTGTCCACGTTGATGTGCCACACTAGCAGCATGTTGATGTTGGCGACGCACTTGCTCCTTCTTCTTCCACTCTGAGGGCTTGCCAGCGCTATGGATAAAGGGGGTTTGGGGATGCTCTAGATTGTTTGCCATTCGCAGGAGTTCATGCAAGGGACGGAGAAGTCTTTGCAGGAGAGAATGGTGCTTGCATTGCAGTAAGGCTGGTATGTATCTGTTGCTATTTTCAGGCTTGAACTGCGGAAGCTACAGTCCAGGACGCCAGTGGGCTGGATATGATGATTGCCTACCGGTAGGCACCTCAGCGTCCGGCCTAGGTTCCCTGTGGCTTGAATCCGCCATGGTGGTGGCGCCAAGGTCGTGAGCTTCGTCCAGGTTGAAGTGGAAGCGGTGGTTTCTGTGGGAGTTTCTTCTGAAACCGCCCTTTGCCAAGGAAGCCTCAGAGCTCAAAACTGCTCTAGTTTTGCTGTTATTGGCCCAATTGGGCTGTTTGCGGAGTTTGCGAGTCTTCCATCCGAAGAGCCAAGTGGGGTGGCCTTGGCCCTAGCAGGAACGTCATTGACTGATATGGTTGGTCATCGCTAGTTCTTTCCCCGGATGGCTCAAATGGACCAAGCAGCGGCTGCCAAGAAGGCCTATTTCTCGACCACTTTACGGTCTGTACATACAAAGACACAGCAGAAGGCTCTCTGAAAATGGCGTGTTAAGAGTGGTTGAACATGCGAAGTCTTGTAATGCTCAAGCCTTGTGCAGTAGTAGAGGGCTAATGCCTGTGCCAAGATAGGGAACGGTGTAGGGGTTTTTTTTGGCCCCCGAGGATCCAAGCACAGGGTGCGATTATGTTTGTCTGTTTCCTCCTCCCATTTTGCAGCCCCTGCAGAGGTGCAAACCATTCTGCAATTATATTTTGCAGAATGGCTAGACCAAGCTCCAAGACTGGAGGCCATGTAGACAGTCACTGGTGTCCATTCTGCCATTCTAAAGGAGCTGGTATCCCCTGTTTATCTATGCTCGCCGCCTTAGTCTCGGTTTTGTTGAACACACACATGCCTGACATAGCGCAACCAGACGACCAGGTCCGTGATCTCAATTCGTCAGAAGGGTTTCCAGATCGGTTGTCGTTGGCATTAAATTGTCAATGCTGGACGGTCGAAGGGCGAGGTAAAAGCAGCGGCAGACACACTTCAAAGAGGGGCTGCTTGTGTTGAGGGCCCCACCAATGACGATTTATCCGAATTGCATTACTTAGACATTCGCGATGATGGTCGTGACTGCCAAACTGTGATGAATGACGGATAGTCACGTTTCAGACTGATTGTCCAGTCTCTACGTCATCATGGCGAACGATACATGCAACCCGGCACGAAGGACTTCAATTGGCAAAGGCGATGGAAGTCTTCGCCGAGGCCCTCCCAATAAAGCTTTGCTAAACACCCTCTCTGGCTGACTTCCATCTTGTCGGGAAATTCACAGACCTTTCAGCGTTTCACGAAACCCACGTTTAGACTGACTCCAGGTCCGCTCAAAGATCTCTTTGCACGTCCCGATACTTCGGTCTCTCAGAGCTAGTATCCCTTCCAACGACATGTCATACCTGACTCGGGCATCAGCTCCCTTGCGGAGTGCTGGAAGAACAGTTTCTATCAGGTCAACTGCGGCCATCCACACCTCGTCGGCACGTTTGGCTTTGAGTGAAGACCATGCTCGTATGTTTCTCGACCCTCTATTGTTGACAACTGTGGTTTGCTAACCGGGGGAAACGACCACAGACAACGAAGAACGAGCTGCCGACATTGAACGCCACAAATCCGACAGCGTCGAGAAAGCCAAGACTGGTCGAGGGGAATGGAAGCCCGAGCTGGCCTCTCAAAGCGAACAGGCCACACGTGGTGACAAACATAACCTGACAATGGAGCAAATGCAAAAGTTGGCCAAGGAGAAGGGCGAGCAGGAGGGAAAAGCCAAATAAGAGGTGGACGGGAAGAGCCACAAGGGTCAAGTGGTGGAAGTGAATACTGTATGACGAGGTCGTGGTCGAGTTCGATGCCTCGTAAGGAAAAAGAGAAAAGATCGCACAGTTGGTCGTGGAGCACCCAAACTGCGACATCTAAAAGCGAGAGAATTGAAGTCTTCTGGAGAGGCAAAGCAGAACCACATCAACCAAACCCAACAGACGAGCGCTCTGGCGTCGATAATTTGTACATATTGACTTGCAATGTCCAGAATTAAAAAACTTCTCCATCATGAGCTGAATCCGTTTCATGATCATATTTCCAAAATGGTTGCATTAATCCGTGATATGATGACTAGTCTTACCATCATAAATATACCCCGGCACCATACCTACATGTCTAGCTGGATATCTGCAGCATGTTACCGTACATTCCCCCCCGATATAAGAGTAGTTAGTCCAACCCTTCGTCAATCCCGTCATCAATCGTCCGTCGTTAGAGCATGTACCTGAAACCTGAGCCACCCTCGCCGCCTCCAATCTTTCTCGCTCCACCAATCAATGTCTCTTGGGCGTCTTCATCTCCTCCGGGTCCGGTCCCCGTGTCCTCGTCTTGGTTACTACTCACCATCTCATACTCTCCGCCCAGCCCGGGCTCTTTGTTCGCAAATCCATTCCTCTTGTTCTCGCGCTGCAGGACCAATCTCAGCACCCCGGCGAAGCCGGCGACACCGACGGCCATGAACGCGGCACATACAGCCATGCCTTGAACGTACAGAGGGCCCTGGCTCTTGGGGAACAGATGCACCCCGATCAGCGGGCCACACTGACCGATGACGTTCAGAATGGTCAGGCCGGTGCCCTTCCCCGTGGCTGTGGCTTGGTTGTTCAGTGTCCACGTGATGATGAGGGTGACGGAGGAGAAGAGTCCCATCGCCGCCCCGTACACGCTCACATAGCGGATCGTGATACTCCCAGCCTCTCCCAGGGACTCGTGTAAATATCCCGCGATGGCGATCCCGGCGTACGAAATGGCGCTGAGCAGAGCGACACCCATGAGAAACAGGGACCTCGAGTCGTGGATTTTATCGCTGTATTTGCCCACCAAAAGGACAAAGAAGAAGGCGAACAGGTACGGTGGAGCTGCTAAAGCTTGCGAGGTTAGAGGAGAAAAAGACATGCTGTTGATAATGGTAGGTAGGAAGACCGGGAGGGAGCTGAATGAGACATTCACGCTGAGGAACATGAGGGCCGTCAGGTAGGATTTCGGATCGAGAATTGTGTTGACGATTTCTTTGGCGTTGATCCGTTGGGCTAATGACATGGTCCCCGAGGCGTGGGATGGCTCGTGAGAGTGAGAGCCATGGCTGTCTTCGGCTCGTAGTCTCATGACCGCCACTTTCCTCTCCCGCGCCGTCAAATACCGGGCCTTCGATGGCGAATCTGGAATCCAATACCACGCGGCCACGGCCGTGATGATGGACGGGAACCCTTCAACCAAGAACAACGCTCTCCAGGGAGCAATAGGTCCATTCTGGCTCAGCTTGACAATCACCCATGCAAGGGACCCGGCGAAGCTTGTCGCCAGCGGCGCAGCGGAGATTTGCAGTCCGACTCGGTAGGCCAGTTCGGAGCGCTTGTAAAAGTACGTCATGTAGAAAGGGACACCCGGTCCAAAGGCGGCTTCTGTGATACCCAGGATACCACGGAGGACGAGCAATTGGCCAAACGATGTGGTCAGACTTTGTAGACTCGCGACGAGGCCCCATGACAGCACACACAGTGGTATGTAGATGTGAGCGGGAAGTATCCGGTAAAGCAAGATCATCCACTCGAATCCAATGTACGTGATATAGAACGCCGTGAGGAGCCAGTCGTACTGCGCCGACGAGAGAGAAAGGTCTTTTTCCAAACCCGCGATTCGAGCGTTGCCGATGTTAGAGCGGTCGAGGAAGCTCAGCATGTAGAGAAGGCCCAGGAAAAAGACCAATTTGCGGTCCAGCTTGCGCACCAGAGCCGACTCTTCCTCAACTGTGTAATCTTTGGAGTGTGTTGCCGTCCTCCGCAAGCGTCGTTTGAAATATTCTTCATCTTCCTCGTCCGAATCGCTGTCTCTGTCGGATAGCTCATCCTCTGTCCCTATATTTTCTGTCTGTGGAGGAGCATGGTGCAGTTTTTGCAGCTCGACGACCTCTGACTCGATCTCGCGAGACGTACGAGTCTGCGCAACGGGTGTCTCGTCGCGAATAGCCTCCGGGGCGGGGATTGCAGAGGATAGGGTATATCTTGAGCTCAAAGGCCGCTCGTTGGGTGTGGACGCCGACGAGGACATGGTTGTGCATGCAGTGGTACCAGTGCTGCTATCGCATAGGCTTGTTTGGGTGCTTGGGAGTCTCCATTGGATGTGAAGCGAGTCAAATCAGACTTCCTGGGCTTCAGGACGCCTGCACTGGAACATGTCGGCTTGTGTGGTTTGTTGATTTCTACCACTGTGCCTCGTGCCTCGTAGCAATTTTGGAGTGGTACGAGTAGCTAGTAACTTCGTCGCTCTGGGTGTAGCTCTAGCTGAGGCGTCAGCGTTATCGGTGAGAGCTGCGGGGGATCATCGGCCATCGGCCATCGGCCGAGTGCCTGGAGAAGCCCCAGGGAAAGTCTTCCGGAGGGGCACAGAATGCTTGCTCCTCGTCCTGCCGGTGCCAGCCTTGTGAAGGTCTGGATTGTGTACTTGGTTTACCACTCTTGTACCGAGTACTCGGTATAGCGGGAAGTATCTACCTGGTGCTGCGTCATCCGTCCACCATAGGCTGATCACGCGGCACCGAGGAGATTCTTTTGCTTTGAACCGCACTACTACTTCCACACCTTTAGAAAAAGGAGACACCGTCTTGTCCCCTAACGGTGGGCCTGATCTGAATCTCGGAGCAAAATTTCCCGTCGCATTTCGTTTCTCCACATTTTGAGATGATCTTGCCAGGTACCAGGGGATGAACAGGGACGAGAATGAGCCAATGTGATCATCAAGCAGCTTCCCTCTGATTATCACCCAGTTCTCCTCGTCCAGAATAGCCTCGTTACTACTCACAACCTATTCCGTATAGACAAGAGTGAGACCAATGCTCGTATTCTCGCACGAATCGACAGCTCGAATGTCTTGCTCTCCCCTTCTCCTGCTCCTGGTTTCAGCTCCTGTTCCAAGTACTCAGGCAAGCCTCTCATTTACTACCCCAGGCGAATGTTACCTGGCCAGCTCGGGTATCGACTGTTGGCTTTCGCCTGGGAACGGCGCCAACGGGGAGTCAAATTATTAATAAGGCCCTCCAGACTAGCCTCTGTGGCCTGCCTCGCAATCCAGGGCGTGCCAGGGGAAAAGTATCGTATTGTCGCGCAGCCAATTTCCCAAACCGATGAAACACGGGGTCGAAAGCGGAGGCCGTGAGGCTGAGCGAAAAACTCAACCGCCATCGACTACTACGACGTGGTGGACATGCCACCACAGACTCCTGTCTGGAACCTTTTATTCTGCTTTGCTCCGCCTCTTTGGAATAGAACTTGAAGGTTTCTCCTTCTTTACACTCGTTTTGGTCATTACTTCTCACACCACCTCCAGCTGGCCTGTTGTTTGGGAGTTTGTCATTCCTCGTCACTCACTTGCTCGAGACGTATATCCGTGCTCACTACAGTCACTCTTTACGGCCTTTTCTACGACTTGCACGCCTTGCAGGTAAATTGAAAACGAATCTTTGCAAAGAGACGTCGAATCCATCCAAAAATGCCTTCGCTCTCTACTTCGCTCTTCGCCGCCGGCCTGGCGACATTGGCCCAGGCATTTACCGCCCCTGGTGCACAAACCTGGGGCCCTCTGCTCACCCCAGATGTGTCATCTGTACGTCTTTTTCATCACGCCTGAGGGCGTAGCTGTGGAGTGGGATCTGACAAGATAATGCAGCCAGTCACCCAAGGCGAACAATTCACCGTGACCTGGGATCCTGAGAAGCACCCAACCGACGGCGTCACCGTCAGTCTCGTTCTCTGCCACGGACCCAGCACCAACTGCGTCCTCCAAGATACGGCCATTGCGGAGGGACTTCCCGCGGCTCAGAAATCCTTCGATTGGGACGTTCCTTGCGACTTGGAGGCCGGTACTCAGAACACGCCGACCGGATATGGTATGCTGGTCATTGTGGACGGCACTGGAGAATTCCAATGTAAGAAGACCCAGAGCAACCCCCCTTTCGGAGAATCGCAATGTCTCCCGGTTCAAATTCATCACAAAAGATATAGGAAGCGAACAAAAAGGGCTGACATTCCCGGTGTGGCACGATAGATTCGACTCAATTCTCCGTCCTCGAGGGCAAGAGCTGCTCGGGCTCCAGCTCCAGCTCCAGTTCCAGCTCCGGCTCGAGCTCATCCTCTTCCAAGATCTCCGTCTCGGCAACCACCGTCACCGGCAGCAGCGGCACCTCCATCATCCTAGGCCCTCCTGCGTACCAGACCGGCACCAACACGTGGGGCGCCTCGGGTAACTCGTCGTGGGCCACCACCGCGACCCCGACCGGCAGCAACGGCTGGAACGGCGGCGCGACATCCACTCCCGTCTCCTCCTCAGACTGGGGCAACTACAGCACCCTCCCCGGCACCACCGTCATCGCCACGGAGAGCACCCTGACCACCGCCCCCAGCGGTGGCTCGACCGTCGCCGCCGAGAGTACCGGAACGGCCTCGGGCCCCGCTGCCAGCGCATCCGCCTTTGACGGCGGCGCCGGACGAGTCGGCTACAGCGCCGCAGGCCTGGTGATCGCAGGCGCCGTTGCTGTTCTCGCTCTGTAGAACGGGCGAAACGAGACCCCGGGAGCTGTGTAAGGGAGGGAACGAGGGAGAGGCGTCGAAAGAGTCATTTGGGATGTGCGTGTGTGTGTATGTGTATGTTAATTCTCGTGGCATCACCACACCCAAGGCATTGCATTCAGGTAATCATTGGTACCTAAGTAATCGTGCAAAACAACGTCCCCCTGTGCCTGCTCTTCTCTTTTCAAATACCCGAAGCAAGCTAGCTGTGCACATGTGTATTGAGTGAGTGTGTTATACTCGGTGCAGAGAAGGTCAAGGCATGGTCGAATAAGAAAAAAAAAAAATCACTAAGTGTTTTGAGCGTTATTGAGTTGTTCCTACGAAGGTGCATTCGATGTATATATGCCCCCCCTTTTCGGATGGCAAGCGTCACAGTCGCGAGATTGAACAGTCGCAAAGTAGTCAACAAGGTATATTCTTGTGGCTCAGTAGACCAGCTACGAGCCATATCATTCATGATCATCGTCATTATATCAATCCAATCCTGTTGAAGTTTCCCGGGCACAGCTCCTCGTATTCCACACATGGTCATAACTCTGGCAAAATCATTTTCGTCTGGCCTGTGCAACATTACTCCAATCATGCATTGACCTTTTGACATCTCCTGCGTCACTCGCGATACGCAGGTGGGGGATCGCGCATATCCATGTCATCGTCCCTGTACCGACTGGAGTACGAGCTCGACTTTCCTCTACCGCTCTTTTCATTGCCGTAGGGTCGGTATCTACCAGGAGTCTCGGCATCGAGTTCTACGTACCCTTCTCGCGGTGGGGGTGTAGGCTTGTGTACCGGTGTGACGTTGATTTGAGGTTGTGAGTAGGTATGCTGGAGACCGTTCTCTCCTCCGTTAGGCTGGTGATATTGCGGCCGTTGCTGCGTGGGCATTGAGTTCTCCCGTACCCGCTGGAATTCCTTTCGTCCCCCGTCGTAGTACTCTCGTGCTTCTCCCGGCTTTTTCTGGTCGCGAGGCATCTCCGGTGGATACATATCATGCTGGATCTTGCCTGTCTTCATGTCAATGTGCACGCCGGGTGGCGGATACACTGTGGCAGGACGCTGCAGAGGCTGAGGGACAAAGTTGGCGTTTATATTGTTCTGGGGAGGGGGACTGCCTTGCCACTGAGGCTGAGGCTGAGAAGGTCGCTGCTGCTGCTGCTGCTGCTGTGATGGTGGTCCTTGCGGCCACGTCCCGTAGCTTTGTAGCGGACCTTGTTGAGGCGGGAGGCCCTGTTGTGGTTGTGGGTGCCACATTGGCGCATTTGCGACCGCTACCGGCATTATCGGTGGTCGATTCTGTGGAGGGGGTGCGCTGTATGGTCGTGGCGGACCGCCAGGCTGTTGAGGTGGACGCAGCTGCTGTTGCTGGTACGGTCGAGAGGGACGGTTCGGGCTGGGGTCATCGTAGTGGTGAGGGCGATGGTGATCTTCCCGAGAATGACGCCGCCTTCTCCTTCGTCTCTCACGATCCCTCTCTTGTTCCTCTTTGCTGTCGTTGTGGATTTCTTTCAGTAGATACCCTGCCGCGACAAGTTCGAGGCCGCCTAGAATAACCATGGTTCCAGCCTCGAGGTGTTCTTTTTGATGGATTTGTTGTCGACGGAGGGCCGGGTCGATGGGCTCAGACAACGAAGAGGTTCCTTGGAGAGAAAAGTGAATGCCAGACACGACAAGTATGTGGGAAGAAGACAGGCTGAACAAAATATGCCCTGCCCTCAAAGCCGCCGGGCTGGGGAGGCTGTGTTGCAGACTTTATTCGCAGTCGCCGTCTCATTCAGCTGCGGCTGACTTTGGACTAGTGATCTAATTATTCCCATAATCACGTGGGGCTTTCTGCCGCCCTTCCCTGCCACCTTCATGTATGAGGGGAACTTCCACAACCTCTCTGTCAACTTCCTCCATACGGTGACGACTAATCGGGAACTTGGCAGGTCGATTATCAAAGTGTAAAGCTAGAATGCCCCGCTGTTTGCATGAGGAACAGGTACCTTCCGCAGGTTCCGATCCAGGAAGAGAAGATCTTGACGCAAGTCATTCTACATAATGATGGAGGCTTCCGGTCTTGGGCCGGATTGTGTGGATCGGACGAGGCTACAGATGGTGGTCGATGCGCTGATCAAAAGGTCCTCCCACTGCCAAAAGAGACCGACGACCTGGGGTCATGCCATCGGACACTTGGCGCTCCGATCAGCGCGATAGATGTATCATGTTGCTGGTTGCATTGACTCACTTTCCCAGCGGGACGAACGATTCCACCCTTTCTCGATATATCTGAGTATAGGGTATACGAGGCAGAGTATTTCGCGGCGACGGTCAAGCTCGGCTGGATAAGTTTCTATTATAGCGAACACTATCGCTTTCTGCACCAATACCACAGACCAATAGTCGACAACAAAAAATAAAATAGTTTGTACGAGGTACCTCGTAAGGTTGGAGGAGGGCTGGGAACATTGTGGGGAAGCATGTCACGTGAAAACCACGTGACCAGATTATCAGTGGCCAATCGGGTACGCCACCGCTGCTCAACCAATAAAATACGCCCTGCATGTACTGTCCATGTGAATCGACGGCAGAACTGTCAGCCTCCTGCACTTACAGTGGCCTTCCCAGCGAGTGTCTAGCCGTGTTCTAGTAATGATCAAGAAGATGTTCCCTACCTGCGACCTTGATGCTTTCCCGCCCTAGTCAAAGAGATTATCGATGGTACTCCCCCATTTTCCTTCTCCCCGGGCGGAAAACACTATGCCGAGATTGCTCGGAAGGCATTAACCGATGAGGCTCCGGTAGAGTGAGACTATCCGCTGTGGTGTATAGAGACTATGACAGTCGTGTAGCTTAGGTCGCCATCATGTTTAGCGACTTGGGCCCAAGGTTTGTTCAAACATTTTCTTTTGGTACACAGTTTTCGCCGATTGGAAATATCGACTAAAAATGGAGGTCAGTCAGGGAACCACCTGTTTGTTGATTGTGTCAGATGTGCTGACACTGTCCTCGTGTCTTCTAGGGACAAATGCAGGTCAAAAAGGCCAACAGAGAGCAAGTGCCTATGCATGAACGTCCCGCGCGGTACGGGTGGCCAACCACCAATGACCGAGGGTATACCATCAACGAAAGACCTTCAGGTCCAATTAGGCCCATGAAGGTGATCTGCGTCGGTGCGGGTGCTTCAGGTATTAGCCTAGCCAAGTCTGCGCGGGATCTCAAGAATGTCGACCTGATAATATATGAAAAGAACGCTGAAGTGGCAGGGACATGGCTGGAGAACAGATATCCGTAAGTCCATCTTCTCAGTGGATACCCCTTTGGGGAAGAGCTTGTGTGCGAACCCTCGCTCGCCATCCTTCTCCATGGCCATTTGATCTTGCTCAAGGCTCGACTCGCTGGCAAAAGGCCAACATGTTCAATCTTTAGAGGCTGCGCGTGTGATATTCCCAGTGTGACATATCAGTATAGCTGGGAGCCAGCGATCTGGTCCAAGTTCTATTCCGAAGCTCCAGAGATTTTTCGCTACTTCAAGGGTGTGGCCGATAAATATCAACTGTACAACGCCATCAGACTACAGCACCGGGTCGATCATGCGCAATGGATCGCCTCGGAGGCGAAGTGGAAAGTGCAGATAACTGATCTCACGACGAACAAGAAAATTGAGGATAGTTGTGATGTCTTTGTGAATGCCATGGGATTTCTGAAGTCAGTGCCTCCAATCCACAGTTCCGATTAGGTATTGACCAACACGGCTAGTGACTGGAACTGGCCCAAAATCAGTGGCCTCGATACCTTCCGAGGAGTTGTTGCACACTCTGCAGGCTATCCCGAGGACCTTTCACTTAAAGGCAAGCGAGTGGCAGTCGTCGGTAACGGTTCTAGCGGCATCCAGCTCGTTGCCAATGTACACCAAGAGGCATCACACCTATACACGTGGATTCGCTCCCCTACGTGGATCACTCCAGGATTTGCCCAAAAGTACGCTGGGCCAAATGGCGGGAATTTTGCATGTTTGTGTTCAGGAGCAGGCTTGAAAAGAGCGCGTGCGCCGCTGATACATTGTGTTAGATACTGAGAAGCAAAAGCAGCTGCTGCGAGACGATCCAGAGTACTATCTAAAGTATCGCAAGGCCGTCGAGCTGGAGATGAACGGCGACTTTTTGGCTTTTCATCTGAACACGCCTCAGTCGAATGGGGGAATGCGAGTAGGCCACCGATTGCACTTTGGAGCTTGAGACCGGCCAGAACTGACGGATTGCCATAGTATGCGGCACGCGAAATGAGGAAGAGATTGCAAGATAGAGAAGATCTTGTGGATTCCCTCATTCCCAAGGAGTTCCCCCTGGGATGTCGACGCCCTACGTATGGTTCTATCCTGATCAACACACCCTGATCGCTAACACCGTACAGCCCTGGAACTGGATACCTCGAAGCGCTACTGCAACCGAACGTGACCACATTCAAACACGGCGGCTTGACGCAGGTGACGCCCGACGGCTTCATAGATCCTGAGGGCAACGAGCACAAGGTCGACGTGATCATTCTCGCAACAGGGTTCAATACCTCGTGGGTCCCGCGGTTTCCCATCACTGCCAATGGGATCAACCTACAAGATATCTACCGCAAGACGCCTGTGAGCTACCTTGGAGTTGCAGCCCCTCAGATGCCAAACTACCTCACATTCTATGGACCCTACGGACCCCTCGGCCAGGGAAGTGCCATGCCGATGATCGAGGCGTTTACCACCTATATCGTCTCGGTGGTCAAGAAGATGCAGACGGATGACATCCGCGACCTCACACCGAAGCAGCGCTGCATTGACGATTATGCCGAGCATGCCGATCTCTTCAACAAGCGGATGGTCTACAGTGGACACTGCCGCAGTTGGTTTAAAGGGAATCAGATTGATGGCCGCGTGATGCTGCATCCGGGAAGTCGTGCTCAATAGTGAGGCCCCCGAAATTCTCCGTCGCCTTTCTCCTCCACCTTGTGTCTTTCCTTGCCTGCTTGAACATCGGCTCCTCAGGGTTCTCCCTGTTCTCCCCCATTCATTCTGTGCTGGTTCATGTACTAACAGACTCTCAGCCTCGAGCTCATGTCCTCGCCGCGCTACGAAGACTTCGACATCAACTACTGGTCACGAAACATGTGGGCCTGGCTCGGCAACGGCTACTCGCTCCGCGATCTCGACGACAGTGACAAGTCGTGGTACTTGGGCCTGGTGGACGGGGTTGATGTGCAGAAAACTTTCGACGTCGACGAGATGCTGTGCCCGACGAAGCAGTCGTCGACCGCGCGATTGTGAAGATGAGAATTGTAGTCAGGGAACAAGAGTCAACCCTCTTTGTGGATATTAGATTGCTAGATGTCAATTTACGAGGGTCGCAAAAGATAGATCTGTACCTACACACACGTCTTTGCTTAGAAGTTGGTCACGTAAAAGGGATATAGTGAGCAAGTACATCGGAACTAAACTGCCGGTATCCATAAGCTTAGATCTATACGATACTCCATATAGACCAACTGTCGCTATCTCCAGAATGACCGTCTAATTCAGCTTCGCATGAAGCCAGTCACCGACGTTTTCGACCGTCCGCGTCGCCTCAGGCTCCCTGCCAACCGCAAAGTGATAGACGTGTTGCCCGTTGGGGACAATCTCCAGCTCGGTCTCTACACCGGCCTTCTTCACATGTTCCGCCAGCCGGACCGCGTCGTCCCTCAACGTCTCGGCACCCCCGGCTGAGATGTTCATGGGCGGCATGCCGGTGAAGTCGGCGTACAGAGGGTTCGCAAAGGGGTCCTTTGGCGATGTCGTCCCACCCAGGTACATCGCGACCGCCATGTCGGCCATGCCGGGCGGGCTGAGGAAGTCTGTGTCGGCGTTGCTCTTGAGCGACTCGCCGAGATTCTCCATGTCGATCCAGGGGGAAAAGGCCACGACCGCGGCCGGCAGCGGTTGGTGCTGCTCCTTCAACGCCAGAGCCACCCCCGTGGCGACGTTACCGCCGGCGGAGTCGCCCCCCAGCGCGATTTGGTTGGGCGCAAACCCCTTTTCACCCGTCAGCCAGTTCCACGTCGCCAGTCCGTCCAGCCGGTTCGCGGGCAGCGGACACTCGGGCACCAGGGCGTAATCCGTGACCAGGCCGTAGCAGCCGGCCCGCTTGGCCAGGTGGCCGACCAGCTTGCGGTGACTCGACGGCGAGCCCGCGAACCCCCCGCCGCCGTGGAAGTAGAGGATCACCTGCGACGGGTTCGCGTGCACGGGCTTGACCCAGATGGCGGGCAGGTTGCTGCCGGGCACCTTCTCCTCCTCGTAGGTCACCTCCGTAGGCTCAGTGGCCAAGTCACCGAGCCTCCCGACCTGCTGGCGCTGCCCTTCGAGGTCCAGCGGCGCGTTGGTGTTCATGAGACGACTGGAAATGTCCTTGTACACGCTCAACGTGTCTAGGGGACCCCGATGACCGGTCATTTTGTCTTGTTTTTCCGACGTGACGGTCGTTGCGGGTGGTGGTGTGAGCAAGTGTAGGCAGGTTCTGTGGCCTTTTGTTTTCTTCCAAACTTCTACTTTCACTCTGTCGTTTTCCGCCTGTTGGATGCCTTGTACTGCCCACTGCTCACCCCATACTGCCAGCCCCTGATGGGTCTTTTGATGGTAACCGTCGTCGGTTGTATACGGTAGTGTCATATTACAGACCATTCCACCCTTTCACGCCACAACCACAGACCATTGGGACTCGGTTCCCCGGAAAACGATTAACCGAGTATAGTCGGGCTCGCGGAACGAAGGGGTTGCATCTTGGAATTCTCCCTGGTGCCGCAAAAGAAGCAGAGCAAGGTCATATGGGAGGGTTTAAACACGCTGTATCTGAAGTCGGCCCCGAGGTGACAATTTGGCTCACATATACAGAGTGCGGCGATCAACTTCCTATTTGCCGTCCAGGTCAGATTAAGGTAGCCACCCCCCGAGCAAGCTGCCATTTCTAGTGAGCCTGAGAGGTGGTACCGGTACATGCCATTCGACTTTCACTGACTTTGTTAGTCCCAACGCAAACCCGGCTCGACGGTCGGGGTACCCGAGTACAATGGTGTCGGTTGGCATTGTATAGATCCTTAGCCGTAACCATCCCTCGAATTGCCACCAATGGCATGATCCGCAGATCTGTCCACCAATACTTACCCGGATGTCCGTCTCTTTGACAGTGCGTGGAGTACCCTGGCCGCCGGCGGCGTCCCTCGACATATCTTCTGTGAGGCACATATGTCTTTTACCGGCCTGCTAGGTCAAAATGTTGGATGCCATCACACTCTGTCAGCGTTTCTGAGAGCTTCGGCAATCTCGTTGTACCGGAGTGGTCGATTTCTTCCATTGCGTTGAATACAGCCAAAGCATGGCACACTCCAATGGAATCAACAACGGCGCCACCAACGGCGTCAACGACACCGCTGACCTGGATCTAGACGCTCTTGTCATTGGCTGTGGATTTGGTGGCTTGTACACTCTCTACAAGTTACGTGAAAAGGGGCTGAACGCAGTTGCCATTGATGCCGCCGATGGCTTAGGAGGCGTGTGGCACTGGAATCGTGCTGAGTGTTCAACCTTAAAATTACTTTGTTCAGAAACACTTACTCTGTACCAGGGTATCCGGGTGCCCGTGTAGACTCTGAGGTGCCGTACTATCAATACAGTCTTCATCAAGTGTGGAAGGACTGGTCATGGAGCGAGAGATTCCCGGCCCACGATGAGCTTCGTCGGTACTTCAACCACGCCGCCTCTGCTCTCGAGTTAAATGAGTACATCAGACTTCAGCAGAACGTCGTCGATTGCACCTGGGACAACAAGGACCTCAGGTGGACCGTCACGACCGAATCTGGACTCCACATTCGATGCAAGTATCTCGTTGCTGCGGCGGGCTCGAGTTACCGAAAGTACTTGCCAAAATATCCTGGCATTGAGGATTACAAAGGTACTCTGTTGCACTCTGCTGGATTTCCCGAGGAAGACGCATTCGACTTTCGCGGGAAGAGTGTCGCGATCATTGGACAAGGTCAGTAATTGCTTCTGCAGACCCCCCAACTGCACGAAGTCATGAGTAACTCTGTCGGTGTGTTCAAAGGTGCAACTGGCGTCCAGCTCACGCAGTCGGTGTCCAAGCTGGCCGACACGCTACACGTCTTTTGCCGCACGCCAAACATGGCATTTCCAATGAAGCAGCGGAAGATGTCGGTCGAAGAGCAGAACCAGTACAAGGGCGCCTATGATCTACTCTTCAAGGCCACCAGAGCGAGCCGGAGTGGCCTCCCACACACTGCTGAGTCTAGATCGATGCTGAAAGTGACCGACGAGGAACGCGAAGCGCGCTGGAACGAACTATGGGAGCGCGGAGGGTTCAACTTCTCCATGGGTGGCTTCCGCGACTATGTGTTCAACGAGCAGGCGAACGACCTAATATACAACTTCTGGAGACGAAAAGTCCAGGCCCGGATCAAGGATGCACGGAAAGCAGAGATCATGGCTCCCAAGGTCAAGCCCCACCCGTTCGGCACGAAGCGACCTAGTCTAGAGCAGGACTACTACGAGTGCATCGACCGAGAAAACGTGAATCTCATCAGCGTCAAGGACAATCCTATCGAGAGAATCACCGCGGAGGGTATCCAAACTGCCGACGGTAAAGTACACAAGGCAGACTATATCATCATGGCCACAGGCTACGATGCAATCACTGGCAGTTACACGAATATGGGTCTCAAGGACCGGGATGGGGTCGACCTCAAGGAACGATGGAAGAACGGCGTCAAGACACACTTGGGCCTCATGGTTCCCGGTGTTCCCAACATGTTTATGGTGTACAGCCCTCAAGGTGAGTTGCATAGCGCTTCGGATGAAGAAATCGAGCACTCTGCTGACTCGTAGCCGCTAGCACCGACCGCCCTTGCGAACGGCAGCACCATTGTGGAATGCCAGGGCGACTGGGTCGCCGACGCCATCGAGAAGATGCGCAGGGGACACATCGAGACGATCGAGGTGACGCCGGACGCCGCACAGAAATGGGGCGACGCGATCCAAGAGATGAACGAGAAGACTTTGTTCCCCTTGGCCGATTCATGGTACATGGGCGCAAACATTCCCGGCAAGAAGCGAGAGCAGCTGAACTACCTCGGGGGGGTTGCCCAGTACGAGGCGGAGTGTCGCAAGGCATTGGAGAATTGGGATGGTTTCGTCCTCGATGGTCGGCAGGGTGGTGATGTCAAGGCTACACTTTAAACTATACGAATGAGGTTGACACCGAGGCACTATGTACTGCACGTTACCTCGCGGAGAGTGGTACTGTAGATTTTCAGTCGAGACTTTGTCAGTGTCATCTAGAATATCTGAAATATCAATGGCTCATAGATGATAGCATAGAACCCAGTCTATTGCCCACACTGTCTTGTGCAAACGCGGTAGACCATCGCTTGTATGTACATGGGTCATTGGAAAGCTACGACGACAGCGGCAGAGGGAGCAGGCGAAGGGGAAGACGGGAAAGGGGAAGGCCCAGAGGAGGGATGGAGGGATTGGAAGATGACATCCGGAGGAGAGGAGATGGCGCGGGTTGAGAGAAGGGCTAATGAGGCGGAACAATGGTTGTAGAGGGATTACGGTGCCTGAAGTGTGGTGTTGTGGTGAAGAACGAGTTCGAACAATTTGGAGTTCGGCATAAGGCAGTTGTTTAGTTCTGCGCCATGTCTACCTGTTGGACACAAGCCTCGACGATTCGCTGCGGCCTCGAGTTTTCATTCGGGAAAGAACTTTGGATAATGGCGAGGCAGTGCGAACGCGCTCTTGGCACTGGGACGGTCCGGCTCCCCTACGGATGCAGGGGTCAAGGTTGACCGTTCTTGCCGTTTTAGGACACGAGGTCCTAGTTTTAGACCCCATGGCCGGGCCTAGTGCTGCGCTCACCCCTTGGTCAATCTTGCCAAAATCTGCGTGAAGGCCGACATCGTCCCAGCTAAGTCACTGCATCCGCCTAGTCAGAGTGCGACACGCGTGGCCAGTCGGTTTCAGCGGATCCGCTAAACACGTCACCAGCCCGTTCCAGCAGCTGCTTGGGGGCCTTGACAGAGTCGAAGATGTCCAAAATCCGGCGAATTAGAGATGATGTGGCGCAAGATTTTGGATTGGTGATAGGCACTTATGCAAGTGCTTCTGGGGTCGACCAGATTTTGGGAAGCGTGGGAGGCATGCGACTGCCCAATGAGATGCGAATTGCTCGTGTCCCTCATAAGTCGGGCGCAAAGCAAAAAGATTTTGGTGAGGCTGTTGCATCACAGTAATTCAAGACTTCTTCCCATCTCTGTCAATTCTGAACGCCAGGACCGAAGCTTCATTTATTTCTTGCGATCAGACTGCGCCTGTCAGCTAGAGTATTGCTCTCGAAAGCAGGCAAGATGTCTAGCCGAGTCTGTGATGACGAGGCTGATTCGGTGTGGAAGTCGCACAGAGACACCATTCGCACCTTCTACTTGGCTCAAGATCACAGTCTTGAGGAGCTCATGAGGGAAATGGCCTCGAAATATAGCTTTTGTGCAAGGTGAGATCCAGTCCCGGCTCATCTTCACCCATTGACGAGAGTTCTGACTCCCTGAAAGCAAAGCCCAATTTGAGGCCCACCTCAAGAAATGGGCATTTCGAAAGAACTTGACCAAAGACGAATGGAAGGTAGTCATACACAAGATCCAGAAACGGAAACAAGACAACAAGGATAGCGAAGTGTGCAGTGATGGATTTCCCATGAACGTCAAAAAGGTCAAGAAAGCAATCACCAGATACCGATTGCCTTCGGTACCGGACTTTGACGGTATCTGGTCCTCCGTTTCCATCAGGTTGACGTCGCTCACCGTGACAACAGCACCATCACCACGAACACCAGAGGGAATCACGATCCAAACCCCGGTACTTGCGCCTGCAGCATTAACCTCAGCTTCACCAAAAACGGCTTCCTTCATACCAATATCCACAACTTACGTATCTTTCTTGACGAGCTCTCTTCCTTTCGCACATTTCAATGGTAGAATCAATCTTGAAGGTAGGTCAGTCCTATGATTGAGGAAGCAATGGTGGCCTGATGGAACCCTTTCGCGAAACCTATTCTCCTATCAATGCCAGCATCCCTCCTGGGCCGGTCTCCAGAGAGTGCGGCTGACTCTGAACTCGCAGAAAACCCCTACGCAAGCAGTCCCGGAGGTGACGGTGTAGTGTCTACTTCCGGCCTCCAAGATCTCGAATCGAGCATTGTTGGCTGGTTCAAAAACGGAGCAGACGGAGACGAACAGTCCAAATCATTCCGTCAAAACCTGAAGGCGCTGATGCCCGACGAAGTACTCTGTGGCCAACCTAGCAAGCTGGATGTGGCAATGCCACCATCAGCGGCAGTGAACTTTTTGAACCTCACCCTGTTCATGATCTCGAATAACTTGTTTGAGACGGACTCGAAGACCAGCAAAACGATCTACAATTGGGTTAAGCGCAGGTCGCAAGCCGGTCTTCTCGAAAATCTCATGTCTGTTGGCGGACCGACCCTAGAAGCACTCAGGGAAAACATATTCTCCCTTGCAATCGAAGAGCAGGACGCTCCAATGGTCGCAGCCATGCTGCGGTCTGGTCTTGATGCTAATCAATCGCGATTCCCTACGCAACATGGGCTTCCACTTACGCCCCTTCAACGTGCATGCGATTTGGGCAGCCTCGACCTCGTCCGGATTTTGCTAAAAGCTGGGGCAGATATCCAAAGCGCGGGATCGAACCCTGAATCTCCTTTGATCTTTGCTATTAGATCTTTGGGTTACAAATTCGATGTTTTATATGATGATGATGGAGATCTCGAGAATGTGATCATCGGTCTGGTACAACTTCTGCTCGACAAGGACGCAGATGTCAATTCAGGTTCGGATGCATCCCCACTGTTAGAGGCTACAAGAATTTGTCTTCCACGACTGGTCGAAATCCTTCTTTCTGCTGGCGCCGATCCAAATTTTGCCTATTCTGATAATGGCTCTACTCCACTCTTCGAAGCAGTACAAAGCGAAGGGCCTGTCTCCAACGTGATTACTATTGTTCGCCATCTGCTTGGAGCTCGCGCAAATGTGCATGCCATGATTCAATATGAGGACAAGGCGTTCAACCTGCTGAACCTTGCGTTGAACCATTCCAGTGTCGATTTGATCCAACTATTGCTAGAGGCCGATGCGCCATGCACCGAAGAAAATTTGCTTGCTGCTATCGAGAGAGGCGAATTGCAGATCATCAAGCTCCTCAGTACCAAAGCTCGAATCACAACTAAAATGATTCAAAAGGCAGCAGACAAAACGGAGTCTGAGATTTTTTGGCTCCTGTGGGGCCTTGCAGACAATAACACAAGAGAAAGCAGCCGCAGTCGGGCGTTCGTTACCGCTATACGCAGTGGAAATCAGGATGTGATCAACGCCTTTTCTGCCTGTAGGGCTCAGCTTGCAGAGCCATCGGATTTAACTGAAGCGATTGAAGCCGCTGCTGCAAGGGGAGACATCGCAGTGCTTCGCTTACTTCTCAGCGACAATTTAGCCTTCCAGGCTATCGCAGTACATTGTCTTGGGACGTCTCTACGCTGCGCGATAGCTAAGAGTCGGGACGACGTCATCGAATTGCTTCTTGCGGCCGGTGCAGATATTAACGCCAAGGATCGGAAGACAAGCAAGACTCCTCTCTTGGAATCAATACGTCGAGGAGCTATTGGTCTGTCACAACGGCTGTTGACCGCTGGGGCAGAAGTAAACATGACAGTTCCTCAAAGTTGCGAATGCTCCTGGTCTCGAAGTTATGTTGCTTCCGTGCTACCAGCAGCAGTGTCATTGGGGTGCCATCGCCTAATCCAAGAGATAATCGAGACCGAAGCAGATGTTGACGCGCCAGAACCAGACAACGAGAAGCCAGCACTTACTGTGGCAGTTGAAAAGCGTGATCTGACGAGCATTCAAATCTTAATTGATGCAGGCGCCGATGTCAACACTCCCGCCGGTCGTCATTTCGGACAAACGGCTCTTGCGGCTGCTGTTCGCAACAAAGATGTCGACACCGTTCACTATCTCCTGAGGTTAGGCGCGGATCCCGATGAAGGGTCCTTGATTGCCGCTGTCTCGGGGGGTCCAGCTCTTATGCAACCGCTTCTCACAGCCAAGTTCCAGCGATTCCGGTACTATCCGCTTGGGTTTGGTTGCCAAGCACTACAGAAAGCTATCAAATTGGCGGACGCTGCCATGGTTGAATTACTATTATCAAATGATATAAATCCAAGCACAATAGTAAGGCCTCAGCGCAAACAACAATGCTATTCTTATAGTGCAGGAGGGGCAGATTACAACGAATCTGCATTTGGAACTGCAATCAGGCTTGACCAGAGCATGGATCTATGGATGGTCCGCAAGCTCTTGAATGGGGGCGCGAATCCCAACAAAAGAGTAAGTGATGAATCCAACGGTACCGCTCTGCTGCAGGCCATTCAGCGGAAGAGTTTCAAACTGGCCGAAATGCTAGTAACCGCAGGAGCCGAGGTGAATACGAAGGCAGTTGGGAGCCTCTCACGAACACCTTTACAGCTGGCTGCCGAGCACCGTTGTTTGGACACGGTTGATTTTCTATTGCAGAAAGGCGCAGATGTGAATTCACCCCCATGCGATCAGTCCGGAGCAACCGCACTTCAACTGGCAGCTCGCAAGGGGTATCTCGGCATTGCCTGTCTGCTGCTCGACAAGGGAGCCGAGGTCGACGCTTTACCCGCAAAGGTCTATGGGAAAACAGCCCTCGAGGGGGCGTCTGAGTATGGTCGGATCGATATGGTGCAACTTCTTCTGAATGCGGGAGCGCAGGTTGTAGGCCCAGGAAGCCAACAATATGAGCGGGCTCAGCAACTTGCGTCCTCTAACGGCCATATAGCTGTTCGACGCCTTCTGGAAGCAAACCATGCTCAACAGCTGAATGCGCTCCCGGACTTATTTGCGACGGATGTCGAGAATTCTGAGGCTTTGCGGCTTGGAGATGAGATGTATGTGGATCCAGCAATGCTACGACCGGAGACAGGTTACATTTGAGGGAAGGATTCTCCTGGGTCTAGAACTGGGATCAACAGATTTTGTTAACAACATTCCACTTCATGTCAACGAGGGGGAGAGATACTCCTGTGCTGCCACGCAACTGACGATCAGCCTGCCCGGGAGAAAGCAGGGAATTGCGTCCTCACCAGATTTTGGTGCATGCAAGGCTGGCAGAACCAAAATCTGGCCTGTGGGCCAGAAGCCAAAATCTGAGGTGCTGACCCCCCCGGAGGGGGGGGGGGGTTCGATAGCCTGAACATCTGATGCCGATCAAGATTCTGGATTCGTCGCTTCCTTTCGTCTCCTTCGCCGGTACCAAAATCTTGCGTGCCAGCGCCAAAACAGACCCGCTAGCCATCTGCCAGGGACGTGAGAAACGCTGACGAACCAGGAGCTCCCAGATTTTGGGAGCGAGGCTTGGAAGTGGGCCAGGAGCGTCCCATGGGCGCTGGATCCCGCTTCGGGCGCAGTGAGAAGGTCGTGCCAGTACTTGCCAAAATCTGGCTTCATGACTATATCAACTTGGTCCTCCTCGACCAGTGTTCGAAAAATCTTCAGCCACCACCAAATCTCTCACGTCAAATCCTCTTCCTGATTAAACGACACAACCAAAGAGCCAACAATGTCCCGAGTCTCAGTCGAGGCTATCGTAGCCATTGTGGGGGTCATCGTCACCCTGCCGCCGTCGATCATCATCTTGTGGAGGCTGATCAGGAGGAACGAGGGGCTTGCAAGGGCCGCAGACGCATAGTATGTTGAATAACCATTCCGTCGAGAGTCAGCCATGAGTTGACATTGCCATGACATTCAGACCTTGGAATGACCCTTACAACTATCCTGTCCGGTCGAGCCCATGCTTGTTCACCAACGCATCATCACAGTTCCACACCGTCGACATCGGTCACGCCCCAGCAGGATTGGTGTCAGTGTTCCTGTCTGGTAGCATGGATAAACATGGATAAAGAAAATGACCCTTCCAGCTTGTCATGATGTACTCTCCTTTTTAAAGGGTCGGCCGTGTACGGTAAGGAGGATCAGGGAGTTGTTATGATGATGCACCGAGGCATTCCCTCACTGTGGGGGGGAATTCTGCAGCTCGTATAAGATAGTGCCCTTGGCTCTTGGGAACGAATTTTGAACCCGTTCACATCATCATGAATTCCCATGGGAATAAGTATAAGAGCCTCTCAGCATTGAAGAAAGCAACAACATTTGGTATGTAGCAAATTTGAGTTGGAATCCCAAAAAGCCCAGAAGCCGAAGAGAGCGTTCGCCAAGGCTTTTCGTCCGCCGGGCAACGGGCCCGAGCGCACGGACAGATCCATCCCAGCAGTTCCTCGTGAGAACCTTGGCCGCCAATATGTATTGCAACCTCTAAATTACATATGCAGTACTGTGCGTAATCATCTCTATTGGAGAGATGGGAAGGTTACAGTACTGGCTTCGCTTTTATAGTTAAATGTCATTACATTTTAGTTGTATACTCGCTGGAAGTGCTCAGGTCCAAAGACGGAAATAGAAAGTACCTCGTACTCGTGTCTAGATTCCGACGTCGAACTATGCTGTTTCTCTTGTTGAAAACTTGGCCTTCACTATATATATACCATGTGTTTTTTTTTTTTTTTTTTTTAAACTTCGCTTTGAGATATGGAGCCCATCCTGTCTGCAAGAGAAGATGAGGCGGAGGGTAAAAGATAGTCTCGCAAATTTCATATGTATTTTGTTTGTAGACTCTCATAGGGAAAATGGGAAGGGAAGTGCCATGCCTCCCCTTCAAATCTCGGTCTTTGGCTTCTCGATGGTGTCCCACTCCTTCCAGTTGATCTTGCGGAACTTCCACGCAATGGCCAAGACGTGCTCGCCTGTCAGCGCCGTGTTGTGGTTGTTACTGTCCTTCATGCTGTGGTTGGCACAGCCACGGTACTGGATCGTGGTGTCGCTGAGGCTCCGCTGGATCATGTCCTGGTACTCGCGTTCACGCTCGGGCTTGGGCATCATGGCGAACTTGATGCCGCGGTCCTTCTTCCCGACGATGGTCGCCACGCACTTGGCGATGAAGCGCGAGGTCGACTCGTTGACGTCGTGGTAGCTGGAGCTGAAGGTGTTGGCGTTGGGCCCGTTGCAGAAGAAGAAGTTGGGGAAGTCGTAGGTCGCGACGGCGTGGAGTGTCGAGCAGTATTGCTTCCAGTGCTGCTGGAGATCCGTCCCGTCCATGCCCGTGATCTTCTCGTGGGACAGGAATCGGGACGTGTTGTAGCCGGTGCCGACGATGATGCTATCGAACTCGTGGAACGACTTCTCACCCGTCTTCAGATCTCGCGCTTCGATCCCCGTCTCCGTATACCGGGTGACTTGCTCTCTCAACACGGTGCAGTTGGGCTTGGCCAAGGCTGGGTAGAAGTTGTCCAGGAGGAGGGGACGGTTGCAGAAGACTTGTTCAATAGAATTAGCGGCCACAAAAGCTTGGGGGGGGGGGGGGGGGTGCTCCTTGATAGGAGGGGGAAAACTGGGCATTAATATTACTGACATTCATATTCGCGGTCCAGTTTCTCTCGGAGCTCCGGGTCGGAGATCTGCTTTTCGAGAAACTCCCTGGCCTTCTTGTCGAGGAGCTTGTTCAGCCAACTGCCTCGTTTGATGATCAGGGGGCCGAACAACCACCCTTTGACAATCTCGAGGAAGCGCACGTAGACGGCAAAATAAGGCAGATACTTCAAGCACCACATGAAGACGCTGCGCCCCGTGTCAGTTTAAGAAACAGAAAAACACAGACCTCTGCCATACCTGGAGTGTTTGGCGTCGCCCCTGGGCAGCACGGCCGGCGGCGTACGCATGTACACGGTGAGGTGTTTGCACTGGTCCACAATCTCTGGGATGACCTGGGCGGCACTTGGGCCACAGCCGACGACGGCCACCCTTTTCCCAACCCAGTCGAAATCCTTTTTCCAGGTCCCTGTGTGCGTCCATTGGCCCTTGAAACTGTCCAGTCCTGGAATACCGCCAAACTTGGGCCTGTCAAAGGATCCAATGGCGTGGATGACGACGTCGGCGGTCCACAGCTCGATGTTTCCCGTGGCTTGATTCTCCGTCTCGACGTGCCAGAGAAAGTTGCTTTCGTCCCACGTGCAAGACCTGACGTACGTTTGGAACTGTGTGCACCTCTCCAGTCCGTAACGGTGTGCCATTTGGACATAGAAGTTCTTTATCTGAGGGCCCGTCGCGAAGACGTGTGTATATTCTGGAAAAAGCCTAGGGGTCAGCGCTGCTCGTTTTTTCCAAAACTGTTCCCCAAATCCCCCTTTTCAACTTACGGGTCGAGATCATCATTCTGTTGGTGTACATCAGCGCCGGCACATCACAGGCACATCCGGGATAGGTGTTCTTTGCCCAGACACCTCCAAACTCCTTCAAAACGTCAAAGATGATCAACTCTTCGGGCCTGAGCGTCTTGTTTTTCAGAAGAGTGGCCGCTTGGGCGATGCCGGCGACACCGGTGCCCACTTGGATTACTCTCCTATGGCCCCTGGAGACTTTGTGTTGTCCCTTCAAGATGTTGGTGTTGTCGATGCCGTTCAACTGGGCGTACAGATCGCCATCCACAAAGCCCGCGTCACCTTGGAGGTGCTCGCTGACAGTCTCCCCGGCATGTCCATTCGCAGCTGCCATTGTGTGTGTAGCTCGCCAGACTTCCGTGTCTCTGGCTGCACCGTTCTTTAGTATGTGGTTTCTGCGAGGTGCTTCGTATATTGGCCGGGTGGCGGGCGTAAGCTAAAACGTTCCAGCGGGTCGAGCTATATCCCCCATTGCTATCAATGCATATTTCTACGGCTGCTATGCCCCATCATCAGCCACTAGACATTGAGTGAGCCGGGTAAGTGAATGCACAAATGTCGCATACAGCTAAAACCTGTCATGGTAATGACACTGGCTTCGGGAACGAATAACCGAGTTGGAATATCACGCAAGAAATCCGTGAGACCCTTAGCCATGGATCTTGCGTCCCCATGCAACAGCCACCCTATAGCCGATGACAGGTCCTGAGCCATTCGTTCTGCTCCACTGTCTGGCTATTGCGCCAGCTGCCCTTTGTCTCAGATGTGGGGTTTGCCTTGTGTCTGTGTCTGTGGATCATTTGATGAGCACCTGAGGTTTCTTACCTCGAATCACGCACTGGTTACCTGAGACGCACTCCAACATAGTCCACATGAGTACTCTTATGCTATTCGCCGTCCCGAGTGGGCTTCTTTGGAACCTTCGACAACTAGTAGACACTTGAACAGAGAGATTCTCCTTCAACCAAGTATGGTTGACCAACGGCAAGTGGCGTGGTAGAAGAGGAGGCCAGGCATCGATTACGTGGACAAGTATTCTCTGGACTTCTAGTTCACTACCATCACAGGGTCACGACGGAAAATGGCCAACTCGAATAAGTAAATCAGAAGTGTATTCTTGTTTGATATCTTTCTCACCGAAGGAGACTGGCTCCAAGACCAGATTTGGTAGCAACGTTAATATATTCGTCGACCTCTATAGCTTGGCCTTTTGTTGACGCTCTCGGCACTGCTCCTGGTACATCTTTTCCACATTGACAAATTTCCTGAACTCGGCAAAGGATTCTGGATTGGCCACCGCTCCCGAAGGCACAATGTTCTCGCCGCTGATGATCTTCTTGACTGCGATCTCGATCTTCTTGCCGTTGATCGTGTACGGAACCGTCGAGACCGGGAAGACATACTTGGGAACATGTCGCGGAGATCTTTCTCGCTTGATCGAGTCTTTGATGAGGTGCTCGAACTCGCTGGTCAACGTCTTTCCTGGCTCCAGGACCAGGAAGAGGACGACAGCTTCATCCTGGTCAGTGGGTCGTCGCTGCCCGACGCAGATTGACTCGACTATGCCAGGAATCTTATCCAGCACCTCGTAGATCTCGGCCGAGCCAAATCTCACCCCAGATGGGTTCAGAACGCCGTCACTGCTCACGGTCAGCTTTGGACAATCAGATGCTGGGCCGGAAGGGGAAGGCATACGATCGACCGAGCACCACATAACCTCCAGTCTCCGGCGAACGTCGAATGAAATCACCCTGCCACCACACGTACGGTCCCAATTGCTCAAAGTAGGAGCTGTAGTACTTCTCCTGTCCCCCTGGGCCCCAAAATTTGAGAGGCTCGCTCGGGTACGGTCTCGTGGTAACGAGTTGTCCTGCAGCTCCAGTGCTCTCGATGGACTCGAATTGTGCTGTGTCGGATTGAGCAATATCGACCGCCATCCCGAGACACTTGCACTGGATCTCCCCGGCATGCATGGGTAAAGTCGGGTTGCCACTAACCACTATACCAGCTTAGTTATGCAGACAGGCTTCTTCCGGGGTGTCGGGTCTTACGTGAACAGGCAAGATCTGTTCCACCACAGGTAGAGAGCAGATGCACGTCCTTTGGAAACCCGACATCATAGAACCACTCGCAGAGTTCCTCGTTCAAGATGCTCCCCGTTGAAGTAACGGTGCGGAGTGAGGACAGGTCCAAAATATCTCCTGCGAAGTGTTAGCGTGTCCAATCACTGACGAAGATCATAGATGATCTCTGATGGTTAGGAGCACCTACGGGGGACCAGGCCTGCCTTCTTGATCTCGAGGAGCAGCCGCGGCGAGATTCCCAGCAAGCTGATTCTGAGTACACGTCAGTTGCGTTGCCGTCTATCGACCAAATTGACAACCAACCTCAACTTTTCAACCAGTCGGAGAAGCACCAGGTTGTCTGGGTAAAGTGGCGAGCCATCATATATCACCGTTCTGCCTCCGTAAGACAGTCCGCAAAGAACCATGGCCCACATGATCCATCCTGTCTGCGTGTTTTTGTTAGTAGGGCTGAAATACTTCCACAAATCGGAGGTAAGCACATGCCGTTGTGTACTGCAACACCACGTCGCCGGGCTGTACGTCGAAGGCGAGGAAAGCGTCCTTTTTGACCGAGAGGAGGAGCCCCTGTGCACTGTCAGACGGTTGAATCCAACGGAAAAGAGAGGCTGCTTACCGCAGCACTGTGAACTATGCACTTTGGCGCACCCGACTGGCACCTTTAGTTAGAGGAGGCGTATACTCGCGCGTGGAAGGGATACTAACAGTGCCTGAAGAGTAGACGATAAATCCAGGGTGGGAGAAAGGCAGTCGAGTGAATTTTAGCGGTCTCCCTATACTATGCTTGAGAAAGTCTTCATAGCTAAGAAACTGACGGCCACTGTTGTTGTTGTGCTGCTCCTTTGGGCTGCCATCGTGGCCCTGAGGAGGGAGGACGACCAAGGTCTTGAACTCGGAAAATCCCTCGAGGCCTCGCACAATGGCGGCATTTTTTGCCGTCAGGTCCATGGCTCTGCCCTTGAAGACGACGGACGCTTCACCGAAGACGATTTTGGGCTTGATCTGGGTCAAGCGATCTAGAATTCCAGATTCGCCCATGTCAGGGGAGGAGGACGACCAGATGGCTCCTATTGAGAGGGTGGCCAGGCACAACACGACCGTCTCAAGCCGGTTCGACAGGACGGCTGCCACGCGGTCATGTTTCTTCACGCTCAACGATATCAGTGCGTCTGCTGCACGCTCCACCATGGAATACAATTCGCCCCATGTGTAGTCCTTGATACTGGTTCCGCCCTCTTGCACCACATGCACGGCAATCTCGTTCGGCGGCCTCCCGCTGAGCAGATTTTCCGGGAAGCTCAATTTCACGCCGGGGAAGAATTCTGGTGGTGGGAACAAAGGTATGCGGCCCTTGAGCTTTTGTTAGCATCGGCCTCGTCGTGGCTGAAAGAGAGGGGCGTACAGCAGGAATCGCGTAGTCCAGATTGCCCTCTGCTTTGAGCTCGACAAAATGGATCAAGTCGACCCAGAATTGCGGTGCGGTATCGTCATCACATGAGTACTTGTGGAGTTGATGGTAGTTTTGAAGATTTAAGCCTCGTCGTTGATTGACAAAGCGCCGGAAGCGATCAGTCTGGGTATCTACGCCCTTCCGGGGACTCCACAGCTGTCGCGGTTTGTGGTGTGCTGGCACAGACATCTCTCCCATCCACGAATGATTACAGATCGACACCAACGAGGCCCCCTTACAATTTTCATAATTGGGAACTACTGGGTTTAATGCTGCAAGTACAAAGATTTGGCTGCTGACTAGGCACGCAAGGCTGTCGGAATCGTCGTCAGGCTGGACCGCCACCCTCGGCCCGGTTACCCGAAGAGATCGATGCTACTGTGTGCAGCCACTTTTGGTCGGTTGTAACGTCGGGGCCTAGATACACGAGAGAGGATGTCTACGCGAGAGTCCTAGCTAGCTAATCAGTCTTTCCAGGCTATGGTAATAGACATATTATTTGCTATAGTTGCACCTATTTAACTCTTGTATTACAGACAGGTCGAGTGGCAGGGGTGGGAGCGAGATTGTGCCTGCATAACTGAATCAGTAGGGTTCCAGTGAGATCAGCTCCTTCACAATGAGCCGAGCTTGGAACAGCTAGAGTTATCTACGCTGCACACCACAAAGCTAGCGTCCCCTCCACTCTATCTGTCGAATCCTCTTCCGTGCTAGCTTCGCCGAGCGACCCAGGCCAACGGTCTCTTCCCAAGACCAGTTGCACACTTCCACACCTGCGCCCATACGAGTACGAATGAATTCCTGGACAAAGAAATGGCACTTTTGAAAGCTATATCCTAGTAGAGGTGTAGTCAATGCTGATTGTAGTTCGCCGAACTCAGTCTTGTGACCCATTCAAGGTGCGCTGTGTACACAATATAGTGGGTCGCGTGAGTCAGCGAACACCAATTACCTTGGAGTAAGTGCCCCCACAAATTCGGCCTTGCCGCATCTGGCTAGAAAAGAATTCCCGCGGGGAGCCCTTGATTGACGCTCTGCCCAAAGACTTTGCGGGGCCCCTGATTTTACTCCGACCTGCGCCGGGGCCCTATTTTTCAATCTCTTTTCCACCTTCTTTCCAGACACAGACACGAGCCCGGCGGCACAAAGGAAGTCTACACCATCTTTTCAAAAGCTGCGTCTACGAAAGCCAACATCATGTCGACCAAGGTGTCGAAGCCGTCGCAATCGGCGGGCACAAGAGCTCCTGCGCGCACTCGCGCGTCCGTCGCCTGCATCAACTGCAGGTTACGTAAGATCAAAGTGCGTGGAACCCGTCTCCGGCGCACTGAGCGCAGCCCTTGACACAACATCATGTAGTGCGATGTCCAAAACCAGCCGCCGGGGTCAGACTGCACCCAATGTCGAAATACAAATGCCCCATGTTACACTGATTCCGGTGGTGACCGCAGGAAGTAAGTCAATCGGCCATCTTGTCAGGTCGGTGCGCGCTTACCAGGTGTTTTGAGGCGCCGTGGTGTTGGCCAAAATTTGTCCTCGGTACACAGTCGCCTTGCAGAACTGGAAGACCTGTTGGGACTGCATGGGGCACGAAACGCAGAATCCGAAAGAGTCGAGCAGCGTCCTCAATCATCCCGCTACCAAGATGCAAGACACCCTGCTCTGAGCGGCACATCGCCCCCCTTGGTCACCGCCAACCCCGCGCCACCACCAGACACTGGTCTCATGTCGGCCGAGCTGGCAGGAGGCTCTCTGTTGGCAGACCATTCTGTCCAGATACTCGATGGACAGTGAGTTACGGATGCTTGTGTCGTCGTCTTACACTCTTAACATGGTCGCATAGACTCCCAACCCCACAACCTCCCGACTTTTCCGGTCTGGCTGGAGAGTGCCAGAACATGTTCGACATGCTGCTCGACAGCACAGAACGATCGATGACCACCTTGGGTCAACCAGGCTGCCAGTTGGACAACAACGTCTTTTCGCCAGCCGACGATGCAATCAGACAGTTGGGCATACAACAGCCGCACTTTCACACCATGGCACCACCCCGAACAGGAGAACCACCGACTTCGGATTTTGAAACGCAACAGTCCTATCAGCTGCCGCAAACCTCCCTCCTTGCCGACTTCGACGACTCAGCGAGTGTGGTGGGCGACGATAACGAAGAAGAAACCTCCCTGGGAATCGATTCCGCACCTCTTCGAACGGCACTCCTCCAGACGTTCTGGGATGTGCACCCTTGTGGAATCCTGGTCGTAGAAAAAGAGCCGTTCATGACGCATCGGTCGATCGGCAAACGCAGCCATTATTATTCGACGTTCCTGGAAGACGCCATACTTAGCTCCGCGAGCCGGGTAAGCACGTCCAGCTTCATTCGACAACTGGGGGCACAGTTTCTCGAACGCGCCCGGGCACAAGTCCTCCAGGAGATCGAAAACCCAAACATAGCCTCGATGCAGGGTCTGACTCTGCTCAGCGAGTGTGTGGGCATCACAGGCAACGACAGGCTATCCTGGATATACTGTGGTATTTTATTCCCCACGGCCACCGATCCAAACTCATACTGATCCTGTGTAGGCATGGCTTGTCGATTAGTCTTCGATCTGGGACTACTCCATAAAAAGTCCAACACCCTCAACGACGAGGGCGATGTCGTCGACGCCTCCCACCGCATCGCTTCGTTCCTTTCCACCTTCGTCTTCGACCAGAACCTGAGCCTGTATTTCGGTCGGCCGCACTCGATGACCCTGGCGCAGTTGCGCAGTGCCCTTCAAGGCGCCAAAAACACCTCGATCCCGGAGATCCTCCAAGCGTGGAGCCTCCTGAGTGTGCAGGTTTCACGCATCACCGACGTCTTGAACACCGCCACTTCCGCCGACGTGACGAATCAATTACACCTCTTCCCCAAACTGGCGGCAGAAATCGATGCCTGTTATGAAAGCCTCCCGCCACAGCTGAAATGCGACGATTTGAGTCACAACGACCTGAACCCGCACTCTTACGGATTGAACCTGCAGTTCTGTGGAGTCCGAATCATTCTGCACCGCCTGTGGAACAGGTTACTGGAGACCACAGAAGGAGGTCGTTCGCACGCGGCAGCAGGGCCTTCTGGGGTGGTCGGAACCGAGCAGCAGCAATGCGTGAACCAGTCGGCGCGGATCATATACCAGAACGCCATTCGCGTGGCGAGGCTGACGCGGACCTACAAGCTGATCTACGGCGTCGAGAAGCTCGTCACGGTCATGTTGATCAACACGTGTTGGGCGACGACGGCGCTGATATCGCATATTCTGTCGTCACCGTCCCCGTCCCCGTCTAGCCCTCACCCGGGAGACGGGGGTCGGAGGAACGGAAGCAACGACAGCGACACCAACATCTACTGGCTCAAGTTCTTGTGGAAAACGCTAGAAGAGTCGCAGCCCTACTATCCCTTGGCCGCGCCCATCCTGAGGACGTTCGCCCGCCTGATCGAAGGCACACATCTCCACACGATACTCCGCGCTCGGCGCTTCTCCAACGGCGAAGCGACGTCGCCGTCGGCAATTTTTACATCTTCCACCGAGAACAAAGACCGCGGCTCGGTCGAAGCACTCATGCACGACGTGTCTTACGGTCTGGGTTCTTCCGCCCGGGCTCCCACGACGAGTGACAGTATGTTTGTGGATTTGTCCATGGTCGACACGTCCTGGATGTTTAACTAGCGCGGAGGGCCTCACACGAGCTCTGTTTGTGTGAATAAAGGGTGGCACTATGCGAGTCCGATTCTGTAGGGTAGCGTGTTGACGACCAAAGCTATTGCAAGACATAGCTGGTTTACGGAACAGCGACACGACGGTGGTGTACGCAGCAAACCGTGTTCTTGTCTGTGTGATCCTTCGTTGCTTCCCTTCTACAGTGACTGCTAGCTCCTAAACACGTTCGTCGAGAGTGACAGTCTAGAGCCCTGAGACCCGCTCCGCGGCCCGCCCAAGAGACTCGAAACAATGCGACAAGAGCAGCACAGAACGCTGACTCGGTTTCAATTTTCTAACACCTTGACGCACAAGCTTGAAAAAGACCCCCTCCTGCAACACGTATAGCGTGCCGAGGATAATCGCCAGTCGTCAACAGTCATTCGAGGTCTCGCCCGCCTCTCCCCCAGGGACGGGGAAGTTTTGGACCATCACTCTCACAGCCGCCGTAATCGTTGTCGGCCCGAGCATTGCGTCCCGGTAGTCGTCTGGCCCGATTAGCCGGTGTATCCATAGACACCCGGTTCGGTCCTCAGCCAGGATTTTTCCGATTGAGTCGCTTAACAGCACAAGCCGGGTCGAAGACGGTTAAGTATCCACCGACGCGTTGAGCTAGTGTTGGCGTGCTATGGCTAGTTTTGAACATGAATAGCCACGAGGGCTTAGAGCAGTGTCATACCAAGGTAGATTCTAGGTATTCATCTTTACGTCGAGATTCTCTCTTTGTAAGTATTGTGATCTCGGTAGAATCTTTGAGCAGTGGTTGTAACGTGTGGCGTCGTCTGTGTTTTGTAGGCGAGACTACAAAGCCTGGTCTTAGCGAGGTGACAGCATGGCATTGGCTTTTTCGGAAGGCCGTTCATGACAATAAAGGATAAAGGTATAACGACGGCCCAACTTATATAGAAAGGCAAGCCGAACTGGTAGGCTCGTGACGTGCACTACAGTAGTTTAAATACTCCCGATCCTTGAAGTACGCACTGACTGCATCGAGCGGACCATGGATCGGGACAAGGTATAGATAACCATATGCACGGTTATATCATAGCTCTACTTTTACTACGGACTTGATTCCGTTCACGACTGTACTGATCCGTTTTGGATGTTAATTACTTCGCTCTTGGTCGATTGAGGGCGGGACGGGTAGCATCTAGCGACCTTGCGGTGAGCTCGCCGTCATATTTACGCTATGATCCGTTTCCGACGGACATGTCTTCAGGCCGCTGACGTTGGTCCATTTGCCTTGCTCGGACTAACGACACTGAATCAGCTGGGGCTCCAGGCTTGTTGCACAAGGCAGTTGACTCACATAGTCGGTATTGGCCGCAATCGGTCTATTACAGCCTGCGACTAGGTTGTCCTCTGTCGCGACATACCTGAGAAATGAAGGCTCTCACACGCTGCTGATGATGCTTGAGACACGGTGTCTGTCGGATGAGATGCACCTGGCCAGCGCGCTGAATGTGTTCGACGCTTGCTTCAAGCCTCTGGCGTATAGACGACGCCATCTGTTGCCAATGCTTTGCGGTGCAGTGTGAGATGACCGTGTTGTGAGGGGAAGATGGTCTCTGGTTCCGGTGACGAGGATTGATGACTGTGAGCCTCAATCTTTGGGGCCCACTATCGGATCCAGGTCGAGAAGATCCTGTTCCCGGGCCGCTCACATAGTATTCTCCTAGGCATGCACATGCAAGTGCGGATCTCGACACGGAGACATGTCCGAATATACCGTATTTTTGACGTTGTGCATCGGCTGGCTTTAGATTTTGACTACAGCATCGCGACTTGATCTTATACTTGAGTCAACTAGCCTTGACACTTGGAGGTAATTCGATGTTGCATGCTGCTGTGCGACCAACACTTGGTTTTAACCCCAATCTATGACTCTTCTCTGCTCTCTGTGCCTGAATGGAAACGTTCTCTCGAATGAATACATTTCCGCTGTTCTTATACTCGTCCCACACCATGTCACTGAGCAGGCCCACGACGCGCCACCGTGTCGTGTGTGACCTGCAGGCAAGGTCGATTCCTTTCGCTGGACCTTGTTTAAATGGTGGACCAGGCATTATCAATGGGAATAATGGCGCCATTGATGTCTACTGCCCAGTCTGAAACCAGAAAAGCCATTAACCTGGCAGGCCGGTCAGGAGGACCCGTCACGTCCAAAGCACCCTTGAGATGGAGCTCTTGAACTTTACTGAACACGAAAAGTCAGCTCATGGGGCCTAGACAAGAGGAAGAGAACTGTACCCATAGACTTTCATAGCCTCGTGGTCGAGCTTGCTAAAGTCCATCTTGTTTTTGATACCCGAGACATACCCTGCCAAATTGTGATTAACAGATGATCAACAGACAAGTTCGAATGGTGTCCGCCTTACCTCCAGGACAGATGGCGTTACACCGGATGCCTTCTTCGTGGTACCGCCAGGCAATATTCTTGGTCACGCCCACCTGTGAGAGGAACCCGTCTCGTCAGTCCACGGTTCCCGTTCCATGAGAGGCTTCTTTTTAGATCTTCAACTTACAAGACCATGCTTAGCTGCTGTATATGCCACCCCACAGATCGCTCCACTGGTGCCGGCCTTGCTAGAAACATTGACAATGGCGCCTCCTCCTCCCTGCTTCCGAAAGACATCCACAACCGCCTTGCAGAGCCACGTTGGACCGGTCAGATTGACACCTAGCTGCCTATGCCACGCTTGCTCTTCGAGGGTGTCCAACCCGTTAAAAGTGTCAGAGATGCCTGCGACGTTGCACAGGATGTCAATGCGGCCGAAGGCGGCCACCGCGCCGTCCACGATTGCCTTGGGCGTGCCCGGCTCCGCAATGTCTCCCTGATGGGACTTGAACTTGGGGTTTGCTATGAATAACTCGGGAGCTTTGTCAATGTCGAACCCGTACACGGTGGCTCCAAGCTCCAGAAGAAGCTTGGTTGTCTCGAAGCCCATCCCAGAGGAAGAGCCCGTGATGATGGCAACCTGGAGGATTCCGTCAGTTGGTCCTGGCCGCTAACACTTTCTTTCCTGGGCCAGGTCTACCTACTTTATCCTTGAGATCGAAACCCATGGCGACGATTCTCGAGTGTTTCAAATCTAACAAGTCGAAAGTCTGTGCAGTAAATGTCGCAGTGTGGATCTCATGCTTTGTTTATAGTCGTCGAGGTACCGAGACACCAAGTCGCTTGTCGTAGGCACCACAAAGTTCTGCGGGATCCGAGGAAAACTCCCTCGCGCTGTTTGTCGACAAGTTCTCAAAGGTCTGCGTAGGAATACCGGACGCGGATAAGCGGAAAATATTCGAGGAGGAGCCGGTTCCAGAAAGACAATCGTCGTCCTCGAACTTCTCGGTTATTGGAAAGCCGGTGCCCATGACCAACATATGGTATAGTCCCAACCCCGCCTTTTCGTATACTACCGTGTAGTGTCTAATACGTGTCTTCTCGTTCGCGGGGGAACCAACCATAAAAACAAACACCAGCAGCCAAATGTACATGACACCCAAACCTGGTGAACACCCACCGGCCTCGATACAATGTCTTTCTACACCTATTTCTTCGTGAACCAGCCGTGGTGGAAGCCGCTGGCCATTGTGCTCCTGCTGGTAAGAGAACATTCCCACCCCCCCCCAATGTTGGGTTGCGATGGACCCCGACGTAACCATTCTGTCCTAGAGCATCATCTATTACTTGGCCAATATCACGTACTATCTGTACTTTCACCCGCTTAGCAAATATCCCGGGAACAAGCTCGATGCAATCTCGAGAATTCCTCACGCCTTGAGGTGCTGGCGAGGCAGGGCACCGATGGAAATGCTCGAGCTGCACCGCAAATACGGTGACATTGTCCGTGTCGGGCCTCAAGAGCTCTCCTTTCAACACCCCGATGCCTGGAACAGCATTTCTGGCCACCGAATAGGCACTGGCCATGGGAACAACGAGAAGGACCCACGGCAGCACACCACCAGCCAGAACAATCTGCTTGGAGCTAGCCGGGAGAAACACGCCCGGTTCCGTCGCGCCCTGTCCCATGGCTTCTCGTCCCAGGCGATCGCCAACCAGCAGCCACTGATCAACCGCTACATCGATCTCCTCATCCAGCGCCTCGACGAGCGCGTGGGGCAGAAGATCGATGCGGTGGCCTGGTATAACTGGACCACGTTCGACATCATCGGAGACCTGTCCTTGGGGGAATCCTTTGGCTGTTTGGAGCAGGCGCGTGCCCATTTCTGGGTCACGACCTTCTTCGAGTCGGTCCGCTTCTTTAATTACTCTCGTCTGTTGGGTATCTTTCCGGAGCTCACGCCTTTGCTTCGCTTCCTGATATCCGAGGAGACCGTCCGCGTTGCAAAGGCCCGCATGGAAATAACAACGCAGACCGTAGAGCGACGTCAGGCCTCGGGACGCAATCGCCCCGACTACATCGACGCCCTCATGACCACAAAGGACGGGGTAGAACCTCTCACCCAAACCGAGATCATTGAGAACGCGGCTCTGGTCCTCATCGCAGGTTCCGAGACGACTGCCACGGCACTCTCGGGCGCCACGTATCTTCTCTGCAAGCACCCAAGGGTCCTCAAGAAGCTGCAAGACGAGGTTCGAAGTGCCTTTATGACAGAAAGCGAGATCAATCTGGACAACGTGAGTCGCCTGCCATACACGATGGCGGTGATCAAGGAAGTTTTACGCATCTATCCGCCGACGCCCATGTCAAACTCCCGTGTCACCCCGCCCGAAGGGAATGTCATCTGCGGCGAGCCTTTGCCTGGCAATGTGAGTTCACTCCGCCTTTGCACGGTACTTGGATTGACTCCACTGACTTCCCTGACAGACATATCTCAACATCTTCCAGTGGACCTCGCACCACAATCCCAAGTACTTTGCGGACCCCGACTTGTTCGTTCCCGAACGCTTTCTCGGCACGGACCCGCGCTATGCCAACGACAACCTTGCAATGATGGAGCCATTTTCCGTCGGACCACGAAACTGCATTGGCAAGAAGTAAGACCCATCCGTCCCTGAAGCGCTCGAGTGTGTGTGTGTGTGTATGTGTGCTGACAAGAAGCTCTCCATCCTGCAGCCTCGCCTATGTCGAAATGCGACTGATCCTCGCGCGGATCGTTTTCAACTTTGACTTTGAACTGGCCCCGGAAAGTGACGGCTGGATGGAGGGTCAGATCATAAATACCTTGTGGGAGAAGCCGCCGCTGTATATAACCATGTCGGCGCGCAAGCAGGGATAACTCTTTTAGTCGATATGGCGCAATTATGATGTGTTAAAGCGCTCGGATTGGAATGACTCTGATTAATTCCTTCCTTTATCCTCGGCGATCACTATTTCAAATTGTGACTGTACGTCAAGCTGGATGTCCCGAGGCCGCAGGCTCCTCCCCGGAGGACGCCTTCTGGACAGAGAGGTGCCACCTAAAGAGGAAATTCCGCCGGCGATGCCAATTTCGACAATCTCGGTCTTTTTGTTTGATTTGCGACATTCTGGAGGGAGTCAGCTCACAGATGTGCAAATGTGGTTGACACTTGACGCCGACCTGGTGTTTGTGAAGCCAGCTGCAAGGGAAGCGGCACTGGCGAAACGATCGACTTAATTCTGGGTGTCTTGGGGGAGTAGTACAGCTATAGTAGGAAGGTAAGACGCGCTAGTCACATCGTAACTAGTTAGGCGTAAGCTATAGTGACTTAGCTCCGAAAGTGGCCCTGGTCTATACCTAGTTTGGCTATAGGAACTCCCCGGGTGTCTCCCAAACTGGGATTCGACTCCTGGCAACGCTGCGTGATTGCGAACCTTTGCTTCATGTCACTTGTGTGTGCCGTCTCCAAAGTCCCGCGAGTACGTGCGTAAGTATACACTGGCGTAACTTATGCTTCCTCGACTTTGTGGGATGGAGAGATGGTTGAAGTATAAGGAACGACGAGAAGGCCGGCGAGCGTCAAACAACAGGTCCGCACCTCACCATAACACCTGCACGACAATTGGCTCCTCGTTGGGTCAAGAAGCGTTCAAGGTCATTGGTCCAAGACTTCCCCCGTTCTTCTATACGGGGTGGCTGACACGGTTAAAGAGGCCGACACTTTCCCGGGGTGAACCGGTCACGATAACTTAGCTACGGATTGGTTGTCAACAATCCTAGATTCCAGTACGGAGTAAGTTGTTCCCAACAAGAGCATATATGCGGTAGTTATCCTTGGGATCGGGGCTGATGGACCAGCACGGTACGGAGTAGCCTGCAGCAGGCCACCCGTGACGGTAAAGCGACTCCGGGGACCGGGCAGCTTGGATACCCGATCAGCGAATTGCCTCGCCGGTAAAGCGACGCCTTTATATCCCCAGGCCGGGAGTCCTGGCGGTGTTGCCTGTTTTGTCAAGCTTTGAGAGTGCGAACCCACGCCTGCTGGCCAAGTTGCGGGAGATCGCTAGGCCGAAGAGTTTGGTAGATCCCCGTGGGGAAAGAATGGGGAAGCCCGGAGTCGTCGCCCTGGGTAGAATGCTCCTTTTGTGTATATAGACGGTCACACCACCCCCTAGCAGGAATATCCGGTCGATCTCTATACACAACCCTTCAACCAGTCCTTGGCATCAGAAGACGTTGGTCGTGAAACAAGGCAGGCTTTTTCGTTGGACCATGGAGACCAAGGAGACTGCGCCTTTCGACTCGCACGTCGAAAGCTCTTCTCGCACATCCCTCGACGGCTTCGATGAGGTGGCCCCCGATGCGATCGGAGGACGCTCCGTCGCTGAGCTGCCCAAGAAGTACTTCACCAGCATTAAGCTCATTGGGTCGGTCGTAGTACGTCCATCACAGGCATCGCTCGGTGATTGCCCGTACTGACAGCGTCTCACCAGGCCTTCTCTCTCGGATACACTTCGGGGAGCTTGGCCTTTATTATGGTTGCAGGATCTTTGGAATTCATCAACGCAGAAATCGGTAACATGTCTCTCTGTGTTCGACTCAGGGGGTGATCTGGAAGGCTGACTTCCGGCGCAGGTCCCAGTCCCGATACCATTTGGATCATCCTCGCCATGACCCTAGGACAGGTCACGGCCTTTTTCACCATCGGTCGGCTTGGCGACATCTTTGGACGCCGCTGGTTCTTCGTCGGGGCCAACACGCTGGCTTTCGTGGGCTATATTGTTGCCAGTCGCGCGCAGAATATTCCCACTCTGATTGGTGGTGTAATGCGATCATGCTTCCCAGTCGCCGAGGGAGAACCGCAAGCTCACGAGGTTACAGAACATCATCAACGGACTGGGCTCTGGTATCCAGCTGTCCGGCGCCGTGGTGTCGGGAGAACTCGTACCCAACAACCGACGATTCATGTCGTACGCCATTGTCACATGTGTCTTTGCGCCTCTCACATCGGTTGGCCCTGGAATAGGCAAGTCGTTTTGTCATCACACCAGCTGGGGGACGGTCCAGATTGCTAATCTCTTGCCCGATAGCGAGGGTCATCTGCGTCAATACCGAGCAGGGCTGGCGGTGGATATACTACATCCTCGCCATCATCAGCTTTCTCGGCGCACTCATTCAGTTTTTCTGCTACTTTCCACCGAAATTCGACCAATTGCACAAGCGTGGCAGTAGGAAAGAGACGGTGAAACACCTCGACTATGTCGGCCTGGTCATTCTCGTTGGGAGTGTCACGTCCTTGCTACTGGGCATTTCATGGGGGGGCCAACGATATGGTGCGTCCCCTACGTCTGCGCAAGCATTCGACGAGTAACTACTTGACAACCATGCCCCTAACGTGAACTAACTCCGTTTTCTTTCCAGCATGGAAGTCTGCGAATGTCATCGCGACCATCGTTGTCGGCGGAGTGGGATTCATTATTCTCATACTCTGGGGTCAGTCACGCATGACGAGAAGCGAGTGGACGCAGTACTGAAAAAACTTGGAACAGAACGTTTCGGCAAGCCTCGTCACCCGGTGCTTCCTCTATATCTCTTTGCGAACTGGAACTTCGACTGCCTCACCGCCCTGGCCTGTGTTGGCTCTATGATCTTCTACGCCTCCAGCATCGTCTTGCCGCAGCAGATGGCGATTCTGTACCGACAGAGCCCGTCGGCTACGGGCTGGATCTCGGTAAGTGCCTCTCTTGAAGTCTTCTACGATGACCCTATCAATCCTTCTTGTGGCTGCGTGGCTGGTGCCCAGATCAAGAGTCGCTGACGGACCTTCAGTGCACCACATCCGCCGGCCTCAATGTAGGCTTCATCCTCGCTGGCGCGCTCTCGCACAAGATCAAGCATGTCAAATACCAACTACTGGCGGGCGCGATTTTCCTCACGACCTTTAGCGGGGCGATGAGCGCTGCAGACGGCACGAAACTCGCGGTGCCGATTGTTTTTGTCATCATTGCAGCCATCGCCATCGGTTGGATAGAAGTCCTCGTGGGGAGCGCCGGTCCACTTTGCCTCAATGCCAAAGACATTGGTGTTGCGAATGGTGTTCAGTGGGGGTTGCGGACTCTGATGTCCAGTCTTGCGAGTGAGTGGAATCAATCCCCATGACCTGATATTTCTTTTTTTTTTGGGAACAAACCACTGACCATGCCATCGATAGGTTCAATCTATGTGACCATCGTGAGTTTTTGTTGCTCATGCCGATCTTTTCCCCCCGATGGAGCTCTGTGGCTAATGTATCACTCCAGTTCACCAACCGAGTGACAACGAACATTCCCAAATATGTTGTCCCCGCGGCCCTCAACGCGGACCTCCCGGCAAGCTCGTTACCAAGCTTCCTCCAAGCTTTGACGAGTGGTAACCAGCAGGCCCTGATGAGCGTCCCGGGAGTCACGCTCGACATCATCACCAAAGCATCGGCCGCGGCCCAGACGGCATACTACAAATCCTTCCAAACCGTCTACTTTGCCAGTATCGCTTTCGGGGGAGCGGCCGTCATAAGCGCGTTGATCATGCGTGGCTGGGTGTTGGATTCCACCTTGACCCTCGAGGTCGCGCGCAAGCTGCAGAAGATTGAGGTTCATGGCGGAGACAAGCCGGCAAAGGACATCGCGGACATCGAGGAGTCGGGAGCTGGGCCAGATCATGTTCATGTCTAACGGCTGGGTAAAATGCGGCAATTGCTAGAGAGAGATATGGAGAGAGAGAGAGAGAGAGACATATAGGAGACATATGCACCGAACTGTGCGGTATCTGTTAACCATCTCGAGGCCACAGAACTAGCGGCGCTTGACAGGCGTATTAAGGCGATCACATAGTACGATCTCAGAGGCCGAGTGTTGTAATGGGCGCAGTTCTCGATAGTGGGACTCACGAGAGGTCTTGTACTTGCCCCTACCTACTGTTTGTGTGTAAACGATCAGACAAGGCCTGAACTAGGGCCTTGATGGATGAGACTGATTTAGATATATAAGATATATATTAACCTATTACCTGACACCCACTAGGCTAGGCCAGCGGCTACCCACACCACACCCCTACAACATCATTTACACTCTCACCTCACCTCTAGGTCGCGCGAAGACCAACTCCTTCCATGTGAGTTACACAACATGATGTGCATGTCTTGTGTCAGACGCGATGGTTCGGGAACCTGCACTTCTACCGCCTCGCAATCAGAATATCAGCAGGGATACTACGGTGAACGATGTTACAACAGGGATATGACCACACGAAGAGATTTCCGCCAGTGGCTCGCAGAGGTATAGTGCCTGGAGAGAGGTCTCCTGGACCAGGCAATTGAAGGTACGGAAGCGAGGGCAATTCACATGTCTCAAGGGGTAGTGACATTTGCATATCATCCTCAACAAGGCTTCGCTGACGGAGCTGAATTTTTGTCTGGTCGGAAGGGTAGAATCATGTTGGATCGGTGGCATCAACCACGAGTCGATGTCCAAGTCGTCCAGACCACCACCTCATGGTACCATTTTGTGCAAGTAAATTCCAGCCATCATCGTCTCCACTCCCACTCTCCACCACTTTCCACTCAACGTGATGAATAATGCCGACCTGCACATTCCGGTATCGAACTGTCTCCGGTGAGATCTCTTTCTCAGAGATCGACCTGCCCCAGAGAATCTGACCAAGTGAATCCTGACCATCATCAAGGTAGAAAAGGAGCACACCAGTACAAGAATATGGATCCTCGTGGTCCTCATAGGAAAATTTCAACCCGCGAAGGTCATGTAATGGAGCAGCCGAGAGGTACCACCCCCAGGAAGATGTAGGGGCATCACGGAAGGCTGGGAGAGCAGGGAGAGGAGGAATTTGTGCGAGACCATGAGGTGCTGACACGGACACAGCCCCAAGCTCAGTGATATAATCCCACTTTGACTCCAGTGCGTTATAGTAGATGCCTTGTATAATGCCATCGTCGTTGTTAACGGAATGATAATTGAAAGAGTCTTGATTGATCCGTGAGTAATAGCCAAACGTGCGAACTCGTGACCGAGTTGTCTGAATCTAGGTCAAGGTAAGCGAAAAGCCTTCTTATCACGGGTTACCAACGTACGATAAGAGCGCACTCCCCATTAGATATGAGTCTCGGACGGCGAATCCAGAGACCTCGGATGTTTTTCCCTGTATTCAGTGGAAAATAGTGTCGCATAATACCTTTCTCTCGGGCATGAGTATCGCAGGCACTGCAGATCGTACAAGGGTTCACCAGGCGATGTACACAAATATCGAGGATCTTGCTGGTTTTGCAATGCACGACAAGCGCGCAGTGTTCAGTAGGTAATGAAACATATTTGAAATGAGAGTGCAACAAATTCTCACAAGGTGTGGAAAAGAAGTTTGACGCTTTGATCGCTGGCGGATTTGGAGTGTCCCACATGAATCGATCGTAGACACTACGGGGTAATTTAGGGTATATATCTCGAAGAATAAGACCCTGATGCTGTGTTAGATGGCTTATAGGTGAGGGCCTAACAACTCACATCCGTGACACCCTCAAAGGCTGCTTCTGAAGGACAGGTTACGTTGAAAACACGATACCACGAGCTGCCATCAGAAGCAATAGTCGATATCGCTGGTCGAAAGTCCGGATATCTCTGACACCAATCTCGTCAAGTGATATTGCTACGCGGCAACTGCCAGTGCGAAGCCGACCCCTCAGCTTTCCGAGACCATCCTGATGATTGCGCCGATTACTGATGGTCGAGATATAGGAGCGCCCGCAAAGAGAGAGTGTTGATCCAAAGAAAATGCCCGAGCAGTCTATCGGGATGTTGTTTTCGGGTAGCCCTTTACGTGTTCTCTCGATCAGAGTCACGCTTTCCTTTATGGCTAAGAGGCGCATGGGCCCTAGTTTGTCCATAATTTCGAACACAACATCATCAGGAAGTCTTTTGATCAGACTTTCTCGAAATTTGTTCCTGAGGAGCAGCAAGGTGCATTCCGCTAATAGGTGCTGGTCTAAAGGATATTTGATGTTGTGTGATTTCGCCCACCATTCTCTCCGTATTGGCCTTGTAAGCATCCCAAAGGACACCAGGTCATCGGAAGTCGGAATATCGCCATGTGGGCAGATCAATGCAGATATATTCCGACAGGATGAATGACACCAGATTCTAGCCTTGGGTGATTGTGCACAAGGTAGACAAATTGATGGGCAGTCGACCACTTCGGTTTTGCGGGAGCCACGGTCAACTGCGAGCGACGATCATCAGTAAGAGACCCAATCAAGACGTGCTTCGAAGCTACTTACGTAGCTGTGCTTCCTGGCGCGAGGCTATTGCTTGGTGACACAAAACGCAAATGGCATTTGTCCAGTGAACAATGTCAACCAAATCGGACGCCATTTATTCAAGTCATAACCGCTCGAAGGAATCCGAGGATGCCATCGTCGTACGCACAGGCTACCAGGCGTTTGACAATATGGGATGAAGAGTGAGGAGGCCAATGAATCTGACAACCCCAGATCTGAAATAGGAGGGAATAGAGCGACAACAACCTCAGTTACCAAGACGGAGTAGAGTGGAGAAGGTAAAGTCTTGGCACATTTAAGTCACGTGAACATCTCACTGACCTCTTGACCGATTTGTCTTGCGTTCCCTCCAACAGTGCCTAACATCGTTTGCTTGTTTCCAGACCTGAAATGATAATGCTTTGATCTCTGTGAACGAGGACGGTCTGTCCTGTAGGTTCATCCCCTCTCTGAGCTTTCCCAAGATCTGTCAACATGGTAAGCCACCACACTGGTCCTTGCAAATTTCGACTGCTAACCTTTTGTCAAAGGCTGCTGCTACAGCCCACGCCTTCGAGCGACAAGTCGCCGATATTCAAATATCGAAATCGTACGTCCCCTCCAATCGATCGTTCCTCTGCCCTATAGGATGTATTTTGACAAAATGGGAATCTCTCTGAAACTTCTTGAAGAGACTGTAAATATTTTGCTTTCTGAAAAAAAAATTACCGAGATTTGATACAGACACACGCATACACTGAAGTGATATTGGCTGACCATGGTCACCCTGCAGTGATGTCAACAATCTGGTCATGGACTACCTGATCACCGAAGGCTATCCATCAGCAGCGGAAAAGTTTGCCGCCGAAGCCAACATCCAGCCTAGGACTGATTTCAGCTATATTCAAGAGAGGGTTCAGATTCGTGAATCAATACACCGTGGAGATTTACAGGCAGCTATCGAGCTTATAAACGACCTCAATCCAGAGGTGAGTCTCGTCCCGTCTTCCTGCTTGCACCCTTCATGATTAGATTTGTTTTCATGCACCACTCATAGCCTTCGGGCAGAGATGAGAGCCAAAACACCTTCAGTCCTCAGTATGATTTATTGGGCACAAACTTCCTTCTTCCACACAACGTTGCGTCTATCTCCATTCTAACCTGGTAAAAATAGCTCTTGGATACCGACAAAAAGCTTCACTTCTCTCTTCTCCGGCTCCAACTCGTGGAGCTGATCCGCCAAAGTTTCACTTCCTCAGATCCTAGCTTGGTGGGCAAAGCCATAGAATTTGCTCAAAACAACCTTGCACCCTACGCCCCGTTAGATGCACAATATAAAACAGACCTCGAAAGGGCCATGGCACTTCTGATCGTCCCCAAAGAATCATGGACTCTAGCCGCTGTATCGGGATCATCTGGCGCAGTGACCTCACAAATTCAAAACGATTTCGGTGCTCTGGCAGAGTTAGTTGACCCTTCATTAAGACGCAAAGTTGCAAAGGACGTCAACGAAGCAATCCTGCAGTCGCAAGATCAAAGAAGAGAGGCCAATATCAGATATCTCGTGCGAGCTCGCGCATGGGCGGAAAAACTCGCTCGCGAAAAGAAGAAAATCGACATACCTGAAAACCTTACTCTGGGACTGGATGACGAAGGGGCTTCCGGCCGTAGTCAAAACGGCCACAATGGTGACACAGAGATGACAGAAAACGGGTCCGAAGACAACGCCGTAAGTGGCGATGCTGATTTGGCCCGATATACGAACATCCCGTCATGAACATTGTCTCAGCAGTACGGCAAGGTCTACCAGACGTGGCCAAGGCATTTCAGGAAAAGATTTATCTCGGCTCCAGCTTGAGAATTTATGACATCAAGAACCTCATACAACGCAAACCAACAGGGCCGTGCCATCGACCCAGCAAGATCCAAAGCGCCAATGCCTCAATTGATCTCGTATGTTTCCCATCCCGCAGTGTTCCCCCAGCGCCACGCTAATATACAGTCACAAAGGCCGGCTCTACCAGTTCCATGTCCGACTGCTAGCGGTAAAGACAGGCGGTTTCCAGTTGAGTCTGCTAGGATCAATCCTTCTGATCCCTTTGGCTTTCTCTTTCTCCCGCCGCTTTTCCTGCCACTCGAGTAGTTCATCCCTCACAACGATGATCCATGCACCCTTGTGATAACGCAGGAGCTTCAGCACCTCGAGTTGTTCGTGGACGTCCTTCTCAGTCATGGCTGTTTGACTCGCTATCTCAGCGATGCTTGTCGAGTACTGCGACGAAGGCCCGGTGAAGCCTAGAGACGAGTGCGGATGCAGCTGTTCCGAAGTTGGTGTGTGAGAGGCTGATCCCGGGGGAGGCAGCCGCACAGGATCAGAAAGAAGCTCAATCAGCACTTCTTTCCAGTACTGTCTGTAACCCAACAAGCCAAGGTCCGAAAGGGGTTTTTCAGGCGACCCCAGCTTTCCTTCACGTTTGCTCAACTCATATGAGAAAGCAATAAGCAACCTTCCCAAGCCTTGTCGCTGATACTGCGGCAGGGTAAGAATACAAGCGACGTTATACCCTTCCGCCGACTCCTTCTCTTTGCTGAAATATCCGACAAGATGGCAACCGTATTCGTCCCGGGTGACCATACAGTAGAACAAGAAAGGGTCGACGTCGTAGTATAACGTCTTATGATCCAGGAACAGTTTTGACAGCAGACAGAGGTTTCTACACCATGTGCGCTGCCGTCGACCGTCGACCTCGAAGAAACTCACAAAGTCATCGCGATAGATTTCGTTACCCGGCGGATGGCGCAATTCGCATTTTGTGCGGTGCCTCTCGAATGATTTCTTGGAGGAAAAGTAGGATAGGCAGAACTCATCAATATACACCATGTCCACGTCGCTGAACTCCTGGGGATAGGGAGAGAAGTACCACGGTTCGATGATGTGCTTGCCCATTTGAATCTTGTTCAAGTTGCGCACGAGATGCAGTTGGGCGTGATTTTGAACCATGGAGCCACCGGTGCGAAGCTTCTCGATCTCCTCCTCCGGTTCCATGATTGGCGCAACCTTCTCCTCTGTCTTTGTGACATCGGGCATTTCCACGTCGACTCCGCCCGCTGTGCCGTCTTCATTCCCGAGCGTTGGTAGAGGCGTGCCTTCTTTGGTGATTACTAGTGAGGCATCCCCATCAGGCGCAAGTCCTTCGTCGCGGTTTTCTTTGCCGCCTGCTTTCGAGGGTATGGGTCGTTTTCGGTCATTGCCTGCCTTGGAGCTCAGGAGATCAGGTGTTGCAGAACTGGCGCGCGAATCTGTCCTTGGACGGCCGGCCTTCGTGGTGATGGACTTTGACGTGGCGGCTTTTGACGGTGGGCCTTTCGTGGTGACGGTCGTCTTCTTTTTCTCAGGCTTTTCGGGGACGGGCCATTCGACCTCCTGAGAGAGGTCGATGCGCTCGGCTGTGACCCATTCTGTGATGTGTCAGAGAGTTCCTTTAGAGAGTGCAACCTCTGCAATGCCTACCATCGAGACGCTTGTTGAACTCGACATAATGTACGCTGTCAGGAGGTTAGTTCTGAGCCTTAGTGCCTTGTTTCAGACCAGACGCAGACATACTAGAAAGTCAGAGCACCATTTCTCTGCTTGATAGACAAGATCTCCGCTTTTCTAGGCTCTCCATTCTGCCAGCCGACAAGTCAGTAACATGTTCGCGCCGCGTCAAGAAAATCTCAAAGTCACGTGCGTCATAAATCGTGAAGTTGAAGAAACTGACCTTTTCAACAAACGCCTTGACGCCAATCCTGTAAAAGAATGGGTTTCAGTATGACTTCTGCATCCAGAGACAGACAGATTCATCAGATCTGTCAAAAATTTTCGGACTTACTGCAACTGGGTGAGCGTGGCAAAGCCCTTCTCGACGGGTTCAGGTGTGCTGTTGGAATCCTGACTGCCGTCTCCGCCGGCCATGGTGATGGTACGGATGATGCGACAAAATTTATCGAAGGAATCGCGGTTTGACGATGGTTTGGTGGAGAGATGATGAGAGAAAGACGGTTGTTCGTGGGCGGGTTGTTATGTAGGCTGGCAGGTGAAGATGGGGGGGACAAGTTTTGGAGGGGAGACTTGGCTTGAATAGGCGCAAAGGTCTTTGGGTTTGCGGCCTGCTCGGCCTGTGGAGGCGTAACCGCCCGCCTGGAGGGGGCGTGTGCAGGCAGTACTCGAGGGTGCAGACAGGCGCCCCCGAGAGACACATCAACACCCACCTAAGAACCGTACACAGGCATGTCAGGCAATTACTCCAGGTAGCTACAGTACATATCTAGGTACGCCTGGTTACTCTAGGTGTGCTGGCTTACTGACTGCCTGCCTGCCAAACGTAGAGATAACCAGGTGTCAAGGGCCCGTGCTTGAATAGTTGATGGCCACGTGGTCTATCAATCATCAAGGCATTTGATATCATTCATCTAATGTCATCCAGTCATCCTTAAACCGCCGTCTTAATCTTCATCCATGGATTCCCAGCCATCTTGCACCCCTTCTCCAGCCTCCTCCTCTCCCTCTTCATCGTCGCTCTCGTCGTCACTCAGATTCGCGCCAACCAATCTCTCTTTGCCGTCTGTCTCTGGCAATTGGACTCTACCAGCAAAAACCTTTCTCACGCTCGGATTGGTGCTGATGTCCCATACTTGCAGCCGCCCCTTGCTTCCCGCCACTGACAGCCTGAAGGCAACCTCAGGATCTGGGGCAAACTGCGCCGAGAATATCCGCCCAACATCAAGATTCCTCGAAATAACCATTGCGGGTTTGTTGTTCTCGACGTTCCATATCTTGACCATCTTGTCCTCTGATCCTGTCACCAGAAGGCCAGGTACCGAAGGGCTAATGTCGAATGCACTGACAGGCCCGTCGTGGGCCTGTAATGTCCATACAGGTTTGCTCGGCTTGTCGTGAGATGTGGGAATGGTACGGGCATCAAAGTAGTGGACGGTACCGGCTTCGGTCGTGACGAAGAAGAAATTAGGATCATGAATGTCCCATTTCACTTTCTCGACGTCTGCCTCGACAACCCATTTCGGAGCCGCGGCATCGGGAGCTCTCATATCCGTGGCAACGACGGTCCGATCGTAGCTCCCACTCAAGAGGATAGTTGACTCGGTTGGATGCCAGTCCAAGGCGCACACCTTGCCGCTGTGCATTGTGTATGATTTGGCACACTTGCCAGTTTTCAAGTCCCATAGTTTCACAGTCTTGTCTGCTGATGCCGAAGCAAGCAGATTTCGATGCTGCCGATTTGCAGCCAAGGCCAACACCGCATCGACATGGTAGTCATCATTGGCCTTTGCCTTCTTTTTCTTCTTTTTCGATTTCTTCTTGCTTTTTGAGCTTTCTCCGTTGGGCTCTGGATCCTCCGGGTGCTCTTGTGGCTCTTGACCTAGTATGGCATTAGGATACATACTATCGACAACATCGAGATCCCAAATCTCTATCTCTGGGTTCATGGTCCCAATTGCCACAAAGTTCCCGTCTGACCTCGTTTCCGCGTCTTTACCCACAGGGACGTTGACCCATTCAACACACAGAGGCACAGCAGGCAGCATGATGTCGTGGTGGACGTATAGATTGTCGGCTTCATCTTCATACACGAAGACTTCTAGTTGCGCAACCTCGTCTTCTACCTTAGCCGCCAGTATTAAGTTGTCCGTAGGCAATATCTGCAACTCTTCTCTTTCATCTTCCGACTCTTCTTCTCCCACTGGCAACACAATGTATGGATCCTCCTCATGTGGCGCATGGTAAGCTAATGAGCCGACGTTGCCAAACATGGAGAATTTCTGGCCTTGTTCGTCGACAGGATCGTTGTCATAATCGTCAAGGTTATATTCTCGTAGGTCATCAGCCTCGGTCGTAGTTTGTTTGGCTGTGTCTGCGGCTTCTCCTGTGGGCACTCCAGCATCTGAGTCCTCGTCTTCCGACCCATCATCCGCCTTCGGATTTTGCGCGTCCAGAAGATCCTGCTGCGCATCTTCCAGTTGAAGGCGGGCAAGTTTAGAGATGCGGCTCAGTTCTGCTTCGTCGACATTGTATTTGGTGGGAAACTGAGCAGCAGCCCCTCTCCTCACCCACGTGGTAGCAAGTGTCATCGACATTCTGCACCGATCTGTTGTTGCGCGAAGCGACTCGCAATTTCAGTCACATATGTAGGATGGTTGTGTCCTGCAATATTTTTGGCGGCATGCAGAAAAGAGCGGCAGAATCCACGAACTTTTGGGCGGTGAAGTTAGTGTCTTCATGTAAGGCTGGGATGGATACGCAAGGCTTGCAGCTGCAGCTTGGCGAGATCTACAACTCGGCCGCGGAACATCCATTTACATTTTGCTCTTCCAGTTGTAACTTGACTAGACTCGCACTTGTCATCACGAGGCAGATGTGGGCGTGGCTCGAACCGCATGATCTATACTGGAGACGAGTCTCTACCAAAATGCATTCACATCTACATACAAAAGATAACATCGGTACGTGGCAAATCAAGCTGGTCTTGAGTCGCATGATACTTCATTGAGCTGGAGAGATCAACGTCGCAGCAACCCCGCTTTGCTCTACTTTCTTCCATCGCACCATCCGTCGCTCAGCGTCCGATCAAATCAACCCGCAAAAGGGTATTCTGACTTTCTATAGGGTGCGAGGAGATCATGAACGCCCTTGACGAGTGCCACGCCCGCGGCTTCCTTTACAAGGCCATAGGTGGCTGCAACGACATTAAGCGGGAGGTGAACAAATGTTTGTCTGGGGAACGGACGAAGAAAAGCAAGAAAAACCGAGAGACAGCCCTGGAGCGGCGGGCGAGGATTGAATCTGTGTGGGCGAAGTTCGACGAGGGCGACTATTCGGCCCTGGAACAATTCACGAAATCGAAATAAGTCGACGAAGATTCTGACCTGTTGTTCACATTCACGGTTGTTACAAAAGGGCATGCCATGGCGTTTCTTGCTTCTATACTCCAAAAAGTGTGCGCCCTGGTATCGGGCGCAATGGCAGGCACAGGGAAAAGATATTTCTCTCAACTCTTCACACCATATTCCGACTCTCTCTGCTTTATTGCTAGATACATCGACAACGTCCGCTACCTGATCCACGTTCGCGGAGCTTACTTGTTCAGTGGGATCGCAGTCGAGGATGCTTACAGAGCAGAAGATGGCTGCGGTGCTTCCACGCTAATCCGTCCTGGTCTCGCAACAACAGCCTATATAGGCAGAGCGAGGGTTCAGGGGCTTCTAGCGCTAACCTGGCCTCCGTTTCCCCTTCTGTGCGTTCACTTGCGTCCCATTGGAGTTGAACACTCATATCCGCCCAGACGATGGTTTTCCGAAAGGAACCTGGCACTGGTCCGAGAGAGCTTGTAAGAAGTGCGAAAATGGAAGATACGATATTTGATGTAATGTTCGTTCTGGAAGGCGAGATGCTGGCGGTTTGTTTGCACATTTATGGGCTGAGATCGTTTTGCGCCATTTGGGTAGATTTTCCCTGCCCAGTCGAAACTGCTGTAATCTCGGACGACGTTCTTGGTATATACTTGTTTCACATGGAGGACATGACGGACGTGAGTGACAGGCTGGTGGGCGCAGGGGTCTACCTTGCAATTGCCCACACCCACGTGACACTTCCTAAAGTGGTGAGACGATGGGCTCCACTTTGCGGTCTTCGCTCAGTTGTCTTGACGTTTACTCCGTGCGCCGTTGAGAGAGATCTGCCTGCGTCTGCTCTTACCTGGTTGAGCCTTCGGCATATTTGACAAACGTCTGTATATACACGTCAGTAATTCATAACCAGGAGGCCCTATTTAACTAGCATTTTCACACATCCTTCACACCGGAAGCAGTCGAAATCGAGTCCCTCTCCCACCGGTGGCTTCGAGACACATGTCTCAGGCTTACCGTCCCGCAAATGTGGCATTATGACCAGCGGAGAAGCCAGAAAGGAGGAAAACACCGATAGCAATTCTTCTGTGCAACAGCTCTCGGGTCACGAGTCGACTCCTGCCGCAGCTGCTGCCGAACCCGAGCTCGATGACTTTGGCTTGCCCAAAAGACCGGTGAGGGTCAACCCACCCACAAACTCGGACGATAGTAGTGATGATGATCACGATACATTCCATGATGCCGAGGTGCCTGCGGACAAAACGGTCACAAGCGAGGGGGACACCAAAGAGGTTATTGGCGAGTCACAGCAGAAAGCGGAAGAGCATCCAGGATTAGTGGACAAAAGCAACCAACAATCGTGTCCTCCGGAGGCGCCTACAAAATCAGATGGAACCGCAATAGGTACGGAGATGGAGGATAGCAAGAAAGATCAAGCTATTGGAGAAGAACCGAGTCTCGAGACAAAACCCGCAGACAGCATTCCACCGCTAGACACAGCATTGAAGTCCGACACGAAGCAGGACGAACAATCAGCTGATAGTGCAATATCTCCGTCTGCATCTCGAATATCTGGCACAGTCATCCCGAAGCGGAATTCACGATCCAATGCTGCCACAGCCTCCGAATGGTCCCATCAAAGGCAAATTGCGGCTGCGAACCGATCGGATGACGAAGATGAGGAGGAAGAATGGCAGCCAATGCCGGCCATTGATGAGTTTGATATTTTTGATGATAATGGACATCTGGTGGCGAAAGGGCACAGAGAAACCGAGCAAGAGGCAAATCCCTACGCGGGCATTGGCGGTGCTGGGAAAGGTTATACTAGGGTTCAGCTTGACGAAGATGCACAATCAGCTACAAGTCTAGACGAAGACACGAACTACCTTTTTCGAAATGGCCAAAAGGCGGAAGACACGGGAAACAAGGATGACGAGGATGATGATGAGCAGCGGGATGCCCTCAGTCAACTGCAGGCGACCAAAGACCTCCTGACGGAGGGCCAGCGGATAGCCTACGTCGGCGTGGTCCGTTTGACGATCCACAAAATGTTTTCAGCCCTGGGAGACCTGGAAAGACCAAAATCTGTGCGGAAAGAACTGACGAGGTCTCTGGAGAACATGGATATGTGGGGCCAAAAGATGATGGTTCGGTTGTACTCTCATATGGACATCAACCAGGCGGAGCAGATAATGATCGAACAGCTCGCCGAACATGGGGTGCAGCCTTCTGACCTCGTTGCTCCTCTCATGCTGAATGCGAAAGTGAAGAATCCAATGGCCGACGAGACTGCGACCGAGACTTCGAAGCCAGACAGCTCACGAAATAGAGATTCGACGACTTCTGCAGCCTCCTCGAAAGGGGACGCTGTTCCTTTGAAAGAGGTGAAGGAGGGCGAAGATGTCCCTGAAGTCCACGGTCCGGAAGACATGCCTCACACCAAGGAGATCGAGCTCGATTTGCGGTGGACTGTCTTATGTGACTTGTTTCTGGTTCTGATTTCGGACGGTCAGTACGACTCTCGATCGAGACGATTACTTGAACGGGTTGGCTCGACAATGGATATTAGCTGGACACAGATATGTCGATTTGAGAAAAGGGTGATTGATGCCCTGGAAATGCAAGAAGAGGAAGCCAAAGAGAACTGGGATGAATCCGAACACATGGAAAAACGACGTAAACGCGCGCTCAAGAAGAAATACATGGTCATGGGTCTAGCGACTGTCGGTGGCGGGCTTGTCATTGGTCTGTCTGCTGGATTACTTGCACCCTTCATTGGCGCAGGTCTGGCAGCTGGTTTCACGACCATTGGGGTCACCGGTACCGCAGGCTTTCTAGGAGGGGTGGGTGGAGCGGCCTTGATCACTTCTGCTGCCACAGCCGCTGGTGGCACGATTGCGGTTCGAGCTGCAGATCGACGGACAGGCAGTGTCAAGACGTTTGAATATCGACCGCTGCACAACAATAAACGGTTGAACCTTATATTGACGATTTCTGGCTGGATGACTGGCAAAGTTGACGACGTGCGGCTGCCTTACAGCACAGTCGATCCTATCATGGGCGACATCTACTCGTTGCTTTGGGAGCCAGAAATGCTTCAGTCGATGGGTGACACTATCAATATCCTCGCCACTGAAGCTTTGACCCAAACTGTGCAACAAGTTCTTGGGAGCACGATATTAATCACCCTTATGGCATCAATACAGCTGCCAATTGTGCTTTCTAAACTGGCCTACCTCATCGACAATCCCTGGAGTGTGTCCCTCGACCGAGCCACGGCTGCAGGTCTAATCTTGGCCGACTCATTGATCGACAGGCACCTTGGTCAGAGACCAATCACCCTGCTAGGCTTCTCTCTCGGTTCAAGAGTCATCTTCTCCTGTCTGAAGGAGCTGTCGAACCGTGGAGCATACGGCTTAGTCCAGAATGTCTACATGTTCGGGTCGCCTGTCGTTGTCAGCAAAGATGACTACTTGCGAGCTCGGTCTGTTGTATCGGGGAGGTTCTTGAATGGATATGCTTCCAACGACTGGATTCTTGGATACTTGTTTCGGATGACGTCGGGCGGTATCATGCGAGTTGCTGGCCTTGCACCCGTCGAAGGGATTCCAGGAGTGGAGAACATCAACGTGAGCACATGGGTTAAGGGCCACATGGCTTATCGTGCTGCTATGCCACGGCTCCTACGAGAAGTTGGATGGGAAGTCGAGAGCGACGAATTTACCGAGATCGAAGATCCAGATCCCGAAAATCACGCGCAGCGGCAGCGAGAACTCATCATGGAGATCGACGAGGCCAGAAAGAAAGCTGAAGAGAAACCCGACAAGAAACGTTTCGGCATCTTCAAACGAGGGAAACTAGCCGAGAAAAAGGGTTGGGAGAGATACAATGCCAACGACGCCAGCCACAAGCGGAACGCCAGTACCTCTTCTACAGAGCCTGGTGCCAACGGTGATATCAACGTTTTGTTTGACGTCGATGCGATCCGAAGAGAATTAGCGAGCGAAATGATTGAAGTCAGAGAGTTGGACAGCACTCTTCCGCCCATGCAAATAATGTCCGTCAAGGACGGCGAAAAACACGTTGAATACTTGCGCCTCCCACCTGGAATTAAGCCCGAGGAGGTTGCGAGGCTGAATCTCCCGCCACGTCCGGACGAGATTGATGTCTCTTTCGCGCCTGTTCAGCAGCCTACTCCAATTCGCCCTGCACGGTCGTCATCTTTGCGACCCGCGTCTGTAGCAAGCCCTCAACGGTCTCCTCGTATAAGCCCCCAAAGATCTCCTCAACGATCTCCGGACCCGAACAGGCGGTTGTCCTACGCCTATTCAGAGCCAAGGGATCTAGCCAGTCCACCGCCAGCTCCCAGCGCTACACCTTCTGCTTCTCCTAGACCGGAGGCTTACCACGCTCCTACGGACGCCGTTCGACCGGATCTCAAACCGCGTGTAACCGACTCTGCCATACCAAGTTGGGGTCGCCCGTCGACACCATTTGACGATGGAGTTGCTCCGCCAGTACCGAAGCTAGATTTGGAACGCAATGCCTGGGCTGATGACGATGACGAGTTTGGGCATAACCGTGGCGAGATCAGTATGACGTTCGAATAAAGTACCAATAGACTCGACCACGGTACAAAACAAGGAACGGCTTTTATTGCATAGCGAGGCGCCGGATAAAGGGGTTATCTCGAATGGTCTCAAGGTATAGGACCCAAAACAGGGGCACAGTACGCATTATCATTGATGCAGCACCTCGTTGGCTTTTTTGCAGAATGCTCATATATTAATTTCCCTCTGTGATCTCAGATTCAGGATGTCCAATCTGTCTCTGCTACTTTCCATGACGACAGGTGCCCAGAAAAAATTGTCCATTCTTGATGCCCCTGTCGTTTCGGCCGCAATTCCTTTTCAGACGTGGCCTTGGATCCCATTTCCGCACGGGCTGGCATTGAAAGGTCATCCCCGACTGCCTTGGTGATGCACCGAAATCTGTTTCTTTGTTTGTTTTGTCCCGAAACCACGCACAGGGAAAAAAGAGCCCGTCTTGCCTTGGGGTGAAGGCATTGGCGTCATTGTCGTTCGACGAGTCTTTATCGACAGGTAAGACATTGTCTATTCACCCAGTTTTTCCTTTGAACAGAAGCAGAAACGAGGCAGGATGTTGTACGTGTACCCGGATTCGTTCCCTCTACAGATAGCTATCAATTGCCTTGTAACTCTTCTTATGCAAGGCGGTGGAAGGTTCAAATACAGGCTCTCAAAGCTCAGTCATTTCTGTTCTGCTCTTCTTTCCAACGAACACACCCATCACTCTCCCTATTCTTATTCCATCCCTAACCTAACCACTCAAGCCGAACACAGCATGACTGCTCAATCATACTGGACGCGCCCCTGGGCTGTCGTCCCGCACGTGAACTCCCTCTTCCTCTTCTTGTTCCTGTTCCGGTACCTGAGGTTCGTCGTCCATCTGGCAAGTTTCTTCCTCTATCGCCCGTCTCCCACTGCACGGTTCCCATCGCTGACAGAAAGAGACTGCACAGTCGTCCTTCCCACCTGCGCGCCCGAGGACCCTGCCTTTTCCCGATGCGTCGAGTCGGTCGTGAGGGCGTCGCCCTCGGCCATCCACATTGTGGCTGTGGGCAAGGCGCAAGAGAAACAGGTATGGGTGACCATCTTCCCGCTCATCAGTCGCTTCCCCGGCGTCTGCTTCAGAGTCTCATCTATCGCCCAGGCAAACAAGCGGCACCAGATCGCAGCGGCCCTGCCGGTCGTCGGCACCCCAATCACGGTCCTTTGCGACGACCATGTGATTTGGCCCTCGCCGCGCATCCTGCGGGTGGCGGTCGCGCCGTTCGACGCCGACGCACGGGTCGGCGGCGTGGGGACCAACAAGAGAGCGATCCGCCACCCCCACAAGGGCTCGTGGGCGAAGTTCTGGAACGTGCTGGGGGCGCTGTACCTCGAGCGGCACAACTTTGAGCACACGAGCTCCAACGCCGTCGACGGCGGCGTCGCCGTCATCAGCGGCCGGACGTGCCTCTACCGCACTAGCATCCTGCAAGACCCGGCCCTGCTGGCCCGGTACGTGGACGAGCGGTTCCTGTGGGGGCTGTGCGGCCCGCTCAACACCGACGACGACAACTTCCTCACCCGCGCCGTCGTCCGGCGCGGCTTCACCGTCAAGTTCCAGAACACGCCCGACGCCCTGGTCCTGTGCGACGTCGGCGAGTACCCAAAGTTCCTGGCGCAGTGCCTCCGTTGGGCGCGCACCACGTTTCGAAGCAACATGTGCTCGCTGTTCACGGACGGGGCCGTCGTCTACCGCGCCCAGCCCTGGTCGGTGTACTCGCTCCAGCTCAGCCTGATGGTCAACTTTGCGCTGTTCTACGACGCCGCACTGGTGTGGACGCTGATGAGCGGGGCATCCGCCCCTCCCACGATGCTGCACCTTGTCCTTCTCGTCGCGTGGATCCTCCTCTCAAAGCTCCCCAAGCTCCTGCCCCATTTCGTCCGGCACCCGGCCGACCTGGTCTTCCTCCCGGGCTACTACGTCTTTGCGTACGCGCACTCGCTGATCAAACTGTGGGCGCTGCTGACGTTCTGGGACACGCGGTGGTCCGGACGGGATTTGGAGGGCGTCAATCGCGTCGCGGCCGAGGGTGTCACGGACACTGATACTGATACTGATACTGATACTGTCCCTGTCACTGCCACTGGTGATACGAAATAGCCTACGAACAATCTTATTCGGACATACAAGGGGAGGCTCAATCATCCACCCATGGCTAGTCTTATGTATGTATGTCCTCGACAGGATCAGGAAGTTCACCTGGGCCAAAATCAGTGATGCGGGAGTGTCGGGGGAGTTGTTGATAGTAGCCCATTCGACCAGGAGGTGAATCGTCGTGCATACACAGGAGAGAGACTGCGACAAGGGAGACATCGGAAGGAATAAGTATGGCAAGACTGGACAGGAGCAGGAGGGAGGGAAAAAAAATCCCTTTTTGGAGGAGCCTCGCATATTAAGGCAGATTCTATTCTTGGACCCCGGGTGGCTATATTACCAAGAACGAGTCAAGTGTTTCCAATGCCAGGGATGAGCTAGCGACAACTCATGTATTTTCTGACTCTGGCGAGCCAATTTCCCAGATCTCGATGCAGTCAAAGATACCCCATGTACAAGAGTTGCTAGCGAAGCATTGTTCCAATTGTCATTGCATTCCTTGTACCGTGTATACCATGAGATACTCGATCCCTTTTATTTTATTCCGCCTGCAATGTCCAGAACGCCGCTGTAACCAGCTCATCCTCTCCATGTCCATGTCAGTGTCAACCTCGCTTTCATGCTTGCGAGGCACCAACATAACTCCTAAGTGCTTATACAATTACATGTCGTTTCGTAGCCTTGGCTCCGCGTGCTCTTAATAGATCCAAGACGTCACCGTGTCGAGATGGCTGCGATCCATTTCTGTTCGTCTTTCCTGTTCAACTAGTTAGATTCAACCCCTCAGAGCAAAAGGAAGCGGGACAATGCCACGTGCAAACATACCGATCGAAATGTAGCAACATGCCCAGCACGGGGATCAATTGCCGCTGGTGCCCTTTGTCCTTCTGTTCGAGGAACTGCAATAGCACATTCTTCAAGTACACATAGTCGACCGTTCCTTGGCTCAGGCCGGCTGGTGCTCCCGTCGTGGTATTCGGGGTCTCGCTGCGACTGGTCGTCGTGGAGAGAATCCGTTCTTTGGGTGCCGGGGATCTCGCATTGGCGGAATCGATAGACGTCCTCGAGCTCGGCGCATTCGAATCGACTCGGCCTAGATTAGGTCTGCCCGGAATCCTGGAGTTTGCTTGAGCCGCCTTCAGTTCCTCGGTGAGATTCTTGTTGGCCTTTGTCAATTTCTCAACCCTCTCTTTGGCTTCGTCACCTATCCTCCGCAACTCGGCCTTCTGCGCGTCCAGTTCCCTGACCTGCCGTTCGCTGTCGTCCAACGCCTCCCTCAACACCGTCATTGCAGCTTTCACCTCCTCAACCTCCCTCGCCGCCCGTGTTGCACTTTGTTCTAGTTCTTCTCGCCTCCGCTTCCACTCCTTCAGCCTGCTCTCCAGCTCTTCCTTCTCATCTTCCACCACTTTGAGGGACCGTTGTGCATCACGGGCTTTGCTCCTCGCCTCCTCGACCTCGCGCATCATGCGTCGCTGACTGACGCTCGCCTCATCCTCCACTCGATCTCTCTCCTCGATGGCTGCGTCCATGCGTTCCTTCATCTCTCTTAACCGGGATTCCGTCCCAGCTGAAGATTGATCCAGCAGCATGCGCATGGTTTGTCCTTCGCGCGTACGTTCGGAGAGCATTCTCTGTGTTTCATTGAGCTCCTCTTCGAGGCTCTCGGCCCGCGTTGTGGCTTCTCGGGCTTGCATATTGAGTTCATGAGTCTGGTCGCGGAGAGATTGGACTAGGGCTTGGGAAGATGTGTGGAGGGCTGTTTTGAGGGAAACTTCGTCTTTCAGTTCAGAAATTTGACGGGCTTGAGCTGAAACTTGCTCCTCGAGATCGGCTAATTTTGTCTTGAGTGTCGTTGATTCTTCCTTTGCTTTCAAAAGGTCTTTGGTGAGTCGGTCTGACTGAGTGATAGCTTGTTCACGTCGGCTCTCCGCCGTCTGGAGATCGGACTGCGCCCTTTCAAGATCCTTTTCTGTCCTGGTCCTTGCATTGATCTCCTGCTCAATCTTCTGTTGGAGTTCTTTGATCTCATTGTCTTTGTCCCCGAATCTCTTGCTAAGCCCCTTAAGCTCGGCTTTGATATCTTCGTGTCGGGCTTCGAGCCTGTTAAACTCTCCAGTCTTGTTTTTCAGATCATCCTTTGCGGTTTTGAGCTCTGCAACCTCATTACGCAGACTCCGCAATTCAGGTTGTGCTTTGGCGAGTAGTTCTTTGAGATCGGTGATGTCTTTGAATCGGCCAGCTGCGAGTTGCTCAGAGGCAGAAAGATCGGTCTCCAGCTTGGAGCATCGTACTTTGAGTTCGTCGTATTGCTCAAGTATTTGCTTGTGTGCCTCTTCCTTGTCTGCGCCACTTGCGATGGCGGCTCGAGCTTCCAATAGCTCCTTTTCCAGTTTGTCCACGGCATCTTGGAGGTTGTCCTTCTGCGCTTGGGCATCCTTCAATGCATCACGAGCCTCGACGTGTTCTTCCCCTTGATGCAAGAGGTCATCTCGCAATGTCTCAATCTCTTCTTGCAGCCCTTCTTGGTCTTTCAATTGTTTGGAAAGCCGCTGAATGGCATCTTCTTTGGATGCTAGCTCTGCCTTGAGCCCCGAGATCTCCTGTTCCAACTTGGAAACATCTACGCGGGCCTCGACATCATCTACTTCAGCCAGATTTTCAGACACTTTGACTGGGGTTGCACTTTCTGCTGCTTCGTCTGTAGCGGCCTGCGGTTGACCTTTGCCCTTCTTCTTTTTCTTGTTCTTCTTCTTGGATGCACCTGTGCCTGCTTCTGATGGTGCTGGAGAAGCCGTGGCTGTTTCTGTAGGGGTCTTGTTAGAGGAAGCCCTTTGCAAGCCGAAATTATCCGACAGATACTGGACAACATCTTCGCGCGTCCGTAAGGTGTCAAGTGTAGATTTCGTCTCCGCATCAAGGAAACCAAGTACTTTGGTGGAAGGTCGTTGCGAATACTCGTCCTTGGTGGCTTGGATCTCGGCCTTCAGTTCAGTCACTGTTGCTTCAGCTTTGTCCAGTTGACTGCGCAGAGTATCCATGATCCCTTGCACGGTCGCAAGCTTCTTCTCGTTTGATGTGTTATCTTGGCTCTTTGCTGCCTCCTGTCTCTCTGCAGACTTGTACATTGCAAGTGTGTCTTCGAGGTCCTTGACAATGGAGTCTTTCTGCGACAGCTTTTCGTTGAGCAATTCCGTATCCTTGGTTCTGGAAACGATCTGTTCTTCAAGTTTGGCATTGTTCGCTTCAAGCTCTCTGATTTGGCTCTCTAGGGATTGCACCTGCGAGACCGCCTCCAGTCTTCCTGCCTGCAGTTCGTCGATCTCCTTTTGTAACTCATCTGTCCTTGTGGTATTCGAGGCAGCCCTTGCCTCTAACTCGGTGACACGATTCTGCAGCTCATTCTTAATCTCGTCAAACTTGTCCTTCGCATCACGAAGACTGTGTAGCTCCCGAGTGGCAGTCTCTAGGCTCTCCACCATGCTTTCGGTCGATTCGCGAGCAACCTTTAGATCTCCTTGTAAACCGGCGACTTGTTTCTTCAGGCTTTCGACCTCTGCTTGACTCTCATGTAACTCGGCTTCCATCTTGGACTGTTCGGATTCGAACGAGAAGAATTCTTCCGAGGTTTCTTTTGGTGGAGACATTGCCTTGTGTCGAGGCGAGAATAACGAGAAGCTCGCAATCCGGGAAGTGGTACTCGAAGGTGATTTGGCAGTGTTTTCAGAATCCGCCGCCTCCTTCAGGGACGAGTTGTCGCCAGTTGTAATAATGTGCGGACTACCCATGGAAAAGTTCTTCTCCTCAGATGTCTTCTGTTGAGACAACGTCTCGACCTTGTTCTTCAACGTGCTGATTTCTTCTTGCAGTCCCTTGGACTCGTCCTCTGCGGCCTGGAATTTCTTCTTGTAGTCGTCCCTGTCAGACGTGACTCGTTTCAACTCATCCACGACCATGTCGCTCTTCAAATTGATCTGATTTAGATACTCGACCAAAGCGCCGGGGTCGTTGATACTCGTCAAGGGGGTGTTCTCGCGCAGTGAGGCTTCGAAAGCATCGACGGCCTGTATCCGTCCATGGGCTGTTCTATAAGCTTTCAACAATTCTGCGTATTTTGATTCCATCCGATCCAGCCTGCGTAGCTTTACCCGCACCTCGGTAGGGAGGTCTTGAGGACGTAAGGAGGTAGCGGCGGTGCCATTGGCATCTGACACTTTGCTGTCAACGGACCCCACGAGGGTTTGCGTGTCCAGTCCATCCTCGGAAGCGGCCGTGTCTTTCTCCTTGCCTTGCTCTTTCTCCTTCTCCTTGTCATTTCCCTCAGGCTTCGGGGTGGCGGCCCTGCTGGGAGCCGCGCTCTCATCGTCTCCGATCGCGAACTCTGGTTCAAACTCTGAGGGATCGGGGCCTTTGTCGGTCGAGTCATTTGTCTGCTGTTCTCTCAGCCTGGAGCTGGCGCGCTGGCGGCTGCCATTCTGAGCTTGCGGGCGCCGTTTCTGCGGAGCCCTCGTCGTTTGAGCGCTGTTGGCAGCTTGACGTTGTCGCGCTTGCTCTTCCGCAATGTGGCTGTCGATGACGCCCTTGAGACGCTATTATTGATGCGGTCAGACTCCCGAGTTCACATCGTCCAGTTGGCGGACATACCTGAAACATCTCCAGCTTTGCGGTATTGCTAACAACTGACCACAGGGCAGATAGGAGCCAAGTTCATCGACAGTCGATAGTCAGTGCAGCAAGACGCTCGAAATATCGCGAACTCCGCAATCTGGGTCGCCGTTATGGCGGGTCAGCCCAGGGTCGGAGTGGAGAGAGTTGGAGATGACAACTAAGTCCAAACGGTGTTGCTTTGAGAATTTCCTTCCTTGTTCATTACATAAAAGGATCCTAAACACCTCGCTGTCGTCACACATCTACTCTCTATCTGGGCCTACGAATGCGTTGGTGGGATATCTGAGAATGCGTGGTCTTCGTGTCGTGCCAGTGTTAAGCCACCATTGCCACCTGGTTTCTTGGATTCGCACCCTTCAATTTAAAGTTCTCCTCGTGGATGTCTCCCAAACTCATGTTATAAAGCTTTGGCTCCAGCGCCATCCAGTGGCCTAGCATGGTGACGCACGCCCTTTGTCGAGAATTGTTCGCAGGTCGCGTTGATCAATAACTTTTTGACCGAATGTGTGACCTTGGATTTCCACCGCATTCCCGCCATGACCACAGCTCTTCAATATTGCTGTAACTGATCCTGCTTCGTCGATGAGGTTTCGGTATTGTGTCAATATGGCGAAGAGCGACCGTCGTACACAGTCCACAATTAAGCCGGAGCGCATCCTTGAACCGTGTATCGAGAGATATGCGGCGGGTAGGATGGGCTTGACTAGGATGGCCTGACAGATACCACTTATGGTTCCGCCTTTTCATTTAGCCAGACGCCCACTTGATATGTTTAGCAGAAGCTGTTTCCTGTGTCTTTTCTGGCGAGCATTTTCACTTGAGGACGACATTCGCTCCTCTAGCCGCAAGATATTGGTCTGGTACGCCCTGCGGTAAACTTCTCACCACCGCGAAGATCTCCCCGTCGTAGTATCTCAGCTTTGTCTTGGGATCTGTATATTTGGCCGGCAAGCCCGTAATGTCACAGTAATGCTTGTGATTTGCGGGATGTAGACTCGGAGCGCTCTCAATGTTGGTGTAGGTGACGGCTGGGCCTCCCGTCATGCCACCAGCTCCCAGAAGTGTGATATTTGACGCTCTCTCCCTCTGCAAATTCCTTTCTAGTACCAGGGTGCTCAAACTCTGTGTCGCCTGGGCCATATTGAGGGGTTTCGCCGCTGAAGAAGGGGGATAGGCGGGTGTAGATGCGCCATCGGAATTCGCGCCCGTGGCCGGGAGAGGTGTCGAGGCGCCCGAGTTGTTCTGGGTGGCGAGCACGGAGGCTTCTTTTCGTTGCGACTCGGAGATGATCTGCTTGGTGTTCTTGTTTCGTCGCGTGCCGGGCTTCCAGTGTGCATTGCGGAAGGGCTTGGGCGTGTAGTAAATATCCATTTGATCGAGGAGTTGCTGGTGGGAATCATCTTGGGGCTGTGGGGTGGATGGAGGCATTGTCGCTGGAGGAGTTCGAGGATAGTTTTCACGGCGTGAGATCGTGCCGTATTTTGTTCACCTACTGCTAATTTTCAATGAGCAGTGTACAGTCTTGAGAATGTGCAGATGCGGGATCTCGGACAAGGTTTGGAGAGCCACAGACGCAGACGGCGAGACGGGGAACAGGGATCGCGTTCCGCGTACGAGACTCGGGAAGTTACTGTCGATCTGCCACCTCAAAAAAGGGACTTTGTTGTTTGTTGTTTTCTTTCTACAGATCTTGAACTGCGCTCCAGAACCAGGAGAAGATAACGAAGACGCCTTTCACAAGCTTAAACTACCTTGAGGGACATAGCTACTTGTACGGACACAACATCAGAATAACCCCTCTATCGCGCCAACCACATTCGCCACATGCCGAAGCCCATGACTGCAACAGCCGCGCTAGCACCCGTCCACGCAAGTATACCTCGTTGGACCTGGGCCTGGATGATTCTGTCGGTTGCTTCTGCGTCGTTGACACGTGGAAATGGTACGTTGGGCACGTCACAGTCGAGAATCTTGCACAACGGCTCCCATCCCTCCTTGACGTCGTAGAACCAGAGGCGCTCGGGCGGGACAACTCTTTTCACGTACTCCATATGCTCGTTGTATTGTCCTGGGTGCGGATGATTGTGCCCGGACCGATAGAACAGCTCGCCGAACCGGCCGTACCTGAGGGCGTCGGAGAAGGCCTTCCAATACCTCATGGTCGGCAACAGCGCAAGCAGGAAAGCGAGCACCCTGTCGTTCCGATCCGCCTCCGTGTCTGTCTTTGCCGCGATTCGTTCCATGCTCTTCCACCAGCTCTCCGGGTCCCGTGTCGTGCAGATGAACTTGGCGTCCGGAAACAGCTCTACCAGTTCTTCGGTGAAGAGGATGGGTGGCATGTCCGTGACGGCGGTGTACCCGGACAACAAGTTCTTGAGTCCATGGAGAACCACCTTTTTGTCCGACTCGGTTTCGATGGGTGTATGCTTGCACAGGTGAATCCAGGCGCGTATGTGGTCTTCTCCCGCGCCCACCAGTTGACTTCCACCATGATATACCGGTCCGCCAAGGAGAATCTCCAACGCCCGACTGAATGATGCCGTTCCAGTACGGGACCTAGTCGGTGGTAAGTAATTGCGCAGCTATATCAGGAAGGAAAACCATAGAGTTCGGGAAGTCCCAGAAGCGCCACAAGGCCAAAGGGTTGTAGAGAGTACGAGACATACATGCCGCAGCCAATCACCTGGAGCCTCGCATTGGGATCGGGCTTTGATGCCTCTTGACCCATATTACACACAGATGAGCGAGTTGTAGGACGCGAATCCCATGCAATTTTCGAGTAATCTCAATTGAGCTTTCAGAACGCACCTGGGACACCCGGCTACGAACTCACCACATTTTGTAAGAAACGCACCTCCGCCCATCGCGCACCGTACCATGTCCAAATGAACGAAACCACACCCGTAACCCGTCCTATGATGCCTTTTCTCCGTACTCGGTTCCCTGTTTGGTGCTACCCGGCGATGCCACTATTGGTAAGTCAAGGCGACCATTATAGATCTCCGCTGTGCCGATCGTGATGCTAGTCGCAAGCATATATGCACCTCCGACAATATATGGGTGGGGCGGCATATGGTGCTGTACCAATGCGGCGATGATGTGCACAGGCCATTCATCCGTGTCGTCCTCATCACGACCAGTCTGGAGGACAGTTCAATAAATTTTGTGAAAACTCTCAGGCAATATTTTGATGCGGTTGGGTTGAGGAATACCTACATAGTTGTTCCTGCGAAAGGAGCATATCTCCGTTGATCCGACCGCTTCGCAAAGATACACCCCTTCCTCGAAATATCTCAACGCGTTTGAACTCTGATGGCTTCGGCAACAGCATCTGCCAGAGTCTCCATCACGTCCTCCGCCTCGATCAGGTAATTGTCTCGCTTGTCGTACAGGGTCCCTCCTTCGGCCCAAATTCTCCTCAGGGTGAAGAGGCCGGCCCAAGGCTTCCCAGCATCCCAAGCTTCCTGCTCAAGCTTCTTCAAAGCAGCAAGGCTAGTGTAGGACACTTTCCACGGCTCTCCACCCGTTTGCTTTTCAAACTCTTTGAGAATTTCCGAGTCGGTGGCCGTAAAAGAGTTGACTCGTAGTGCCTTGTTCCGGCTTGCTTCCGGATGGAGGAGAGCAAGAGCCACGAGTTTGCCAGTGCTGGGGAAGTCTATCGGTGCTATGTCCAAAGAAGTGGAGAGGGTGGCACTTACTCTTTCATAGTGGTGAAGCTGATCTTGAGATTCCCATCCCCGAGCAATACAGCTTCTTTGTTTTTAACATCGAACGTTCCAGCTTCCTTGGTAATGGGATTTGCGCTGAAATAGAGGCCGGGTTCCCCATCGGCGTATGGCCCGACAACCACATAGGTATAGTCTAGGTTGTCACAAGCCTGCAACGCTTTTCTAACCCGCAACTTGAATTGATGTGGTTTTTCGTGGGCAGAAGACGGCCCATACTCGATATCGGTTCCATATTCGGATGGGAAAAACCGGTGGACCGAAGGACTGTCGTTGGCAAGCTTAACCAGCTGGAGTTGACATTCAAGCACATTTCTGCCCAGGCATGAAACCACAGTGTCGATGTCTGTCGAGCGCCATGTTAGACCAATGATGTAAGTACATTTGAGAATCTCACCTTGGTAGGCTTTGACCACGTCGACCGAGTTGTTTAAATCGCCTAGGATGATTTCTACCCCTTCCTTTTCCAAGCTTTTGAGTTTGTCCGCCTTGGATTCATAGGAACCTGGTGACGTGAAGATAGCAATCTTCTCAAACTTGTCCTTGTTTCGCACGATTTCACGCGTAATACGACTTCCAATAAGCCCTGTTGCTCCAAATATCAAAACTCTTTTGCATTTCGGCATCTTGGCTGGGGACAACTTGAAATGAGAACCTGCTGTGAGAGTTACTCTTGCCGGATCGAAAATATTTCTGTCCAACTTAGACTGGATATGATGCTGTTTACCTGAGTCTGTATACCGAGCACGCTTCAACTCATCCACGTTTGAGTTTAAATAAAGCCCCGCGGGAATATATTAGTGGAGAAGCTCAACCCAAGCCCAATCTGGACAGAGTTCGGAGGGCTGTAATAGGGGATTTGGAAGGGTGGTGGCGGCGGGTATGGGCATTGGTGGCAGGGATTTGCGTAATGCCATGCCCAGCATTAATCAGCGAAACCTCGGCATGATCATGTGATATTCCGAGGTATCTCACTTGGTGCAGGAGAGTGACCAGCGTATAACCGCTGGTGGCCGCGTGCCTTGTAGAGTTCTTTTGTCCCTCGTAGAAACTGCCAGCACGGTTTAGCTTCAGAAACAGCGTCTGCAATGCGGGGCTGGTTCCAAATAATCTGGCAATAGCGCCGCTTTTGATGACTTCTACCTCCCTATTGGATCAGCCAGGTCGATTCCCACATCCACCACTAGATTTGGTCATCTAGCCCCACCAACATTTAACAGTACAAGGCAGCATCGCACTCGTCCAAATCTGGGCGACCACAGCACCATCGCGAACTGATCGCGTCGTGGGTCCCTTTCAATCACTCGAAGATATTTGTGACCGTGGATTGTCTAGGGAACGTCGTCGGTACTAAATCACCAAGATGGTGCGTTCCCAACAATTTTTGCTGAACACATGCTAATGTCATATCTCAGGAGAGTCCGCACGAGCAGCAACAAAGCCTCCTGTTGTCCAGGATCATAACGAACATTGTATGCCGTTGCCTGACTTTGTCTATAGGACCGAGGTTGATGGCTGTGTTTAGGAAAAACTGAATGAAGCTGTGATGATGATGAACAGGAATCTGCAGGTACCGTAGCCCAGGCAACGAAGATGAAGACTCGATCCTGAGAATGGATTACAGGATGTCAATGTTCAGAACATGAATGTTGAATTGGTGGCGCAAATGTTCAAGAACTATCAATCAAACGTTCTATTTCATCTTGAAGGTAAGAGCGTCTGAGGCGAGATGAAGACGTTGCCGAAGTGACATTTTTCTAGCAACGGACAACCTAAAGGATCCTCTGTGAGATGAGCGACTGCGGGAACCGGTCGCCAAAAGAGTGATACAGGGTCGACACTACAATAAGAGAGGTCAAAGGTACCCCCGTCGGCTTGGTGCATAGCACAGATACAGTATTGAAAAGTCCCGACAATGCAGTTGGAAGAACTTCCGATGGAGCAACAAGGATTGGAACTGAAGTGCATCGAGCGCACTTTATGATCTCTGGCGCATGATGGTACTAGCAAGTATTGATCAGCATCAAGGTATCAAGCACAATGAGTTGGTTGAGCGGACTCAGTGCCTTGGAACAGGGGGCGGATCGAGTACAAGCCACCGCTTGTGGTCAGATTCCAGCATCTAAATCCCGGTCTGTATATTAGATGTTTCTGATGCGTCCATATGTCAATCATAGCAGTATATTCACCCAAGGAATCACATCGAATTGATATCTAGCAGTCCATAATTGTTTGATGGCGCACATAAATGTCCCTCCGCCAAACGCGGGCTGCGCTGCCGCGATGCCCCTGCAGAATTTCTCCGCAGCGTGACGCGCTCTCCAACATGAATTTAATCCTTGCTGGAACCGTCTCCTTGACTTGTGTGCGCTCATTCGCATTCAAAGGTACAGAAAGACACAGCCTGCCGTGAAGCGCAAGCACAGTCAGCGGCCAACTGTCCTCACACAGACAAGGATGAATACCACAAAATGACAATCACATCCATCACCCGCCTCGCGACAGAGCGTCGCTTTCCTACGCCGCCCCCAGATGCACAACCGCAGTCGAGCCCACGAGTCTATGCCGCTCCGGACTTTCCTTTCAAAGGATGGCAGCCTCCAAAGCCAGATGGCTATCAACAGAGCGCGGCCACTCCTTCGGAAAGCGCAATAGTCATAGACAATGGTAAGTCAACACACCTACAGCCGTTGAAGCATTGGGCAGCTAACATGTGTTGGTACAGGAGCCAGCACCATTAAGGCTGGTTTCTCTTTCGACAAGAGCCCTCGATTCCTCGTACCCCCGATCATGGCAAAATTCAAAGATCGAAAGTTCAACAAGTACTGCGCCTTTGTCGGTTACGATGCCTACGCCGATGCCACGACTCGTGGCCAAATCAGGACGGCGTTCGAGCAAAATACCAGCATTCCGACAAACTGGGATATCTTAGAAGGGGTCTACGACTACATCTTCCTCAAATTGGGGGTGGACGGGGAAGGCTCTGTGGGTAGACCGCTGGTCGTCACGGAGCCTGTCGCAAATCTGGGCCACAGCAGAAGAATGATGAATGAAATGTTGTTCGAATGCTACAATGCCCCCAGTGTCACCTACGGAATCGACAGCCTCTTTTCCTATCGCCAGAACAAGGGTCAATCCGGGCTTATCGTGTCTTCATCTCATACGTCGACCCACATCATTCCAGTGTTGAATCAGAAGCCTCAGATGCAAATGTGCACGAGGCTGAATTGGGGCGGCTCCCAGGCTCAGGAGTACCTCCTGAAGCTCATCCGATTGAAGTACCCGACATTTCCTGGGAAGTTGACTCTGGAGCAGATGGAGTCGTACATCAAGCAATATTGCTACCTCTCCACCGACTACCTCACCGAACTGTCCACCTATCTAGATTGGACTGGCCTGGAAGAAAAGCGAGATATTGTAATCCAGTATCCTTTCACGGAACAGGTTGTTGTCGAGAAATCCGCCGAGGAGCTCGCCAGAATAGCCGAACGCAAAAAGGAATCTGGTCGGCGGCTCCAGGAACAAGCCGCAAAAATGCGGCTGGAGAAACTCATCAAAAAGGAGCAACAGTTGGAGTACTATCAGAAACTGCACAACTCCTATGTGAATGCCTCTACCAAAAAGGAGCAGCGTCGAATACTCGATGATGAAGAGCTCAAAGATGAAGCCGCACTAGAGAGGATCATTCGGGATCTGGATAAATCAATCAAGAAATCCAGAAACAAAGAGCTGGGAGCTCCGGAAGAAGAGGAAAACCTCGAAGAGCAGCTAAACAGATTTCCTCTTCTTGATGTCCCGGATGATCAGCTGGATGAGGACAGTATCAAGGAGAAGCGGCATCAGAGGCTGATGAAGTCAGGCGTGGAGGCAAGAATAAGGGCCAAAGCGGAAAAGGAACGTGAGCGGGCGCGCGTGGCAGACGAAGAACGCAAGGACCGCGAGTTGCGTGAAAATCACTTCGACGACTGGCTTGCGGGTCGTCGGCAACAACGCCATGCATTACTGGCCAAAATCAAAGAGCAGGCGAGGCAGAAGGCGGACTCAAGCAATCGCAAGGGCATCGCTTCGCAAATGCGGATGAAGACGTTGGCAAACCTCGCTTCAGATGGACCAAAGCGAAAGCGCAGGGGCGGAGGTGATTACGACGATGACTTCGGAGCCAACGACGACGACTGGGGCGTTTACCGTACTGTGGCCACCGAACCTGCCAGCGATGACGAGGAGCCTGAGGAAGATCCGCTCACCGCCTTGAAAGCGCTCGAGAGCGAACTTCTACAATTTGACCCAGAATTCTCGGAAAAGGACACGATTGAAGCGCAGAACGACTGGACCAAGAGTGTTTTGCACGCTTTCTTGCGAGGAGCGAGACCAGCGGATCCGGAAAGCCAACGAGAGGCAAACCAGATTCATCTCAACGTCGAACGTATCAGAGTCCCTGAGGTGGTGTTCCAGCCGGCGATTGCTGGAGTTGACCAAGCCGGTCTTGTTGAAATCATTGAAGGTGTCATCATGAGTCGGTTCTCGAACTTTGATCAGCAACAGGCGCTCCTGAAGGATGTCTTTCTGACGGGCGGAAACACCATGTTTCCCACATTCGAGGAACGCCTCAGGAAAGAACTGATTGCGGCACTCCCATGTGATTTTACAATCAATGTCCGCAAGGCGGAGGACCCGATCCTCGACGCCTGGAAAGGGGCAGCTTCTTGGTGGAGTAGTTCTGATGGAATCGACCGTGAGTCGGCCACCGTCACACATGCTGAGTATATGGAGAAGGGAAGTGATTACATCAAGGTAACCCAAGCCTCTGGCCTACCCAATTTCACTTTCAACAGCTTACACGTTGCAGGAGCATGACCTGGGTAATTTCGTCGCCCCGCCATTCACATTCGGGGGTTGAAATCTATCCAGCACTCGTTGCTAGTGAGGTCGAACCTCGAGCCTCAAGCCCCTCCTGGAATTAAGATCTTTCAAACGACGACAGCCACTCCCCGCGGATGAATACCGCCGACCGGGTACGGAGATCACTTATGCGCTTAAGCTCTGTCCTGAATGGCGGACACGAGTGACACATTTCTCTGCCACCGAGCTACGGAACCAGAACTCAGAGCTCCAAAGCCTTTCAGTCTTGTCATCCTATGTCTCGAGGCCTGCCCAGCCTCGGACTTGGTGGCACTATGATCAATCCCAGAGCCGGTGACGGAGTACGATATGTGGACCTGTGACTTGAGGAAGAACATGAATGAGATCAGGGCGTATCTATTCTGCAGAGTACAGATTCGTCTTCGAGAGAGCGTTACACAACCACAGTCGATGTTAGTTACTGGCTTGGCACGGATGCGGTGTGGCTGTGTATCGACATGATCATCGCTCGACATCATCTCTACTGGCCATCGCCAATCTACCGATCCATGAAACGTCATGTGGAGAAAGGCCCAGCTGGCAGGGGTAACGGCCATGGCCCACAGGCGTGACACGCCGTCGACTCAACGCAAGCATCACTTTCCATTGTAGCCGAGCCGCTGTGCCTCTATGAGCGGCTTCCATTTCAGGGCATTCCACATTTAGGAGGGTAGAAAGCCAGACTGACAAGCTAAATATGAAGGCTGATTCTTCCAGCCATTGCTGTTTCAAGATCGAAGCCATTCTTCTTGCCGACTTGCTGGGTCCAAGGCTCCTGGCCCCATCTAGAAATCTATGTATGGTGGCACTGAACTCGTAACGAGGAGGTTGTCAGCGCAGGAGGATCTCCGTATGTAGATGGTTGAATCCTGGAAAGGCCCATATCATCATCCTATCGCCCATTACTCGGTGTCAACCTTACGAAGTAGAGTTCTCGTATACGATATATGAACTTTCCTCTTCAGGGTTTCCCCAGCGTCCTCTGCCATAGGTGTGCCACGATCTTCGAAGCACATAGTAGAGAGTTCCGTCTCGCCGAGAATGCTTGCTATGTCAGCACCGTCAAAGAGAGCAATTTCCAAAGGACTGCACTACCATGACTGGCGATTCCCACGGCAGCGACCTGAAATAACCCAATCGGCGGCCGCATGTATCACGGAAACCGATCGGGTGCGCGCCTTACATCCATTTCAGGCCAACGCTGCTTTGCCCATCAGCGTCCTGTTTTCGCCTGGTCACCAGGGCCTCAACCCCGAAAGAGGAGGTCGAGGTGGAGTTGGAGCGTGGAGCGACGGCCGCTGGTCCACGCCGCGCTGCTCGTACTCGTCCTTGTTCCTCCTTGGTAGAGCTTCAAACAAGTCCCAGGCTGACTCAATCCTTCCGTAAGCGGGCCGTGTGCTCTTGGATCTTTTGGGATACAGGTCGCCGGCCAACCAATGGGAATAATTAATCTCTTGTCATGCTTATCCACACTGGTCCCCGAAAGCCCGACAGCCATCCCCAGGATCAGCAATGTTCGCCTTGTACGAAGAAGTCTGCCAAGGAGCAGGGGGGGGGTGTTTTGACAAGGTTGACCCACGGATGCGAGCGGTACGCGATGAGGCTTCCAGTCGTTTTCTTGGCCATGTGGCAATGGCAGTTTGATCTCAGCACCCGAAATCGAAATCAGGTCGCAAGGCTGCAGGGCGTCTAGTATGAGGCTCGTATCGATACATTCGGCCGTATGGTATTGTCATGACATGGTTTTGGTGGTCCTGTCATTACACATTGTACCGATACACAGTCTTGGCGCCTTGGCACTCTCCGTTACATTCAGATACTCGGTATTCGTGACTTTGCTCTTCTCATCGACTCGTACCTAAATCACCATTTTATCTTCCACCACCCCTGCCTTGCCCGTCGCGCCGTCGTTCCGCCACTCCTCGTCCCTGCTCGCCAGCCCTACCTCGGTCCTGCCTCCCCCGATCTCGCTGGACGTTGACCCTCTGCGAACGCCAGTCGTCATCATCTTGTCATGCTGACCACCTGGTTTACCAATTGCGGACAATTGTCCAATGCACAGATCAATCCAGCCTACCCCAGTTGCTGCTCCTTGAAAAGCTAGGAAATCCACACTACTGCATGACGATGCTGCAGCCGCAGCTCCTTCCGGAGGTCCCATCTAGCTCCCGTGGTCGATCATCCCAGTGTCAACCCTTGGCCGCTGGGATTTCGAGCTGCTCTTGTGGAGTCACCTCTCCTCTGACGGGAAGTCTGCCCATTGACGCACTTGGGTAATGTGTAGGTACCTGCGATTTCTCCTCTGCGTGGCATGCACGTCCAGTCATGAACCTGGGTAGCCAGTGCCAATCGGGTCTACCATCTGCTGCGGACTGCCTACAGAGATACTCAGCGACATGGGTTGAGGGTGTAAGCTCCTCGGAATGAGAGGCGACGAGATGAAGTTTTCCGAATCGGCACCCCTCAAGGGACGACCCACGCCCTACTTCTGGCTCAGCGCGCCACTATTACACCCGCGGCGCGAAACACGCTCAATACGATAGTCATATTAGCGGCATTGACTACCAAAGTATTTGGAGTTTCTCAATTGATTCAGGACCTCCAGGAATCTGACTGAAAGAAGAACATCTTCCTAGAAAGACTCGTGCATAATTTTCGGCCGAACAATGATCAAAGTCTTGATGGACCCGTGGCTGGGGCTTTACCCAAATCCGGCAGGCCGCAACTTCGTGGAGAACAACCACAATCACAGAACTGGCTGTTCATCGTTCGATCTCACAGTCCAACCGTGTGCCCAGTCCTGCATCAGGGGTCACCCAAGCCAACTACTAGGTCCATGACGTTTTCCCGCTCCAACCATCCCGAGGCCAAAGCCCTGAACATAGGGCTGCCGTGCATAGCTAGCTCACTGAAAGCCTGAGCAACAGGTTAGAGACCAAATGGTCTAGGCTAGCACGTGTGAAGTGTTCCGCTAGGGATACTCTGCACCACATTCGCCCATGCTAGGAACGGCATGAATAGGCAGAGAATTTAGAGCGACAGAAACAAGCCGGCAACCCCCAGTGATGTTAGCAGGGCTGGCCTACTCGATGTAAGTCCGCTCAGTCACCAGAACCCATTTTAGGGCATAACACCGGGTATACGTCGTTGTCCTGGACCCTGCATTGCAATCCTCAAATGCGGAAAGCGGTCGTGATGCTGTAAAGAGGGTGAAATCTGATGATCCTATTTCCGCATGGACGCTTGCCCACACAGCCTTGAGTCAGAACTTGCTGGCAGAGCATTGGAGTTTTGCAACACTTGCTGGTCACGTAATTGCTGACCTTTGAGGCCCGTCTAGTCAATGCTTGACTGTCCAGAGAGCTTGAGCAGGGGCCGCTTAACTACATAAAGATGGATGCAGATATTATCTCATCAGTGTACCTGCTCCGAGGTACGACAGGGGCGAATGTCACCAGTCCGAGAATTTTAGGCACATACATTGCAGGTGTCAAGGTCCCGGCTAGACGGCGCGAGGCCTCGAAAGCATGGGTGCTGGTGGCTTGCAATGCATGCATGCATGACGCATCAGAAAGGAAAATGACACCGACCTCCGCTGAATGCAATTGCTGCCCGCCGCTGCCTGGTCGAGACGGCATGCTGTCCAACGTTAGCTGTTCCAGCGTCATGAGCGCGCAGGATCGTTTCCTGTCAGCCTTGCAACCGTACCAGGTAAGCAACAGCGTGGTTGTGTCGGTGAGATACAGCGAATCCCGACTTGAAGTTGACAGTCTCTGCGACATGTTGGAGTGCTTAGGTGAAGATATATCGCTCCGTCACCAAGCTGTAGAGCGACTTGCTTCCTCATCTGGTAGGCACACTTGACGAATTCGGTACAACTGACCGATCAGGCAAGCATTCACCATTGGTTTTGTCTGGAAGAAGTTCCTCGATCGCCCTAACGCCATATGCCAGCAACATTCATGCGGCTGATTCATCGTGGTTGCTTGATCCCAATGGCGTCTTGATCAGAGAATGTGGAGTGTTACTTCAACTTCGCGTGGAGAATCCATTATCCAATGTCTCTTGTTGCGCTCCAAGTCTGTGTCTCATGCGGAGGGGATATCAATTTCCAGAACCCTGACGTCTTCCAAGACCGGCGTGAGGTTGAACAGAGGAGGTTCTTTACGGTGATTTGAAGATGCTCACGAGAGGATGCATCTTCTTTGGTGATAAGCAGGTAGGAGATTGGCAAATTAGAAGTTGAACATTTTCTGGGAGCCGCACCAGCTATATGCCGGAGTTGGGATGCTGGTACTTCATCAGGCATTGGGTCGAGCCTGTTGCAAAGTTCATCTTGATCATCCAAAACTGAGGTAGTCGAATGTCTGATGGCTCTGACCCTAAATACTTCAGCTGGCGCGCACGTCAACAGGGGAAGGGGCATTGCTGAGAAAATCGTCTGTAAGTTCACAAAAAGACATGAGCAAAGCGGCTCTCAAGTTCCCAGTGTTTGGAACAGTCACCATACATGCCGACCTCGACACAACCTCTGGCGAGACCGGACAATGCCTGGGATTGTTACAAACGCAGTGCCATGCTTGTCCTGAGCCTGACTCCATCTTTCACTCCCATCTGACATCGGAAAAGGGCTACAGCTGGTGTTCAAGGCTGAGCTATGGATCCTCCTAATCTTGGACTCTCGATTCCTTCGGACAATTTTGCCCGTGGGGTCCCAAGGTATGCCTTCGGTTCTTGTCTCCACACGTGGACAATAATCCTTCTGTCAAATGCAAGGAAGCCTGGGTCGATATTGTCTGATGGTGTCCCGAAGAATTGCCAGGAAATTCCAAATGGAGGCCCGTCAGCTCAAGCGGCCATGTATTCGTGGAGGCGTCCAGCAATTGTTCAGCTCGTTCATGTCAATCTTCATTCCTCCTTTGAGGGATTGGGTAACTTCATGAAGGGATTGCTGATTGAAGAGGGCGAGGATGACTCAGGCCTCAAGCAAGGCTACTGCCAGCAAGACAGTGAATGCTCAGGCCACTGGAGGATGCGGCGACACAGGATCCTCTGTTCAGTTTTGTGACAACTCTCACACCACCACCACCTTGCCTCGAAGCGAATACACCATGTGTCGAGCGGTATCTCTCGCGTACTGGCAAACATTCCATTGGAATCCTACAGGCATGTGTGTAATCCAAAAGTTCGACAGGCGCATACGCCCCCCATGCTCACATCCTGCTTTGGTAATGGATCAGTCATACAGATCGGAATTTGGAAATCGGAAAGCAGCAGATGATTTGAAGCCGGCGAAAGACGACATGGTTCTGCCAGCGTCTCGCTCCTCGCAGCGTCGAGTAGCGATGCAACCAATCAACCAACCAACCACGAATGACTGGGGAAATTCCAAATTCGGGTAGGAGGGCCTCAACCATGCACGCGCTGATCAACACAGGCAAAGGCCCGTTGTCTGAAGACGGCACCGTTTGCTACCACCACGGCAAAGAGTCTAGATCTGTGTATTCAGTATTGTGCGAAAAGTCCCTGTTTGCAGCGATACGGCAGACGCTACGTCTCGTGTGGACTGACCTTCAAGGGCCCCGCTGGTCGAATGCAAATAGAATCTCAGCTTATCACCTGCTTACCAGTTGTATCGCAAGAGGCTTCCCTTTTGCTATTTCTGGTCTCCCCACAGCGTGCTGTTGGAGTGATAGGTTCTGTGTTCGGTATTGTTCCAGATTGTATGGAACGGGCCTTGAAGGTCCAGACTCGGGTACGAAGCGATTTCCCACGAAGCGTACAAGGGATTACTGATCCGTCTTGGGTTTGTGCAGCTACGACTACAGTACCGCATCTATACCTTGGCAAGACATGGTCATTGCTCGAGAGGAAGCGCATTCTCTCAGAAACATTGGGTTTGAACCGGCGCGAGGCGTGTTTGCTACCCTTTCCACATCCAGATGAATGGGCTTACCAAGGACTAGAAGCATGTTGCTTCATCTACCCTAGGCACTACCCTTGCCTAATCTCCGAAAGACTGGGTAATGAAACGTCCTCGGTGTACTCGGGTAGCTTGGGAAGAGTCATGTTAGGACACAGGTACGGAAGTCTGCCCCTGGTGAAGCTCCAGGTCGCTTACCTTATACAGTAGGTAAGCAACCCCAACTTGAGTAAGTAGATCGTTTTCAGAAAGGCGCCCAGAAGCTCGACGGAAGACCAGGCTGCCTTGCTATTCCCTTTTATGGTTAGTCGGCCATCCAGGCGGTGGCTCTCGGCTTGTCGCTCCTACGACACAAACAGGAAGAATTCCAAAAACAAGAACAGAGAGAAGGGGAGCAAGAAGAGAGAAGCAAGATCATCTGTTCCATGGCCACCCGTTCGCCCCCTGGATCATGACTGAATTCTGCTTCTGCGCGCGCGGCTTTGCGGGATTTGAGCGAGGCGGCACGAGGGGAAATTCGATCAATCGCAAGGCACGAGGTATTACTCGATATGACCCTGGTCCCGAAATATCCCCAAAACCCCCCAGAAAGCCTGGAGTTGCTGCCTGGTACACTGCTGACGGCCAAAGGTTTAAACCTGCAACATGCGGCCTTGGGCACCCTGCGATGGTTAATAGTGATCTCTTTGATTGATCCGATTCATGGCACCCCGCACCCTGATGTCGACAGCACAACCCAGTAGCAATGTGGATTGGGACGAGTCTCTGCCCTTCATGCTGGCCACGATGCCCCGATTAATATTCACACAGGGCCTGGTGTTCGGTTCGAGCAAAAGTCCCTGCCAACCATGTCATTCTGCGTCTACAGCTGCACGGAAGATACTTGGACCGCCAGACTGGCTGCGTCGATGCCTAAGAACCTACGATCCACGAGTCCTGCTTCCGGTATCACTAGGTGAATATCGATCGATCTCCATTCCCCTCTTTCCTCTTCTCCTTCGGCACGAGCCCGTCCTATCGCCTGTTTTCGCGGTTCCGCTCGTTCTTCATTTCGAGGCATACCTCGTGCGGTTTGACGCGTGAGCCTGCGCGAAAGGGCCTACGCAGTGTGGATGATGAGTGGTGAATAGTGGATGGGCTAGCATTACACCACGCCACGCCAGGCCACGCCATATCACCCCTCATTCGATGTAGGTGCTGTACTTGTATGCTGTACCTTGTACTTGTACAGTCAGTCTCGAGTGAGAAAGCAGCCCCTTGCACTCTTCCTTGTTGCAGACATACCCTGTTCCTCACAGTCTCCAAATCGGGCACTACTCTTTTTTTTTTTACCACGCGATGGCACTGAGGGGTTCTGGACGTACTTTGCTTGAGGTAGGTAGGTAGGTAGGTAGGTAGCTTGCTCGCTCGCTTACCTGCACATGCCGCGCTGCACATTCACACCCACCTATCCATTCGCCCATGAATCGCGCATAGCCTGCCTATCTGCCTGGCGCACGCGTCCGCCATGTGCCCGAGGGGAAAGGTAGGTACATACATAGGTGCTCAGTAGTATGGTGGGGATGAGGCGAAGGAATGGGGAGAGGGGGGTTGAAGCGAGAGAAAGTGAGCGAGAGAGCAAGTTTGCAAGTTTTGAATCTTGCCGATCGAGCTGGGGTCTTGACAATGTACCGAATACCTCGTTCATACATAGCTCGATAGGTATGTAGGTACGAGGTATGTAGGTATTCGGTACCTCGGAGCCGCAGTTGTGAGCTTGGAGTACCTACTCGCTACAAGTACGACTGGGGAAGAAGTGAGCCCAGCACCAGCTCACCAAAGGAGACCAATGCGTGTAGATAGGAACTCGGTACGAGTATCGAGTATCGAGTATCCAGTACGAGGGAAACAAGGAAATGTACCGAGTCCAAAAAGCAATTTTCCCACGGCACGCACCATACAAGTACGAGTAAGCCCATGCGCACCATGGATGGGCTTCAACAACGAAGGGGGATTTTTTTTTATGTCAGCGACCAGGAGCCAGGGGGCACCTAGGGCGAGGCCATGATGTCCGAATCGGGGCATTCTCCACTTTTCTACACCCTTTTCCTATCTATCCACTCCCCCACCCACCCACCTACCCACCAATCTATCCGCTGATCTATCCAACTGATCTATCTACATACAGACCCAATCGACAACCGGCCCTTGACGCTCACCACGAGGGGAGAAGCCATTAATACATTCATAAACTCGCACGGCGTCGCCGAGTAGCCGAGCACAAGTATGAATGTGAGCACGAGTGTGGGTCCACAATGGGTATGAGTACTCGGTATGTGTATGATGAGTGTGACGGCCTGGAGGAGGTAGGTAGGTAGGTAGGTAGGTAGGTACCTCGCGAGCCCTTATTACTACGTTGCTACTTGTAGGTAGCTATAGTATATAGGTACCTACGGGTACAAAGTAGATTAGCTAGCTCCTCTCTTGAACTCGGGGTATCTATCTACTCGCACGAGTCCTCGCACACGAGCACGATGGAATTGTTATTCTGCTTGCACTCTCTACGCATACTACATAACGAGTCTGGGGCGATCGAATTCTTGGTATAGTAACTTGTCCTTTGTACCGGGTAGGTATATCATAGTGTTCGATCCTTCTTGGAAAAATTTTCCGGAGAGGCTGCCAAAGTCACTCAATTACTCACATATTATTACACGCTCACATAACATAACCCCCCCCAAGCAGCCTCGTGGTCTGACTTTTGGACGGTGAATCTCGATGTCAAGCCAGATCTTCGATCTCGGAGCGCGCGCTACAGTGGTGGGGATGATTCGAAGTTCCTGTCCCCCCCTGATCCTTCTCGCTCGTACCTTGGTATGTATGCGTGTAATCATGGTGGTGTGTTTCCTGCGATGGAGAAGGACCAAAAGGGGCAAACCTCTGCGTTAACCTGGTACGCCTGCGTAGACTTGATCGTCACCATTGGGGAATCTCCAGGGCGCCGATTTTGGAGAACGTGAGAGCGGCGGTGGTATGTAGTTCCGCCTCGCACGATCCTCATGCTGAGCATCTGCCCTCGCCTGTTCGCCATCGTCTCTTGCGAATTGCTTCATTAGGTGTTTGACAAGGCTTGGCCTCGTGAGCAGCTGGGGTTGTCGTGCAGATCGAGGCTGCCACGCTAGGGAGTAAATGTTCAACAGCATCAATACTTGGCGCGTCCTGGGGCTCTGTATACCGGGTTTGGTGCGAGGTCCGGGCTATGGGCCACGGTACCGTCAAGCCAGGCAGCTTTGGACTCTTGCCAGCTGTGGAGTCGGAGCCTCATAGACTCCGTATTTACGTCCACATACACACACACCCCGTTTTGGTCGATCACTTCCTGCAGCGGACGAAGAAGGATGTCATGGATTTTTGAGCCCCCAAGGATCATCATTTGCAGTTTTGGGTAAATATCCAGCTCCGTCGCAAGGCCCACATGAGGCCAGCATATTTGCCTTGTTCGGTATCCCCTGGCGTTCCTTTTGGAGCTATGGAGAGTCTGCTGGAACGTCTTGGCTGCTGGGACCATCGACTTTGTTCTGTCGCTTCTAGATGTTGTGGAAATATGCCAAGAATATTTCAAAGTGTTCGTGGTCGCATCTGGATCCCGGTCGGCTGACTGTTGGCGCCGCAAGGACAGCCACCTCCCCAAAGGCTAAAGGATGTGGTCATTGTAATGGACCTCACATTATGTCAGTCGAGCGGACTTACCGGAAACAGAAATGTAATGGAACACTCCCATTGAGTGGCACTGGATAAAGTTAGAAAGTAGAAACCTACTTGTATAGTAGTGGAAACGGCCCTGGTCTCGGTCAGGGGCACAACGCCACCACGGGCATATACACATAGCCGGAAAGTCGGAAATCGACATTGCCCCCATTCCCTCGGCCTGCGGACAACAGACTTGGCCGCGCGGAATTGTTCGTTTGAGCTGGCCATGTCGCGTTAGATCGTTGATCACGTCCTAAGCATTGACAGGTGCCACCAGGTGCCGGGCTCTACCGTCTGCCTGGGTGAGTCAACACTCTGCTCTCCGATAAGCGACTAGGCTATATCTGAATCTGCTCGGAGCACAAAAGTCCCAGCGCGAAGGATTGGATGCCGTCGGCCTTTTTCCAGCATCGTGGTTATCCTCTTACTAAGGATTTACAATCGTCCACAGCACACCTCGATGGCTGGGCTCGATCGCTTCGATGGTACACGGGCATGGTCTTCCGTACGGAAGAAGAGCCCGCACCACCCGTCGAGCACCATCTCGGGCACGGGAATTGAATCGCATTGTTCGATGATATGTACAGGACTAAGAGAGGCATTTTGGAGGCGAATATTACAAATGAAGCAGACGCTTATCGTTCGGCAGGCGGCGTCATACAGGGGGAGAGGCGACAGTAGCCATCATATTGCAGGACTTGTTGACTTTGGTTGTTATGCGGTTCTGCATCGTCGAAAGGAGGACCAAAGGATCGGATGTGTTCCGCAGAGGCAATCTGCATCGCTTGGTCAATTACAGCTGGGACGCGAGCTCAGGAACATCTCGAGTTTTAAAGGCTAAACGTTTCTCAGGTGCATCAAGGCCAGTGGCATCCAGGGAAGGTATCCACGCCCGCAGACACATCGCGCTCTGCAGGGCGACGAGGTGTTTTCTGGACCGCATCCGGTTGCTGGCTCAATGTTCATTTGCAGGCAGTGAGTGGCGTTTGGACTCTGGGATTCTTCGGCTCTGAGATCGGGAGCGTGGAACGGTAGAACGGTAAACGGTAGAGCTGAGTTTTCGGCAGGGCCGATCCGTGTGTGTTTAATCCGTATGGTGCTGAGAGAGAGGTTGTGTGTGGGCGTGAGTTTGTCATGATTGATGGGAAAAAGACTTAGCCAAGGCTGGAAAGGGAGATAGCCGCAAAAGAGCTTTTGGAGAAACAAGAAACTAAGGCGAGAAGGGATACGATAGTCACATGTCTGATTGGCCTGTTGTGTCATGGGCGTTCCGTCATTGCCCCAGTCAGATTTCAGGCTTTGCTGTTAGATGCAGTACTTTGGGTAATTTTAGATTGCCCTTTTCGGTATGGTTGTGTAATGACCGGTACTGGTTTCCATACACAAGCCACAACCCTCGAATATACCGCCCAGAACCTCAGGTACTCTAGGCATGAGCCAAGGCATTCAGGCGCTTTCTGGGCAGTTGGCAGGCCTTGTAAAACTCTGTCAGTACTACCATTTCCGGGCATAGTACCGTATTACTTACCTATGTAGGTAAGGTATCGACAATCTCTTCTACCAACCCTTGTCCTGCTCCGTACCACCCAAACCATCTCATCCTGATATGATTAGATGTGGCACCTTGGGGATTTGGGGTGGATGGACAAGCGTCAGGTCGCATTAGTAAACAATTACCCGCACTTGTCCGCAGGCATTTCCCCCATACTGTCATTGCTAATGATATCTCCTAGGCTGCTCTCCGCCCACCGCCCACCACCCACTCCCTCGCCCTCTGCGATATCCCAAAAAGAGAAAAGAGCCAGGACCTGTTTTTCTGTGGGGAGGGGCAGATTCTCTGTGACTGTTACTACCGCCGTACGAGTAACGGAATACTCAGTCAGTCAGTCCTTGGTTTTGGGTTGGGTTTTTTCTCCACGCATCGAGGTTTTTCGGGCCCAATGCACCCCTGCTGCTCCTCCTCGCTTCCTCTCGTTCGGACCCTTACTGACGTGCTCGAGGAACATCACGCACGAATACGGGCTAAGAAAAGAAGAAGGGGGAGATCAAGGAAAAGAAAAAGAGAGACAGAGGAGTGTCACAAAAGGTACTCGGTATACGAGTTGGGTGACCCTTTTTTTCGCCTTTCGTGGTAGTACCATACCCTGCTCAGGCCGGGGCTTGGGAAAATCCACATGTGGAAAGGTGCCTGGGCCTCATTCCCGTCGGTTTCAACAAGCCCAGATCATGTAATGCCCTCCTCATGTACGAGACACTCGCTTCGTTCCTTCAGAGAGGCTTAGCCCGCGTGTGATGCGGCCGCCGCGGTTCCCACAATCTCTCTCTCACTCACACACTCTCTCTACTGTCTCTTGTGGGCGGGGGAAAAGAGGAGACGGGGGAGGTCGGCCCTTGTCCTTCTAGAGACTAGCAGAGTTGCATGGGACTTCGCCCGCAGACGTGACAGCCGCTCAGAAAATGCGATCCCTTTGCGGACCATGAGGCCCCATTGGCGTAATCACAGTCGGGATCACTAATAGTGACACGCTTCTGGTTCTTGGTCGGAGTTAGGAACAAGAAACTATCCGCAACCAACAGCCCTTTCACTCGCTTCCTCTCGTGTCTGGGAAAGCCTCGTTCAAAGCTATGCAACCTGCTGGCTGACTCATGTCTGTCTCATGGTTCTGGGCTCGCTCAATCGAGTTGACACGCACTCTCTCACAATCATCGACTCGTCAAATTCATGTACCAGCCATTTTCATTCTTGTACAGGTTGCTGGCTACCAGACTTGACGCGGTAGTACACGTGTGGGAAAGCTTGACTCCCATCACACTGTCTTTGGCCGCTCATGTTTTTATCCTCTCCAGCCATGGCGTCCCGTTTCTACCCCTTCTTCCTGCTTGTCGTCATCATCCACCCAGCTGCCTTTTGGAAAAGCCAGAGGCTGCTAAGGTCCTGGAGGTCCCGAGCTGCTTTGCCCTTGACCTCTCCGCCATCGTCGCCCTTGATTTATGTTCCCGAACGCCTTTACATTCATGTTCAGTACAGCGATAGTCCGTCCCCTTGTCGCGACCTCGACCTCAAGCCAACGCCCAAATGAAATGCCTTCCCTGACCCTGTAGAGCAAAACGCCCTCTCGTGACATTGGTATTCCCGCTCAGTGCGGTAAAAGGGAATAAAAAAACATTGAACAAATTAGTCGCCTCATCGCGCACCCGTAGGCGGCTGCGACAGAATAGCCGGTCCTTGCAATGCTGCTTGGGATGGTGTCATCTCAGCTGAACCTGTTCTCGGGCGTTTTGCGACGGGAGACTCCGAATAGGTTGGGTCGGGATAGCCGCTGCGATGAGGTTCATGGTGCATGCTACTGAGACCATCCTGCGGCTGACCAACCGCGCCCAATTCTGATAGACGGGGCAGGGTGCCCGGTTGTTGAGGACCGACTTTGCCGGGTTGCAGTCCGTCAACATTGCTGGGAGGCGGTGGTACTTCGCCTTGTGACTCTAATAATCTAGATTGGAGGTTGATGATGTAGTCTCGAAGTTGGTAGTTTTCGGCTTGAACAGCCTTGAAGTTTTCGCTCAAAACCTGGTAATCTCGCACTTGCTCTTCGAGCTTCTTGATATAGCCCTCTTTTCGCTGTCGAAAAGCCCTCTGGAGACGACATTGTTAGCATAACCAGGCGAACATGCAAAGACGCTAGTGATGCTTACTTGGGCGGCTCTGTTCTGGGCAGCTCTCTTGCTGGTACTCAGCTCGCGCTTGCCATAGCCTTTACGACCGTCGCCGTTGTTCTCGCCCCCGTCGCTCTCTGCACTGCCGGTCACGGTGTCGTTGTGCGCAGGATCTTGTGGAGGTGAGGGATGGTGCTGTGGCATGCTGTCCAGGTGGTCCGGCAGGATGGATGATTGAGGTGGTGGAGGATAGTGTTGTTCGCGCAGGACTATTGAATGCTTAGAGACCGGCCACGGGGAAAGAAGCTGAGTAATAGATGTCATGATGTTGTGGGATGTGGTGGTACAGAAGAGACTGTGTGTGATAGATCGACGGCGTGTTGCAATTGAGACAAAGGCACAAACAGTCTAAAGAAGATTCAGAGTTTCTCAAAAGTCCAACAAGGTATGAGCACACAAGGCTGGACAGAAGAGGTGGCTCTGGAGGGTATATGTATGCAACGGGAAGAGGAGACAGGGGTGGGTGGAGGGGCTGTGGTTCGATATCCTTGCTTCTTTGGGGGACAGGATAAATGATGCTTCTTCTTTGCAGGGGGGGTGGGAGGAGGGTAAGAAAACCCGCAAAAAACCGAACCAAAGTTACAATACGGTATTTGGGTAGAGCGGACGGGATCGGCGATAGGCAGCGGGCAAGGTGTAGGTAGGCCATGCAAGGGAAACCGACCAGGGCAAATGTGTGGAAGCAGAAGGAAGAGGCGAGCAGATGGTGCAGGAAAAGCTGGACGAGGAATAGCGGGTGATGGGTGAGGGCCGGAGGGTCTCAGGCCCCAGAAGCAGAGCGCAGGGTGGGTCGAGGATTACGGTACGTACGGTGGTCGGATTTGACAATGTCCTATTGCTCAAACAGGTCAGAAACGTTTGCCGTAAAAAAACTTTAGTTGGGGAAGTGGGCAGCGTGGGAAAAGGTCAATGCGAGATCCAGAGAGGAGGCTTGGGCTTGAATAGGATGGTGGAAGCCACCGAGATGGAGCCAGGCACCGATGCCTTTTGGACAGTGGCAGAGGGAGGGTGATTGGGTGGTACTAGGGGGAAGTTGGAACATGGAACATGGGGGGAGTCATGCGACGGTATGATGCGGGATGGTATGCGATAAACCACCATGCGCAGCGCGCGAAGACTCGAAGCCCTTGTTCCTGGAACCATCTGGGGACCCTGCAACCACCTTCCCAAGTTTGATGTAAAGACCCAGTATAGAAGCTGGCCGCGCTGGGTACGAGAACCACTTGGAGGAGGGGGCAAAACTGACTGCACAAGCACGAAGCAGCAGTCTGAGTAAGGACCAGGGTGGGCTTGGCTGCTTACCTGAGGCATGATGGAGGAAGAGCTAGCCGTGCGAGGAGCGAGGGCCGGTTGCATCGATGATGATGATGCTGATGATTATACTGATGATGGATGATAATAGTGACCCCCGTACAGAAAGCCAGTGGAGTTTCGCTGAATGATTGGAACCGGACCGACGAAACAGGTTACAAGTCGCTGGAGCCGAAAGGGATGGGTACGAGGTGAATCAGAGGGAAATATCTGATCGGAGGGAGGCGAAGAGATGATAGGACAAAGCTCGTTATGTGAGTTGCAGATGGCCGGCGCAAGGCCCTTGGTACCTAGGAAGGGAGGGAGCAAAAAGGAAGAGGGGGGCGGCTTGACGAAATGTAAAGTCAGCAGTCGAATCGACGGGCGCAGGACGAGCACAGCGCAGGGAAAAGAGAGTCTCGAGGATTCGGGCAACGGAGGGGGCAACGGGCGATTGTTGTGCGATGGGCGCGTGTGTCGGTTGCGTGTGTGTGTACGTGCGTGCGTGGTCAGGCTCCGGTTGCTGAGTAATGAGGGTTTGAGGATGGACCGTGGGTTGACCGAGTTGAGGGAGAAGTGGGAAGCGGAAAATGGAGGGATGAGGAAACGAGGCTTGACTGCACTGCGCTATGCTGTAATGTGCTGTGCCGGTTGTTGTGCTTGTGCAGAAAAAAACTCAGTCTGGGTCGGGAAGGGAGGAGAAGGTGCGGATTAGCAATATCTTACCTAATTGAAGGTTTGCTGTTTGGTGCGAGTGCCGCAAAAGTGCGACACGACTCATAGTGGAGCTGCAGGGATGGCGTTCCGACGAATCACCAGATGACTACTCGAATCCCTCGCGTCACCTGTGGCTTGGCAGAAAACTATCCCTCAAGAGGAGGTGGGTACAATTACCCGTAAGAAAGAGCGACTGGTACCTCAGGTAGGTAGGCAGGTAGGTACACAGTAATTACATAGTAATCTCGCACAGCCATGTATCGAGGGAGGTACCACTCTACAACTAACGAGCATTGCAACTCGCTGCTTTTGGCATGGCGCATTACACAGAACAACGTCTAAATGTTTGGCCCAATCGCCGCTCCTCATTTGCTGACTACATTTCCCTTTCCGGTATCCATCGAGCTCAACGCTGCCTCGTCTTAAGCTTCCCGCTGGCTCCGGACTATTTACCCTTTCAGGTCACGGCCATGATGGCTTCTTTACCTATCGTTGCTTTGCTGCTGACTGTTCCCTGACTTATTTGGTCTGAAGGTCGTGTCCCACAGTTTTACCAAGCCTTACCGTATCTATTTGTGATGGTCCATGAATTATTACCGAAAGGACGCCGTATGAGTATTTCTAGCGACGGCCGAGTCTACCGTATGCCTTGTACCGAGTACTTACATATGTACTTGGTTGTTCGCCGCCCTCGCCGCCCCCCTCCTTCATCTGATCGATGTTGCCACTGCCACTCACTCTATCGTTAGGATGGCGATCTGCCCATGGTGGTGGCCATTATTACATACACACACATTCCCTCTCGAGAATCACCGACCTATTTTCGAAATTTGATTTCCCACTCTCCCTTCAGAGCAGCCTCGTTTCCATCCTTCTTCCTCCTATCTGACTGATCTGTGGCTCGAAATCCCGTCATGGTCAGCTTCTTGCCTCTGTGCGAAACATCCGCCATTGCGGCCGCTTCCAGACCACAAAAATAGACTGGTGGTCGCAAGATGTGCATCAAAGCAGGAAACAGTTGCTCTTGGCCCCCCTTTGATGATTTTGTCGTCGATCGTAATATTCCTTGGTCATGTCACAAGCTGGGACTGCTCTGTACAATACTTCCCCACATCAAAATCCTAGCTTTCTATTTTGTGTCCTGGCCTTAGTTGCTGATCGTCGCCGGTTTTGGGGGACAATGCCGTACGTGATACATCTAAAATCCAGCTCACTGCTGCCACCGCCACCTTCTAACGGATAAGGCTACCGCTTCTTCGTACATGAACTCATAAGCATGTCGATGGCGGTGATGTTTCCGATGGTGCCGTTTACTTATTGCGATGACCTAATTGATCATTGTGTAAGCCTCTCTCTCTCTCTCGCTTTCCCGATTGTTTGGTGATGAAATGAATGCCACCACAAATCTCCATGTCTGCTCTGTACACAAGCACCGAGGTCATGGTTCTGTCTCGGCGACTCGCACCAGACCGCCGCTAAATGGCTTGGAATGTGGAAACATCCTACCAATGCATGACGTCTGCAGATGGTAGGTCTGGTACTTCCGTACTGACTTGGTCAAAGTTGAACGCAGTGCCGTCGACCAGCCCCTGGACCTGGATGCATCATCTCTTTCCTTTCCTGCGATCAAGGCATGGTACTGGCACCGCGATAGGATGAGCTCCTCCTCTTGACACAGAACAGTCAGCTGCATCTCCTCCCACAACAGGCAGCTGGTCAGGGATAGATAGGGACATACATACATGTGCAGGTTAGAAACTTGGACAAGTTGAATTGGACTTTTCCCTAGGCTCTTGTGGCAGGGCTTCAGTCCTTTTCCGGCGCATCCCGATGCTAGCTTTGTATTCTTTTTCCACTTTCCACAAGGTCGGTCGTCTCAGTATACGAAGGACTGGGGAGAAGGGGGAGCTGTAGCACCATCCGTTTCGCGACCAGCTGCTCCACGGAAACATCTGTTCTCTGATATTTGTCACGCTGGTAGCGAGAACCCAACCAGCCTGAATCCCGTTGGACGACGTGGTCGACGCATCTCTGCCTTGCTGCACTCCATTCTCCTCCTCTCCTCGAGCCGAACTCCCCCATTCGGGATCGAGACACAAGTTTCCCAGTCTGCAGCAAACCAAAGGGGAAAAACCCCCAATCGGAAGATGATGATGGTACGCCACATATCTCCCGATCTGGAGACTTGTGCTTTGTCGATGGCGTCCTCAAGAAACTCGATCCTACCGATCGCCGACAAGAATTTGTCAAGTCGAACGTTCGATGGTGCCCATGCTGTGTCATACAGACTTGGAGAACCGACCTCGCGTCGCCTTCCAACGCCATTCCAGATGGAGAAATGGGATCACGCTCAACCCGATGATGCTGGTCTCACTGTATCATCAGTCAGCCGCCTCACGTCCAAAAACTTTCAAGTTATTGAGGGTTGAACACTGCGCCAACACGCTGCTGCTGGCTTGCGCCCAGTAGCGTCAAAGGTCACGGGGAGAGCAGGGAGGTACCCAAGGACTCCCAGTAGCCGTGAACTTCAGCGCCATGACGACCACGCTTGAGGCAATGGCAGTGTCTGTACCGAGTAATCGCTCTCCATCGACCCTGCATCACGATTCTGTGCATTGCCATCCAGCAGCACGAGGGCTACCAAGACCACGCCAGCAAATGAGGTTCGAACAACAAACTCCTCTTGCTTCACGCCTATCTCAAGAAGTAAACTTCGAGGCATGTGTGCAGTACACTGCTTACTCGGATATAACAGAGTATGTACCTAGGTACAGGCCACCAAGGAAGCGCCCAAGGGTGTTTCTGATTTTGGTTTTTGGTATCCGCGGGAAAAACAGTCGGTACCACTGGGCCCGAACTTGACCATCTCTGCCATACGGACCTCGTACATACGGTGTATTTCAGAGTTGTCGGTACCTTTGTATACGTGACTAGTCGGTCAGGCACTTTGTCTGAGAACGACCATACAAAGTTCAACGAACAATACAAGAAGTTTTTTCCCGCTTCCAAGTCCACGTGCTTGACTACCTTCCCAGATCAGTTTTGTGGACCTTTTGCATTTTCGTGGCTGCTCATCGTCTCGTATTTCGTGGAGAAGGATACTGATCATCAGCAGCCTCGGGCCAGCCATGCCCAGCCACCAGGAAAAAGATCCCCTGGCTGGGGAATCTAACATTTACCATCCATCGATGAATCCCCCAATCGCCCGAGGGAAAATGTTCCGAGTCACGTTTTGGGAGTGGCCAGAACAGTCACTTCGTCCTCGTAAACTTTCCGCGGCGGGATTCCGAATCTCTTGAGATTCATTCACCCACCCCCAGGCACGCAAGGCCAGCGATCGCCTCTCGTTGGACCCCCTTTACAAGTACAAGGCCCAAAAGCGGCACAAGCAAGGCGCATCTGATTCAATAATACCCATGTCTTTTGGGAAGCGAAGCTAAAAGACGCCACAAGCGACGTTTGTTTTGTTAGGTAAGTACCTGGTACAGTAACTGGGCCTCTTGTCAGCTAAGCAAGTCTCCGTTTCAAGTCCCCAGCCTCAACTTCTTCCTCATCTTCTCCTTCTTCCTCGCATGTCTGTCATCTTCGTCTTTGTCATGGTCGACCTGTACTACCAAAGTGTTCGAACCAGGCTAGAATGACCCATTCAAAGGTCGTTACTGACTAGGTAAAAGGGCGGCGCGTCTTCCGCACCAACGGCGGCCTTATGTTACGCCTAGGTACTCGGTCTCGTACCTCATGCAAGGGCCAAAACAGCAACAAGTCTTCGCTAAACCAGACGAGGCCACGAGGATAAAGTGGTACGCCCTACGAGGTTTCCCTCGTGAAAGCTCCGGATTGCACGTACCACTCGATAGTCCGAGAGGACGCCATGAGCCCCCTATTTTCTGTCGATGTCTGAATAATGGTCCGATGGTCCCTTGGGCGGAGATTGCTATGGAACACACATGTACGAGGTAATAGTAGTAAAGGTATGATTTTGCAAGGTTTCATACCTCCCTCCCTCCCATCCTACCTACATAGGTATGTACATACCTACTCGTATCTACATATGACCGAGGGGATTATGTCCCCGTGTACCGAATATGTCCATACTCGTATTCCGAGTACATGCATGTCCCTTGCTCCCTGCTGATGAAAATAGTCCACCAACCAACCACCAAACCAAAACCGGCATCGGAGCAGACACTTGGATCAACTCCAACTTCGCCTTGATGACACATCTCTGACTTTTTGCCCGTGCGCCGAGTAACCTACTCGTACTCGGGTATAGTGATTTCCTTCTTTTCTTCTACTCAAACGAGTAATTGGAGGGGTTTGGTTTTCCCTACTGCTTTCGAGAAGGATGACACATCGTGCTTTTTTTTTGTCCCATGGGTTCTGCATACATAGGCTGACGGGACCGAGGCGCGGATAGTACAGTACCTCGTACTTGTAGGCAAAACGGCCTTCAACGGGGGTTTCCAGCGCTGCAATTTTGATCTTTGCGGTTCCGAAATTCCGAGAGAGTGAATGCCTTGCCTATACAATGCCCCGGTGTACCAGCCGATGATGATGATGATAACATAATAGCGCAGGAAACCAGCCGCATCTGCTCGGTCTACTACTCGTTCTATGTACACGTCCTTGTACCGACTATGTGCATACATGACCCATGACCAATGACCTGATGAATCGCCTCTGATCTTATACGAGGTATGCATGCATTACCCGTGACGACCAGGAATATGGTCCCCGAAAAAAGGGGTTGGTCCGCACCCAAGGGTATCGTGCTTGCGTGCACCCTGGTCCAGCTGAGTAATTTTCTAATTAGTCACTCCTCAGAAGAAGAAAAATTGCCTGTTTCGGAACGAAACTTCTTATTCGAGAATCGGAGTATCGTTCTGCATTACTCGGTGCTAGCTAGGTAGTAGGTAGCTGGGTAGCTGGGTAGCTAGGAAGGTAAGTGCCCAGGTAGGCAGGCGGTAACGCAGTCCCAGTGACACCAGATCAAAAATAAACTAGGAATTGAGGAGCCAGAAACCAGGAACCATGACACAAGACGCCTTTCGGGATTTCGACTTCCTCGACTTTTCCTTTCTCCAGGCTTTGCGAGAGAGCAAAAGGAAATCCCAAAAAAAAGGCATATTTATTTTCCCGGCTTCCATCTCCCCCCTCTTGCCGGTTCCGCCAACCTTGAATGTCCTGACCTGAGCTGACCAGACCAGACCAGACCAGACCAGACCACAGAAGACAAGGTGAAAGGGCTCTAAAAACAACTCGTCGTATCGAGGGAGGTGGGCAAGTAAGACGGACGTGTTCGTCTGCTTGACATTGCTGGTAACTACTCGTCGTACCCGAGGATGGGGTTGTACATCCCTTTGCAACCTAGGTAAAGAAGGTAGGGAGATGCTAGCAAGGTGTGTCGATTGCATGTCACCAGGTAAGTAACGAGGTAGAGGTAGAAGGATCTGCAACAATGGAACTCGACTTCGAGGGGGGAGTAGAAAGTGGAAGACTTGGGGAATCGACATGGGTGGCGAGTCGTCAATGTCTTGGGAGCCAAGGGGAGGGAATGAATACAAGAGATTCTGTGGAGGGATGGAGGTACGACCATGGAGATGATGATGCCCAGCTGCGCAGGAAGAGACCGGAATACGCATACGAGGTTAATTACAGGTTAGAGGTTACATCACCTCTAACAATTAGCATTCACGACGGCTCAGAAGGGAAAATATCAACGTCTGAGATCCTCTCTGTTCGGTTTGGTCGGCGATACAAATTCCCATGGCAGGCTTCAGTAACAAGGCCAGACAGGGCCCCCCGGGTTTTCGCCTTGGACAGGTCTCCTCCCCTACACCAGACATTTGGCCATGAATGGCTGACTGCGTGACTGTCTGCCTGCCCCTCTGGTCGTCGACGGTATACGCCTTGCCCTGACATCCTCCTTCCAACCTATGTCTTGGTTCTCCGGGCATCCTCTATCCTCTATTCTTCCTTCCCCCTCCTCCGTCAAGGGATTCACAGTACCAGCGCCAGGATCAGCACCAAAGAGGGCCGGAGGGCGCAGTGTAAGGTAGGGGCCGGAGGACAGGATAGGGGCAAGATGGCGCGAGCGCTTGCGCGTTGAGAACGGAACGAACAAAAGAAAAAGGTTCTGAGTATCGTGCCTTTTCATACTGCACGAGGTAGGTACGGATCACGACGACGACGACCACTCTGGCTTGCTGGGACGGGCTTGTGAGATGATGAACCCCAGCGTCTCACCGGCTCTAGCTCACGCTCATAAGATGTAGATAGAACCTTTCCACTACGATCCGTGGAGCTGTGCAGGAACATGAATCATCGAGAATTGATGACTTTTCTTCTGTCACTTCTACCGTCTCTCATCGAGTCAGCAATCACACGTAGCCACAGACCACACAGTCCCAATCTTTAGGGGCCACCATGTCCTATGCCAAATATTGTCTGACCTGCTCCTCATTAACCCATCTAATCGTGACTGATCCCATCCGGTGCTCTCGTCTAGGAAATTGTTTCATTACATCGTGGTCGTTTCGTCTTTACTCTCCGGGATCTTCTTTCACGGCCCTTATGCTGTCCTGCATCTCGGAGGACCATCCTCGCTTCTCACCTCCAAACAGTACCTTCCCCCTCGCAGAATTTTCAGACAACGAATACGTGACTCAGAACTCCGACAACATAAAGAAATGCTGCCACCGAGGGCCGGGTATCTCGCAAGAGTGGCAAAGAACGAAAAACATTGCTGGGTATGCATGACGACGCTGCATTACTCGCGCTAGCAGACGCTCCTCTGCTAGCGGATGTCGTTGGAGGAACGGTGGTAGCTGTATACACACCGGTTGGCAGACTCCTAGGAGGTGGTTTCGTCGTAGTCGCCTCTCGAGTACCGGTGCTCGAGGCTGAGCTTTTTGTAATAATCGATGTGCTTACCGTGTTTGCAGTTGATGTGTGCGACCCTTCCTGCGTCATGCTCGTGTTGGGCATCGGTGGACTGGTCACTATGCTGACAGGGGGCGTGCCTGGCGACCCGGCGATGGTGACAATTCCTGGGTCCGGTGCCTGCCAGTCCGTGGCATCAGTGTATAAAACCCCGTTGATGATGGCGCCAGCATTGTTCGCGAGCATGTTCTTCTGGTCCGTGTTACAGGTCGTATTGACGGCGCGAAGGTGACAGATCGGATCGGCCATTGGAGGGGCGATATTCTGGTGCGATGAGTTAGCTTCCCCAAACGACGAGTATGTCGACAAGTCCGCTGGCAAGCCCATGCTGATGTCTGTTCCCTGGATGATACGCGAAAAGATGGTGAAGGCCGTCTCGGGCTGATACGCGGGCATCAAGTGACCGGAATCGTAGATTCGGCTGAAACTCAGGTTCCCAAACTCCCGAACGACACCGCCGACGTAGGTGCTATTGGCCACAATCGGGGCATATCCAGCGGCGTACCACGGCAAATATGATGGGCCCGCCGCCCCAGCTACAGCGAAAGAGGCTGCTTCTCCTCCTAGCCAATTGCAGATGTAGTCTCGGTCCCCGTATATAAGCGCAACTCTGACACCAGAATCGAGAAGATCAACAAGATCCTGGACGATATTATTCCGTGCATAGTCTCCGGTGGTGTTGAAGGCAGTGAACACAGCCACTGAATCTTGGCTGTAGTTAACCGGCACACCAAGCGCTTCTTGAACCGATAGCTCATTCAGATACTCCAGGTAGAGAGCGCCCGGAAAAGGGTCGAGCATACTTTGCGAGATGTCGTAGATGGAACGCCCAGATGTAGTGTATGGCCCAACTACATAGTCTTCGCAGTACGATTGCGCTTGCGAGCACGCTTCGTTAACTGCATCCACGTCTCCGTGGCCCATCGGATCGAGCGCAGCTTCTTGTGAACGGCAGAAGGCAGTACGCTGCTCGCAGCCGTCTGCGCTGTTGTAGGCGCTCAGAGCGTTGAGTTCTTGAAGTTGCGAAATGGCTTCGATGGCATAAGTATTCTCATATGCAAACTTGGGATGATACGGCGTCTGGGTCACGAGATCAATCCAGCCGTTGATGATGCCCAGTGACTTCAGTGTAATATCAATGGTCGTATTGGCAAAATCGGAATCTGTCTGACGACGCTCATTCTGGACGCCGAAGAAAGCTCCAATAGCAGGTCCATACTTGCCTCCGTAGGACTCAGTGAACAGGTGGACCTCGGCCGTAGGCTCATTGGCTTGCACACGGAGAGCGGTATTGTACTGAGGAAAGGAAGTGAGAAATGTTTGCAGAAATTGCCAGAGCGACTGAGCAGCAATTTGGGACGTATTGGCTGTGAATGACGGATTTCCCGATCCGAAGGTGCCATTGAGAAACGTGTAGCTAGGTTGCGAGATGGGTCCTGCTGTTGGTGGAGTGACTGTGGTTTCATCAAGCAGATTGAGGGAGGAGTTGGTCAGAACATCGTAGGAGAACCCCACCTGAACTGGCTGGTCAATGAAGACAATGTTGCTGCTGCGGTCCCAACCCCAGTCCCGTGCAATTGTGCCCAGCTGACCATTGGCAATTTCCACTACCTGGCAGGGTCCAACCTCTTGGAATAGACCGACCATGCTGCTGGACCCAGGTCCGCCATTGATGAAGATTGTCAATGGAGCCGACTCGGGGAGTTGTCTCGCTTCAATAAACCAGAAAAAAGTGTTGATGGTGTAGTTTCCTTGACTGGGATCCAAAATATTCGGTGGGAGAGTGATGTAACCTGCGAATTGTTGCTGAGTCTCGAAAACTGTTGTACAAGTCCCCACGGGAACGTTTTTGTAGGCCACCGAGACATTTGGACTGACTGGAGAAGGAATTATAATGACGGAATCATTAGCAGGAAGGGGAGGAAACTGAGCGAGGACCATCGAAGTGTGGACACAGAGGCTGACCAACAGATTGTTCAGCCATCTCATCCATGGTGCCATGCGTTGCGACAAAGGCTACAAAGACTCTTCTATCAGGTCCGTGTCCCGCGCGATCACACCTGCCAGCCTTTGGTCCAAATTCCCCGATATTGGAGGTCATCACCATGAGTGAAAAAGGCCTCGTTAGGACGATGGAGCTCCACCACAACCGCGTCCTGGATTGGATCAAATGGGGCGGGTAAATGCTAGAGACTACTGGACACAGATTGACGGGGAATGTGCGATGCTTCCGGAACCGATAGCAGACAGTCGACAGAATGCTCCGATTGGCGTTTTTGTTTGCAAAGAAGTCGGGTAGAGAAGGTGCACGGATGCTGCTTAACCTGCCAGACTAGACTTTTCACAAGCTTCGAGATGGCAAAACAATCGACCTGGGGTGGGTCTGAACGAGTGTGGAAGATGGTATGATTTTTCAACTTCTCTCCCCGCAGGCGCCGTTGACGCCATGTCTGCGCAAGGCCATTCCTTGGCAGGTCAGAGTGGGCCATCCGTCGATCCTCAGCCTCGCCTCTTTCTCAGCCTTGTGCCGCGCCAGGTACCCGAAGGCCCAGGCATGCACGTGATAGTCAGCCAAGGTAGCAGTGACTTGAGTGACAAACCGCAATATTCACGTGAAACGAGGCTGGACTGCACGTGACATGATCTCGACTCGATTTCTTTCGCATCGCGTCTTCATCTTTGCCTCTACTCTCTTGTCCGCGCCACAACTTCATGGTGAGATTCTCTCAACCGCCGTTCTGCGCAGAGCCGTGATTGTCGTCCGCATTCTGGCAGAGGTGAGTAGCCATGGCTTACAACGGCTACAATGGCTTCAACGATGATGTTATGGACGGGGTCGAGACCTCTGGTCCTAAAGTCACAGTGAGAGAAGTGAGACAGACGACACTGACATTTCTCCTGGTCTCAATCTGACTCTTGACAGGTCGAACCAGATCGCTGCGACTTTGTTCTACAGTCATGCTCTCTCGCTCTCGCCAACTCCCTCCGTCGCGCCATGCTTGCTGAAATCCCTACCATCTCGATCGATCTCGTGGACATTACTACAAATTCCTCTGTTCTGCCTGACGAATATCTCGCGCACAGACTGGGCCTTGTGCCTCTAATCAGTAAAGGTGTGGACGAAAACCTCAACTATGGCAGGGATTGTGATCGCTGCGACGACCACTGCGAGTACTGCTCGGTTGTCCTCCGCCTGCACGTCCGATGTTCTCAAGCCGGCACGATGCTGGTACATGCTAACGATCTCATCGTCGCGAACCCTCGTCAAGACGGTATCGGTCGGCCAGTCATCCGTGATGCTAACGGCACCGGACCACTGATCGCCAAATTGAGACAAGGTCAAGAAATTCAGCTGGAATGCATCGCGAAGAAGGGAATTGCAAAAGAGCACGCAAAATGGGCACCCACATCGGCAGTGGGCTTTGAATACGACCCCAACAACAAGCTGCGCCACGTCGATTACTGGTACGAGACCGACGCCAAAGAAGAATGGCCGGTGGACGAGCGCAATGCCACGTGGGAGGGGGATGAATCAGCTGCCGACGCCGCCTTCGATCCAGATGCTGTCCCAAGCGCCTTCTTCTTCGAAGTTGAAGGCATCGGCACCCTTGAACCGGACGACATTGTGCGCGGCGGAATCGACGTGATCCAGAAGAAGCTCGCCGAGACCATCAAGGTCCTAGGAGGTGCAGAGGCTGCTGGTGTCGACGCAATGAATGGTCTCCAAAGCCCCGATGGCTACGAGCCGGCTCCTCCAAATGGAGCATTCAGTTCATACGGTGGTCTCAGGGGCGGCGCGACACCTTATGGTACAACTCCTTACGGCGCTGGTGGTTACGGATCCTACTAGACCAAGAGCGCGACTGCTTTTTGCATAGCGAGGCGTTGGAGGTTTGGATGGCGAGGCGGATGTCACCCAAGGGGAACAATTGGCGGGTCCAGTCAGTATGGATTCACGGCACGGCATGGTCTCAAGGTGTTAACCCCCCAGTGGCAGAGAAAACAGGTACATATCTCCAGGTCGGGTGAAACTGGAGCTTACCTGCTCCGTTGACCTTATCTTTTCAAACTAAAGGACATTTAGATGTTACTATGATGGGGAGGGCAAGGAACGAAAAGCAGCGAAACTGATTGTGTTACACGTGCTAGAGAATCTCGATCTCTCGTGTCTCTCAAGCAAGCATCATGAATCTTATTAGTCAAACCCAGACCAGCAGAGGTCCTCGAATCGACTTGAAGGGGTAAGTGGGAAACGCTCTACTGACTGGGCATTCTGAAACGTAGTCAGCATTGCGTGGAACAAATGCTGCCGTAATCAGGCACTTGTGTGGATTTGCATCCCGTACTGCCGCCCTCCCAGCATTACTGACGCTGATGTCGCTGCCTCATTCTGTTCTTTCGGAATGTTTATGCTGTTGGCGGGGGTGTGCATGCGTGTGGTGGTGTAATGTGTAGCTGGTCTGAGGATATTTAACACTGGCTGGACCCCTCTGGACTTGACGGAAAACTTCAATTTCGTTGAGACCCGGAAATCTGCCCACCTCGAATCAAACACCAGACAGACGAAACGGACAGACAGCGCAGCCTGAAGCGTCCGGAACAGAAGCCGCTTTTCCTGCGCCCCGCCAGTCAGAGCTCTCCAATTCAGGTACTAAGTTGCAGGGTGCCAGACCACCTGCAACCAGTGAACATCAGACTCGCGCCACCGACAAAACAACAGAGGGTTGAGGAGCTTCGAACCCTGACAATAATTGCCCCGCCATCCCGCTCGGTGACAAAACGTAAGTATTAGCCTCAATCGAGCAGTTCCGACAAGTCAAAGTCAACAGCTTGGGCTCGTCACTAAATTTTTTCCTCAACAGCCTCTGCGGAACCTCTAGACCTCCTCTCTCTGCTCTGTTCACCTTGAATTTGACCAGTTTTCACATCAGTCTGTCACAATGGGTTACTCTGATCTCGATTGGAAGGCTATCAACACCATCCGACTGCTTGCGGTATGGCTCTCTGCCCCTCCATGGTCATTTTCACATCTCCTGACTGCTATTGATTCAGGTCGATGCCACCCTCAAGGCCAACAGCGGCCACCCGGGTGCTCCTATGGGTAGGTGATTCATTTGACCGATGAAAGAACCACATCTGACGAGTTCTTCTTCCAGGCATGGCCCCGGTGGCCCACGTTCTTTTCAACAAGTTCATGACCTTCAATCCCAAAAACCCCGACTACATCAACCGCGATCGATTTGTCCTATCGTGAGTATGACCATATTCTAAGAAATCACAAGGAAGAGGAGGAGAAGTAGAGGAAGTTGATGAAAAGATTGTATACACGAACAGCGGCTGGGTTTGAACTTGGCTACTTGTGGTTGCCATTGACATTCCTCGTCTCCCGTGATAGCCTTCTCTTCCGGCATAAAATCACGAGATATTAGTCCTGTTGCTGACTACTTTGTTCAGGAATGGCCACGGCTGTATGCTCCAATATGCTCTCCTCCATCTGTTCGGCTATGCCGTCTCAATGGACGACCTAAAACACTTCCGAGTATGTCCAACTGTTCCAACCTCCTGTTGACCAAAGCTCACACTCAGAGTAGCAAGTTGACAGCATCACCCCCGGCCATCCTGAAGCTAATGATACTCCTGGCGTTGAAGTGACCACCGGTCCTCTGGGCCAGGGTTTTAGCAATGCCGTTGGTCTGGCGATTGCTCAAGCTCACACCGGCGCTGTTTTCAACAAACCTGGTTATGACCTCCTCAACAACTACACCTATTGCTTTTTCGGTGATGGCTGCGCCATGGAAGGTGTTGCAAGCGAAGCTGCTTCCGTCGCTGGACATTTGCAGCTGGGCAACCTGATTTGCATCTACGACGATAACCATATTTCCATTGGTAAGAATAGCCTTGACGAAACGGACAAATGCGATCGCTAACCAAGGACAGATGGTGACACCAAAGTCGCCTTCACCGAGGACGTTTCCAAACGATTTGAGGCCTACGGATGGCATGTTCAGCATGTCAAGGACGGCGATCACGACCTTGATGGTATTGAAGCTGCCATCAAGAAGGCCCAGGAGGTCAAAGACAAGCCTTCCATGATCAAGCTCACTACCACCATCGGTTTCGGCTCCAAGCTGCAAGGCACAGGTGGCGTGCACGGCAACCCCCTCAAGGCCGATGACGCCGCACAAGTCAAGAAGAAGTTTGGCTTCAACCCCGAGGAATCGTTCGTGGTTCCCCAGGAAGTGTACGATTTGTACAACAAGCACGCCGCTGAGGGTGCCGCTGCCGAGCAGGCTTGGAACGATCTGTTCAAGAAATATTCAAGCGAGTTCCCAGATTTGGCCAAAGACTTTTCCCGTCGTCTGTCCCGCAAGCTCCCGGAAGGATGGGAGAAGAGCTTGCCAGTGTGGAAGCCGACCGATGCTGCGGAAGCCACCCGCAAGACCTCTGAGAAGGTCCTAGAGAGCATCCACGAAGCTGTCCCGGAGCTGTTGTCAGGCTCTGCAGATCTGACAGGAAGCAACAACACCCGATGGAAGAACGCCGTCGACTTCCAACCACCGAGCCTGGGTATTGGTGACTGGACTGGACGCTACCTTCGATACGGTGTCCGAGAGCACGCGATGGCGGCCATCATGAACGGTATTTCGGCATATGGCACTCTTATCCCAGCTGGCGGTACTTTCTTGAACTTTGTGTCATATGCTGCAGGAGCTGTCCGTCTATCGTCGCTCTCGCACCAGCGAGTCATCTATGTCGCCACTCACGACTCCATCGGTCTGGGTGAAGATGGCCCTACTCACCAACCTATCGAGACTTTGGTCCATTTCCGAGCACTTCCCAACATGATGGTGTGGAGGCCCGCCGACGGCAATGAGACATCGGCCGCATACTACATGGCTCTGACTTCGACCTCTACCCCTTCCATCCTGGCCCTGACCCGACAAAACCTCCCCCAGTTGGAGAACTCGACAATCGAAAACGCCATCAAGGGCGGGTACGTTGCCATCGAGGCCGACAACGCCGACATCACCATCGTTTCCACTGGGTCCGAGGTGGGAATCTGTATCGATGCGATCAAAGTCCTGAAGGAACAGCACGGACTCACTGCACGTGTTGTGTCGATGCCATGCACGGAAGTCTTTGATGCCCAGCCCAAGGACTACCAGCTGAAGGTCATTCCCGACGGCATCCCAGCTCTGTCTGTCGAAGTCATGTCGACTCACGGATGGGAGAAATATTCACATGAGCAGTTTGGCCTCAATCGATTCGGAGCTTCCGGCCCATACAAGGAGGTCTACAAGGTTCGTGCTTGTTTTTGCCTCCCATGTTTGTTCTTGTGACTGACAAATCTGTAGAAATTCGAGTTCACGCCCGAAGGCATTTCCAAGCGTGCTGTTGCCACTGTCGAGTTCTACAAGGGCTTGAAACCCCGATCACCCATCAACCGTGCTTTCCAGCAAATCATCTAGAGACTCCTGAGTGAAGGAAGTTGTCGGTGAATTAGGGTTGACCACTCATCTCGTCGAAGTCAGCACGAGGGCCATGTGTATGATGATGCAATGCATAAATTTTGATGCGGTCTAGATAGATTAAACGCAGGAAGATGATAAAAATCCAAATACCGAGAGGTTTTTTGAGACACGAGTATTGACGTCGGGGAATATCCTCGTTTGTGAACGAGCCTCAATCACGACACATGCTATCATCGACTATTTGCTCCTCATTTATTCCTCCCTCCAATAGTCTTGGGAGTCTGGCAGCAGCCTTTACCAGTTCGTCCCTCCGTAGGTACGAGTACGTAAAGATGCAGGTGCAACTCTAGCGGGTTCAACAGCGCTCAACTTCCCCTTTGAACCAGTGGCTTGCTTGACCTCCACCCTGAGCGGTGTTTTCCACCTCTTTGATGCTTCTCTGGAAACCACGAGCTCGTCCCGTTTCCCCGTCGCCCAAAGCCAAGGGGCTCCTTGAGTGGAAGGGAAGGGGATTAGTCGTACAGTAGTAGATGCAAGTCCTGCTGCTTCACTCCTGTCAAGTCCAGGGATCAATTTCCGATCTCATCCGTTCCCTGTGATTTCTTGCCAACAACGGGAGATAGTCCTTCCCTACAATCCCAGAGCCTCAATTCTCGAGCCCTTTTCATATTATTATTGACGTTGCTTGTCTCCGCTGTCGGCATGTGCGCCTTTCGACCTCATCCAGTGCCCCGCAGTCATCACTTCTCCTCCTCTGAGAGTACATTCTCATATCTCTTGGACTTTTCTTGATGCCAATCCCCAACACACTGAGCATCCAGCGAAACTTCCGAATCGCAGCCAAAGCCTCCACTTTCCACATGTCATAACTGATCTTGTTCCCGCCTGCTCTGCTCCTCTATAGATATGGCTCCATCGACGTGGGTTGTGATTGGAGCTTCCCGGGGTATAGGTCTCGAGCTCGTCCGTCAACTGCTCGATCAGGGAAACCAGGTCATCGCGGCTGTACGCAGCCCAGAGACGGCAAATCACATATGGCAGTTGTCTGCAAAACAAACGAGACCTGCAGCCTGTTTGATTGAGCAATGCGACGTTACTGACGAGTCGAGCATCGATGTGAGTGACAGGCACGTCGCCTTGAGAGCACTTTGAGGTGATATCATTCTCCGATATTGATGCAATTGATAGGCGTTTGTGAGTGCGATAGGAAGGCTGGTTGCCAAGGGTATGCGCCTTGACAACATTGTCTTGAACGCTGGAGTGCTGAAATATCCCAATGTACGAATATATCCGTACTTGACCGCGCAGAAAGACTAACAACATGTCCAGAGGGCAACCGAAATGTACTGCTACAGTGCCTAACCTTGATACATTGCATCTAGAGGAGGTACTGACCACTTGCCGTGTGCAGATCATTTACCGACTTCGCCCTGCATCTACATACAAACACGATTGGGCCTATCATCATCGCACAGAAATTGCTGAACCTGAAGAGCGCAGCACCTCCGTCCAAGATTATATTCATTTCCTCTGATTCTGGATCAGCCTCGTTGTTTAGGGACCACGAAGATGGATTCGCCGCGTACGGGGCTAGCAAGGCCGCCTTGAATCAAATGCTGAGGCATATGGCCGCCGAGCTCAAGAGAAAAGGGGGAAGCTATGAGGATGTCTGTGTGCTGGCGATGCACCCGGGTGAAGTTCAGACGTAAGCATCTTGTCCACGAATTCTATTGTTCACGAAAATAGCGATGCTGACATTATGGCCAGTGACATGGCCAACATTGACCTGGACTGGGACGTGGAAGGAATCATTACTCCCGAAGAAAGTGTGACGAAAATGTTGAAGGTGATTAGAGAAAAAGGGAAGGATGACAGTGGCACCTTTTGGTGCTGGGACGGGAGGGTAAGGGTGTCTATTCATTGATATGCGACGACCTATTTGTCTAACAAGATATGTAGGAGCATCCCTGGTGAGGTCTAGACGTCGTTGCGCAGTGAAGTCAGTTGGAGGAACCAGGCAGGGATGGTACTGGGGTTGTACAGGGACAGAGGAGCACGAAGCCTGTGTGCTATCGTCTTCCGGTGTCAGCATATCAGGAACTCGGGGTTAGAGGACAATGATAACACAACTCATAAGAATAGAGTGTTAAAGGGTGCAGTGTATTGTGGATAGTCCTCGAATATGTACGAGGTAGGTACACGCTACTGATGCAATGTCTCATGCTGAATCCAGCGCCCAGAAGTTCAAGCAGGAGGCCGTTCTTTGTAGTAGATGGAAGGTTCCAGTGAGTTAGTATGCAAATGCTTTGTGAGCAGCAAGGCAGATGGGAGTGAGAGAAGGATGAACCCGACACCGCCACCACCGCCACATCTCACTGTTAACAAGGAAAGTGCGATGGCCACTGCCTATGACTTGTACTTGTTCTTGCAGACACAAAGGCAGCCAGTGAAGAATTCGTTCTGCGGATAGTGGCCCTTACCGAATGCGGAATAGCGTGCCTGCCGCTGAACTTTTTGATTGCCTGACTTTTTGGTCTGATTTTCGACCGCTTCCCTCGACCACCACCACCAACTTTTTCCCCTACAAACCTTCTACCATCCAGCCTTTCCCTCTTGCGTCGTCTGCTCTCGTTGCAGTCGGCTGCTGTTCTCCCTTTCTCCCCCAGAAAATATTCGTGAATCCACCAAAAAAAAGTGAAAAACCCCCCCTTCAAAAACCCAGAGTCGTGCGGTAAGTCATCCCGTTTTCTCACCTGCGCAACCCTTTTTTGGGCCTGCATGGTCCCAGAACCTGAAGAGGTAGAAAACAAGGTGAACGGCGTCTGACCCGGCATTCATAGTGCTCGACTTTAACGACATATCCCTTAAACCAAGCCATCATCAAGACATCGTGTCCATTGATCAAGACAATTGTCAATCCTCTCGTTCTTGTTACCTCGTCCATCAATACCACAATACTCGATCCGAGAAAAAGTGAGCGCCCATCTGTGCCCTACCGTCGCCGGGGCCATCAACCCTCCATCCCGCAGTTATTCTTGCCTGCGCTGCCCTCTACCCGATTATATTCTGACACTGCTTGACAGCGAAAATGTCTGCCGCAGACGTCGCTACTGCTACCCCGGCCGCTGGCCAGAATGGCTCCACCGATGCCCCTACCCAGAACGGCGCACCTGCCATCGACACCAATGTTGCATCGTCTGGTACCGCTGGCGATGACGCCGCTACACCCTACTCTGCCACACCCAATACCGCGCAACACTCGGCCTCTCTGTATGTCGGCGAGCTCGATCCCTCTGTCACCGAAGCCATGCTTTTCGAGCTATTTTCCTCTATTGGCCAGGTTGCTTCAATCCGTGTCTGCCGCGATGCTGTCACTCGCCGCTCCCTCGGGTATGCATATGTCAACTACAACAATACTGCTGACGGTGAGAGGGCACTGGAAGATTTGAACTACACAAGCATCAAGGGTCGCCCTTGCCGTATTATGTGGTCTCAACGCGACCCCGCCCTCCGCAAGACTGGACAAGGTAATGTCTTCATCAAGAACTTGGATGCGGCGATCGACAATAAAGCGCTCCATGATACATTCTCCCAATTCGGTAACATCCTCAGCTGCAAGGTCGCCCAGGACGAGCTTGGAAACTCAAAGGGGTATGGTTTCGTCCATTATGAGACCGCCGAGGCTGCCAACCAGGCAATCAAGTCTGTCAACGGCATGTTGTTGAACGACAAGAAGGTCTTTGTTGGTCATCATATCGCCAAGCGAGATCGTCAGAGCAAGTTTGAGGAGATGAAGGCCAACTTCACCAATGTCTACATCAAGAACATTGACGAGTCTGTCACTGACGACGAGTTCACCAAGTTGTTTGAGCCTTACGGTATGGTTGTCTCTGCCACCATCACCCGCGACGAAAATGGCAAAAGCCGTGGCTTTGGATTCGTCAATTTTGCTAGTCACGAGTCCGCTGCGAAAGCGGTTGATGAACTCAACGACAAGGAATTTCATGGCAAGAATCTGTATGTCGGTCGCGCTCAGAAGAAACACGAACGAGAGGAAGAGCTTCGAAAGCAGTATGAAGCCGCGCGCATGGAGAAGGCTTCCAAGTACCAAGGCGTCAACTTGTACGTCAAGAATTTGACTGACGATGTGGATGACGACAAGCTTCGTGATTTGTTCAGTGGGTATGGAACCATTACATCCGCCAAGGTCATGCGGGACACGGCCGAGCGCACCGCATCTCCTGCTGCAGACAAAGACAAGGAGAACAAAAAGGAAGATGCAGAAAAGGCCGATGAAGAGCCCAAGGCTGAGAGCGAGGTCAAGGAAGAGGGCAGTGACGATTCAAAAGACCCCAAGAAAGAGGGCAAGCCTGGTCAGAAGCTTTTCGGCAAGAGCAAGGGCTTCGGCTTTGTCTGTTTTAGCAATCCAGACGAGGCTTCAAAGGCAGTTTCAGAAATGAATCAGAAGATGGTCAACGGCAAGCCTTTGTATGTTGCACTCGCTCAACGCAAGGACGTTCGCAAAAGTCAACTCGAGGCTAGTATCCAAGCACGGAACACTCTGCGTCAGCAACAACAAGCGGCTGCTGCTGGTATGCCCCAAGGCTACATCCAGCCAACAGTCTTCTACGGTCCCGCTGGACAGCAGTTCCTTCCACCTGGAGCTCAGCGTGGCGGCATGCCTTTCCCCGGTCAGCCTGGGATGGTTATCCCCGGCATGCAAGGCGGGCGTGGACAGTTCCCTGGTGGGTTCCCACAACAAGGCCGTGGCATACCGCAAGGCCAGCAGCTTCCTCCCAATTTCGGCCTGCCTGGACAGATGCCTTTTATCCAGAACCCGGCTCTTGTCAACGGAATGTACAACAATCCTCAAGCATTGGCCCAGATGCAAGCTCAGATGGGTCGTGGCGCCGGTGGTCGTGGTCAGATGCAAGGCATGCAGGGTATGCCTCCCAATCTGCAGGGTATGGCTGGCGTGCGTGGCGGCGCGTTTCCGCAAGGCGGTCGAGGTGGCAACATGCAGAACATTCCAGGCGCGCAAGCAGGCGCTCGTTTGCCACCACAAGGCCGTGGACAGATGATGCCTGGTCGTGAAGAGGTCCCTGCTGGCGGCCTCAGCAATCTTGCGTCAATGCCTCCCAACCAACAGAAACAGATGCTTGGTGAAGCTATCTATCCCAAGATCCAACAGATTCAACCGGAACTTGCTGGCAAGATTACTGGTATGCTTTTGGAAATGGACAATTCCGAATTGCTGGCGCTGTAAGTTATCCATGATGCTCCACAGTGTTTCGGCTGGTGGCTGACTTTATTTCCTTCGCAGGATCGACGACGACAATGCTCTTCGTGCTAAGGTAGACGAAGCGCTCACTGTCTACGACGAGTATGTCAAGGGCCGTCAAACTGCAGGCGAAGGTGGTCCTAATGGCACAAAAGAGGAGGATGCGTCCAAGGCCGAAGGTGCCGAAGCGACGGCTTAGACGATGTTGCATGGACTACTCTTACTGTCTTAACACAACCTTTCTTTCACCCAGATTGCACAATCACTGTACTCGAGTTGGGGCAAGATGCCTTTCTACCAAAAGTTCTGATACTGCAGCATCATGAATGCTCTGCGATGTGGCTTCGGGACCATGGAGCTGGGCTTTGATTGCGCTGGCGGTGGTAGGCGAATGGCGTCTTTCCTCCTGAGCAGGTGGCTCTCGGTTGTGCCCAAGGTGGCTCGGTGATTATGAGCTTGTCTTGTTTGAGTGTATGATAGACTGGCGATATGCTTTGCCCCTTTGATTCTACGTGGGCGTGTGCAACCAAGTACAAGTAAGGCTATCTCCTTTGATACTTGCTTGTACTTTGTGTACCCGGGATCCCTACTGGAAGACCCGAGATAGGTTGCATTTCTGCTCTACATAGATAGATTCCCCCTTAATGAGAAGGCTCATTTGTTTGAACTGGTTGCTTTGCTTACTGCCATAAATGCTTTGTTTCTGCGACATGCTGCGGTGCCTTGTGGCCAAGACGGACCGTGGAGGTGGCGCAGTCTCCGAACATCGAACAATCTCGTTGACACTGCCATTTGGTTCGTCGACAAACGCCCTCCCTTACCTTCATGACGACGCTGTCAATGTGCGTCAGTGGCCAGGTCTCTGCGCTGTGGATTGTTCATTCCTGGACCGCGATTAACGGGGTGGAGCGTTGACAATTTCTCGTACCGAGTACACCTCACCGTCTTGCGCCGTTGAACCTTCTTCCATCCTCATGCCGTCAACTTGACGTGCTTCATTAAAATTGCCAACTTATAATTGCATCTGGGCCACCGCCTTTCACATCTCTTTCACCTATCATCGCCTGGCCGTCCCCCTTTTCGTATAGATCTATCCACGTCGTCAGAGGTGACATTCACGAATTCCCTCTCGTCTGACCCAACAGTTTTGCGGCAGCAACCTCTCCACGAGATCGGCTTTGGAAAGGAGAAAAGAGCATGGAACCCGGTTCAGGCACTCCATCGCCCGTAATCCTGTATCCAGACACCTTTGCATGGATGCATGTTGGGAGGAATTCCCTAGTCGACATCACAATTTGAGCACCTATCATCAAGCCAACTTCTGAACCGCCTATGCTCAAACGAGACATGCCACACTGGACATGTCTCCGGCCTTCTTTCCCGTTGAGTCCATACCATGGATGAAATAACCTCAACTTGGTTCTATAATGGACGCTTGCTGTTTTGTCTTGACTGTGGGGGGTCTGCCATTGCGCAAGTGGGATCTTCTGTGAAGTCACGGGGACAAAGGAGGAGGTTTTCACCAGAGATGTCTTCACCCATGACATGCCGAAGGAGCTTGGTCGGCGTGACGATCTCTTCACTTGCAAACTGGGGTCTGTGAATCCATGTCGACCATGTTCCTGCTCTTATTAGGAGACGCGTTCTTGGGCTGGCTGGAGAGAGCTCCTTGGAGCACGAAGGGTAGAGCATGACTTCAGGCTGTATGGACAGGAGAAGCCCAACTCGTCTTTCTGAAACAAAGGGCGGACAAACCCAATGGCCTCATTACATCGCGCCAAGTCTTTCACTGGCAAACACCGCAGCCTCGCACTTCACGACCAGAGCGCGGCGAGGCTGGAGACCGTGTTCAAAGGGTACGGCACGAAAAAGGGAGCTTCAACACTTCAAAATCCCTGCGCTCCTCCCCGTCACTTGCTACTCATCCTGGAAACCTGCCTCTCTTTCGCAACCCGTCGACAAATGTCATAGCCCAGGAACTCGTCGTTACAGCCATGGCAGAAGAAAGCCCTCTCTTCCTTCATTACTCTCCGCTCCCCAACCTGACGAGAAGCCCGGATGATGAAGTCCCGGGCTTGGTCGAGAGAGCGCAGAGCGTCGATGGTCTGGGCCCAGCCTTCGACAACTTCCTTGTCTCATACGAGCACGCCTTCTTTGACCTCTTTGACCGCCAGGTGGAATTGATCAAATCCCGTTCGCAGGCCTTTGAGGATGGACACGTCACGGTCTTCGACAAGTCACTTCTTATCCTCACTCATAACGGGCAACATCTCAACAACCCGGCAGCGATCAAATACTACTGCAAAGAATATCTGAACATTGATATTGACACCCGTGACGCTACCCACGCGTTGACACCAAGGCTCCAGCAGACCGTGCAACTGACCGAGGCTCTGCAGCAGGGTATGTTGATCCTAATTCCTACCCGTGACTACTTATCTGATGAACGCGTTTTTACAGAGCTGTCTCGGGGCAGGACCAGCACATTTGAGAAGGGTCCTGGGAACAGACCCGCCCAGTTGTCGCCTGTCGACCCACACCTTCGCAACGACATGGAACCCAAATTAGCAGTGTTGTGGTCCGTCTACGAAACTGCTCGAGCAGAGTATGAGGCCTTCGTCGACAAGGACGACAAAGACGACATCGATATGGCAGTCAAGAGAGCCAAGTTCCTGCGTGATACGGCCGAAAACATCCTCCTGTACCTCAAGAATAAGAATGCCGACCCTTCGATGATTGCAGAGCTCGAAAGCACATTTAACCATGCCAAAAACACTGCCGTCTGCTTGACCGGCGGCAAGAAGCGCAAATTCGATCCCGCAGGGATGGACAAGATCAAGGGTACGCCGCGTGGGCCAAGCCTGCCGTCCAGGAAAGAGAAACAACGTGGAAGCGGAGGCACAGATGGAGGGAATTACAAACAACAACAGCATCGGTATCAATACCAGCTTCCTCATCATCCTCATCCAGATGTCTCCAGTGGTCATGCTGGCGAGAACACGAGCTCCTACGGATGGGTAAGCTCTGATCTCCCCAGTGGACACGGTTACTCTCACCAGGCAATCCACCCTGACACTTTCACCTATTACGATCAAGATCCACATCATCTGGCATATGCTGGTGGCGGTGGTAGTGGTGGTGCGACAGCAACGAGCAGAGACCATCGGCACAGCTATGGACACGGCTATGACCAGGGGGAGGAAGACGAATACACCTCTGCTGCCGCGCCATATAACGCAGCCGTTTCCAGCAGTCATCACCGTCACCCCCAGGAACGTGTCCAAAGCGTCTCCCGCACTGGACCAGCCCCCTTGTTCAACGAGCCCGCTTCCCCTATGAGCATCGATCCTCGCGATATCAGAGACCACGAGCGCGGTGGAAGGAGTCCCAGTCCTAGGTCGCCGTCACTCAAGCGCGAACGCGAACGCGACCACGACCGCCACAGCCGCCACAGTCGCCGCAGTCGCCGGCACCGTGACCGTGAGCACCACCACCGTCACCACGGCCGTGACCAGCATCACCGACATCGTCGAGACCGGAGCCGTCGACGCTCCAGATCGCCCGTGATCGACCGAGCTTACGACCAAGCATATTCGCAAGCTCGACGCCACGAGCGCGAACTCGAACGCGAATGGGACCACGGTGATAACAGAAACGTCGACGCCAGGGTCGACGACTGGGCCAGGGAGATGACTAGAACCAGAACCAGAGCCGATGCCGGTGCCGGTGCCGGTGCCGGTGCCAGTGCAGGCGGCAGTAGCCGTCGGACAGTACCCATGGTTGATCATCGCGAGAACAGCCCCTTCTTCTACGGCGGCTATGGCGGCCATACCGGCCACACCGGCTACGGGATGTTGGATTCGTACGTGCCGAGTCGCGATCGCAGCCGCAGCCACGACCGCGGGCGACGTGGCTCTTGATGGGCATCCCTGTGAGAATCCAGGCCAGCATGTGAGCATGTAGGCGAGCAAGTGTTGTGAATGTACGGCGTAACAGCAGAACTGGGTCCAGATCCAAGTATGGATTCTATTTCTCCCCGGACATGACTGAGTGACCGAGAGAGCGAGTGCATGGCGTCACAGCAATAGACCAGGACAAAACACAAGGATCGAGGAATCGAGGAACAAGACTATCGCAAACAAATGGAACGAGAAAAGGAAAAGGAAAAGAGAGAAAGAAAAAAAACAAAAACAAAAACAGATGAGCGAGTATTGTGCAAGTTGAGACATTTGTTCTGGCTGGGTGGTGGGCAATAGGCGATGGACGATGAGTGATGGGCTGGGGAATATCATGCAGAGTCTGCTGTGCTTCAAAGAAGAAATCGTGTATCAAACATGGGTGGGCGAGAAGGAAAGGCCGTGTACAAGTTCATGAGCTGGTCAAATGGCATATTTCAGGTTCCATGTACGCTGCTCTCAAGCTAACATGGCAATATGAACGATCGGACTCGTGCAGCAAACTCTCCACCCAAGATATTACCATCGTAGCCACCATTCCCTGCCTCTGGCTTGCAAAATACTGCACACATGGTTAGGCATGGTCGTATGTGGTTGCGTTTCAGCAATCATGACCCCACCAGTATTACAAGATGCTATGTAGCTTCAACTCTCGACATTTTCGGTATGGCTTCAAGCTGCTGGACCACAACGGAGACACCATGTCTTAGGTCTGGCTGATGATGTCCACACTCCGGAGGCAATTCTCATGATTATTGACGGGTCCTGAACCCCCCGAGTATCCCATGCTAGGACCACATTGGAAGCCAGCCAGGGTTGGCGTGTTTGGCAAAGGCGTGTTCGTGGCCAACATCAACATGACGGAATCCTGGAGCGAGCTGGTGTCGACAACTCGGCCACCATGTGTTTCTGCGAAGGATAATATGGGGGTGCGGCCTCTGCGGCGTCGGAAAATCAAGGAGCGAGGCTGGCTCTCGGAATCACCAGGCTCGGAATCGTTGGTGCTCGAATTTGTGGATGTAGAGTCCTCGATGCGGGCTTTGGCAAGGGCTTTGCGCACAGTTTGTCGGAAACCACTGCGTGTGCTGGATGAGGGACAGGTGTAGTCATTGTGCTGCCGTCTTTCTGCGTTGTCTATCATAAGGAACGATCTTCTCATATTCCGATATTCGGGATCTGGGTGATCCACAACGATGTCGGGGATGCTGTGAAAGGACTGCAGGGTAGCAGGATCGGTCTGAGCGTAGAATCGAGGCTGAGGGAGTTTGGGCACACCCATTTTTGCAACGACACGGGCATCAGATACTCTGCGGTTTTGCAACTCCCAATCAGGTGGGAATTCGATTGGCTTGTTCAAGACTTGATTGAGAGACTGGTATGCGCGCTCGCGGTAGGTTGGCCGGCATGTAGGGCATATTTTGAAGGTGCACGGCTGGATATATGGCAGCCTAGCGTGCTGTTGGGGGAAGTGTGCTGGGGTCGAGGGTTGTGGTCGGGGAGTGGGAGGAGGGATTGATGGCTCCGACATCCAGACCTTTTGCAACTCTTTCCAGTCATACGCCGCCTTTATTTCTTCGTCGAGCTCGGTTGAGGAATTGGTCGAAAATGTAGTGCTCTGAGGCAGAGAGGCTACAGTTCCATCAGCGTCGCTGGATGTAGTAGACGCGGTAGTGAAAGTCGACGCCGTTGTAGGCCGGCTCTCATCCTGCTCTTGCTGGCCGAGGACAAGATCCCTGACCCGTTCCTTCTGCTCAATCAGCTTCTTGACTTCTTGCCTAGTATATTGACCTTGCCCAATGGCTTTGATGATTGAATTGCTGAGAGATTGATTGTTGACATCTCGACCGAGTGTTCGACCTTTCGGAATGACTGGTTCGTCTGTGAAGTCGGATTCGGGCAAGAAACCTCCGGTGTCTTGTGTACATCGATAGAGCCAGCCAATGTTAGGATGCTTATGGCACAATGAGCATTTGAAGGAGCCATAGGGGTCATAGAGACGGGTCATGGTCATGTGGGTGCACGGGTTGCGTCTCTCGGGACTGAGAATGTTTCGGCGGAGGAGAGGCATGGCGGGAGGAATGCGAGGCAATTGGAGTGCCGGGATGCATCACATTCAAACACCAGACAGACCAACCAGCGCAGAGAGAGGCTAATGGGCGAGGTGGTGAGAGATGAAGAAGTGAAGGGTTAAAGCCAACGATGGGATGGGGGGTGCAATAGCGGGAAGGAGCAAGCAGTGGTTGATTTTCACCAAGTCTCTCTCCTCTCCCCTGCGCGGCCTGATAGCAGCGCAGGCCCAGTCTCTCTTTACATGACTATTTATCTCATCTTCTGCTTTACCTTTTATCAATGTAGCTGCGACCAGAGGCACCAGAGGCTCACCTTGCTGTACATCTCGCGCTCTTTTGTGTCTTTCTCCCCTTACTCCGTCTCTGCATTTGCTCATCTACCGGGATCTCACAAAATCCATAGGCACGCCGAATACAGGTCTCGGAGGTGTTGGACATCTTAACCTCTGTTCAACAATATAGAGATGAAGTGAGAGGGTCTCCATTGAGGTTGGTCATCGCCATGTTTATGTCTTGGCAGCATGGGCGACGCTGAGTGGTGGACTTTAGGCCTGATAGAGTTGACTGGTTGGACTCGGTTGGCGCGTTTGTGCATCGAGATTGCCAGCCAGCCAGCTTTGCCAGCTCACTCACTCACAACGAAGTGCTCGTACCGAGAGCAATCATTATTCCTACTCCATCTCTCGGTCCCTTCTCCCCCTGCAGCTCCCTGCCACCCACAGACACCACTGACGCTACGACTGCCTGCGCTCTCTCCGTCCTCCGCCTCTTCCTACTCCCGTCCTCCCAATTGACTTCGTCCTCGGCCCGCCTCTTCTCACGGAGACGCGTTAATCCCCCCCCTTCACCTCCTTCTCTATCCTTCACAATCAAAACCTCCGATCATAATTCCTCCTGCCCACGGACCTTTTTCCATTTCTCAGAATCACGCCCGTAAGTATCACGTTCCCTCTTCCTAGCCATATCCACAATTTCAAGCCTCGCGATCCCCACCATACACCGGAATCCTTTGCAGGGCCTCGGCACCGATGTTACGTCTTTGTCAACAACTCATCCCGTCAGCGCGCTGATTGTGTCTACTTCTATCCTGCATCTATCTTACGCCTTTGACCGGACATCTGCTGACACTACCTACTACAGCATTCATTGCTTTACCTCCGAGTCTACTGTTTCCCTGAGAGGGCGCTGCCATGTCCGTCAAAATCGAGAAAGAGCAGGTCCGAACAACCACGGCGCCCGTCGCGCCTGGTGGTCGAGATGAGAGTACCGCGCATAAGATTGGCGAGGCCTTGACTGGTGGGAAACAACAGACAGGTTATTTAGCGGTTCGACTTCTCATCTCACGCACTCTCTGTCGAATGCGACACTTATTGCGCAACAGGCATACCTAAGACAGCTTCAATCGAACCCTCTGCGCACAAAGATGCTGACCTCCGGCACGTTATCCGCACTACAAGAGCTGTTGGCTTCCTGGCTCGCCCACGATAAGAGCAAGCATGGTCACTACTTTTCCTCCAGAATTCCAAAGATGGCGGCCTATGGCGCATTTATCAGTGCTCCGATGGGTCACGTCCTTATCGGACTGCTCCAATGGGTTTTTGCTGGTCGCACCAGCCTGAAGGCAAAGATTCTTCAGATCTTGACCAGCAACTTGGTGGTGCGTCCAACACATCCACATATCTCACTTGCAACGCTCGATATCTGACAACTTTTGACTTAGATTGCGCCCATTCAAAACACCGTGTATCTCGCCTCCATGGCCATCATTGCCGGAGCCCGCACCTGGCACCAAGTTCGCGCTACCATCCGCGCCGGCTTCTGGCCTGTCATGCGCGTCAGCTGGATTACCTCTCCGCTGGCGTTGGCTTTTGCTCAGAAATTCCTCCCCGAGCAGACCTGGGTGCCTTTCTTCAATGTTGTGGCTTTCTGCATTGGCACATATATCAATACTCACACAAAGAAGAAGAGACTTGCTGCTTTGAGGAAGAAGGTAGTTCTACTCGCTGCATTGGTGCTGTTTGAGATGTGGCTAACGAGATGTATAGCATTACGGTGACGGACGAAGCTCTTCGGGACGTCCGGACGAGCGATACTAGACGTTGTCCGCGCATCAATGGTCATCTAGCTTATACGACCGGCTCGAATCTTCATCGAAAAGCCAAAGTTGGGCGACCGGGGGTCGTTATAAACCCAGGAAGACATGTGAAGTGACGAGGGATCAAATCAAGGTGACTTAAATTGGGATCGTGTTCGGAATCGTCTGCAGGGGGAGCTCGCCAAATACCAACCGCCACATGGGAAATGTAGGTTTGTCGGTCGTCTGTGGGTTCCTTTGATCAGGTCCAGGGTCATCTGAGGAGGAGTACATTAATGCTTTTCGGGGCACCTCTTGAGCATGTGCCACGTTGCCACGTTTTATCTGCATCGGATGTTGAGACTCTGCCTATCAACGGTTTCTAGTGCCATACATAGTATCTATCATTTTTTGCAACAGAAACGAAAGAAATTGAGGACTCCGGGGTGTGCTGCCTAGTTGGTGTCATGTGTCGCGTTCGACTTGGTTGTTGAACCTGTCAGGATGTTCGACCATGGTTCTTTAGTCGTCGGTCGTAGAGCCTGATTCATTTCATGTTGGGAAGATGCGAGCACCCAATAATCCCTCGTCGTACTGTCTGTATATATTCCATTTGTCTCTAATTGTGCCAGCAACCCCGTCTACCTCGTATAGCAGTCCAGGTCGTTTTGGTGGGATGCCATTGAGCGGTTGTCTGTCGTTCTTTGCCGGCACCCACGCACTGACACACTCAGACACGCACCTAGATACGTAAATACCCAACCCTACCGAGATAAGTGCCGAGTGGGCGGCGCGTCGTCGGAGCATCTCATGTCAACAGCCCATGCCATCCATCTACACATATAGCTCTCGCTTGAACCACGGTAGCGGAATGTTCGCCACCGCTGGACTTGTTCCCGAGCCTGGCGGAGAGGTCGGCAGAAGCAGATAGGTAGGCGGGCCTACGCGACGTAGGAGTACGTGTTGCCCTCTTCTCGCTCCATGTAGTCCTTCTCTATCAATCTGAGTGTGCACGCAGCAAAAGTTAGCATTGGTCTCGTATCTCAAATCGGGATCGCGGTTCCACAGAGCCCCAAGTTAAGGCGGAAAAGGGAAAAAGGTAACTAAGGACAGGACTTGCGGAGGGGCAAAAGGAGGCAAAGATACGCACTTTTCGATATTCCGCTTAATGTCCGCCTGGTCCAATACACCCCTGGTCATGGTGGCTTTGATGACTTCGACAATCAGCTCGTTGTGCCCAATCTTCTTCCGGCTCTTCATGATGCGCACGATCGCCGCCTGCGTCTCGTAGTGCCGGTCCGCCGCCACCCGGATGTGTGTCTCTTTGTTCTCTTCCTTGGTTTCCTTGAGTTGGATCTGGTTGATCTTGATGCGCAGTTTCTGGTCGGTAAACGACTGTGAGAAGGTGAATGTGTCTGTTTCGTTCACGTCGCGACCCTTGGGGTGTTTGCGGAGGACTTGATACTTGGCGCACGCCAGGGACTGGAGCGTTCTCTTCAGCTCGGCATCGACCAAGCCCGAGGCGGCTTTGATCTCGTTGTACGTCAGGTGTTTGTCTGCCGGGATGTCGTTGAAAAGCAGAAGCACGACGGCCTGGAATCCCGACACCATGAGCTCCTTGTTTCCCTTGGGGAATTTGGCTCGTAGCTGACAGTGTGCCAGAGAATGTTTCCAGGTCAATTTACGACCAGAGTGTTTGGCCTTGTAGTGCGTCTCAAAATCCGACATGACTTTGGCAATGTGCGGAGGAATGTTCACCGCCACGTCTGGGTAAGTTGGCCAGGCGGCTGCAGAAAGAACATTGACATGCAAATCTGGCAGACCCGGAGCCCTGCCGCCACGGTCATCCATGAGCTGATTATAAGACATCATCTCTTCGCGAGCTAGATCCATGTCCTTGAACATGGACTCCAGATTGTGCGTGAATGCCGCACCACACTCATTTTTCAGGCGGGTGAGCATATTCCGTTCGGCGTCGAAGGAGGCGCTCCGACCTAAGAGTAGACGACGAGCTAAGTCTTTCTTATAGAAGGCTTCGAAGACGGCTTTACCATGGACGAAACGGAAGAGGTCTAATGCGTCAGAGAGGTGTTGATTGATTTCAGCGTCCTCATCAGCAGCGCCCTCATCGAAATCATGCTCTTCCTCAGGCTTGGATGGATCTTGTTTGTGTGTTTGAAGCCGGGGAACGGCTTTGACGCCGCCTTTGAGCAGAAGGTCGACATGCTTCGCAATCATTTCTCCTGGCTTAGCATTATCCGTGTCCCAATTTGATTGGGATTTTTTGGTCTTGTTGATGAATGTCTCAAAGGCTTTGTGAAGGGCATTGCCCAATGCCTCGTTGCCATGGAAGGAGTATTTGTGGTAATGATCCAGCCGCCGTTTGAAATCAAGTAGCCTAATGACCATCTCGGACTCCCTCTGCTCATCAAACACAATCAAAGACCCTTCTGTTTCAACGTACTTACTAAAACTCGGCGCAATCAATTCCCCGTGTCCTTTGCGTTGCAGCAAAGTGTACAGTCGTTCTAGCTCTGCTGATTTGTCGTCCTCGAGAAGATCCAAGATGCCGTCCTCATTGGTAAGCGTTTCGAGCTCCTCTTCCACGAGGATGGTATCAAAGAGGCGTGACACTCGGATCCTCGTGTTGCGGTCCAGAGATAAGGAATCGCACCTCGCCATCTCTCGGGCCAGAAGAGCAGTACAGTTATTGACATAATCACCTAGTGAGTCCTTGTTAGACTCTGTATCTCTCCATGCTTTGAAATATTCTTCCGTGGTGGCGCAAAGCGTAGGTTCAAGGTCGCTGGTATAAATGCTCAGCTGATGGAAAGTGTCGACAGCCTGGCGCAGGAGCCTGGCATCAGTCTCAATGAGGTTTCCTCTCCTATCGGATTCGATCAAAGCTATGATGCCTTGAAGTGACTTCTGCCTTATAAATGGGTCATAAAACACCGAAGACCTGAACTTGCTCAAGCCCATTTGTAGGACACTCATCTTGTCTGGAGTACGAAGGCAATATGTCTGGTCCATGTAGAAGAAGATCTGCCGGACGGTCTGCAGTTGTTTCTGCCAAGTCTGCCAGGCATTGACGAGTGCTCTGAGGATGTCGACGTCTGACGAGTTTGACTCTTCGCGCCGGATGCGATCTCTGACATTGCCATTGAGATGGGTCTCGCACTTCGTACTCAGATGCTCATAGAGGTCCGCACTGTGGCCATGCCGGCACGTATGTTCTGCACCTTTGTATAGTTCTTCTAACGAGTATGGATCCTTCTCGTTCTTGAATATGGCATCGAGAGCTTTGTCATTCTCTTTCCATGTCTTTTCAAAGTACGCCCGTGTATCCAAGCGCGTGGCGGCCCGTAGGTTCTTTACAACAAGCTTCTTCGGGCCTGTCTGTGGGTTGAAAGGGACTCTCTGATTCGCAAACGCCGGTTTGGTCCTGCCGTTCTCTGGCACAGGGCTTGAATCGTTGGGGTGGTCTTTCTTCAGCCTCGTTGAGTTGAATTCGTACATACTGGCAAAAGCATCTTTGGGGTGGCGAGCCCCGGAGGACTGCATCTTGTTATCAACTTCCATATTTCCCTCTCCCCCAAAGTATTCGCCTCGAGACCTTCTATTCGAGTTGCTGCTTCGCTGGGGTGAAAGCAGATCAGGCACAGAGATTCGGTGTCTCTTTGAGGCTCTTGCGGAGGGACTGCCCTCGCCAGCGGCCGCTGGCCGTTTTGGAGAAGAGTGGAACCGGGGTTGAGATGCTGTTCCTCGATCCGGAGCTTTCCCTTTGCGTGGCGTAGTCATCTAACTTGTGCTCCAGTTGCCAGACGATATTCAGATGGGAGGATTGGAATACTGACGGTCTGTCGTGGGCTGCGGGATGGACGCCGCTCTGTCGGAGTTGAGTTGGGGTTAAGCGGCGGGCTGATTCTCGGAGATCGACACCGAGCAACACCTGTGCGTGACCGAAGTGGTGCACGGTGCCGTTTTCCGAAGGCGAAGTGCAGACGCGTCGATCGCGTAAAGTGGTTTTTTAAGAGGGGCAAATACCAAACACTCGAGAAACCCGACAAAGTACCTCATACACAACTCCTACAAGTGAGGCAGAGAGAGAGAAGTCCACAATTCAGTGAGCAACACAGCAAAGCGTCAAGATGAATTCCATGTCCACGCCCCGAATCCTCCCTGCTCACCTCCATGCATTTGCTCCGAATGCCACCTCCCACAACACAGTACGCATGCTGGGAATCATAAGTCACGTCAACGGCGATCAGGCGACGTTGACCTGCGGCTCGGACGCGGTGACAATTCTCCTAGCGAGGTATGGATCGCGCGTCCCGATATGTGTGCCCATCTAGCGAGACTGCGAAATCTGACGGAATCATGTAGAGACTCCCACCTCTCGGTCGGCTCCATGTACGAAATCGTGGGCAAAGTCACCAACACAGACGGCGGGCACGGCTTGGGTTTACGAGTCCTCAGCAGCACGGAATGGCCTCGAAATGAAAACGGACAACTTCCAGACCTGAAGTTGTTCGAGGCAGTCGTGGATGTCACCCATCGGTACAAGAACATCTTCTACGGTGACTCCGAGTCTGGCATGGATGGGGGATATTGAGACAAACATGAGAGCAGGGCATTGAATCGTTAGGACTGAAGCTGCATCATGTTGACCGCATGGCTGATAATGCACTATAGCAGAAGCGCAGGTCATAATGGTACGAAGCTCTCGAGGTGTTTTACGGCGGATGGGGTCGTCGCCCGTAGAAATGTTCCAGACCATGGAAAAATGGAGAATTAGAATATGGGATGTCAAGTCTGTTCTAAACAGGATATGATGATTTCCCCAACGAGCTGGATTTCGCCTTGCTCAAGGGGTCGAACGGACCACGACTGGTCTTCGACGCTATATGCTATGACGACCACAAAGACAACATTACCGATATCCTCCATGAAACTGTGCCTGAGTATCACGCGTGTCATAGGCACCTGATGTACAGTAGCCAACCTGGGCAGATGTGGAAAATTGCAAATTAATCGAAGTCGCTGTCTCAAACACAACCTCCTCAGTTGCCACTGAAGAACACAAGTCGTCCTAGGATCTCATTTCGCGTTCTGTCTTCTTGGACTTCTTCGCACTCCTTGAGGCACAGCTCTTGGAATAGCCAATGTTTCAGGGTCAGGATATGCCGATTGCCCAGACTGATAAGCTGCATTCACATCAACCAAACTCTCCCACATCGAATTGACGCCGTTCTCCACGTCCGTGGTGTCGAAATAGCTGAAAAAGCCTGGTGGGGGCGAGCTCGTCATGGCGGTGTTGGTGAAAGGATCAATCAGATCACTTGTCAACTGATCTGTTGTCATTTCCGAGAAGGAGAAGTTCAAGAGCTGGTCACCCGATATCGGGGAAGAATTTTTGAGAGACGGCAAATCAGGAAAGTCGAATGATATAGCCTTCTGAGGCGTTGCCTTTTTCTCACAGTCCCGTAAGAGAGCCTTGTCTTCGTCCGTCAGGTTCATGCCTAGTGGGCGATCACTGGTCAAGGCTTCATGAATCGAGCGCGTGAAAGGCGTCATTTGGTGCACGTCTTTTTGCCCAGTACCAAGCAACGCAGTAAGAGCAGGATGGAGGTCCTGCTTGGCCTTTGGGGTCCGGAAATGAGGAGATTGCTCAAGGTTGGGAGACAACATGGCACCGAATTGACGTTGCGGTGTCTTCGATGGTGTCTTAAGTAGGATTCGTTCAGATCGTCTCTTGGGCGTTGGGGTCATGGGTGGTAATTGAATATCGGTGTGCGCCTCCTCGAACAGTTCCGCGAGGCCATCATCAACCACGGCAGGTACTGGCGCCACGTTCTCCTTTCCGTCGACTTGCAGTCCAACCGCTGCTGCCGGTACTGCGAAGGCATCCCTAGTTTTGTTGAGTCTGGGGCTCCGTCTCACAAAAGCAGGCAAGGAGCTATGCATGGCTGTACTTGGCGGCCCAGAACCAGGGTATACCTGCGGTTTGTCTGGCGACGGGAACAATTGCCTCCGGACAGGCTTCGGTGTGAGGTCGATCTCGACAGGAAAATCTTCTGACCCATGGCCACGTGTAGGACTGGATTGGACCTGTCTGCCACCAGTCTGGTGACGGGTTCCAGCCCGCAGACCTCTAGCTCCCGGATCTGCGCTGTTTGCCCGTAATGAACGCGGGATTGGGGGCAGCTGCGGTTCGCTATCGTCAGCAGCAGTATTGCCGTTTTGAGAGACTTCGGTGTCATTTTCTTCCGCATCAGGAGCTTCCGTGGCCGAGTCACCCGGAGAGGAGTCGTCGGTGGCAGGACTCTGGGCATCGCTTCTGAGGCCAGGATTTCCGCTGGACTTCCCAAAGGGCTTGGGCGGATTTCGTTTGCGTTTGCCTTTCTCCTTGGGATCTTTCTTTTGCCATTTCGATGCAGGCCGAGGGCACTTCTGCTTGTGAAACCACAAACCGCACGCTGAACAAGGTTAGCAACGCTTTCTAAACGACCCCAATTGACTTACGATTGCACAATGTAATGGCCTCCCAATCATCCGCTTCATCGCCTTGTCGCCTGTCCACCTTGTAACCTCGGAAGGTTTTCACACTTCCATCGGGATTGTGGTCAATGGGTTCCTTGAAGCAGCATTCGCCATGGTTCAGAGACGTCTCAACATCATCCCAAGAGCAATCGAAAATTTTGACATAGGCTCTTCTCCACGCCGGAGTCTCTATTGAGCCGCAATTGTCACAGAAAGGTGGCATTATTCCATTCGCAATCGCGTTCTCTAATCTCGCCTTGGTCTGCTCCTTGCCAACCTTCTTTTTGGACGCGGCCTTCACCCTCGACTCATCACCCCCAGGCGCATCTGACATGGGAATATCGCTGTCAGGTGCCCACGTTTGCGCCCGATGTAGTGCTCTGGGCGCGGGATCACTCTTCGGAACAAGAGGTGCAGGGGCAATCTTGCGTTGTTGCTCACGTTGCTCTTCCATGATCTGCCGGGCTCTTGGAATAGGGGCCGGAGCTAATCGTGGAGATGACATGCTGATTCGTGGCGTTGGTACTGGAGTGTACGATCGGGCTCTAGCCAGCGGCTTTGATGTGACGGGAAGCGGTGGAGGCATGATGTTATACCCAGCCTGTGCAGATTGTGCTTCAATCTCGTGACCCTCTTCAAAGACCGGAGGATATGGATCGGTTGGGCGTTGCTTTCCTTGACAAACTTCCTCATCTTGATCCTCCGGTTTATCCAGGATGAAGTCCTCAAACTGCAATAATTGATCATCTCCAAAGAGGTCTTCGAGGTTACCACTCATAAACCCTGAGTCATGTCCGGAGGAACCCATTACAGGCGGAAGGACGGGGCTAGTAACCGCTGGCTGTCGAAATTCTGGCATAACAGGTGGCGATGACGGAATATTGGCGGGTGTACTGCCGACACTCTGACCTCGAGTGTCCTCGGGCGAGGCAATGGGCACAGCAAGGAGTTCAGGCCGAGGACCCACATCTGCTGCTGGAGATGATTCCCTAATTTGAGATCCCTGTGCCAAATTGCTTGGGGGATTCTTTCGTGGTCTTCCTGGTCTTCCTCGTGGTCTGGCTGCTTTCGAGGCGGGAATTGGTGTAGGTGGCCTCGCAGTTTCTTCATTTTGAGAATTTGGTTGAACAGCTATTGCAGGATTTACAGCAATTGGGCGATGAAGCCGAAGGCTTGATGCAGTGCTTGCAACGACTCTTAGCGACTCGGGTTGCCGTTCAATGTTGAAACTCGACTTTGTCGGCAAGTCAACCTTTGTGGTCTTCGCCCTCTTTCTTGCGGGACCTTCTTCTCCGTTCTCGTCTCCGCTGTAATATCCTGATTGGAACGATTCACGCCTGCCTTCAGAAGCCTGGCGCATTCCCGTCCTGGAATGAGGCCGAGATGAATGGCCGGACTGCCGCCCAAGTGGACCAAGATGCTGTGTTGTCGTCGGCGTTCCAGGTCTACTGCCTGACCCTGATCCGTATAGCGTCTCGCCGTTCAGCATTCTCTGCATCGTCTCTAGTCCTGAAGTATCAATCGGCGAAGCTGACCCCTGCAATGACTGTAGAGAAGCGCTGTTACTCCACTGAGGTCGCATCCCATCTTGTGAGCTGAGACTGCCGGAGCGATATCTGGTCTGTGTAAATGCGTTGACGGGTGTAAATCGAAGTTTGACTTCCAACGTCTCTTGAGCATTTTTGGAGAATAAACCCATAATGTTTTTGGATATCTTGCCCGTGACCATGGCCTCGCTATCAGCGCCCGGGTTTTGAGCCTGACCAGATAGTGCTTTTGACAACATCCCTTGTCCGACTAAGGGTGTATCGGGCTCTGAGTAATCATATGCGTAGATCGTGTAGTCATTGTCGACGAGCGTGGTGAGTTCAGGACTGGCAGTCGTGACAGCTTCCAAACACGTCCGCAGGTCGATCACCCCGATCTGACTGACGTCGTCGATGAAAGCAGTCTGAACTTCCAAGGATTGAGGCCATCGTGCAAGGTGGTTGTCTTTTTGCTCCGAATCAAATGTGTAGAGGACTTTGAGTCTGACCGTCCGTATGGAGACGCCGTCTGCAGGAGAAGTGGCCATGACGGCGGAGGCCACGAGTGAGGAAACGTATCCAGGCTTCAAGGAGCTGCTAGCACAAACGGTGAGGTTGTGAAGCAGAGGATCAAAACGCGTGGAAGGTATGATTCGGAGGAGAGGGGAGGTAAGAGACGTCGAGTGTTTCGTTAGGGAACTAAGCTAAACAGGTTGCTTGGACAGTGGGAAGGTGACGATGTGTTGAATCAAAACTCCGAGATGACAGCTGTAAAATAGACAGAAGTGTCGTCCCATGCGGAATGTTACAAAGACTAACAAAAGAAAGAAAGGTGCCAATTGAGAGCTTGGTGAGGAGGAGCGAGAATAGGTGAAGCTGGAGCGTTGGCTATCGAGAAACTTGTAGCGCGATTCGGTCGCGCGTTTGCGGGTGGCTTGAGCTCAGGCACGACCTCTGCATTGGCCCTTCGGGGTTCGGAACAATGCAGGGTGGAGGATGATGTCAATTGGAGCTAAGCCCCAAATGGTCAACAAGACTATACCTCTTCTGGCCACTTCCAGAAGTCCCACCTAACAAGGCAACTCAACCGAGCATAATTCCTCTGCCAGAGAAGAATGTAAAGAAATTTCCTCGCTTTGCACGGCATGGGAATCGAGACTCTTTAAGTATTCTGCATCGCGACCATGGCCGACGCCTCCAAGATCCAGTATGTCCCTTCTGACTCATACCCCGGTCCCTGGCCCAAGCTTATCTCCGCAGCGACCTGCTGCCGTCTTCTTGCTAGAGGCTGGAGGGACATTCGCTGACCTTTTGGTGTTCTTTCTGCAATAGGGATCTTCTGAACAAGCCGAGGAGTGAATTGACGTACGTGGTATCTCCAGCTGACCCCCTTCTTCCTGTTTACCCGTGTTTTCCCTCCCCCTGCGCCGCCTCAATGCCTCCGCCCACCCCCTTCGAGGTGGATTCCGCTCCGCCTTCCCTTTCCACTTCCATCTCTGATCATCACCTGCTGTGTCGCCCAACCACCACACAACCCCCAATGCATCATCATTTTGACCCGTGCATGCGTCAACCCTATCATACCTAATTTCGCGCTTGCCTTGTCACGCGTTAATTGCGCATACTGCGACAACTCCGTCCCCATTCAAAAAGCTAACATTCCGGTTTCTAGAGAGTATGAAGTCTCCCTCGTCGAGGCCCACGAACTCTCCACGGGACCCCTCTCCATCCTTATGACCGCCACCCGCACACACACCCAAGTATTGATCTCATGTCGGAACAACCGAAAATTGCTTGCACGAGTCAAAGCCTTTGACCGCCACTGCAACATGGTCCTGGAGAACGTAAAGGAAATGTGGACGGAAAAGGGTAAAGGAGGCGCCAAAGGAGTCAACAAGGATCGCTTCATCAGCAAAATGTTTCTACGGGGCGATAGTGTTATTTTGGTGTTGCTGAGCTGAAACCGCATTGACGAGACGGGCGCATGGAGATTCAGAGCCCTGAGTACACATTTACGATTATGGACAAGTGTTTGTTGTTGGGACGGCAGCTACTCGGTGTAATCAACAACTTCTAGGATAGGGCGCCTGGCACGAAGCTTCACGATGACGCTTGAATCAAAATTCGATACTGGTTCGGTATTCGAGGAATGCGGTGCCCAGTGCAGGCACCAGAGCGAGCGATGAGAGACCAAGTGGCAAATCATCGATAACTCAGCATCACAGGATGAGCAAGAAAATGTTCTGAATCTCTTGAGAGCTACATACCTAGATGGAAGTTGCGATTTAGATTTTTCCCCCGGCAAACGTGACAGGAAAGATGTCAACGTTCCGTGACGCGGACAAGAATTGCCTGGATGTGTGCAGGACACTGCCTCGTACCTAACAGGCACCAGCTAGTCCGATCAGAAATTCTTGCAGACCCCAAGCTCCTGGATCCGGAATCTTGCCCATCCATTCGTCCTCTGCACCGACATACACAGCCCTTCCGAGGCTCGCCTTCATGCTCTTGGTCTTTTCAGCGCCTTCTTTAGCCGCCTGTGCTGCCTTGTTGACATCTCCTGTGCTGCTCAGCGTGTCGACAAAAGGCACAAGTGCATCCATCAGTGTTCTGTCACCGGGCACTGCCGGTGTATATTTGCCCAGCGCTTGAAGGCTCGACTTGAGGGCTGCAGCCCAGACCTTGGCGTCCACGGTCGTGGAAGACCCAGTGTCTTGTTCTCGAAGTCCATGGGCCAATGCATTGAGAAAAATGGCGTAAATGGCACCGGAAGTGCCGTCCATAGTGTTTTCCACCACGGGCACAATTTTATTGACAAAAGCGACAGCGTCGGTAGGCAGGTCACCAGACGAGAGCTCCTTCAGGACGGCTTCAGCTCCACGCTTGAGACCGATGCCACAGTCGCCGTCTCCGATGATGGTGTCATACTTGGTGACTTCTCCTTCTGCCGCGATCATCTTGTCCAGACCAGCCTTGAGGGTCTCATGTGCTTTCTTGGGGTCGAGTTTTAGATTGGAGGTTTTGCCTTCTGCTGTCACCGCGGCGTGACCCTCCATAGTTGCGGTGTTATCAGCCTCCCAAGTTGAGGTCCGGGTGGCGGCAGCCCACCCAAAGGCCTCGGCCGGGGCGTCGAGGAGTTCGAGCATTGACTTGCCTGGTCCGAGTCCGGTGTCCTCTAGCTTCAATATAGATGCTGAAAATCCCAGGCCGTTGAGTGAAGTGATGAAGGTACCTGCGATGACTCGGACGGGAACAATACCCCAGTCTTCTTTGAGTTGTTTGTGCACCTCAGCTAAGATGCCGCCAATTTCCAGATTGCTAACACCACCCAGATTGTTTATCAGCAGGACAGTCTTGTCGTTCTTCTTGATGTCGACGTAGTGTCTGTCCTTATCATTAGGATCTAGCATCTGCGCCAGCATAGTCTTGATGAGCTCCGGTAGTGTTGCGGAGACGCGATGACTGCCCGGTTCGTTGTGAATGCCCATACCGATCTCAATCTCTTCCGTCGGTATGATCTCGTCAGAGTTTGGGTCTGGTTTCTCTCGCCCAGGAACGTGGACATGTTCCATTGACGCTCCGACAGACACAAGGTTTCCGGCAACTTGTTTTGTAAGGTTGTAGACCTCTTTCAGACTCCCACCGGCTTCGGCGAGAGCACCTATTATCTTGAGAACCAGGATAGAGCCACCGATACCTCTTCTACCAACCTTGCCTCCTTTTGCCCGGCCAACGCCCACATCATCGCCGATTGCATAGAACTCGGTATCAACTCCGGCGGCCTTTGCCTTCTCGGCAGCCATGCCGAAGTTCAAGACATCTCCGGTGTAGTTGAAAGTGACAATAGCAACTCCTTTCTCCGTGGGTACTCTTGTAAGAGCGGCACGGCGAACTTGCTCGGCGGAGGGACTCGCGAAAATAGTGCCTGCGACCGCAGCTGTGACGAAGCCTTTCCCAACAAAGCCTGCAAATGCCTGTCCAAAGGCAGAATCACGAAGTCAGAATCATCGTCCCAAGAAGTCGGGGTTCACACCTGGGGAAGTCTCGAGCATCGGGATCATGACCGCGGGAAGTCCTAGGATTCTTCTTCAACATTCTTCGTTGACTTACCGGCTCATGTCCTGAGCCTCCACCGGTGATAATGGAGACTTTTGGATTTTCTGTCAACTCCTTTGTTGGTCGCCGATATACGATTCGGTTCTGCGCATCAAAGGCAACAGACGGGTTGGTTAGGGTCAAGCTGTGGAGAGAAGTCTGGACGAGGTGAGTCGGGTCGTCGATGAAATGTTTTGCGGACATATTGGGTGGCTTCTCGTATAGCTTTCAGGGAGAGTATGAATTCCGAGAAGGTCAGCAAGCAGCGTAGGAGAGGACAAGTGAGAGATATAAGAACTGGGGCAAGTCCTTGTATCACCCACCGTGCCCGCCTTGCTCGCTTCTTCAAGAAATCAATGCGGGGAAATAACCATTCTCAAAGCTTTGTTCAGGTGGGGCTTAGCTGGGCCAACTGGGCGAACTCGTGGAGGAGACATGGGATCATTGGGCCAGTATGGGTTTCCCTTCAGCCATCTGCCGCCTGCGCTCGAAGGGCTTCTGTGAGGTGATACGCCCACCCCTCCTACACATGCACTTCGGCGTAAGTAGGCCCGAGAACATCGAGTGCCCAGAATTGTCAGATGCCACGCTGTAAGAAATGCTCATTCATCTCCTCCAGGTGGGGGTTTCTAGCAGCGCTTAAACACGGCGATGTCGCTGGACTTTCGATGGCAGCTTGGGTTCTGTGGCTCTCGATAGAAAATGTATTTCCAGCTTCGGGTTTCTCCTTTTGGACATCCCGTGAAAACTTTCAGGGTAGCAGTGGAACTGTTTGTCCTAGAGCCTTCACTTTACCTCGCCGGCATACCCCTATAACCCCGACCTGTGTCCACTCATCGAGGATTCAGGACCAACATTGGCCGGATTAACCGGCGATGCCAAACACCAAGAGGTGTGCAGCATCCGGGAACTTTACCGGGCTGCCCGCCTCGATTAAAGGCGGAATTCTCCCGGAGTTACTCGTAGATGGGCCTCAATTAATTGAAGGGAATCTTGGGGGAGACCAAGTACACAACCTGTTGAAAATGAAACACCTGGAGCGTGGGGGTCCTCATACATTTGGTCCTCTTCTTGTGACTCGTGGGGGTTGAAGCCTAAAGGTCAGACCAAGTGGCATTTCCCCTCAAAATCCAGATTAGATTAGATGGAATCAAAATTCACATTTGGGGAATTTTTGTTGGTAATCTTCCTCGACCAAAGCCGCCTTTTTTTGCTATCCTAATCATGGCATCTGAGTACTGAGGCCCCTGCTTCCAAGAAATCATGAAACTCGACACCAAGTCCCTGCGATACCTCAACCCCACCGACTGGCGCACCCTCACAGCCGTCGAGACGGGAAGCCGAAATCACGAAGTCGTCCCCACCCCACTCATTGCCAACCTCTCGAAATCCAGTCTGGGCGATGTACAACGGAGTATCTCCTTGCTTGCCAAAGCGAACCTGATTGCAAAGGTCAAAAATGCGAAATACGACGGCTACAGGCTGACTTATGGCGGGCTCGACTATCTGGCGCTTCACTCGTTGCAAAAGAGTAACACGGTCTATGGTGTGGGAAATCAGATCGGGGTCGGGAAAGAGAGTGACATATTCGTCGTCAGCGATGAGAAGGGTGAACAGCGGGTGCTGAAGATCCATCGTCTGGGTAGAGTGAGCTTCAAGAAGGGTGTACGAAACAAACGAGACTATGCCAAAACAAAGGCCCAGAAAGAGAGAGGAGCAGGCAGTTGGATGTACATGTCACGGCTAGCTGCTGTCAAAGAGTTTGCCTTTCTACAAGCCCTGCACAATGCAGGCCTGAGTGTCCCAGTGCCACTAGGCCAGAATCGACACCAGCTGGTCATGTCATTGATTGATGGATTCCCCCTGCGACAGATCGATAAGGTCCCAGACCCAGCAGGACTGTACGCGGAGCTGATCGAGATGATTGTGCGCCTGTGCTCATTCGGGTTGATTCATGGCGACTTTAATGAGTTCAATATTTTGATCAAAGAAGAAGAGCAAGCCGGAGACATCCAGTTGGTGCCCGTTCTAATTGACTTTCCCCAGATGGTCAGTGTGGATCACCCAAATGCCGAGTTCTATTTCGACAGGGATGTGGAATGCGTGAAGCGTTTCTTTGCAAGACGTTTTGGATTTATCAGCACGGATAGCGGGCCATTCTTCAAGGATGCCAGGCAACTGGTCGGCAAGGATGGGACCAGACGACTTGATATTGAAGTCGAAGCGTCCGGCTTCTCCCGGAAAATGGCCAAAGAACTCGAAAGTTACATGAAAGAGCACGGCGTGGATGGTGACGCCAAAGGAAACGAGACAAATGATGTTGATTCAAGCGGTTCCGAAGACGAAGAGCACGATGTTGACCAAGATGATGATGGCGATAACCCCACAGGTCAAAGCGTCTCTGACACGGTTTGATATTGGACGGATCCACGCTATTGAAGATCATGCGTGCGATGATACAGGGTACCCCCGCCTTATCTCTCAGAACAAGTCTTCTTGGTTCTCTTGCAAGTACAAATATGGAGCACAGACCATCCAAGCCAGGGTCGATGGGCTAGGCGACGAATTGATCTGTCTGGGCACAATACCTTCAAGGACTGGATCCATACATATGAGTACAAACCTGGCACCTGCGCGACCCCATCCCACTCCGCCCAGCCAGTCTCCTTTGAGGAGAGCCGCCATCACTTATGCACTAAGATGACTGCAGGACCAAGCTCTGCTCGACTCTCTAAAACTGCGGCAGAAGTGAAACATCTCTCACAAGCGAAGCGCTCACCTGTTGAACCCCGCATCTTGTCACCATCCTACAGATAATGCCGTAGGTTGTCAACAATAACAACACCCCAAGCAACAAAAGAAACAGAGCTATCTCCGAGATTGGTGACGAAGGGCATCCCTGCGCAGCGATACCGACCTGCTCCCTCGAGGTTTATCGCTGTCCTGAATCACAAACCATGATGGCCTAGAGCCTACAAGGACGACCTCTTCAAACTTTATCCTACCTCAATTCCTTGTCTTCAAGTCGGACTTCTCCACGTGCAAGGCCACTTGTTTCACTTGAATTTACTGCAAGAAAGTTGAACGTCTACTAGCGCAGTTGAGCCGGTAGACTTTTGCGGAGCCAGAATTCAGCTATGGTGTAGGTGCTACGAACCATTTTTGCGCCTGCTAGATACAGGAAACTCCATTGAGTCAGGGAGATTTGCATCATGCGCAAATGCCACAAACGAGGTGGTGAGAACGAAGCGTCGACCGACCTCATCGTTACACCAAGCCGTACAGAAGAGCCAGTCTAGTCTACAGCGTTCTTGCTCGCAGAAGCATAACTGTTTGGCAGTACTCGATGCGTGGACCCTGACATCTGACAGCAACATCGGTGGCTCAAGCTTTGTCGAATATCTAGATGCTCGAGGATTCGGGCCGTTGCGTTCATTCTGTGATGGATCATGCAACGGGAATGCAGGAGCATCTGGATAACGGATTGATTCCACAAAAGAGTATGGCTTTAACAGGCCCGGCTCTCTTTCAAACTCAAAGATCAACTGACAAGCACGACTGTTTGTGAAAGAGGGCGAGAGATGTGCTTTTAGCGAGGACAGTAACAAGAGGTCCCCTGCAGTAGTGACTGCGCCGTCTCGAATCAACCCCCTGAGTTAGGATAGGAGAAGGCATGTGTGAAACGCAGCCCCTGGTCATGTGGCTGGCTCGGGAAGACGGCCACTGATGGCCAATTGTGTATCTCTCCCGTGAACGGCATAGGTCCTATAGGATCACAAGTTAGCCCCAGTTGGGTTGTTCAAGCCATACCGAAAATATCGAGTACAAGGACGAGGAGGAACTTGGTTACTCGGTACAAGTCGGTCGTAGCGTGAACGAAGGCTGAAAGCCCCCAAGCTCCACGTTCTAGGCACAAGGAGGGGATAGCCCCAGGCACTGCTCCAGGGTCAAGCCCAGCTTAGGACCAGCTATTGAGGCAGTGTGGGCTTCCCGTCAGCCACCTGCCCAATGGGCATAGTTAGCCTCTCCACACCCTGCCAGGGCCGTTGCTAAATAAACCGCGACTCCCTCTAGCTTGATCCACTAGTTGGCTTCCGCGCAGGCCGGAGATTAAGTCTGCCAATTGCTGCCACTTTCGGGGTAAACTAGGTACCTGAAGCCTTGCCTGCGCAGGAACCGGCTTAACCACTTGTGGGATCCCACAACGCGAGATGGCCGCGCATGAACCCTCCTCGCCTCGACTTTTTTGACAACTCCTTACTGCTCTTTTCACACGCGAAGCCGACTTTTTTCCCTCTGTGTTTACTCGGATGGTTCATTCTTCTCAGCAGCATCGCACCTGCGGCTGCCCTTGACACTCTCCCGGCCGACGTGGTTTTGAACTCGCTGATCAACTCCAGGAAGAGTTTGTCTATCAAGGGCGTATCCGTTTGATCCCTGCGACCGTCACTCCTGGTCACCTTCAACCGTCCAAAACAAGGCCGTTGACCCGCTCCAACCTTGAGCCCACCCGTACCTGCCACAGCCTGTCGAGTGTCGAGGTGAAAGATTGTTAAGCTTTCATCCACACCATTCTTCGACCCTCTCCGTTTGGGATATTTTGTTCCGGAACTCTGAGAATCGAAGCTTAATGGTGACAACAACGCGTCCCCGTCGGCCAGAAATATCGAGGTGTTGGGTTCTCTGACACACGCTGTTCGATCCCATCGCGGGGACAGGAGTGTTCGCGCCACTTGTACAGAATCACAAGAGACGCGCACAACAAAATGGTCTCCTCTCCTCCGGCCTCGCCTGATGGAGCAAGGCAGATACGACCTCAAAGCATTTACTCCGCATCGTCGCCGGACCCTTTCCAGAAGAATCGCCCCCAAAGCATGAGTGGTCGTCCTCCGCGAAGCCACAGTCGTATGAGCCAGAGCAGCAATCACATTGGAAGCAGAACCTCGGATGAAGATGTCAAAACTTCGGTCAAAGTTGGTATGTTAACCATTGCAGACACCTTGTGACTGGAAAGAAGACTAACTATTTGTGAAGTCGTCCGAGTTCGTCCTCCTCTAGGCCCCTCTGATCCCGGGTTTGACCTTATTCCACAAAGGTTTCAACGATCGATGGTCCAAGTAAATACAAATACCAGCCTTGCCGTTGAGTCACCCCAAGGACGAAAGATTTTCATTTTCGACCGTGTGTTTGGTCAAGACACCACTCAGAATGCCGTTTGGGAATACCTACAGGACAGTGTCGATTCTTTTTTGCAGGGTTACAATGTGTCTTTACTCGCCTACGGCCAATCTGGTGCAGGCAAAAGTTATACCATGGGCACATCAGGTCCTGCAGAGCAATTCGATCATTCTCTGAAAGGTGAGTGACTCCTGGCCAGCGCAGAACTCAGTTAACCCGTTGTGACAGGTGTTATTCCTCGAGCAGCGCAACACTTGTTCGAGGCCCTGAATGGCGGTCCTGCCCACAGCAGACACAACTCAGGCCTCAAGACACCAACCAGATTTTCAGTCACAAGTTTAAATCAGGTTATGCAAACATCGAAATCATTCATCGACAGGGGCTGGGATATGTCGGTGACCTATGTTGAGATTTATAACGAACAGCCGAGAGATTTGCTCCTCCCAGAAGATGCGCCATTCACCGAGAGAGCCAACGTACAAATTCGCGAAGATCCACGAGGTCGAATATTTGTAGAAGGCCTCAACTCAGTGCGAGTATCCTCTATCGAGGAACTCATGCGAGTTTTAAACCATGGTTCCGCTATTCGACAGACCGATGCAACAGCTATCAATGCCAGGTCGTCTCGTTCTCACGCCGTCTTCACGATTAATCTGCGACAAACAAAAGCCCAAGGTTTCCCTTCGGCAAAGGACAAACGAACGTCAGTCCCCATTGATCATATGTCTGGAGGCGATGCACCTATGACCGTCGAAAGCAAGCTCCATTTTGTCGATCTGGCAGGTAGTGAACGGCTCAAGAACACCGGGGCTACTGGTGACCGTGCGAGGGAAGGAATTTCAATCAATGCTGGACTAGCAAGTCTGGGCAAAGTGATTTCTCAGCTGTCATCAAGAACACCGGGGACTTATGTGTCGTACAGAGATTCCAAATTGACACGAATGCTGCAAGACTCGTTAGGCGGCAACGCAATCACTTATATGATCGCTTGCGTCACGCCCGCGGAATTCCACCTCAGTGAGACGCTCAATACAGTCCAGTACGCTCAGCGGGCTCGAAACATCCAAAGCAAACCCAAGATCCAGCAAGTTGATGATGGAGCCGACAAGCAAGCTGTGATTGAACGATTGCGCACTGAAATTGCCTTCCTAAGGCAGCAGATTCGAAGCGCTGAGTCGAGCGACCGTCGACCGGGTATGATGTCTGAGCGAGGTGATCGACCTAGCGATCGGGAAAATGAGCTTCAGAATCAGTTGTTGGATATTCAAGAGAATTACAATGCACTGAGTCAGAGGCACGCCAAATTGATCTCGGAACTGACAAAGAGCACCGAGCCTATTGACCAAGTGAACATTGTGGGAGAAAGTGCAGTGGATCGCCTGAAACGTTCCCAGGCCAACCAAGAAATGATTGAACAGGTGGTGATGGAATACGAAAAGACGATTCAAAGTCTTGAGAACAATCTTTCAAACACACGCTCATCCCTTGCAACCACCGAAAGCAATCTCCTCGAGAAAGAAACGAAATGCGCTTTTGTCGAAACAGTCAACCAGCAATTGAACGCCAGAGTGCAGAAATTGATGGACCGAGAGTCAAATACTGAACAGTATCTCCATGACCTGGAAGCGAGGCTCGATGACCAAAGTTCTGGAGGCGAAAAGAACGATGCTATCATCACAGACCTGCGCAAAGAGATTTCGCGGATTCGAGAAAGTGAGACGAACGCCGAAGATTATATTTGTACCCTTGAAGAGCGGCTGGCCGAAGCAGACCAGGACATGGAAATCATGCAACGCGAGATTGAGCGACTTCAGCACCTCGTTGAACGCCAACGTAGTCTCGGCAAGCTGGACAATCTGCTCTACGAACTCGACCATATCCAAGACAAAGACGGAAAGGCGAAATCTGTAATCTCACAGCATACAAACGGTGTTGTTGAGGAGCACGAGAAGGACCTTAAGACCGCTGAAGCAACCGAGCTACCGGCACAATTGGATGGAGAACTTGATGAGAGCCTGGAAGATCTACCGGAAGAAACGAGTGCAGAAAGTGACCAAGCGGGTCTTGAAAAGCTCGAGACCGCCATCGCTCAACAGGAAAGCCTCACAACTGACCATGTCCCAGAACCTCTTCCGAGCCCGGCACAGTCCAAATTCATCACCGAGAAATTCGAATCAGTCAGTCAAGAGCTGTTTGACCTCAGGTTGGAGCACGAATCGACGGTCAATGAATTGGATCTACTGTCGGCCAAATATCAAGAAGCACTTCGAACATTGGCGGAAATGCATGATTCGATTGACCAGGAACGCCAAAGTACAGTGTCTCCGCAGGAAGATGGAGCCAATGAGAGTAGTAAAGATCAGTCTTTCTTGGAGGAGGTAGAGGAGCCTCAAGAAGACGAGGATGGTCAACATTTGCCTTCCTCGCGGTCGCTCTCCTCGGAATTATCTATGGCTGGGGAGTCATCGACCTCGACCGATACCGACATTACGCCAGTCTCTAAGACCACGCAATCTGTCGAGGTTCAAGTGCAGGAGATTGAGAGATTGCAACATCTTCTGGCGGAACACGAACAGAATATGAAAGACGTTACCGAACAATATCACCAACTCCAGACTGATCACAAGGAAGCCTTGACCACTGTGGAACGGCTCAAATCGCAGATCAAGCAGACTAGGCCTGCATCGCCTGGTACTCCGGGTATGCTGAGACGCATGACTTCACAAAGCGGCACGGGGGTTGATCGAGGCCAGCGATCCGTTACCTCTCTGCGATCGCTCCTAGCTGAAGAGTTTGAAGCGAAACCTGATCGTATGGAGACCGCCGAAGTGCACCTCTCGGCTGCCAACACCGAACTTCAAGCACGCTTGGAAAGAATACAAGCTCTTGAAGCGGAGGTCAAGACAGCAAAGAAAGAAATGGAGGTAAAGTCGACGATAATATCTGGCCTGACAAGGGAAAGGACCAGTATCAAGGCGGGCTCTCCTGTCGACCTCAATATGGTGTCTCAATTGAGAGACCAGATTATTCAAAAAGAGACTGAGTTGAAATCTCTACATGAGGGCTATGCTCGTCGTGAACAAGACCTCCAAGAAGAAATCCAGAAGTTGCACGACGAGAAGGCCAATCTGCAGTCTGCCCCATCGACCACCGAGAATGAGGAGAAGATCCATGCCTTAACGCAGCAAATAGAGGAGTTGACAACCAAATTGGAGGCGGCGCAACAAGCGCTTGAGGAGTCTGAAAAGAATTATACGCGTACTAAATCTGAATTGGAGGTGGCTTTGGCAAGTATCGCCACCTTGAAAGCCCAGCAAGCAGCCGGAGAAGGGGACGATGCCTCTGGCCGGGCTGCGGCGGCCAACGCAATGCAGACTGAACGTGACAACTACGAAGAACTTATCGGTGGTCTGAAACAGCAATTGGAAGAACAACAAACGCTCAACGCTGACCATGCAGCGAAGAATCTGGAACTTCGCCAACTCCATACCGCTCTCAGCAAGGATTACGACGCCCATGCTGAGATGGTAAAATCTCAACAACAAGAAATAGCCACGCTGAAGGCAGAAATTGAACAGCTCGAACAGAAGGTCAAGTTTGCAGAAGCGCAAGCTGAGATGGCCAAGCAGAATTTGAAGACTCTTCGCGAAGCTCATAGGAACGAAGTTGAGGAGATGAAGCTGGCTCACGGTGGTGCGTTGGCGGGATACGATGATCAAATGACTGAAATCACTACCAAGCATGCGAAACTCGAGGCGACGTACAAGGCAGATCTTGAGCATGCTTTGTCAACTGTGCAGAAAATCGTCTCCAGTGCTCAAGCAGCGCTTGGCCATCCAACTACGGCAGATATGCTCGCGAGTCATATCCAGGATCTTGTAGAGGAGAAACGCCATGTCGCCGAGGCCAATGTTCGGCTGACCGGTACCAATGCGGAGCTTGAGAGGCAACTCGATGGGAGACAGAGCTTGCTTGAATTGGAAGAGGAACTCGCCAATGCCAATCTCAAGATCAGCAATTACCAGGATACGATCCGAAGCCTTGCGAATGAGGTCGGCAACCATGAAGAAACGATTCGCGAAAAGGAGAACCTGCTGAAGAAGGCCGAAGCCAATCTTCAAGCAGTCGAAGCGGAGAAGGCAAAGAAGCTGGTAATTATCGAAGAACTCGAGCAACAGTTGCAGAATAGTTTTGACCAACACCACAACCGACTGTCTGTCATCCAAGCCCAAGGCAACCAAGCTTTGATTGAAGCGCAGCAACGCATTGCCAGTCTGGAGAAGGATCTGAGTCAACGCGCATCTGTCAACGAGGCAGCATCGGACAGCGGTTCTCGAACCAACACCATGAAGTCACAACATCGTCCTCAGTCGCCGCCAGGGGAAGGAGTCCCGCGCTCCAACTCGATGACTTCGAATCTGAGGAAATCTGCGTCAATTGCATCGTTGCCTTCCCCGCCACCGGCAATTCCACTCCCTCCTCTACCCGCTATTCCCGGAGCTCTTCAAATCACATCTCCGACGCCGGCTTCCAGCAACCCTTCACCACCACAGTCTCGCCACGCTTCCAAGGAAGTAGCACTACCCGTGACTCCTGTGTCCGGTACCGTGGTGTCGACAAACTCCCGAGATCGACGCCAGTCTGCACTGATCGAGGAACAAGAAAACCGGTTGCGGACGATTGAGAAACACCTCCATGCAGAGAAACAACTCACCGCGACGCTGGAAGAAGCGCTTGTGGACCTGGAAACGCAGTCCAACAAACTCCGAGTTGACGCGGAATCCTGGAAGAAGAAGGCGTGGGCGATGGAAGAGGAACTGGTCGGACTCAAAAAGGAGCGAAAATCCGAGAGACTGAGCGTGCAGGCAGTGGAGGAGGAGGTCAAGAAGAGGAGAGAGGCTGAGGCAGCGAGGGCACAACTCGAGGAGAGAATGAGGCTGTTGACGGTGGGTAAGGATGGCAAGACGAAGAAACGAAAGGGGAGTTCGTTGAATTGTTTCTAAGTCAGGGCGAGGGCGAGCATCAAATGGGAGGGACATCATTCACGTTTTGAGGATTCTGATATTTGGGCGAATTGGGCCAAAAGAAGCTGGACTGGAGGAAGTTCGATGTGTTACGCGAGGCATTCTGTCCCTTTTTATTCCCCCTCCCTTTTTTGGGTTCGATATGCTTGAGCGTTTTGAGACAAGCGAGTTGACACAAGCTACGCGAATGGAGTTGTTTTGGGTATGCTTGTTTGTGTATAGCCAACGGCAGATGGTCTATCTGGCAACAGATGAAAAGGATGAGGAAAGAGTCTTTGTCGGGAGATGCTCTGCCATTCACGCCAGTCTCTCTTTTGACAGTCTTTCTTATGTATCTTATCCACCAACCCACCAACCAACCCATGGTCGAATCATCCGATGGAATAGAATAGAATCGGTATTGGGCATGTTATGTTTGTACATATAATGATCAGTGAGGGAGTGAGTGGGCTCAGGAGATTGGTTTGTTTCCCTACACAACACACATACAGACCTACCCACCCATCTAAAAGTAAGAAAGAGTAAGGATATGACAGATAGATATGTGGATAGATACCGAGGAAGGGGGAAGGAAGTATCAAAAACAAAGTCAAAGTCTATTCTATTCGAGCGACCGAGGCAAATTCCCATCGAGAATGTGAGCGGTGAGGGACCCACGTGTCCACGTTGTCCGAGTCGTCGTCATCTGAGCCGTTAGAGTCAAGTATACATCCACGTCCAAATGTATATACGCGCAATGGAGAGAGACACGGAGGGAAAGAAAGGAAGGCCAGGGGAAAATGCATGTCTGATGATCCCAAGGCAAAGCGAACAAGGACCAAAACCTGCATCGAATACTTCTTTGATTCTCCCTTTTTTTTTTTTCTCTGTGGGCAGCTAGCTAGTTGATGCCTGCCCCTTCATTCATTCATCCATTTTTGTTGTGCCTTGTTTTTGGACACATCGAGCACCATGTTGTATTGACCCTTCTCCTTCTATCTGAACGGCGGACTGACCGAGTGACTGACTGACTGACTGACGGACCGATCATGGACTGACTGTAAGTGTGGCGATGTCCAACCATTGCGATTTTCTTACTGTATGTCCACCCCATCATTTCCTGTCCATAACCATCCAGGCTCACATACCCGTCCGTCGATCCAAAGCCAGCCTTATCGGGTGCTTCAAACAGCAAAGTATCTCCCTCCGCTCTCGATGAGCGGTTCCTTGTTGCGAGGACAGAGTAGAATACAGCCGTGGCCCAAGGTCTCGATCTCGGCCCTCGTGCTCCCCCTAAGCCGAACCTATTCGCTCATCCAGAAGACAAGCTGTGTGTCTCGTTTTCCCCTCCTGAATTGCCGTCTTCAGTCGTGTTCGTTTAGCGAGTTGAACGCCATCCCATCATCAAAATGCCTTTGAAAGACATAAATCGAAACAAGCAGAAACATAGTCTTTCTTGCGCGCAGCAGGGGGTATCATCGAAACATGTTGAATATCGTCAAGACGTAACCCGCGCCGTCATAATCTTTTTTTGGTACGAGACAAAAAAAAAGGAAAGCATACACGTCTTTCGCTTTCCATGAGCACCCCGGGGCACAAATGTGCCATCCTCTTCATATGCAGTCAAAGAAACAAGTACAGCAGAAGAAGATTCCCGACCCTGAGTCTGTTGAAAACCAGGAAATCGTAAAAATCCCTCGCCGCACCTCTATCTCCGGAAATCAGTGATACGTGCTCTCTCCCTCGGAATATCTACTCCAACAAAAAATCCAATGGATTAAATGGAACGCCAGTGCTTCGTCATTCTTTGTCATAGTTTTCAGTGTTGGTACGGAAAACAAACAAGGAAATCTAAAAGGTCAAAGGCTTGGGCTGTTCCCAGGTGAAAGTCTGATCTGTGAAATGACCGTTTTTGGCGGTCTTGAAGTAAATGGGGTTGGTCAGGTTGAGCTCCTTGACAATGACGCCGGGCCTCAGGTCGAAGTTCTTGTTGATAATGTCGACAAGCTCGGCACTGGTTCTGGTGCTGGTGCCGTAAGTTTCGACAAAGAGGGACAGTGGCTCAGCAACACCGATGGCATACGAGAGTTGGACTAGGCAACGACGAGCGAGTCCTGCGGCCACGAGCGATTTCGCAATCCAGCGGGCCAGATAAGCGGCCGAGCGATCGACCTTGCTATAGTCCTTGCCGGAAAAGGCACCACCACCGTGAGCACCCCAGCCGCCATAAGTATCCACAATGATCTTGCGGCCGGTGAGACCAGCGTCGCCCTGGGGACCACCGATGATAAACAACCCGGATGGTTGGATGTGGTAAATGGTCTTGTCGTCGAGGTATTTGGCGGGGATGACTTTCTTGATGATCTTCTCCAAAATCTCCTTTCGCAGGTCTTCGGTGGAAATGTCCTCGGAGTGCTGGGCCGAGATGACAACGGTATCAACTCTCAAAGGCTTGACAGCACCTCCATCATGGGCATATTCCACCGTGACTTGAGTCTTGGTGTCCGGTCGTAGCCAGGGGAGTTCACCAGACTTCCGCGCGGTGGTCATGGCAGCGTTGAGTTTGTGGGCGAGTTGAATGGTCAGCGGGAGGAGCTCGGGAGTCTCATCGGTAGCATAACCAAACATGATACCCTGATCACCGGCTCCCAGCTTTTCCAAGGCCTCATCGTAGTGCAAGCCCTGGGCGATATCAGGAGACTGCTCTTCAATTGCGACGAGAACGTTGCAGGTCTTGTAATCGAATCCCTTCTCTGAGCTGTCATATCCGATCTCCTTGATGGCATTACGGATAATCTTCTGGTAGTCGAGATGGGCTTTGCTCGTAATCTCACCAAACACCATGATCATGCCTAGAACATGTTAGGATGGGAGATCCGGTCATTTTTGTTTTTTTTTGTTTTGTGTTTGGGGGGGGGGGGGGGGGGGAAGATGGATGTACCAGTCTTGGTAGCAGTCTCGCAGGCCACTTTCGACAGAGGGTCGACTGCGAGACATGCATCGAGGATAGCATCGGAAACCTGATCGCTAAAGGTATTGTCAGTCTCGACACGTCTGAAGAGAATAAAGTGGTACGTACGCGATTTTGTCAGGATGACCCTCACCAACGGACTCGGATGTGAAGAGGAACGTGTCGCCCTTGGACACTCCGTTTGCAAGACCACTCATTTTTGCGGTAATAGTCTGAGACTGCTGGGGACGGCGGTCAAGCAAAGGGTAGATCGAGAGAGTAAGTGTGTGAAAGAGGACGTTCTGTAGCGAGAGGCCGTCTCGAAAGAATGCGGAGGGAGAAGAAGAGGTCGCGATTACGACACCGAGTCCTTTCTTTTCGAGGTTGCGAGTGCTTGGGGGCGCGAGGAAGGAGACTGCCCGGTCGATGGAGAGGGAGTGTGTGTCTGTGTGTCGGTTAAGTAGATGTGATCCAGAAAGACGGAATGGGTGGTGGTGGTGGATGTGGCAGAAGGACTAGTATTAAATCATAGGGAAAAGGGAAAAAATCCTGGGAGGTGGGGATGGGATGCGTTTCCCGATGAGCCTGAGAAGACGGAGAAAACGGTGAGGAGAAAAAATTCAAGGGCGATGTCGTTATCACACCAAACGGAATCCACCCACAAGCCACAAGGAGGACCCCCTCCCCCATCTACCCATTCAACTGGGCCGGCACCGGCAGAGTTTTGACCTGCCTGGAAACCAGTCTTGCCAGTTGATTACCCAGTCACCCAGTGTCCCTGGACTTGGCCCTGGGCTCCAGCAGCAGCTCCAGTAGCTGCCCCGGTAATCCCAATAATAGGCGGTCTCTGGGCACTAGGGAGGACCTAGGAACAGCACAAAGCCCACTAGGCTCAGAGCCAACGACAGCACCAGGTGGCCCCATGCCGGCAACTCTGTTTCCCTTTTCTCTTTCAGCCATTGTTGCTGCTGTTGCTGAGGCGGTATCCTTTTCTCCCCTGGGCGCCTGGTCACTGATGATGGCGGTGAGCAACACTTCCTTGCCCGAACCGACGGAATCTGTCTCGATCTGACCTGATTTGTTCCTCTGCAATCGAGCTGGGGGAGAGAATTGCGCAATCGTCCCCGAACTCCAAAGGTCAACTTGTCTGAAGTGCCGCGGCAGCTCCAGCTCCACGCTTGCACTTTTTCACCCCTCACTAAACTGACCCATAGAGGCAGATATTATGATTCGTCCCGAGAAAATGCTTCCGGCTGGGCGACTGCAAGGGTCCCGTACTCGGATGTGCAAACCTGAAGGCGGTGGCAGAAATATCATCGTCTATTTTTCTCGAAGCCTTGGACGACAGAGATGATGAAACCAAACTGAAAGAGAAGAAGGAAATACACAACAACGAGTCTTGAATTCTCTATCTGTACTTAAGGCTGTCCAAGTGTAAAGACAAAATTTGTCACTGCCGCTAAAAGGACGCTAACGCCTTTGGGAAAAGCCCAAGGGAATATAATATCAGGTTGGCATGAGGTCCGACAGAAAAGTCATTCCAGCAAGACAGATTCTGCACAAAGGGCTCATATTCCTCAGCTTGACAATATCACTCTTATAAGGAACCCCGTCTCGTGAGACAGGGCAAGGAGACAAAGGGGAAGAGACAGCAAGTGTGAAGGGCGGAAGAGAAGGGCTTGATCGACGTTGAGGCATCGTTATTGCGCGTTCACCACAGCGAAAGGACCAGGCGGATACCGTGAATCTGGAGTGGCACGAACAATCACAACCGGTACTGTGGAACATTCTTTTCTACGGGGGACTCGTGTCTCATCTTCACGTTCACCGAACCACGAGAACAATCCAGCGGCTACCGTCCTCACGACTCTCACCCTCCAGCGACACCCGCATTCAGACTCGAAACAGCCTAAGGAAGGCAAGAAAATATGTCCAAGTTCGGTGTCCTTGTCACCGGCCCTGCCGGTGCAGGCAAAACAACCTTCTGCACCGCCCTCATAACTCATCTACACCACAGCCGCCGCTCCGCCTTCTACGTCAACCTCGACCCGGCCGCCACGGACCTCAGCTACACCCCGGATCTGGACATTCGGGACCTGATCTCGCTCGAGGATGTCATGGAAGAGCCGCTTTCTCTGGGCCCCAACGGCGGATTGATCTACTGCTTTGAATTCCTTTTGCAGAATCTCGACTGGCTCGCCGAGGCAATCGACCCTCTGACGGAAGAGTACCTGATCATATTCGACCTCCCGGGTCAGATCGAACTGTACACCCACATCCCCCTGCTGCCCGAGCTGGTCAAGTACCTCTCGCGCATGGGGCCCCTGAACATCTCCCTGTGCGCGGCATACCTCCTCGAGGCGACCTTTGTGGTTGACAAGGCCAAGTTCTTCGCAGGCACCCTCTCCGCCATGAGCGCCATGATCATGCTGGAACTGCCTCACGTCAACATCCTCTCCAAAATGGACCTGGTCAAGGACCAAGTACCCAAGCGCGAGCTGCGACGCTTCATCGATCCAGACGCCAACCTCCTCGACCAGGAGGACACGGGCCGCGACCTCCTGCCGAGCAGCGCCAGCGCCGGCCCTGGCTTCGTTGGCCCCACCGGGCCCGGTGTCGTTGGAGCACCCGAGTACACGGCAATGGACGTCCGCAACGTGCACGAAATCGACAGCATCATGTCCGGGGGCTCGTTCAAGCAGCTCAACCGCGCTGTCGCTCGCCTGATTGACGATTTCAGCATGGTCTCATTTCTACAGCTGGACGTCAACGACGAGGAAAGTGTTGGTGACGTGCTAAGTTATATCGACGATGCCATTCAGTTCCACGAGGCCCAGGAACCGAGAGACCCCAAGGAGCCCGAGCCGGAAGACGCCCCCTGGGAGGACTGAGTACTACTAGTGTCCAGTCTGCGATGTGATAGGTCGGGAGGAGTGGAGGTCTTTTTTTCCCTGAAGGGTGGTTTTGGCGGCTACGAACAGTGAACAAAAAAGGCATATTTGTGAGCGTCGGCGTTGGTTGGAATGGTTCCCTTATGTGTGTGACGATCAAGACAGCGAGGGCGGAGTAGAGCAGATACCCGGAATGAAATGCTTTTTAGATTATTATCGTGAACCTCATTCCTTCCTTTGTAGCAGTGCTGTGTGAACAAAGACGCTCTCTCTCTCCAAAAAAAAAGCTAATGACACCACCCAGGAGAATATTCAATATCTTTTTCATTGGTGCGTTGTCTCACGTCCACCCGTACCCAGTCTTGCCCTTTGACCTGCCTCTCGCGGCCGCGACGGGGACCTGCTGCCTCCCACCACCGTACGTAGCTCCCCAGGCAGCATTCTGATTCTGATTCCCGTGCCGCGCTGCTCCGTTGCCGAACCCATATGCTGACCAGCCGGTGCCGTTATCCGAGCCGTCGCCGGCTGCGGTGTTCATGACCCTGTCCTCGACGAAGCCCCAGACCAGGGCGACCAGCCACTGCGCGTCGGCCAGGGCCTTGTACCAGCCGTAGCGGTTGACGTAGAATGCGCAGTTTATGAGCACGAGGACCAGCGCGAGTTTTATGACGAGAATCGCCCACCCGATCACCGAGCGGCGGATGTAGTCTGCGATCTTGAGCGAGAGGTACACCGTCAGGAGGAACGCGGCCAGCGACACCATGTCGCCGTTGGACGCGGCAGAGACGGCAGACATGACCAGCGGGGAGATGTTGTTGGACAGCGACTGCAGCGGGTCCGGGAGGAGGGGGAGGATGTACGCGTTGTACAGGTCCGCGAGGTGCCATATGAAGGATGGGAGAGGCGGTGGTGGTGCCTGCGAGGGTGAGGGCATCGTACGGGACGGACGGGCGGGCAGGCAGGTTCTCGACTTATTTGTGATGATGACGATGATGAAGGTGGACAGGCTTTTTTCCTGGGATCGTTTCTGTTTGGGAAGAGTCGAGCGCAAAGGTGACACAGAGAGTGCCACTGCACACGCGCAGGGGCGGAATGTGTATGGCAACGACGCGGTGAATGCTTTTTCTATATCAGAGGCGGTCGTCGACAGAGATGAACTGCGAATTCTCGGAGTTGGCGGTCTCGTATGTAGACTATAATGTCTCTCAAGTGTCGGCTTTGGTGGTGGTGGTTGTGGCGGTTATGTTGTGTTTGCATCATTCAGGGTGTTGGTCAATAGTGAGTGGCCACCAAACTAGTTTGTCCGTAGAATTATTGCTCTCTGCACAAAAGATACCGTGGGTTCCACATGCATACAACTTTGTCTGTCCTACTAGGTGCAGACAAGTCCCATAGAGTCCTGTCGGCGCAAAGTATGGAGATGGCGTGGAGAGGTTCGAGGTGAGATCAACGATAACGCTGGATATGGAGACATGTGAAGGGAGTCTTGACAATCTGCGGGGAAGTCAACGAGGCTTGCGAGGCTCTCAGTACGTGTATCTCGTACTTATCGTACACAGGATTTATTGCGCGACTCTTGCAGGTGTGAGGAATCTTCTACACTATAACGCAGAGTTACAACGTCTATGGTGTCGACACCACGACTTGAACGTCTCATTAGAACAAGATATCGACATTCATATCTGCCTTGTTCTTATATGTATATCCCCTGCCGCATCGTGTTCTCTTCAGCCTCGACCGAATGTCCCACGTATTTCCAGGCGGCAGAAGTTCAACATGTCACTATCCAAGCCCAGTCCTCAGCTCTCCTCTCATCTGGACTGTAATTAGTATGCTTTTTGTGGTTCTGTACAAGGGCGCTTTTCTCAGCAGCAACGTCAAGGTGCCATCTTTAACTCCACACAACAAGCCTCCAGAAACCCAATCTCTAATCACCGGAGCTCCCAGGCCGGCCAAATGTTCACTGTGCAATCAAAGGACATCAAATTCATTAAACCAAAAAGGTCGATAATGCACATGACCTCCAACCCTCCGCTCAATATGTGTTGGGTCCCATTAATATGCCACATGACGAGAAACGAAAAGAAGAGCAGTCGCTTGGCCTTCTCCGTGCGCTATTTGGTGAAGGGGTATATAGTAATCAAGTTATTAATAGTCTGAACCATAATGATAGTCGTCTTCGAGAAGCGCCTGCACTTTCTCCCGTTCCGCAGTGATGGCAGCTTCGAGTCGTCGAGTCTGGCGAAGTGCCTCATCCCTGTTGATACAAGTTAGCAAAACCGCGTCTTAATGTCTCGATGTAATAAGTCTTACCTCTCCGATTCCAGCTCAGCAACACCCATCTGAGCTGTGTTCATCCGTCCAACTACTTCTCCCATCTCCTTTTCTGCTTCGGCGAGGGCTTTCTCTAGCTCGGCGACCTTGTTTTCCAGATACTCGGTCTTCAAAGCCTGCTGCAATGCTATGCCCGGGCCTGAAGTCGTCTGGTTGAGCCGGGGGCTCTTCTTGGAGTTGGCAAACATGGGCGACATGGGAGACCGAGGCACGGGGGTCAAGTATCCTGGTGTCTTATGTCCAGATTTGGTGCGCATCAGCTGGATATTGTGGCTCGCTCTCAACACGCGCACTTCTTCCTCGTGCTTCATGACTGCAGTCTCCGACTGCATTTGAGCGACGGTGATGACATCTTCCAATTTGCGAAGCTTGGTCTGGAGTTCGTTGATTTGCTCAGCCGATGCATGTTGATTCTGCTCACCGTTCTCCACAGCGGTTTTGAGTCGATTCCTCAAGGCAGCGTTGGCCTGCATCTGCTTCCTGACCTGCGCAGCCAATGACTCAGACCGTTGTGCAGACATTTCCAGTTCAGTGGCAAGGTCTTGCTCGTGCTTCAACGAACCAAGCGATTCCTGCTGTCTAGCCTGATCCCGCTGTTGTTCCAGCTGGCGCAGAGCTTGTTCGAGTGTGGATGAGAGGACTTCCGGTGCACTCTCGTCACGCGCTTGTAGCAGTGTTTGTAGACTAGCAGTTTCCTGCTTGCTTCGGTCCAGGTCCATTTTTAATCCAGATAGTCCTTTCTCACACTGCCACTTTTGTTCAAGAGCATCGTCCGCCCGTTTCCGAAGGAGATTGATCTCTGAACGCAGCGTCCGGACTTCGCGTTCATAACCACCCTTCTTGGGCCCATGTAAAGAAACAGCTCGGTCTCGCTCTGCTTCGGCCAGACTGAGGCGCTTCTCAAACAGTCGCCTTTGTGCCTCTTGTCTTCTCAGCAAATACTTCACGGTGGAATGCAAGGCATTCCGTTGTTCTGTCACATCTTTCAGTTGGTCCGCAAGAGATTGCTGACTCTCTGGAGCAGTGCGATTCACCACAGAATTCGACCTCGACAAGGAATTCGATCGATTGGGCGTAGCTCTGGAGTTTGACCTGTTCAAAATGGTGTTAGATCTTTGTAGACCGCTACCACGACTTGGAGCCGTTGCAGCCCTGGGTGATTCAACAATGTCGCCTTCTTCCGCAATCGACTGAAATTGCATATTCATGGCACGGGCACTCTGTAGTGCGTTGTTTTCGTCTCGAAGACTCTGCAGCTCCTGCTGCATTCGCGTAAAATCATAGTCTGATTTCTGTGATTCAGACAAGGTCGACTCGAGGCCCTCGATCTGTGAGCGAAGTTGAGGTACTACTTCGTCTCGCAAATTGTCTCTTTCGTTCCGATGGTGCTCCAGGTCGACACGAAGAGCCGTCAGCAAATCTTCAAAATTCTCTTTGATTTGCCTTTCTTCCATTAGCCGCCTTCTGGCGTCTTCCAGAGCCACTTCCAACTCCTTGGCCCTCGCAGTAATATCCGCAGATTCGTTGTTGTCTCGACGGTTCAAGGAGAGCTTCTGCTCTAGGATCTGGATGTGAGATTCCAATGCCTGTCGGCTCGACCTCTCCTTTTGCCATTTTTGTGACATTTCGACCTTTAGCTGCGCTCGAAGCTGCTCCGATTCTCTTTTGATCCTTTGGATTTCTTCTTTCGGGTTACCTTCACTGGTCGACGGTCTGATGGAACTTGCGCCAGAATCGGAAAAGTAATCACTCGTGCGATCGGTCTCTCTGCTGATGTTGGCACCTTCCGTCTGGAGCTGCTCGACAAGGTCCTCCAAGTCCATCTCCCTTTTGATCGAATTGGCAAGTTCAGTGCTGATATCCCGGAGTTCGGCTTCGAGTTTGGAGATTCTGTTGCCATCGTTGTTAACCAACGTCTGGGCGTAGGTGCTTCCGTCAAATTCAATCGAGTCTTGGGAGGGCTGTGAAGCTGGAGCTCTCGGTGCAGCCGATGGGAATGGATATCCTGGTGGGGAATTCGTTGCAGCGTGCGGCGATTGGCCATAGGGGGACGGTAGAGGAGACTTCCTGTCCGAGATATCTGTGACTGAAGATTCGGTGCTTGGCGAGGCAGCGGGTTTGCGGCTGAAGAACGATGTGAACTTGCTACCCGGAGTCTGTGGTTTCTTTGCATCAATCACTGTCAGTGATTTTGTGGATGAGGTCGAATCCGTCCGCAGAGGCGGAGGCCTCGACCCGGGTTTCAGGCCCATGTCCTCCTCTACAATGACGCCGTCCACCGAGTAACCATTTGATCGTTCGGAGGTGAGGCCGAGCTTTGGAGAACCTGTGACACCGTCGCCCGCAGGATGAGGTAGAGGGACGTCTGCGGTTGTCTCGGCCGGGTTGGTATCGCTTGTATTGCTCCGATTGAGAATGGGCGAGGTGGTAGCGGGATTCCTGTCCGGGTCAGCTGAGAAACTGGGAATAGCTTCGAGGCTCGGCCAAACATACGTCTGGGTCACAACATCCGAGGGGACTCTCTTTCTCCGTATCGTGTTGGAAGATGACTCGATCCGTGACTCGGTCGTCTGTGTCTTGGGCGATGTGAGGACAGGTGAGACGTTGTTAGGTAGAGGTTTTCTGCGGACGGGGGAGGCTGGAGAAAAAGGTTTCAGAGCGGCCGAGATGGTGTTGGAAAGGGATGGCAAACGCTGAAGGGGAGGATATTCTTTTGCAGGTGGAGGAGGAGGAGATGCAGAAGCGAAGCTTTGCGCATTATTGTCGTCCATGGTCGATAGTCTTCATGGAGTTGATTGGGGGGGAAAAGGGTGGTGGTGGATGTTCCCAGCTGCCGGTTGCGGACGGACGATAGACACAGGGAAAGGCGGACACTGTGACGCTTTGACGCCCGTCTAGAGTAGCGACATTGTTAGGGTCGTCGTTCGGGCATGTAGATCAGCCACATGCAAATAGCAAATCCTAGAAGGGCAGTGATAGCGCGCCGGTGGAGAGAAACGAGAAGGTGAGGGTGTGGTCTACCAAGTAGGAGAGGATCCGCGTGGTCGACGGTGGTGGATGGTGCTCTCAGGTGCCTTCAGAAGCGGAATAGCCTTGCCGTGGTGCTCGTCTCCTCATTGGATGTGCCGCAGATTGCCTCAACTAATCCACGACAAGCGGCTAAGTAGGTAGAGTCTGGCACACCGTCTGAAGCATCTCCTGGACCTGTTCTAGATGAGGGCGAGCAAAGCGAGATTATCGACTTTGATTCCCCATTGTTGGTCGACTGAGGACAGTGTAGCTATGTAGCTATGTGCTCTAGTATTGGCTATAGGCGAAGGAAAGTGCAGCTCAGTAAGCACTTACAATCCCAACTCGACTTGCACACTTGATTGTACTCGGTACAGTGCAACCTATGAGAACTCGTACGTAGATACTTTTCTCTCTGAGGTATGAGGTACTGAAGGACCAAGTACTACAAGTGAGCACCTCCTCTCTACGAGGTAGTAGTACTATCTTCGACGCTTTCAAACCTGTCGCATCTCCCGAACCCCACGCCGCACCCTACCACCCTATAGAATCACTTCTCTCTTTTCATCCTTCGTCAAATAGTGAGACGTGTTGATTCTCACCGTGTTCTTCAGCTCCAGCTCAGCACCATCCTGCTTTCCCCATCTTCGGACCGAGCCAAATTCCTCATCAACATGTTCCCGTCCCCTCCTCCTGTATGGAGTGCAAGTATGCCGCAAAAGACATACTCTCCACACGATGCCGGTCCCTCCGTCGTCTTCCTCTCGCCATCAGACCTTGCTGGAAACTTCCTTAGATTAGTGCAGGGGACGTACATACTGAAAAGCATGGGATAATTGATACTTTTGCCCGCAAAGTCTGTCGATCATATATCTTGGAGAACCTGCATGAACTGGGGACACCCACCGCCCGGAGATCTCGAATCCTTTCGACCAGTGGGAGACTTTTCTGCCCAACAACCACGACCCTTGGCAGGGGGGATTACCCTTTTCTGCACCTGGCACGCACGGGAACGCCAGGCTAGCTTTTACAGATCGCGTAATGTCTCGTTGACCCTTTCTTTTCCCCAAAGCCTTTTTAGCACAGATGACAAAATATGGTTTCGGCTGCCGCGGTCGGAATATCAGCATCGGGTCGATCTGTGAGGTTATTCCAGTCGATCAGGCGGTAGACGCGGTGTATAAGTGCATGTGCGACGCGGTCAATATCTTCCACGCGTGGATGATCTCTACTTAAGCATACATAAGGTGGAAAGTACACTGCCAGCATGATGGAGCGCGGAGTTCGGAATATAATTAAGGGGTCACGACGAGGAACAGGTCTGTGGAACGTTCTTCCTAACTTTCCTATACAGCAACCAAAAAGGAATGCGTCTTTGCCGCCACAAACCACAATTCTAGAGGAACTGAGACAATGTCCCATCGCGATCAACTCGTTTCATAGCCTCGACCAGCAGAAGTATTACGTGTCACAGCCCAGCCACTCATTTGTCGAACGTGTATCTCATCCAATCCCCGACGGCCTTGAGACTCTCCCATCTCACGGCCTCGTCGGGATCGCCCATCAACTCCAGAAGCCGAGCCTTGAGGCCGAGTTTCTCGAGCGTAGTCCGTTGTTCCGGCACATGCTTTACCAGATTGCCCACGTCATTGCACCCGACCGCCAAAACCTGCTTATCTGCCTCCCAACTCCTGGATAGGATTTCAGCCAGTTTCTTGGGGAGTTCGCCATTCTTGTCTTCCAGAATCCTGCGCGCGTTCTCGCGCCAGAACGTCGGATTACGATGAGGCGGTGACCACCGAAGATGACCAGAATTTACCTCGTCAGCGTACTCGTCGAATGTTGTCTGATTCTTGGTGTATTCGTCAAGCATCGTTTTCAGAGCCTCCAAATCCTCCAATAAGTCCGGGTCAGTCAGATGGCGGCTGCTGAGATTGCTCAGCAGGGCAGGAAGCCTAGCAGTTGTAGCAGTCGCAATCAGCGTCTCCTTATTGGTCGCAAGGAGGTTGTTCAGTGTTGCCAACAGGAGTCGAGTGGTCTTCTCCTTGGGTGACATCCGCAGAAGCTGTGTGTACAGCGGCACAATCTCCTCGTCCCTGGGTAAACGTTAGCCCGAGCACAGCCTCGACCACTCGATGGAAATCGCATATCCTCACTTTTCAAGACCCTCGCCCACGAGTTCGCCCTCGAAGCTGAGTTGCCATATTACCAGTAACACATGATACATCAATTGCAGGCCTACTCCCTCACCAAATCTCGTGTCACTGCTTCGTATGCTAGCATTGCCACTCCATAGCGTAGAGTCATTGTCTTTTGCAGCGCCAACCGCTTTTCTCAAGATATCGAATAAGGGATCGACCGTATCCTGTCTCTGGCTCCAGAATAATTCTTTGGAACGTTTGGTTCGTAGGATTTGTGACATGTGCTGAACCCCAATATCCTGTAGTCCACTGTCCTGATTCTTAACCAACTTGGCGAGATATGAGTAGAGCTGTGGGAGCGCTTCGTCATCTCGACTGGCCGGGCGTGAGGATGTCGTAAGGGAAATGGAAATAAGATTGACGAGAAAGGTGGCGGAGAGTAAGGGAATGGCGTCCTCTGGGCTGTTTCCCTGGCTGAGGAAGGACAGAAAGGTTTTGTAGGGTTCAGGATGCTCTAGGATAGCAATCGCAAGATCCGGGGCGTCTAGTATATGTCAATCAGATGTGCCATGCATTCTGGAATGGACTCGGATATTGTACCGTTGATGAGGTCGGTTGCTAACACCAGGGTGTATTGGATGATGTCGCTGCGCTTTGATGCTTTTTCGAGCACACTGCCACCATCTGTACCGCCGACAAGCAGGGTGCTGTAGCTCTTTACATCCTTCTCTATTGTCTGTTTCCTCTGCTCTTTCCGGACCTTGTCAACCGATCTGATCCTCTTGAGCTGGTCTTCCGTTAGGTTTCCCGCCCGAACGGCGCCATCCCAAGGTATCTGTTAGATCGTTAGAGGTTGACATCCAGAGTAGGGGGTGTGGCACCTACCGGGCGAGCTCTGATATTGCTCTGTACATTGCTGAGAAAGGTTGGAGGGCTCAATGACATCTTGCCGATGGGCAAAAACGTAGTTGTGTCTCTGCTGGGAGATGGTGTGTGAGTTCTCGGTCAGCCAAAAAGATCCATGAATCCTCGTATGTAGACTGTTCAATCTCGAATGTAATGTTGGGGATAAGATTATCGCAAGCTATTGCGTCAATCCCATGTTGAAGCTCAGATTCCAGGTTGCGGGAAGCTCCTTCTGTCAGGCTGCTAGCGGGACCCCGGCCTGCCTGGGGCAGGACATGCCGCGCCGCGGGACTGCGCTCGCCTATTTCTTTCCCCGTTGGCTCGCAGTCCGACAAATGTTGTCCACATCGCAACGCGTCAACGCTGTTCGGCATTCAACAGTGGTGTTACTAGACCACATTTCCTGCCCTGCTGCCATGTTATCTCCTTGGACTACTTCTGTATTGCGAGTGCTTTTAGACCTTGCATTATAGTCGCCCTAGTCACTACAGTCGTTCCCCTGATGTCCGATTGTGGAACATGACCTCCAAATCGGGCTCGAGATGGAATTTCCTGCAGCAGGCTGTCGCCTCTGTCGAGTCGAGGCTGGATGATATTCTCGCCGAAGACGCCGACCGTCCCAAACGAACGCACACTCCCGCCCATAACAAGAAGCGTAAGAACTCCTCGCAGGATCTCCTTACAACGGCTGATGTATTCGTAGCCTCTGCCGACTTGTCTAGAAGTAGCAGCACTGCCTCTTCCTCGAATGATCGACTTCAGGAACGCCTCGCTCGGGCGATGGCAAAGAAGAATGTTAGTCGTACGGAAAGTCCAGTCCCTACGCAGGAACAATCGTCGAGACCAGCTTCACGAGGGGGAGATGTGTCTACTTCCCTCTCGGATGCTACCAATGTGGCAGATTCACCTCCTTTAAATACCGATCAAATAGACATCGCGCCGCGAACTTCCAGTGACGTGGGCGAGAGCGTGAGGCAGGATGTGGGGAGTGATATACCAGCATCATTGAACCAGGCTGTCGTCGAGCCAGAACGACCTGGAGCGGCAGCTATAGTCATGGAACAGCCAGATCGGGATGCACCACGTCCTTCAGCAGAAAGCCTAAGACACAGTCAGGCTGGATCGAACAGAGTGTCCGAAGATGTGCAGCGAACTAACGAAGATGATGGACTAAAACTTGACAATGACGACACAAGGGAAATACAAGAAGAAATGGGCACCTATCTAGAACGCATTGATGCGCTCCGAAGGAATCTTGAGAGACTAGGTCAAGAAGTCGCCCAATCAGCCCAAAAAGCTGCCGAATCTGCTAAGCAGGGAGCTGCTTCAGCAGAAGCAGGGAGCTTAGAGCAGAAGCTCTTACAAAAGGATGAGCAAATAGCTGTCCTGATAGAAGAAGGCACCAGATGGTCAAAGACGGAATTGGATCTTCGAAACATGCTGAAGAAAGTTCGAGCTCAAGCCTTGACCACTACAAAAGAACAAGAAGCTGCGAGACAACGCGCAGACCGAGCTGAACGTGCTCTAAGAAGTATGGAGGACCGCGCCAGGAAGGCTGAAGCTGCAAGCAAGCGTGCAGAACATAGTCTAGCAGCCCATGCTGTTGCGGCAAAGGACGTTGAGGCAATGCGGAAAGAGCGTGATGCTTTGAATGCCACCCTTGCGGAAATGAAATCGCAACTGTCCAAAGCCAATTCGCGAGCCGAAGCCGCGGAGAGCAAAGTGCAATCCGAGCAGTGGGAGAAGGAAAGGCGGAGAATTGTCGAGCTGCAAGATGATTTGACCGTTGCAAAAGTCGAGCGTGAAATCTCGGAAGGGAAATTGAAGAAGGAGATCCATGACTTACGAGGTGAATTAGAGAAACAAAAAGAGCGGACTCACGCTATGGAGACCGAAATGTTGAGCGAACAAGCCATCCTGGAGAGCAAACTCGAGTCTTTTCGTGTTCGAGCTGAAGAAGCTTCCTCAGCAGATCACGGTCACGCACAAGCTAAACTCCTTCGACAAATCGAGGCATTGCAAACCCAGTATACCACGGCGAGCCAGAATTGGCAAGGGATCGAGAGTTCGCTCCTCGGTCGTATCACGAACCTAGAAAAAGAGCGCGATGACGTTGTGAGAAGTGAGGCAGAGCTGCGGAAGAAGTTGCGAGAGGCTACATTGAGGTTGAAGAATGCTGAAAGGGAGCTGGCCAACACTCAAAGTACCTATGCGGATATGGATAAATCACTGGCAGATGCGAACGCTGAAACACGCCGGTTACAACGAAAAGTGACTCAGCTTGAGACGGACCTGGCAAATGCTTTGAAAGACCTTGAAGAGCAGAAAGGAAATTCCGAGAGGGAGTTGCAACGAAGAATCGACGAGGAGAAGTCCAAATGGACAGCTGCTCTGCATATCCAACGCACGGACTCTCCAGCGGCATCGATTCGCAAAAATTCAGGCCTGGCATTCGACATTAATCATCTCATGAGCCCAACCCAGTATGAGCGAGGTAGCAGTCGGCGACCCTCCATCATGCCCAATGCATTCGACTCGAACACTCCGCCTCGTCAACAGTCTACTACATCCTTCCGTGGTCTGGTCAACGGCTCCATTGCGGAAACGCCGTCTGGGGTGACGTCCATGGATCCAGACGAGTATTTTGCCAATATCCCTCCTACCCCCCTGACCACAAGCCACCACTCTCAGCGTGGAGGTTTGAACGATCTAATCTCCACTTCAACCGTTGGCGCAGGTCCTTCCGTGCAATTGGTCGAACGAATGTCCGCCAACGTTCGTCGACTCGAAAGCGAAAAGGCCGCTTCTAAAGACGAACTCGCACGCCTCACCACTCAACGCGACGAAGCAAGGCAGGAAGTCGTCAGTCTGATGCGGGAGGTTGAGGCGAAGCGGAAGATCGAGGAACGGCTGGAGGCGCTTGAGAAGGAGCATGCCAGTCTCAGTGCAAGGCATCAGACCACCTTGGAACTGCTGGGGGAGAAGAGTGAGGAGGTAGAAGAGCTGAAGGCCGATATTGTCGATGTCAAGCAGATGTATCGACAGCTGGCGGATACGATGAAATGAGGCCAGATCTGAAGACTTTGATCAAATCTTGTCAAAAGCGTCCTGTCTCCATCAATACTGACGCTGTCTTGGTTCAGGCAAATTCGATCCCTTCCCTCTCTGCTGCTTTCAAAATATGCGCCCTGACCTTGCTATCAGGCGCGCAGTCAATCGCTAATCTGCCCTCATGATCCACTTTGTCCGTCTCCGCTCCAGCTTTTAGCAGCTCTACAGCCACGTCCCCGTGTCCTTCACTTATTGCGTGGTGTAGTGGTGTGAGCCCGTCCATGTCCGTAGCATTGATAGGAGACTTGTTCTCGAGCAGCAGTTTCACGACAGGAACGGATCCCACGGCGGCGGCGCGGTGGAGGGGCAATTGACCCCGCTTGTCCTTGACCCTCGCACTCGCACCATGCTTCAGGAGCGTTTTGCAAACGTCCAGGTTATTCTTCGACACGGCCAGATGTAAAGGTGTGACGCCGGTGTTCGTGGCAATCTTGGGGTCGGCATCTTTGGAGAGGAGAAGGTCGATGATGGGCAGCCCAGAATTGTCTTTCAGAGAAGCGGCCATGGCAAGCGGTGTCCAGCCTGACCCGTCTTGAGCATCCGGGTCAAAGGAACGGGTGGCTGTGAGGAGTTTAACGATGTCGAGATGAGCAAAGGCAATGGCCCAGTGGAGTGGGAGACGGTCATCTTGGTCACGGAGAGAGGCAAGTTTGGGGTTTGCATTGAGGAGGGACTCGACCACTTGCGTCTTGCCTTCTCGGGCGGCTTCGTGGATGGCGAATTTATCATCGAGAGGCTGTGACATGCTGAGGGACGAGTTCGTAGAGAGGCCACAAGGCGAGTCTATCTAGGGCCTCCCTACGTGTACGAGCACAGGCGTGACGAGTTTGTAAGGTGCGTGGGCGCCTAAGGCGCGTATCCCCGCCATCAACAACGATATTAATCAGTGAGTGGGCTAAAAGCAGCCTGAGATTGCAGCCTGTGGCGGCAGACAAGGCTGGCGTCTTGGCCTTGATTGGGCACCTCGTGGCACCATCTCAGCCCATTCTCCCCTCCTGCGTGAGCTGAAATTCTACTCCGGACTTCCAACCCTCTCGCCCTGTAATTGGCCTCAACAACATCTTCAGTTGGCTCGCTGGACTCCCCCTGTCATTCTTCGACAAAGTGAGCACCACCTGACTAATGAGCTTCCCAATCGCTTAAAGGTCGCTGCAGCTAGACAACCCACTATCGTGGCGACTCCCACCTCCCGTCCGCATGATCGGAACTCTCTTTTTCCTACCTCTCCAGCCCGTCATCGAACTGGCAAAATGCCAGATTTTGAACCTTCATGGCTGGTGATTCACAACAGAGCAGTGGAAAGTCTTCCCGATCCTTTCGCAAAGGCTACCATAGGAGAGCCCCTCGCGCCTGTGACGAATGCCGGCTGAGGAAGATCAAATGCGATGGAGCCCTACCTTGTGGCCCCTGTAGTGTTTCTGAGGATGGTGAGAGGCCGCCGCTGATATGGCAGTCTCGGGGAGATCACTGCGCTAACGGCATCAGTCTGTTCCTACGACCCGGGGACCCGACCTCGAGAGACACCAACTCAACGGATTCGAAAGCTGGAAGCATGTCTACGGGCAGCACGAATGTCGCTTGTGCGGCTCAAGGCTCAGAATCAGACTGTCGCCCATTCCGATATTGAATCCATTCTCAATACCTTGGATAACTCGTACCCAGAGCCCTCAGATGGCGGGGACTCCAGCGGCGACGACGACAGTGCCAGGTCAACTCGCTTAGGCAGCATGATGGGCAGAGCGGGCCGGTTCGTTCCTCTCTCACCCACCCAAACCACGTTCTATGGCTCTTATTCCGGATACTCTTTCGTCTTCAAGACTCTAGAACTGTTCCGAAGAATGCCCGACAGTGCTGCCTTGACCACCGAAACTCAGACCATTACTACAGCCTTGTTCAACGCACCAGTACCGGATGCTGAAGCAGGTACGCAGTATTCTTCGCAGTTCCAGAGCCTCCCAAGTCTATCTATCACGCTTGGCCTACTGGATGTCGTTTTCACCAGATGTAATCCGTTGATCCAGTTCGTGCACGAGGCCGACTTCCGGGACATGGTCCATCGTCTATATAGCGAGTCTGCGCTTCAATTTGGTGCATCCAGTCATAATTTCATGCCGCTGTTTCACGGCATCCTTGCAATCGCTCTATTGTTTGATGTCCGATCTCGCAAGAAACATGGCTGCGAAGATATTGTGAACGAAGCGTATGTTTGCCCTTCCCACGTCCTGTGTCATTGACTGACTTTGAGACCGAAGTACGAGGCATTTCCTTCTCGCTCGCAGAGAGCTTGACGTTGCCCAGTGTGCCGATCTCATATCAATCCAGACAATTCTGTGTCTCATCTACTTTCTGGTGACAACATCTCGTCTGACTTCTGCATACACATACCTTGGCATTGCTTGTACTTCAGCCTTGAGGCTTGGCTTGCATAAAGATATTGGGGCAGATATCACGATATCTGAAGTTCAACAAGATGCCAGACTCAGAATTATGCTCGCAGTCCTGCAATTCGACACCCTGGTCAGTATCGTTCTAGACTTACCGACTCGCATTAATCCTGATTGCATCGACCCGGGTGTCGCGGCCTCGTTGAAGGCCGACTGTGCCAAACGGCCGTCCAGTGCTCGTGATGGTGACTCTGACACACAAGCAAAGCTCCTGGCTTCGGCGAAGCACTTGGAATTGTTGGGTCTGACAGCCGCGGGGCTTCGAAGCATATTCAGTCGTGGCACACACAAGGGCAAACGCACAACAGACCTGGTATTTGACAACGTTGATGCCGTCAATATGAGAGGCGCAGAGGATGCATTCCGGAAATGGACCAGAGCGCTGTCTTACTTGCCTCATACTCCTGAAAAGCGTGAAGTGTCGGAGATGTATGCTTCATTTCCCAATTTCGGGTTCCTCCAACGTCTTGGACTTGACTGACAACGCCGCAGCATGAAATTCGAGCTGGAAATGGCATTCTATTTTGGCCAGTTCGTCCTCTACCAACCATTTCTGCATTACCTCATACAGATGGCCGACAGTGCGCCCATCACGAGGACCCAATCGCAGCACGCACTATCATGCATCAAGATTGCAGCCATCACTATTACTCGAGCTGAGGTGATGCATCAACGCGGTCTGCTGGCTCCGGCTTCTTGGAGTGTCATCTACACGCTTTTCCAAGCGGTCATGTGCCTCCTCTTCCTGATAGCGACGCATAATGGCACATCTCGACCTAGTGAGGCATGGAGGAAGGGAGAGCTGGGCATCAAGCTCCTAGCAACGATGCGTTGTTACGATAATGGTGCCGTTCGGTGTTTATGGATCATCAAGGTTGTTCCCACTGCTTCATATTCCATGATTCATACGAAACTAACTTGTACAAAGATGGTGATTAAACAGCTCTCTCACACCGTACAATTTGATGTTGACCGCATCGTTGCGAGCACTGAATGCGTATGCCCCTGCTCGAGATCCAGTTTGATACCAACAGAATCATTGGACCGCCTTCCATTACGGGACAGTTCAGACATTATTGCCGGAGCAAGTGGATACGCGACACCGGAAACGCCACACGATGCACGTTCTTATCCGTCGGTTTGGAATCGACCAGGCATGAATCGTCTCCTGGCCAACAACCAGGACTCACCACGGCATGATGCAGACTTCATTCTCGCAGAGGCGCAAGCTATCTCCTTGACATTGCCTATCGACAATCTCGAGTTATACACACCCGGGGAGGTCTGATCAGGGACAGAGGTGCTCTATTTTGCGGAAGAGATACTACATCAGCTTCTTTTGGCGCGGGTTACACGCAATGAAGATAACGTGTCAAATTGCCCGTCAACCACGCCTTTAGCCGCATGCTTGATGGCCGTCAGAGCTCCAACTCTGCCTGGTGTCTGTGGGTACACCTTTCTGTTTCCGTCTTGGACAGTTCTGTCGACTTCTAACGCTTCAAGTCACAGGACGGGCTTCATCATGCAAGTACACCTTAGGCCTGAAACGGCCCGTTTTCCCTACTTGGTGGCTGCTTCCAGTGCGGGTCTACCTTGCAGAGATCGAACCTTGATCCACGTTGACCTTGATCACAGAAACGGCATAACTGTAGGAGTGGCTGGCTGTACTAGTGACAGAGGAAAGCGCGAATTTTGTAATTCTTTTGGCGTCTTGGACTACGGATGTTGTGGAGGGCCACGGTTTGTTCATGATGTGTTTCGATTTATGTGATGGACCAAGTATAACTGTGAGGTGGCGGAGTCTGGCGAACACAACACAACTATCTGGTTCGATCTCATGACGGACGGAGACGCCGTTGTCTCAAGAAGTTTCTTCGTCGGCAGGCACAGGTGCAGCTCGGCAGGTGTCAGGCGTCGATCATGTCTATCATGTCTTTCAGCGGCTGAAATTTCTAGCGTGTTATTGGGACAATGAGGGACGGACCATATAGGGAAGAGGACATGGGGATCAACCAAATCAAAGCAAAGCAGATACGGGAATCAGTCCAGAACGCGGTGGCGGCGAGGCGGCGAGGCTGAAGAGCCCCTGACTCCTGACCCGTGACTCCTGATTCCTGACTGAATCCAGTCATTTCCCCTGGGACCAGCCAGACACACATAGACACACACGTACATGTACACGTCCGCACTGTCTTTCCTCATTGCTCATTGCTGCAAAATGCTGCAAATTCGAATTGCCTGGCGGTATCGCGAAGAAATCCACCTAATCTTCTCATCAATCCGTCAGCTCTAGCTCTCTAGCTAGGTAGATAGCTAGGCACTCGTACTCCATCTATATTTCCGTCTGCTGGGTTGTTGGTATCGTGTTCATCACCGCCCACAAAATGAAACCGAGACAATTCATGAAAATGGTTGCGGACATCCCCATGGTCGAATATCGTCTTTCCCATCCGACCAAACCCCAACCAAATCGACATATGCCGTTCATTTGACCCCGTTTGCCCCCCCCCCCCCCCCCACTGTCCTCTTCGCCTTTGATTTTTCCTCTTTAAACCCATATCTCCCAAAACGTATCAAGGAACAAACGTCTTCTCTAAAAAGGAGGTTTCTGGACCGGTGTGGTGGTCCAGAATTCCCTCTTTTCGCATATTCTCGGACCTTTATCCCTGCTGCTTGTGGCTACATCTCCTTCAAGAAGCCCACCTCGATGAGCTTCTCCGTCGGCACCTTCAGATTCGACATTTTGGTCCTCGTATTGTCCTTGATCCACAGGAACAGCGCCAAAACCGTCCGCCGGAAGTAATTCGTGCCGTGTTTGATGGTCAACTGCTCCTTGCCCATTATGTACATCACCTTGTATGCGAACGCGCGGTCCAACCGCGCAAGGGCTTCCGTCTGCTTTTCCGAGTCGTGGTTCTGCTGGTATACCTTTTGTGGGTCCGGAAACTTTTCGTCGGGATCTGTGCCCACGCCCGTTTCGCTGCTTGTCGTCGCGGCGTCTTCTACAGCCAGGTCATCACCCACTAGCACAGAATTGCCATTGAGTTGCGGTTTTGATTTGGCCTCGGAAAGGATGTACGCTCGGATCTGCTCATAGATGACAAAGGCCAGGTCGGGGGTGATGACTTCGTCGTTGTAGCCATATCTCACCACCAAACGGTAGCAGTGCGGGATAGCTAGTCTCGAGATTGTGTGTCGTTCTGACGGTGGCACGGAAGGCGTCTCCAACGGGCGGAGGTGGAAGAATACCGACACTTCAGGCATTGCGGTGAGTTTGATGGCGAATTGGCTGAAGACGATGGGAGTAGTTTCACCACCCTTGTCGAAGAAGATGCCAAAGCCGTTGATGGTGCTCAGGGCTGTGCCGTGAAATCTTTCGGTCAGATGTAGACCAATAGCCCCCATTCTGATGAAATGGGAGGTTGGGAACCGATCCCCTGCCTCAGAAGACCACTGTTGCTCCTTTCCGAAGCGCCAGAGCAGAAATACCGCGCCCAAAACAAACGCCAGTGTAAGAGTAAACCAGGCCCCGTCCGGTACCTTGGTGAGGGCTGAAGAAAGAAAGGTGCCGTCCATGCAAGCAATCGTCAGCCAAGGTAGCAAAACGAGATATGGACTGAAACGCCACACGAAGATGGCTGTCAACGAGACCATGCATGTGTCGAAGAATGTGACGAACATGACGCAAACACCATAGGCGTTTCCGAGAGAGGTCGTGTTATTGTAGATTGAGGCCACAAGGATTGTGCCAACCATGAGAAGCCAATTCGCAAGAGGGATGTAGAGCTGGCCGTGGAATATCTTTGACGTGTGTTTCACTGTAAGTTGCGGAAAATATGACAGTTTCATGACTTGATGGAGAAGCTGACTATCATCAGCCACGGATCGCCTCTCATGAAATTTGTGCACCTGCTCACCTGGAATGTCGCAGTTATAATAGCCTGCGATGCGACAATTGCGGCAAGAATAGCGATAATAAGGGACGGGTAAATGGTGCCCGGAGGTGCAGCTTCGAAGAATGCATTCGAATATGCTTCTGGATGGACACTGATATAAGCCGCTTGTCCGATGTAGGCCAGAAGGAGACATGGAAACGTATAGCATAGCCAACTGAGCTGAATCGCTCTACGGCTGAAGGCTCCCAGGTCCGCAAACAGCGCTTCGACCCCGGTAAAGGCCAGCAAAACCCCGCCCAGCATCCTCCATCCATGTTCGCCATGATGGATCAGAAATTCGAAGGCATAGCCAGGATTGAAAGCCCGAAAGACGGAAGCATCATAATTAACCAGGTTGTAAATTCCGAAAACGGCATTAAAGCCAAGCCATATTATGACGATGGGGGAGAAAGCAAATGTTATCTTGGTGATACCGAAAGGCTGAACGAGGAAGAGGAGGACGAGGATGGCGTCAGTGATTCCGATTATAGCACCTTTCGAGATGTTGGGATTGACCACCCGGGCACCCTGCACCGCTCCAAGAACGGACTGCGCGGGTGTGAGGACGCCGTCGGACAGAACCATAGAAACGGCAAAAACTCCCATGGTCTTGAGGATGCCTCGTGCCAACCGACTTGTTTCGAGACCTTTGCGCATGACACGTCCGGCGCTTTCGAGATCGCCCGATGCATGTCTCCTTATCCTTATCAGGGAAGCTTCCCTTGGATCGCGATTCGTGATATTCATATAGCGGCTGAGGAGAGAGTAGGTGCTGAACGTCCCTCCCTCGCCCTCATTATCTGCATGCAAGATGATGATAATGTATTTCACAGTCACCATCATGATAAGAGACCAGATGATCAGAGACAAGACGCCGACGAGGTCCTCATTCGATGGCGCAGAGGTAAAGGTCGACGAGTAGACGTAAAGAGGACTGGTACCAATGTCTCCGTAGATGACTCCAATCGACTGATAGGCGAGCCAGAGAAGCATCTTGCCACTGAATACCTATCATCGGATCAGCTGACTTGCTCTAAAGACAAACAGGAGGAACGGTACCTGCTTCTCCTTGAAGTCGCTTTCTTTTTGCAATCCGGGGTCTTCATCTCGCTGCAGTGACCTTGACCGATATAGGCTCAAGTCATGGGAAGACCTCCTCGATCGCATGTTGTAAATGCCATCGTCGTGGGTGTAGATCGAAGTCGAGTCGGCAAGCCGCCCTTCTTTGCCCTGTAGCTCATTTTTAGGATGAACCTCATCAGCAATACGGATAGTAGCCATTGAGATGAGCAGTATTGAGGGTCAATCTATACGAGAAAGTCGAATAAGAGCAAAAGAAGAAGAAAAACAGGGCCGGAGACTGCGAACAGGAAACAACGAAAGTGGGCAGCGAGCATGTCTCCTTAAGGCAGAGGGACAGTCGAGTCAAAAACATGGTGGGACATCACATCATGAACGCGTCCAAGTCTAGGGAGACCAGAATTGGCGAATGATCCAGTGGATTGATCATGATCGAGCATGTGATGAAGGACAGTTGGGCTGTCGAGCGTAGCTTTATCAGCTCAAGATTCGCCAGTTCCCTAAAGAATCCTTGCGGTGTAGCTCTCTCAGCAGCGGATATGCATCTCGGCGGCATCGGTCATGTAGCTAGGTTAGTCATGACACCATGAGAGGGGATACGGGCTTGCTTTCCCAAGGAAACGCAGCGCTGGCATGCGGTCAGGGGGAGAACCAGGGCATTGGCGCAAGTCCGAATTAGAATGTGAATGCATTTCTGTCTGCCGCTCTCCGCGAGCTATTAAGCACAGTCCTTCGGTGTGTAGACAGGGATCCTCGCCAGAAGGGCAAAGTGCGAGATAGCCAGGGGGGGATAGAGGGGATGAGGTGGCCTCGTCGGTGTTGTTGGAACTGTGTGGATGAGAACATGAGAATGTGAGGAACGCCTGCGCAGGTCTTGGCACCAAACTGCGCCGTTCCGTCTAAGCAGCTTCGAGTGATTGGGCCATTTCACTCTCATTGATATGAGAGATTTTCTGTCAAGTGGAGTCCCCCTTTCCACCTCATTCCTGCTGGCGAGACGGAACAAGCAACAGAAAGCTTATGTCGACTATGGATCAGGATGCAGTCTGGATCACTCTCACCCCGTGTCAAGCACCGCCCCTCTCCGTCCATCTCAAGACCATTTGGAACCCGAAGACAAGCAGCCGACGAGGGTGGACATGTCCACCTGTTGTTGTTAGGTAAAAAGTGACCTTTATCCATGTCTGTGAGCATGAGCGATTTCTCTCACTCTGGTCCGGTGAAATCGATGCAGTAAGGAAGCATACAAGAAGATACTTGTACCAAGATGAGGGAACCTTTGTTTGCTAGCAGGCTTTTCTTGCCCTTCCAGGTGCGTTCGCTTCGCATTTGCTCTCTGGGGTTTCTTCCATGGCGACAGCTCCACAGCCTCGTCCTCCCCCTTCCACCTCAGGCGCACACAGAACCGTCATCACAGTTTCCGTCATTGTAGCCATCCTTGGACTCATCGTCTTCTCGGCTATCTGGGTGAGACGCCACAGTCCAATCCAAACCCTCGATGAGCGACAGCTACTGGTTGAACTGCAACGCTCCGGGCTGCGGCGACGTCGACGACAACAAGAAACACAACGAGACAAGGGCATCGACATTGGCCTGCTCCAAACCATACCAATTATCAGATACAATGGTGATTCTGGCCAGCTGCGGCGGGCCAAGAGCTTGGACTTGGAACGGGGACACCTTTACCAGGATGCTCTGGGCTGGTCTTTGGAGCAGAGCCAACGAAACATCAAAGAAATGTATGCAGAAATGGTTGCGAGCGACAAACCCGATTCCAGAAAATTGAAAGACAAGATCCCCCGAAAACCTGGCTGCGAAGTCGAGGAGCCGGACTGTCCTATTTGCGCACAAGCATTTGTGGAGAATGAAATTCTTCGGATTCTTCCCTGCGGCCATCGACATCATCAGAGATGTGTTGACCGGTGGCTGCTAGGATACAGCGGGACATGTCCTGTGTGGTAAGTGGCCAACCAGGGTACTGCTCAGACATGTCTGCTCATATGTGTCTGCATAGTCGTGTACGCATGGATTCTTTCCCTCTTCAATCAGTCCAACCATCCGTTCTTCTAACAAAGCCTGAGCCAGCAGTGTTGATGGGGGAGGATCTCGAAGACCGCTGCCGCCACTGACCAGTTTGACAGTGCACCTGGACGGTATAGCCTGGTTATGTGCATTGTGAGCTTGTGCCTCGCTGTGGAGCGAATGATGTCGATGTGGTCCAAGTGTCCATCGCTGTGCTCCATTCACAACGACCCTTTGTCACTGACGCTCGTCGTCCATAGCACTTGCAATGCTGTATAGAATATCTATCTATGCTGTTTGTCTCTTTCCATTGGTATTCGTGGTTCTTGTCGTCCTAGGAAGCCCGATAGACACTGTCAGCCTGACCATATTGTTTCTTCGACCTGCGCTTTGCCGCAGTCACTTCGCTCGAATCCATTCTGATCAACTGCCCGCTATACTTTCCGTTGTTGATTCCCTTTACCGCTTGGCGCGAACATTAGGAAGATATTGTCCACGAATCTTCCTAGACAGTGACGCATCAGTCTCTTCCCACTTACCAACATTCCCATTCATCTCTTCTCTCTTCCTTACCCCTCGTCGTGCCCTGCGCAAGAGAGGCACCTTCGCGCGGTGCAGGGCGTAAGTACCCAGCCTAGCTGGGGAAACCGAGACCTCTCTATAGTTGCGAGACGCGACATCGTGGGAATCAATCTTCCGTCAGATCGACTTCGACGTCATCAGATGGAAAATGTCGCCGTCGAGCAGAGACTCTCTCGGATGAGAACGACAAACTACTTTCCCAAGTTCCTTGTCATGTTGACACATTCGACGCTCATTCTCGTTCCAAATTCCGACAACCCAAAGGCCTGCACCAGCAACTTGACGTTGCTTTCTGCGCATCCACGACGCGTGAGCAGACCCTCAGGCCAAATCACGTTGGAAATCGTCAAAACCAAACCAACTTCAACTATTCGCAACCACTCGACAATTTGTAACCACAGAGACCTTTTCGGCTCTTTGATTGCATTGCGCCATGGTAGGCTGTCTGAAACCCCCCAATGCACACTTCTGCTCACATAATTAGGAACTCTCACTCCAATAGCGACACATCAGCTGTTTCACCAGAGCTGTGCCAACTTGGCTGTAAAGGCACTTTACAAATCGATATCCATCAGCAGAGAGCTTGAGCTTGCGATGAGCTTACCTCCATAGAACATCATCGACATACCAGACTCTTATCTCAACGACGCTGAAGTCTTGCGCCGGCCAATGACGCGCAAGAAGAACCCTGCTGGTTGCGCAAGTCGCACTTGAAAAACGAAAAGCCCCTTCGCGTCCTTTGACGTGATGAAGAGAAAAAACATAACACACAACACACTCCGTGATTTCAGATCACCCGCACAAACCTCGTCCTCTCTGCTACTCCACTCTGCCACACCAGATTAGCCTTGCCTCGTCGTCTCAAGACACTACTTCTTGCCTTTCCAACAAGGGTTTTATTTTCCACCTCAACAAGATTCAGGCACACTTTGGCTTCAATCAAACATCACCGTCAACTGCTTACCCTACAGGGGTGAACACTAGAGAAATCAAATCACACAGCGCATTTGCGACACGATTTTTTTTCCTTCTTCTCTCTATTCACACAGAGACGTACGATCAGGCAGCAGACCCGACTGTCACGCCCGGTGTCTCCCTTTTATTGACGATGTCCATTGTCACGACATCATATCGTCACATCGTCCCAGCGTGCACACATACACAGTGCTGCCCATTTTTGGAGACAGAACCGGTGTCAGTCATCAAGCGGAGCAGAACTCAAACAGACAAAAAGGTGTGCAAACCTCATTATATAGAGCTTAATTGTCTTTCCCTCCCCCAACGAAAGAGCTTGCAACGTGCTTTGCCAGACAAACAAATTCCAACATTTTCCAGTGCTGAACAATCGGAAAACTTTCACATGTGCGCACACACACACACACACACACGCACACGACCCAAAGGCACGCATCTTCGCATCGATGCATCAGTGCATCATTGTATCATCGTTAGTGGTACCTCTTCTGCCCGACACGTTCGGACAAGGACAATACCACTCCTCTCTGAGGTGGAAGACTGGCCGGCCGGCCTGCTGTACGATGTCAACAACAACAACAACAATAACAAACAGAGCTCACACACGCGACCTGTGACCTGGGCTTTTCTTCATTCGAGCTTCATCTGAGCTTCATCTGGGATCTAGACAAACAAACAAATAACCCAGTTTCGACAACGACAACAGCAACCGAGCCGTCCATCATCATAATCAACACATGGGGCCCCAACCTTCTCAATTTGCCAACCGCTAGATCTCTCGACGTGCATGCCCAAAACAAACCCCTCTCGAAAGGGATAGGCGAGCCTACGAGCGAGGAACTTTGACGGCAGGAGAACGGGGGCAAGCAAGCCAAAAAAGCGAGGGTGGGAGTGTTGATCGAGGACCTTGACCGTTCTTCTGTTTCCTCTTTCTTTATTCTCTTCCCTTTTTCCTCTTTTCCGCCCGAGAGAGGGAGAGAGATGGGGTGAAAGGGAGGAGGAGCAGACAACAATATGGAAGCCCTAAGTGAAGGAAAATCCTGTACCCTAACAAACGAGGTCTTCGTGTTACACTGAGCACAACAACTACCAAAAAAGAATTGTATGGATATCAACCAGACTCTATCTTCTCTTCACTCCCCGTCCGGACCAATTGCTGGCAGCAATAGTCATGTCCTACTAAGTCCTTGATTACCCACCCTGTTTGTTTTTCTCCCCCCCTCCCCTTTCCTTTCCTCCTTAGTGCTCCTGGTTCACCTCTAGCTTAGGCATCCATCTCTTGGGAACTCGGCGTCGAGAAATTCTGCTCGGTCACGCACGGTGTTGCGGCTATGCAACAGCGCCCAACCTGTTTGTTTTCGCGCACGCCCTGTTCCGGGCCTCGAATTCGGGTCATGAATAGGGCCGCAGGTTCTTTCTGCAGGTAGTGACGGATCCTCAGCCTTGCAACCGTCCTGAACAGCCTCCTTGTAAGTCGCTGGTTGGCTCAGGCACAGGCTAGTTGGCATGTACAGACACCCCCTTCGCACACCGCCTTTTCCCAGCGCCCGATTTGTATGCGAACGCCCGACCACGTCAACTTTTGGCAGAAATCCACAGAAGCTGGAGTGATGACGGACTTGGGAATGAACCACCTGACAGACAGACAAGACAGACGAACAAGCAAACAGACAGAACGTGCCGTCCCGTTTGCGCATCTCGCGTCAATGAAAGGCAAGACTAGGCCGGGCCGACCCATGCGTTGTTCGCCCATGCCTGATTCGCTCTTCGGCTCCCCCAAAACATGGGCTTCTCAATCAGGCAATTCCCGCAGTTCCCAGTGACAAAATGTTGAAGAGAGAGAAAAAAAAAGAGGAGAGGGCTCCACCTGTTCGCACCACAGTTCGCATCTGTTCCCGGGGCGGGAAAGCTAAATTAACGCGCCCAATCAATGCAATGCCTTATCTCAACCTCAGCCCTGCACTTGAAAGAGGCGCTGAGAACTGGTACTCGTGTTATATAGCAGCGCATAGAGTTTGGGAGGTGGTGACCCACGTTGGTGAGGCGATGAGAAGGAAATGACGCTGGCTCGGAGTAATGGGGGGCAAGGGGGGAGCGCCGATGAAGTGTAGCCACTCCATCGAGACCGGTCTAGCGGATGCTAAGGATTGGAGTCGGGTCAGTGAGCAAGTATGGACTCGTTATTGGTATCACTAATTATTAGGCAGTTCGTCCGAGAATGAGATTTAGCCCTGCAAATCGCTTACATTGCCTTTGTGAAAAGCCGAAGACCAGCAAAAACCTCTGCTGCTCAGATCACCCCAACCGCTACGAGTTTTGCGTCCCATGGTTTCTTCGACTCTACTTGTAGTTTTGGACAATATTGCCAGAGACTTAGCATCCTCGCCATGCTGCTCGATGATTTCATTACCACAATTTACTTCGTCAAGACTGGTCCCGGCACCTGACGCTTTATCTCACCCCACAGTCAACGACCGCAGTGCGAATGCTAAAGATTACGGTGCCTTGAGGTTTGGGCACGTATACCAAGTATGATGAAAGAACCCAAGGTAAAGATGGCATTCGAGGAATACGGACCAGTGGTCAAAGTCGTTTGCACAGGAGAGAAACAAAAAACACCAATTGCTTTGCCATTGCTAACTAAAAGAGTGGCTGTGTCCAGAGTCCGTTCTCGTGGCAGGATCGATGCAGGCTCTCGCTTCCCACACGGGCTGTGTACCATCATCATCATCATCTCATCATTATTGCAGAAAAAGAAAGGCACCATGAGCATTTCTCGCCAAAGCCACAGGTCCGTTGTCCACCCATGAATCATTCCTGGCCTCTGCCGCAACTCGTCGAACCCGTCACGCGTCCAGCTCGTTTTCGTTGCGTCTCGAACCCGTCGTCCTAGCACGAATTCCCATTAGAATTTCCCACAAAGACGACCAGAACAGCTGCAAAGGCAGAAGACGCCACGAAACACTCGGCTCGTTTGGGTTTGGCAACCAATGAGAACACTGTGGAAAAGAGAAGAGTGCACGCTATAATAACCGCCATCCTCGTCATGGAATCATCCAGGAGATATATTCCCACAGCGGCAATGGTTGGGAGCACCGAGGCTAAAATGGTCGACAGAGTGTCGATGGCGTTGGTGATATAGCTGTCAGGATAGTTGATGATGTGTTTGTGTTTTCCTGCACCTGCCCACGCCTCGGTCACCGAGAGGGGGTCATGGAGTCTGTGGCCTATGTGTTTGTGGTAGACAGATTTCACCATCTTATCGATGAATCTTGAGAGAGCGTCTCTATCAGTGTACAATCCGGCCACCGATGTCAGGTCCTTAATGTTTTCCTCGTCCCATGTCTCGTACTCATGAGCTGTGAGAAACAGTTCTCCACAGCCGTCTGGCTCTTTACAGCCCTTTGGCTCTTTACAGCCGTCCCGCTTCTCGAGCAACTCGTGAAGCGTGGCCAAGTCGGACTTGTTCACAGGAGCCAGTCGACAGAGGGAGGCAAATTGCAGAAGGGCAGTGTCTGGTAGGTAAGCACCAAGGATGTCAACACAAATTCTTCCCGAGACGGGCCACGGATGGAGACGCTAAGGGGGAGGTTTACGCACTGTACTCCTTGAGCAGCTTTCGCATCTCGAGAGTTCTGGTCCACTGAAGACCAGTACGAGGATGCTCGTGTGGGCCTTTCAGAGCCGAGATGTCGTACTCGAACTCTTTTCTCAGCGGGTCGCCGGAGTTGCGGTCGTCCCTGATGGCTACCAGCAGGTCATGCTCCAAATTCACAATCTCAGCCTGTTGGCAGAGCAAGTCCCTGGCATTCAAGATGAGAAACCTTCGGAAGATGCAAAGCTCCTGATAAGAGCCCATCAGACCTGCAAGCTCATTGTAGCCGTCCATTTTCGTTGCCTCCATGTTGGACCGTACTTGAGATAGAAGGGTGATATCCTACAACAACAGCCCTGATCGGAGGCAGACATGGGAAGAGCGCAGCGCAGAGGTGCAGAATGAGGCTCACGACACCCCTTCACCGCATGCAGTGCTGAGTTGGCAATCCGGCTGCATGGTGTGCCCAAACCACGGAGCAGACCAGTGACAGAGGCTGATGGGTCATAGTGTCACAGACTACTTGCTGCAGCCTGCGACGAATGAGTTGCGACCAGAGAAAGAGACAGGAGCAGCAGGGAGGGTTCAGGGTTAGGAGCCAGCCATCCGCGAACCCCAGACACTCTCAGATGGCGGTTTGCTGCGACCACCAATGGCAGCTTTCCGACCCAGGTAAAGGCGGCAGCACATGGCTGCGTGATAGCTGTGACGGTGTTGGGGTTGCGAGAGTGGTTTGCTCAACTGACTTCAGGGGAAGGAGATGGGGGGCCTCCGAGACAAACATCTCCAAAAAGCATAAAAAGCAGCCCACGTTGCTCACGGCGAACACTCTCTTTCTTTTCTTCGCTCGATCTTTCTTTCTCACGTTTCTTGTGACCATTCCTTTTCCGACCCACGAAGAATCGCCCTCGGATTGGGGGGCGCCAATTTGATCCGCAGGCGAGGCTAATACACCGAGAACACACCTGATTGACTGTTTCCGGCAGTTCGCTACTGAAAGAAGCCTTACCCGTAACAGCACCAACCCCGACCATGCCCACATATTTGAACAGTCCGACATCCATCTTCGACTTTCTCTTCGATCCTCCCTGTCTGTTTGTATCTTGACAAGTCCTGGGACAAGGAAAAAACCCCCGAAGATCTGCAGAAATCCTGCCTTTCCGAGTGGAAAGTTGATGGCAAACCGCCAACCGTGACAAAGTGGATCATACGGGGAGCTGTTCAAGGCGGGTGAAGTTCGGGCGAATTTGGTGGTACAGAAAGAAATCATGGCTCTGTCAACCACATCAATGGCCTACCAGCCCAGGAAGAATCTTCGAACGACTTCGGGCAGAGACCCAGCAGCATCTCGACGGCGCGGAATGAATGTCCGAAATACTCGAGTTCTTCTGACGGGTGCGATATCTGTCTGGTCGGAGAGGGAAACATGCGTTGGATGGCATGCTCGTGCACGGCTTCGGATCAGCTGACTGCCACCTGATGAGCCTGAATGTTGCCGTGCAACCCCCACGGACCGTCGTTTCAGACTTGAGGAAGCTGCTGGTGGGCTGCCCTACTTGTGCACTGGTGGATCGCTCTTTCGCAAAGCAGGTAAGGATCAAGGAGCTAGCAGGGTTCCACCAACGCCTACGAGTTCTCCTCACGCCGTGAAGTCGTTCCACGCGACCAAACGCGTCTGCTATCACGCACGCTACGCCGAGATCAACACATTCGCGAGCCTTGGACACGACGCCGCAACAGTCTTACAAAACTCAATGCCAGAGCACCAGAGCACCGACGACACGGTTCAGCGGTCTTTGAATCACATGACGAAGCCACCCCTGACTTGTGCGGACATCTGTGAATTTGGGTCTGCCTGACACTCGACCGCCGAGTCCGCCTGAAGCGACAAGCCCAAAGGCCTGGACTCCTCCGCCTGCAGTATCCCTGTAAGGGGCTATTCATCTGCGCAGGATATTCTTCCCCATGAACACACAATCCTGTGGCTTTCCCAGCAGTCTTCGAGGTTGGAGATGGAGGCAATGTATCCAAGTTTACCCCCTTCAGCGCGCTTCTGCACTAATCTCGGCGCCGTCCAAGGGTCACCACAGAGCTCAGATCCGTGAATAAACACGAGTGGGCTTTGGTGGTGCTTTACGAGGTACCGAGTACCGCTAACCCGGTACATGGGTCAGAATCGCAGTCGTTGAAGCCCGCCCCCCTTTTTCTTTTGTTGTGATGTCTATTGCACGTGCACCTTTCTTTCCTCCTGTGTCCTCGTGCTGTAACTGCTTGTCGAAAGCTCGTCAATATCACTCTTTGATTCGTTTCTTTGGAATCCTTTTGGAGGGGGAAAGCTAAGATCTCTTTCATTTCTCTCCTTCCCTACGAGAACGATTGGCGTCCAACCTGTGACCATCTTCCAAAAAAAAAAAAAACCGTCACACTCATGGCTGTGAATATCCACTTCCACTGCAGCCAAAGCAGCCAGCCAGCGGTCACCGTGAATATCTTTCCTCCCAATCATGAAAACGATCAACGAACGCCCACGCAGCTGCCCACACAGTTGATTTTCGACATGCATCGTCCTGATGACCCTCCCCAAAGACACGGCGTCAGAGAAAATTCCCACCCTCCCTCGCTGCCACCACCAACCGAGAGTGACATTAATGCCACCACAAAAACTCCAGGGGGTGTTAGAGGTGTGTTGAAACGAGGTCTTACATCTGCAAAATGGAAGCAATGGCATAAAGGAGATCCCCGTCTGAGCTTGAAAAGGCGTTTGATGGGCGGAATTTTCTACCAATCACAAGTGAAAAGGACGGTCGATAGACGTGGTGGTGGCTGCAGCAGGGAGAATAGGTCCCACAAGGCTGCAGGGCAAAATTTCAGAGGTAGTGGTCAGGTTTCTTCTGCCTGTCCTCCAAAATCGAGCGACTGCTGCTTCCCTGCGTCGAATCGTCAACAACCCACACCGGAGAGCGATGGTGTGGATGGTGCAGGTCCCAACTGTGTTGTTCCAGCCGTACTCCCTGTGCGAGAACCATTGATTGCGGGCAACAACCCCCGGGTGCGTGAGTACAGAAGCCTCGAGCTGATTGTGCAGATGCGCAATGGCAAGGTAGATTACTTCTTCGCGACCATGGACACCGGCGCCGACCTCAACATGATGACTGCGACTGCGGCGGCTGAGCTGGGGTATGAGCCCGGCGCGGAAAAGAGGGGCACGATTGTAGGAGGCATCGAAGAGCATGTAGCTGTCTCGATGGGGACGGTCCAGATCCCGTTCTGGCTCCGGTGTGATAGCAATCAACGATCGGCCGAGTTCCACATTGTGCATGACCTTGCTGGCCACCGAGCACTCCTGAGTGTGCAGCTGACCATGAAGCTGGGTCATCTTCCTCGACCTCAATGTGAGGCATGCGACAATGCTGTGCTCGGCAGCGCCTCGTCCTGACCGGTGTAAGGAGGATGGAAACTCCTATCCTGGTGGAGGGCGCCTGTTCTGTTCTTGTTCGACTGTCTGGGTCAGTGACGTGGCAAGGGAGGGCGGAGGAGCCAAAAAACTGTTGAAAAAAAAAGGAAGGCTTCAAACGGGGCGTTTTGGGCTCGCTGTACAAATGAGGAGTGAACGTAGAAATAGATAGACTTCTGATTCGAAAAAGGGTTCTCACCGATACTTTTTGTATGAGACTCCCCAGACACATGACGGCCGCATCTATTGGCTGACATCTCCCTGCTTCAAGGCCATACAGACCAATGGTGCCCAGAACCCGACCTCCCTTGGAGGGTAAAGGGCTTAATTGCCTTTGCTGCGAGGCGTGGTCGTGGCTGAATAGACCTGGTAGTGTTAGGCACGTATGATGACCACCTGCACAGCACTTTGGTGCCTTGGTGCATCAATCTGCTCCCGTGCGCACAACTGGATGGATGTGTCCGTAGAGGTCCATCTTCTGGTTGCCTTGTCCCTATGGAGTTCTTGTTTCCCTGCAGCAGCGGTCAAACGAAAGGGGGGTGCTCAGCCTCAAGAGCAGTTTCTATAGATCCCCTATAATTGCTGCTAGCCGCCACTCGACTGCATGTGAAAGAGGAAGGGGGAAAAAGCCAAACAGATTGAATAGTCCCCACCATGGATACACCAGGAATACCAGCTGAAAACCGTGAGAGTATTCTCAAAGACGATGGCGAACAGCAGCAGCAGCAGCAGCGAGAGTACCCTTTCGAGAATCGTGAGGACGTCATGATCGTCAACAGTGTCGGGAAGTGGCAATCTCTGCTTGCATCGGTAGATTGTGACCTGCCTCGTCACCGAATCGATCTGGGGACCTTGAGACGAGTCTACGGCCACCAAGTGACGTTCACTCCAGATGAACACTCTCACCCGGGTTTCCCTGGCAGCTGCATCGGCACGATCACGTTGAGATGCAATTCGAAGGACAGTCCCGATGGCTTCAAGGGGGAATTCTGCATAGTTAGCAGCGACGACCGGGGTGTGATCCTGACCAGGTCATTGAGACAACGTCCTTGGCAGAACGCCCTCCCTGTCGCAAACAAGAGTGACCTGAGCACCAAAGGTAAGCTTCCAGCTCACTCTCGTTGTGGTTCTTGCTTGCTTGCTGTTTTGGGGATCCGCTTCCACCGTTACTTACACTTGTGGAACAGAAAAACAGCGACAGAAGGAAGAGGCCAAAAAAGAGGCCAAGCGGAGAGAGAAGGAGAAGAGCAAGAAGAAAGAAGAGGACCGGCACGAGAAGGACAAAAAGATAAGAGGAGAGTCTTCGAAGTAGCCACCCGTATCCTGAGAGGGATGGCAGACATACCCTTCCTTTTTCTTTTTCTTTTGCGTGGGTGCTGGGACTCTTTTTGGAGGATGGGAAGAGGCCAGAGGAGGGGGGAGGAGGGATAGAAAAGGCAAACCAGGTTTTTATGACTATTTCTTCTTCTTCTTTCTTACACGACGGGGTTGTAATGCCCTGGGAGCATCAAGAGCGTAATATGGGGAGTAAGAACTCCCGGTCAACATGGCGGTGAGGAGAAAAGAAGACTATGGCTCTTCTCTTTTTGTTTGGGAAGTCACGTGTCGCTAGTTCTCAGTCGATTCGCAGGAATAACAAGAGCAAATTTCCTTTACAATGATTCAATATGTCAGGTCATTCAAAGAGAAGGGGGGGGGGGGGGGGGGAACACAATGAATGCGCTCCTGTGACAAGAGAAAGAAGGCTTTGCGCCTTCCCAGGGGTTTTCAGCCTCGCTGCCTCGTCACATTTTCTCGGGTCCACAATTGAAATTAAGCAAAAGAGGCAGTTCCCGCGGCTTCCCGCTTCCGCGTCCAACTTTCCAACTGCCAGAAGCTAATAATCGATGGGTTGAACAATGGTCTGGTCTCGCTTTGATATCGAACGTGAGTGCGCGCACAGGGGGGAGGGGAGTCCCTTTTTAGGGAGGGGGGCTGACTGACTGAATGATTGACCGACCTATTCGTCCCAGGGGCCAGAAGAAGTCGCTCATCCTCATCCTCATCCTCATCTTGTCCCAGGTGCCTGCCCACACAACTACCGAAATAAGGGTCCCGGATCAACATGCCCAAGTGTGCTCTCTCCGGGGGACCTTCAGGCCCTACGCATGCTGGGCCCTTGCACCTGGATGTAACCCCAGAACTTACACCCTGGAGGTTATTTTCCGTGCCGTGATTGATACCTTCCTCTCTACCGGGTACCACGACACGAACCCAATAGTAAGCTTGTATAGGCTTCCCCCCTCCCCGCAAAACCCCCCCTTGGAGTGTCCAAAACGCTGCTCATCTTTTTCTTTCGCAACACCCAGAACTCTAGATGGTCAGAGAAACTCCATAAGATGTGCATCCGTGATTACAGGGTCTCTTTGGGCCAGCTCTTCTTTTTGGGTGCTCCGTTTGCCCCCAAAAGAGAGAGGATTGGATTTGTATCGTTAGAAGGTTGAGTAGGTCTGGTGTAGGACAAGAGACACGCTCTACCGACCGTCTGGACCTTGTAACATCCCCCCACCAAAGAGATAAAAAGTTGGATGGGAGGACGAAAGAAAGGCCTGGAATAGATGTGTGTCGAAGGCGGTCATAGATATACCGCTTGAAACTTGGGAAGGACGTGGCGATGGCAGTGGCAGCAGAGATTGAAAACGATGATGAAAGTGAATCTCTACCAATACAGAAGCTTATGAAGTTCTATCCATCTGCAACTGTCCTCGTCAGAAGAGCAAGAAAAACCTCTCTAGCACTCCCTTTGCTGGGACTGATGGAGAATCTGACAAGAGCAGAGGAGAGTAGAGCAACAAGCAAGAAAGATTGTCCAAAACTTCCTGTGTCCAAACTAAAATCCACCTCTTTACCACCACCACCACCACCTCTTCCTCTTCTTGTTTTTGGTGTCGACACAACCCCTCAAAATACCCTCTCTTCAACACTTTCAGTCTGTGTTGTTCTCGATAAAAACAATTAGCACAGCGGTGAAGGTAGCCGTGGCGACAAACGAATCGATCCTGCGTGGCACCCCGACGCAAGCCAGCGCGAGGCTGAAGAGGAAGCTCAACCCGACGATGAGGCCCAGGCGCTTGGACTCGCTGTCGACAAAGAACAAGACGACGGCCGAGAGCGTCACGAAGATGGGCGCGAGGATCGTGGTGACGCCGGTGACGACTCTCGCAATGAGTGATCGTGGGTACTGGCCCAGCTTGCTCGGCACGGCCGGTGCCCAATCCTCATCGACGGGTTTTGGGGGAGAGAGTTTGTGGCCAAAGTACTTGTGCCAGACATCTGTGATGCACCACTCCAGCCACGACGAGAGCGGGTCTCTGTCCTCCTGCCGATCCGTCAGGGATGTGAGATCGTACTGCTTTTTCTCGCTCCAGATCCGCTGCTCGCGGCCGCGGAGGAACCTGTTGCCCCCTTGCGCGCTCATTTGGGCCTCTCGGAGGCGCTTGAGGCTGGGTTCGTGGACGGGAGGGAGGTGGCCGAGCTGGCGGTTTTGGAGGAGCAATTCATCTTTTGAGCCGCAAGACAACAGCTCCCAGAAAAAAAGTCAGCAGGACCCGAGCAAAAAACATACAGGGAAAAGTAGTTTGATTTGAAACGGGGGATCAACAAAAACCACATGCTGTAGTTTGGGAGGAGACGGCAAATCTCTCGCATCAACTCCCTCTGTAATGTTGAACCCTCGGTCTCGCCATTGGATCTCAGCATGGCATCGAAGCTGTACGAGAATTGCCTTCGTTCCGGGTCGAGGGAGTTCTGGTCATGTTTGATCAAGGAGACGAGACGACCCTCCTTCTGATTTAGTTCACTCTGGAGCAACAACAGGGCGCGGTAGTTTAGGATGGTGAATTTCCGGAAAATGACAGCTTCGGGGTTGGTAGCCATGTCTGAGCACATAGCGTCGTACCCATTCATGTTGAACTCTTATCGTTGAGCAAACGGTATACACGGGCGAGACATGGCCGCAGAGGAGCCCGTTGAATATGAGGGCCGCCATCACATCAGGGGCACAGCCGGGTTACAGTTGGCAGAGTCAGCCTCATTGTTCTCCTGTGCTGTTCCCTGAATGTTGCTGCCCGACATGATGCAGACATTGCCCAAGATGGATTGCAGGCCAAGGACGAGGGTAGAGTGAGGGAGGAAGAGGCAGCTGACAAGGACAAAGGAGCCGGTGTCCGAGCGGGCCAAGCAAAGTTCATGTAAGACAAGCCGTTGTGGGTGGACTTGTTACAGTCGAGAGGATCGCAGCACGAACCAAGTGTTCGCATGAAGACGCCCCGACTGCATGCAAATAGTGGCCTAGAGGGTGCATTGGCTGCATGTCTGCAAGTCAAATTCAAAGACCATTGTGCCATCGCTTGGTTAGTGGTACACCATCCAGAGCGAGTGTGTTGTTTGATAGGGCGGGATGCACGCGATGATCGTGATTGAACAATGACTCTGCAGACGCCACGCTCAGAGGTCCAGGGATGTTCCCTACTGAGTGGTAGAAGCACTGGCAGCATATAAGAGGTCGGCTCGTCCCATTGCGTCTCCCTCCCGTAACCTTGCTCAAAACTTTTTTCTCCCCTACCCTCCACCTCGAACCCACACTGGACCACTGTCGGATACTGCCCTTTTCAATATCTTTCACCTCTGTGCCGTTGCATCGACCATGTGGACCAATTGAGCCGGGGCTTTTCCTCTCCAGCAGCAATTCCTGCAGGCCGCGGCGCTTAACCGCACCGCTAGTTTTCGATGATTGGACACATTCTTCGCCTAACAGCTCGGATTGGGGCTTGACAGCTCGGGCTCAGCGAGGAAGCCGAGAAAAGGCACACGCGAGCCCGGTCGAGTCGACTTCAATTTCGGCGAGACAAGTAGGATTGCCTGAGTTTTAAGTAAGGAGCAGATATGCATTGCCGGTTCCCCTATATCTTCTGTTTTCTGTCTTTGGGGATTGTAACCTTTTTTTTTTTTTTTTTCTTAAAGTTTTCAAGTCGCAGAAAGAGAAGCAAGGTCGAGTCAGATGCAATTCACGTGACGCACATCGGGGACATGGCAAAACCCGTCAATATCATATGCATCTCGAAAATGCAAATCACACCGCAACGAAGACTTCAAGTGAGCTGCATGGTGTCGCATCGACCCGGACAGCATACGAAGGCCCGTCCCTTGTGTTCGTGCGTCTGGTCAAACGACCGAGAAACTGGTCACCGAGTCAATCTCACGCTGCGATATGGTGTGCATCCGAGGGCCATCATAAGTTCACCAAGATCTGTTTGATGAAATTCCTTTCGACCTCTTACCTGTTGTGCTGGATGCGCGGTCATCTTTCTGCTCATCATTGCGGCAATGGATGTTGACTCTCGCTGACTTTTTGTTTCGAGGTAGGAAGAACAGTTGTGGCCTATCAACAACACCTAACGTTGGCCCCAACGGGCTAATCTCACGCTAAACAGCACACCGTCGGCAGCGCGACTGGGACCCAGTAACCTCTGGGGTCCGATGGAGCCCTGGATCATGGGTCCCAGGCCCTAGGCACTAAGCCCAGCCCTGGCAATCGTGTTGGGGCTTGTCATGAAATGTCCTCGCGAGTTGCGACGTCCTCAGAGACCAGCAGCGACATGTTACGAACACTTTGCAAAGCACCTGGACAGACTCCTGTGCTCCTTTTCCACCATGAGACTTTCCACCGCGGCAGGGTTTCTTGTCTCCGTTGGAACCAAAGCCTTTGCTATGGGCTCACACATGCCTTTCCCCTGAATCCGAACCTGGACCATGGGGTTTGGAGTACAATGCGTTTGTTGTGTGGTGAGGGTTTACTGATGGCCCTCTACGCCCGCCTGCATGACACGGTCAGACCAGCGGTGCTGTTTCTCTCCCGCGCAGCTCTTAGGCACTGGGGGAGCCAACCCGTCGCCCTCGCTCCGCCGGGCCTCCCCCATTCCGGTGCAGCGACGACTACTTCCCTGTTGACCTGCTCAACAAGGCTCCTACTTGTGTCTCTTCCCTCGGCCGTCCCATTCATTGGTTGTGTGGTGGGCCATCCAGCCAGCCAGCCAGCCAATTCTGGCAGTCTGCTAACCGTCTTTTCGGATTTTCTGCTGCGCACATTTGCCCTCGCTCTTTTTGGTGGCCACCTTGTCGTATGCCATAATTGCGAACTTGTATTCTCGCTTCTTCATCGTACCGCTTCTATGTTCGAGTTTCTCTCCCCTCTTTGCACACTCTTCTTCAACGTGATTTGCACTGCAAAGAAGGCCAGATTGGATTGGCCACGCCTCTTGAATCTACCTCCCTCGTTTCCAAATCACCTCGCTCGACCTTGATACCCGTACCCTGGCCCCCTCGGAAAAGGAAGGAAAGGGAATCATCAGCCCCCCTTTACAGAGCCGCTCTCATTGTCCACGGGCACACGCGAAGACTCCTTCAACCGACACAAAGAATTTCCACACACACAGAAAAAAGGGGGAACAAGTTGCGTCCACCAAACTCCTCTCTCCAATGTCCTACAGCGGGTTCTATCAAGATACAGGAGAAGACCAGAAAGGGATACCAGCCTACATACAAAATGAAAATACCAGAGAGCGTTGTGATGCTATCGGATTGCAACCTGACGACCTTAGAGTATTGTCGCGAATAACTGAGCAATTATGTCGTTCTTCGGGTTGTAAACAACCAATCAGTGTGGATGAAGTATTGGAATGGATCTCAAATAGGATCATGGAAGAGACTTGCGGCAAGCCACAACAAGGAATGGCTGCATATCAGGAGGTTGTGAGCGACTTATCCTGCCGGCGCAATTACAACAGCCACACCGATGCTGAATCTTCGTGTACAGCCTCTTCAGTCGTGTCTGCGGAGAATCTATACCGTGTGGCCTCCGAGGCGCAGACGCGTGTCAAGCAGGAATTCGAGCCTGCAACCATCCCTGCGTCTGCCGCGAGTGCTAGCGCTACCAGCTTCGCTTTGCACTCTCATCAACTCTTGGGCTGGAAGACCAGTGAGGATCAACCCCGGGTACCACTTTTCTGCATCAACGCGCAAGGATGGGACTGTCCCTTGACTACGCTGCTGGACACAGGAGCCAATGTCACAGTGGCCCGATTTTCGGTTGCGCAGCGTGGAAATATGCGCATTTTCCCGCTGGATCGCCCTGTGCCGCTGCTCAAGTTCGACGGGGAAGAGAAATCCAGTCACCAATATGCGTGGGTTCTTCTGCGTATGCAGTGTAGACCACATAGACCTCGGTGGGCCAGGGTTTATCTCCTGGAAGACAAATATCTCCCCTTTGCTGATGCTCATTTGGGCTACCGAAATGCTGTAGAGCTCGGGCTGCAAGTCTGTTTGAGGGAGGATTGACAGAGCGATGCCAGAGATAACCGGTCAAGGAGGATATCCACTGACAGAGTGCCATCTTTGCATCTTGGACATAGCCTCAGCCTCATTCTTTCGTGAATTCGCAGGGGTCGGCTCCAGTTGATTTCTGGTTCAGTGCACACCATCAGAAAGCGAGAACGCTCCAATAAAAGGATTAACTCAAGACTTTGCCCTCACCGACAATATCTGCCTAGATTTTCACTGTCCATAGCTGGCCGCAGAATGGGCCCCCCTTCTTTTGAAAGTGAAGGACGAAAAGACCTTGTGATGGTCAATGGACAAGGATGGTTGACCGCTTCGAACAGCTCATTGATGCCTAAGGTCAACAGCCAGGGCACGTGCATACGTGAGAGCTACGTGCCCGAATCCTGTCTCGAGTCGCATCGCGCCCTGCTGCCGAGCAATCTGTAGTTGAGCAGGGCTTTTTACTGAGTGGCTGCATTGTTGGAGGAAAAGCCGATGTTGTGCTGTCCACCTTGGAAATGGAGGCAGGCGGTGACGGAAGAGAGGGGCCTGGGGTATATAAAGACTGACGGACCTGTGTTTGTGTTGTCAAATCTCTCTTCTTCATATTTCAGCCATCCTTTCCAAGAGTTCCATATTGATTGGTGCAGAGTCTTGCACAGACCGTTCTCAGATCATGAATTACTTTTTTTCCAATGACGCTGGTAGTCTTCAAGACGAGCCCATTCTAGAAGTCTACGCGCGCTCTCAGGGGAACAGAGGACTTCGGCCATTGCCAGTGGTGCGTGACGAGAATGCCGACTGCTGCACCATCACGTCTGCTCTTTACAACACCTACCGATTGGACTTGACTTCGTACCCACCGGAGGATGACTATCCATGCCATCACGCATCCCACAGCGCAAGAGTCGGGCTGTACCTCAACCGAGGTATGATCACATACCCGGTCGCCTTCTGTGTACTTGAGGGCAGCGAGATGGTCGCAGTCATGACTGGAAAAGAAAGCTGCTGGTCAAAGCAGGTGACAGGCAACCGCATAGCCGCCATTGTCTCGTTGAGGTCCAAAGGTGAGCAGCCGATTGGACATGTCCTCATGGAAATGACCCATAATAATGTTTTCCCTAGAAGAATTAGAAGAGTTGGAGCGCAAGCAGGCAGCAGACTTTGAGATAATGTTGAGAGAATGTGAAGAAGAGAGCCAGCGTGAGGCAGCAGAGTTTCGGGCCATGGACGAGAGAGACGCGGCGCTCCAACGGCAACGTCAACAAGCTCAGCAGGCTCAGGCTCAACAATCTCAGGCTCAGCGGGCTCAGGCTCAACAAGCTCAGGCTCAGCAAACCCAAGCTCACCGGCGTGCGCAGTAGACAGCCCGTTGTGACGGGTGCGATAACTGCTGAAGGAGGATCAAGCGATGTTGCGGTGTGCTTTGGTGCTTGGACCAAACCGGCGACTTGGCCATTCCATGCGTATCTGATTTTTTTTCTTTCTTCGAGCCAGAAATAGGCTGGAGTCTCCTGGCAAAATTGCGTGTTGTATCGTGAGGGATACCACCTCTAGCAGGTATTCGTCTCTGTCGAATACCTCTCCTAGGAGCCTCGTCTACTTTGAATCGGAATGTCCTTGTTTTCTGTTTTTTGCCCTTCTCCTTGTACACCGCCCATGCGAGCCCTTGGGACCCGACTCGTCTGCACATCCCATGTATGTATGTACGTACAGACAGGTATTTGTGTAGGTAGGTAGGCCTTGAAAGGGGGCGGTCAGCCTCGTCAACCGTCAACGCTGATTGATTCGATTCAGCTTGGAACGGAGACGGTCGAAAGGTCGGATTGGATTTCGGGAGCTCGAGATGGTGTGGAGATTTGGGAGGGTGTCGAGCCAAGTCGATTCGATTCGGCGAAAAACAAAACCCCACACAACATGGGCCCTCGTTGTCGTACTTCATACACTTGAGAGCGATCTTGATAGGTATGGCGAGCTGTAGAGTATTAGATGCCTGATTAGATGATTGACGACGAAGAAGACGACGGAGAGGATGATGGGAAGTTAAAACGGAAGGTGTAGAGGAGACTCGAGGTGCAAGTGTGAGTGAGTGTGAGAGAGACACAAACACAGACAGAAGGAGAAAGAAAGGCAGGCAGGCAGGCAGGCAGTCAATCAGTCAGTCAATGTCGCCGCAGTTTGACGAGTGCCATATATTTTGTCCCTTATCCCCTTATACTTGACTTCTCCTTATGTTGTCAATCATACTCTTTTTCTTTCGGGCCGTGATGAGATATGCACGCTAATCATCATATCACAAAAGTCTCTCGACAGAGTATGATTGACGGTGAAAAAAAATTCTCGAGGGTATCAACCATATACTTTTCTTCACACAGACAGAACAGATTCATTTCTCCAGATAACCAGGACCCCTTTTTTTCGATCCGACCCGAGAGTCGTCCGTGTGGTGCTTGTGATCAGAGCACTCCTTAACCCTTCCCAGGATCAATACCTCCATTACGCCGTCGCTCAATGCAAAATGCCATTCAATGTTTTCAAACACTCTCTGTCACAGCCACCATGTTGCAAAAGCACAGCTCCGGGGTCTTCAATACTTCACCCGACCCAAGGTCGGTTTCCAATCCAGCGGATGCGTCTCTGGCGTGGCTTCGGGATCCGGTCTCCAAATCTTGATCGTCTTATCCGCCTCGCCCATAATCAGCCGCAGCCCGGTCTGGTCGAACGTGCTACTCATAATGCCCGCCTCTGCGTCCAAGGACCCCGGCTGCGCTAGGGACTCGGTGCTTTGAAACCTATGTCCGGTCTTCCAATCCCAGAAGCAGATACTCCCATTATCGCCACCGCTGAAGAGCACATTGTCCTCATTCACAGCAAGAGTGTTGATGATGGCGTTGTGCCCGTCAAAGTTCTGCATGAACGCGCCCTCGGGGCACTTCCACTGTTTGATCGATCCCGCCGACGCCGACGCGAATGTGAACTCTTTCGGGTGGATGGCTAGCGCCCTGACGCCTTTCTTATGATGTGTGAGTACGCCCATGGTCTTGCCCGCGGCGAGGTCCCATAGTCGCACCGTGGAATCCAGACTTGATGAGATGACTTGAGGGTCTGCTTCTTGGCACTTGACGTCCGTAACGGTGCCCTTGTGACCGGAGAGGACGTGGATGTTGGAGCGCGTGCGCATGTCCCAAACACGAGCGACACCGTCTCTTCCTCCCGTAACCAGCACGTCGAGCGTCGGATGTAGTGACAGTGTGTAGACACCCGACAAATGGCCATGGTAGTGTCGGATAACTTTGTTGGTCTCCAAGTCCCAGCATTTTACCATCTTGTCTTCACCGCAGGAGAAAAGGTAGGGATGGCGCGGCGATACAGCCAGCCCTCGGACCGTGGAGATATGACCCGTCAACGTCAGGCGGAGTTGACCTGTGGCCAAATCCCAGATTTTTATGGTCCTGTCTCCCGCGCCGGACGCGAACCACTGGTTGTCAGGTTCAACCGCCAGCGCGCGCACCCAGCCCAGATGACCCGATATCACTCTCATCAACTTCCACGGCGCATGCCAATCGGGTCGAGGCTGCTGCATATTCGGTCTGCGGATCAGACTGCTCCCTATCCCATTGCTTTGCGACGACGACGACGACGACGACCCGGACGCCTGTGATCCGGCTTTCGCCTCGCTCTTCACCAACGCCATCTGATTGTTCCCCGTTGTTGTTGCCATCTTGGGTCTTTTAGGTCCCCGCGCCGCCGCGGCCTTTGCCTGCTTCTCGGCCAGGGCCCGGGGGAGTTCGCGCACGCTTTCATATTCGACCTTTCTTTTGAAAGAGAGGGAGAGGGAGACGGGGAGGGACGTGGCGTCGGTCGCTTCGCCGTACGAGCTGCCAAACAGCGTCCGTGTCCGTTCTGATAGGGCCTGTGCTGCGGCGGCCATGTTCGCTGGACCTAGACTTCGATGGCGGAGAGTGGAAAAGACAATGATCTTGTTCGACCTCGAAAAGGTGGGAGGAGCCTGCAAACTCGCCAAGCCTTGACTGTCGCAGCCTTTCACGTGCTGCTGTCGACGAGGCTGTGGCGACACGAGGCTGAAAGACTCAAGGCTCAAGGCTGAGAGGTACAACCTTTAAAATCTACTGAAAACTGCGCGGGATAGTAGTTCTGTGGTATTCCAAATGCAACTAAGGTTTCATTTTGTACTATGCATTGTTTTCACCTAAATCCAACAGAGTTCCGGACGAGTTGTGTTGCCACAAGCGTGGTATTATCCACCCCCGAAAACAAAGCAATGCCCATCAGTGGTTCTTGGCTCTTTAAGCAAAAGATGGAATCGACCACTGGTTCTGACCGGCTCGATGCTGACAAGAGAGGTCTGCGCTGCTCATGGTTTGCGTTCAAAGCCGCCAAACTCTTGTCGGACATCCCACTGAACACCCATGCGGAGTTTCCTGTGCTCGGCGATTGAACAGTAAACGTGTACCATCTGCACAATTACGACGACGACAATGAGTGTTTTGACGCTGAAAACCGCACATTTCTCCAGAAAGCGTGTCCAGGACCCTTCGGCGGTTGAAAGCGGCATGACATGGTAGTAAATCTGCATGCCGACAGCCTGTGTGAAGAAGAAGATGTAGAAGCCTGTCGTCGAATGTTTGAATAACCAGGCTGAGACGTAACGGGATCCGAGTTGAGCGAGAAGAGCGAGGCCTCCGACGGCTACGATCTGGACACAGAGGAACAGAAGCACAATTTGGCCGAGGACGGTTTTCTGGGTTCGTGTCTGGCTGCGTGGGCATCGGGCCCTGGCATGTTCCACAGTGGCAACACCAGTTGACGGCGTGTCTCGTCCATCCCTGGCAACACTTGCAGCGACGTTCTCAACATCAGTCTCCCTTGCCTGGGTGCGACCGCAGGCTCTGGTGGCTTCCTGAGGTTCGTGAGAGGATGACAATGTGCTCGACGCATTCGTCGAGGATTCAGCGTGTGAAGATGACATATTGCTGAATGTGCTGATAGTAAATGTAAAGTAAATCAGAGTAATGTGATGCGACCGAAGATAATATCGAGTACATATCAAAGGGAAAGGATCTAGATGGGAGAAGACGAAGAAGAACCTTTGAACTGATGGGAGCGCGACGGGGCAAGCTCGACCAGGACAATACCGACCTTTCTAATCCAGCAAGTCATTGGAGCTGATAACATCACTGGCTAGATGAAGGAAGGCACTGTCGAGAAGGGCAAGGAAAGGATGGGACAAAGGACACACACCGTCAAGGCCAGTAATCGTTGTATTTGTAACTCATCCTGTGACCAATGTATGCTCTAAGCTTGGGTATCATAATGCTGCCCATGTTCCCGGCAGTGATCTTTTTTTGCAGAACTCCGTCCTCATTCCTGATTAAACGCCTGGCTCAACCAATCCAGTGGCAGCTGTAATTCCGTGAAACCGTGCTCGTGCGTAGATCTGGGCCTCTGTTTTGTAGGACCGATCTCGAACCAAGCTCTCATCTCCATCGCCATGGTCTTTTGTATGTGGGGGGTCTCACATGGTCGTATCTAGTAAAATTCGTCTTCAATCTTCAAGTCATGGTGTTTTTTTCGTGTCCAGTACATTTCTGGCTCATGCAGCCGCCTTGGACCGCCAAAATCTCCACGGCCCACTGAACCAAGGCCCTCTTTTATCCCAGTTCCAGTCGCCCGAAGCCGCGGATTTCAAATCGTCTACGTTCAAATAGTCCACTCCTTCTTTGACCATTGTCCGCCAGAGATAATTTCTCATTCCTCTCGGCCAACTGGGTACGCTCCAGTACCTGACCTTGAGCCCACGAGCGTGAGCCCCAGCAATCTGCTTCCGCATCATTTCGAGTTGACGGCGAGAAAGATTGCCACGCCAGGGCCAGCCAACAGCGGCGTTGAACGATACAGAGGCGTAGTACGAGTTGGCTTGGGAGTAGACTGCAGGGTCGGTAGGCGCGGCACCGGACCGGCCTTGGCCCTGATTTTGATCCCACCGCCTGTCAAGCTCACCACCCTGCGTATCCATGGGTGCCTCGGCAGCATCATTGGGGTCAGTCAGCTTTCCCATCAAGTCGAGGGGTGCGTCAAAGAACATATCACGATATGTCTGGTTGGATACCACCTCGTCCCAGGGCGCATTTCCCGTGACCACCACGGTGACGGGCCCTTCGACCACGCCGGAGCCGTTGAAGTAACTGAGAAGTCTCCGCTCTCGGAGAGGTTGGAGCTGTGCAGAGACATGTGGCCAGATCCTGTGACCCTCATTTTTGAAGTCGATCAGGAGGACCAGGGTCTGAGAGGGCCTGGTGTCAAAGACACCATTTCGAGGGTTGTCCAGCGAGGGATGGAAATGTGTATGAGGGTTTTGTTGATCTAGAATCTTCACCAACGGGTTGATGTACAAACTGCGGAGCGTCCGCTCCGGTGTCAGAGACGCTGTGGAATGTCCGACATACAAGTCTTGATCATAGAGCCACACATCCGCCTCCACGCCTGTACAACCGGCTTCAAGGGCCGAGAACAAGGGTTCTTTGCGCCAGTAATCATTGTGCGAGTGGCAGGCTACCGGATGGACGTCGGCAGAAAAATCGGTGGGCCAATGGCCCAGCTCACTAGAGGTGTGCTGGGAGGGATTCCAGCCGTCGAATTCGTCGTCTGCGTCGTCGGGGAAGAAGGATAGAACGAGGCCGCAAGCGAGTGCAATGAACTCAAGAATTCCTCTGTCCTCAATGTTAGCAGACGGCGTTTGTCACAAACAATAGTCACCGCGTGGTTCTTACAACAACATCAGTGTCAGGGCCAGGAGGCGTAGCACTCTCCTGAGCGGTGTGGTCGGGATGGATTTGTGTAATGAGCCTCTTTCAACAACGTGCCCTTTATGCACCACCGTACGACCCCCACCAAACAATTGGTTCAACACCGGGAGGGTCTCTGTCCAGCGCCATCTGGAAGAGAAACTGGAGTTGCGGTGATCGAAAGAAGACGGGGTTTCAAGGCAGGTGATGGTGGGCCCCTTCAGGACATCGGGGCTGACGGAGGCGGTGGCGGAATCTGAGAAAGAACCATCTTCGAGATTGGGGCACGTTATAAAGGTCTGTTCCTGCGTCAAAAAAGGTACACGCTCGGCATAGTGAAAGGATGATTCGTCGGCAAATGAGGAATTTGTGTCATGGCGGAAGGGCCGGATGGCAGAGGGCGAATGTTGAGGCATTCCTGGGTGCGTTGGTTGCTTAGAAGCCTCGGAGCGCAGGTTGCAAGGCTCTGGGACGCCAAAAAAGCGGTGGGTTTGGGATACACAGAAGTTTGGTTTGCGTGATTGGGGGAAAGTGGGAGAGTTGTGGAGGGTCAAACGGGCGACACAATGCAGGCCACTGGTTTCGGTTCACGACCCGCTCTGCTCGATTCGACGGATAACCGACAACCCAAAAAGATGGACGCGGTGTGTGATTTTTTATTCTGGGGGGTTCCTGTTATTGCATGATGGGCAGGACGTTTGCTGAGCTGTACCGAGTCCTGGTAAAAAAAATGATTGACGAGTGGTGACCGGTGAGGAGGGGAAACAGCTTTATCGATAGGTGGGCAGTTCTGGGGGTTGGCTAGGGACCGAGGATGAGGCTAGTGATAGCTGAGGGTGGGGTGGGAAGATGTGGTGATAACTGTGCACTGTGGGAGCAGTGCAGCACTGGTGGCACTCTCAAAAAGAATGAAGAGAGAGTGGAAAAGAGCTTGGACAGACTCTCGTAGTAGAAGAAGTCATCGAAGGAAAAGAACAAAGCAGAGGCTCAAAGTCTTTGACAATCAGGAATGCAGCATGTTTTTAATTAACCACCTCGACCACCCACGACAATAACCACTGGACATCTTTGTTTGGTGCTGGTGATAATGGTGCCGGTGGTGGCCACCAAAAGGATAAGGCGAGACTAGACCTCGACGGGCACTGGTGGCACGAGACGGATGCAATTCACCATGACAAACGTACTAATAGGCTCAACGATCAAGACCCAGCTTCATACCTAGCGAGCTAGGTCGTTCTCAAGAAGGTACCGAGTTTGGCACTCATGCGCTCTAAACGTACGGACTAGGCGGGTGTGCTAGGTAAACCAGGTGCCAGCCGCACCACGAGCCTGTCTTCTCGCAACAGAGGCGCAGTCTCGGTCCTCCTCCAATTCTCTCCCACTATCTTCCTCTACCCACATGGGTTTCGCTCGCTCTCCCAATTGGATGAGTTCTTGCGAGCCTGTTTCTGCTTCGGTTGCGTTTGATATCTTGTTGTCTTCTTCCTTTCCCTCCATCAAGTCTGGACTAAAAGAAATCCACACTCACCACCGTCCGTCACCGCCAAAGTAGACCCCCGTCGAGAAATCATTCAGATACTTTCTGACCTCGATCGACTGCAAATCCGTTGCTCATCGGCCAATCCCTCCAGCCCGTGTCGTTATATCGAAGCTCCTGCCAAGCTGCCGGTGATTGTCCTCACCCACCACCACATCCATCACCAACACCTCATCCTCTGCTTCTTCCAGACACTGTCCCCCCCTATCACCGTTGCGCTCGTCGCCACACCTCCCCTAGTTCGTCTGCCTCTCGATTTTGGTTGATAGATGTGGTCGATTATGTTCCGTGTTCCCTCTGTGGAGACCCTTCCGAGCCACTGAACCCATGGCTCCATTGGCACAACATTCCCGATTCAATTCTCACCTCGTGATTACGGCGTCTTCCGGACATGATGTCCTTACAAACCACAATTGGCCCCAGCGCGCATCTGGCGCATTAGGATTTCTCAGGTGGGCCAAACCCCCACACACACGCCAGTTCGAGATCAAGAGCCTTGCAGTTTCATCAGCCTGACGCTTGACGCCTGGCTGCTGACCAGTGACCACCCCAGGTTTATCTTTAGAGCCCGGGTGACCGCCATGCCGGCTGTTCATTTCCATTGAGCCTCGTATATCCTGAAGTCGGCACAACCCCCTTCACGTCCGGGTCTGACGCGGCCTCCTCGTTGAGAGGCTGCAGTTCGGTCGTCTCGCTCGCCATCCGCTTCATCTTCTCCTCACCCATGCCGCTGGCCATGTGACGCTGCTGCCCGAGGAACGGTGAGGTTGGGATCGCAAGCCCACCACTGCCGCTAGCGCTGTTAGCACCATGACTGACATAAGCGCGCAAATCGCTGCGCCTGCTACCCACACGTGCGAGCCATTCATTTGTCGGTGCCAACTTGTCGCACTCTCCAGTATATTGTATTTCCCCCAACATGCGACCTGACGACAAATGAAAAAGATAATGTCGCACCCGTGCTGGAAGTCCTCGTCCAGACAAAACAGACACCAAAGCCGCCAAAAGGACCGCGAGCAACAGTGCCAGAGCCAGGAATGCTGGGATGGCAAATCGCCAGCGATAGCGAATCCGTCGCTGATAGACAGTCACAGGAATGACGGCGTGGTCACTGTCCGCGCTGCTCGTCCCATCCTCGCTCCGCTTCTGGAGGTTGACAGGCAGCTGATCGTCCGAGTTCCAGCTGCGCGTGCCCACCAGCATGTTCGCTGCGATATCCGTCCACACCAGGTTGGGGATCTTGGCCATGGTCGCTGCCGACCCCGAAAGATCTCGCCACCGCGCATACATGGCCATGTTGGTGTCTCCGGTATAGTCTGCCCAGCCGCCACTGTTGTATTGGTACACTCCCGACAAGGCATCCGATGGTCCATCTGATCCAGGCAGATTTTCATATCCCGACACAGTCGACAACAGACCTTTACCACCGTAGCCTGGTAGGTACAATTGAGGTGCCCGGATTGTGGACAAATTGACCGAGTGCTCCAGTTCTGGTGAAATCAGGCCCCACAGTTGAGGAACATCACTCATTTCGTATCCTGGCGATTCGATGCCCCAGAGAGGCATCGACTCCTTGTCCGGATACGACTTATCGCTGACGTTGACGATGGACAGAGCCTTGAGGGTATTTCCAGTCTCTTTCGTCGCGTTGTACCGGAAACGGACTTGTTTGATGCTCGCTTTCGTTGCCGTGGCACAGCTGTACACCTTTTGTGTCCACCATGTTTCAGGCTCCTGCACAAGGGTTATTGTGCCATCACGACGCTTGGCAGCGCCAAAAACCATGCCGCACTCGACGTGAATGTTGGTGAGATTGGCGAGGTCGGCACCTCCCGCCCCTGAGCAGAGTAACGAGATGTCACTATAGTTTAATCCAGTGAGCCCGAAGGGGTTGGAGTAGTTGGCGCCTGGCGCGTCGGCCAAGCTGTAATTGGACAAGTAGGCTTCCGGGTCCAGCAAGGACATCCAAGTACTGCTGATATAGATTCCATTGAGCTTCGCTCCCATGGTCTGATATGTCGTGACTGGAAATCTGTCCCCGACTTTGGATTTGAGGTAAGAGAAGGCGCCGGGACTCGGCCTCGTCAGGTTCATGACCAACATGGTATATGCGTTGACCATCCACGCGGCCTTGTATGCTCGACCGTGCAGGTTCGGATCGATCTGCGAGTTTGTCACGTTGACGTAGGGCCACTCCTGGACGAGGTTCGCGAAGCCCCCGTCGTCGACGAGGGAGATGTTGATCAGGTCGCTGGTGGCGATGCCGCTGTAGGGGATGCGGAACTCGACCGAGACGTTTGTGTCGATGCAGGCCGACTCGGGCTGCAGCCAGAGCAGGTCTTCGGTCCACTCGGCGCCGAGCTGGACGCCCAGGGGGACGGTGTGGTTGCGGAAGCCCACTCCCCCCGTGACCGTGTCGACGACCAGCCCTTCGACCGGCTCAATGGCGTTGTCCAGGACCATGTTGGACAGGTAGCGGAACGCGTCCACAATGTACTTGCGGCCGCGGGAGACCCCGTCTTGATACATGTACGAATAGTACCGCGATTCAATGTCAAAGAAGCTCGAAACCGACCGGGGCTGCTGATCGAGACCGCTTTGGTAGAGCTCGGCGAGCTCCTTGGGGATTCGCGTGTCGTAGTCGTCATTTGTGATATTGGCTTCCATGTAGGTGTCGTTGCCGCCGTAGGTGATGAGGGTCGTGGTGCCGGGACACTGCACGGGGAGAAAGGCTCCGCAGATCCGGCTGAACCCAACTTGGCTGCGTGGAGGCGTCCCATATCCCATGGGACTGGTGTCTGGGACGTACGAGAAGGCCACGGGCTGGGGAGACGCCGCTGGCACGATGTCATCGTAGAGCCCCAACGGTGTGACGACCGCAGCTACCGTCACCAGCCCGAGAGCCAGTGGTCGCAGCCAAGTGAGGAACTTGATTTTGCTGTCCACCCCTCGAGTTGCGGCAGCGTCTGTCCGGAGGATCGTTGGCCTGGTCGTACCATCAGTCGAAGATTGTGACCATCAACGGTACAAAAACATGTGTGCTTACCACAAGGAACTCAGTAGACTGCGCTCAACCACCGACCAGGTCACCGCTGTATGTTCGTTTTTGAGAAGGCCGACCAATACGACAATGAGGGCGTTTGGAAACAAGAATTGAAGAATGAAAACTGCTGCGGCAATAATACCAGACACATAACCGATAGTGAGGGAGACCATGGTGGGCGACTGTGTCGATCGCTCTCAGATGTCGCGCACCACACGTTCAAGAACGAGCGTTGGGACCCTCGTCGCCTTCAGGGCGCAGTTGCAGGTTTCCCACAATACCTAGTTCTCCATGGGAGAAATATACTCTCCACAAAACGAAAAGCACGATATGGCATGCGGAGCCATGACACAAAAGAGGAAGCGAAGTCAAAAGAAATCAGTCCACCCACCATCTGGCCCAGATCAGCGAACGGGGTATGTCTGTGCCGTTGATCATAAAGACAAGTCAACCTGCTGCATTGGTCTCTGGGCGGCTCTTCTGGGCAGCATGGGGACAAAGCCTTCTATCCATGTAATACGCGAGATACGAATGACCTCGTGTGACGGCCTGTTCCAGGAACTAGAGAGTCATTGGGTCGGAAGGCAGCAGGGTGATCGATGTTAGCGTATAAATTGACAGTGTCTGGTACTGCTACTCGTAGGGACGAGTACCCAGGCCCAGGCGGCTTGTACCTTGGCACCTTGGGTCAGGGACGGGTCGAGAACACCGTGTACCCATACAGGGCAATCGCAAAAGGCGCAGGTACACAGACGGCCAACGACAGGCTGGCTTCTTGAGTAGATCACTATTTGGGGGCCAAAGATGGCAAAGTTTGTTCAGGAACCAGCGACGTGAGCTGGTACAATGATAACGGGGTACTCGGTATACCTAGTCGCGTGCTTCGCGACGGCTTGGAACAAGAGGTTCAAGTGCGGGTTCAGCCACCAGCCAAGCCATTTAGGGTGGTCGACGCAGGAAAGTGCCTAAGGGGAAGGGTTTCGGCAAGCGACAGACAGCTGGAGAACTATATACAATCCATGAAGAAGCCCTTTCGAAGCAGGGTTGTGGGGAAGTGGGAGTGACGGGGATGGTGAATCGTTGGGAGGCCAGGAGGCACAAGATTGAAACACGAATGTTGCCAAGACTTGAACAGGCCAATGAGATTCCGGACCCGCTCAACCTCATCCGGTCCTTGTATTTCCTTGAATACGACGACTATTTCTGGCGCATTGAAGACTACAAAGTACTCAGAGGAAAGGGGTACAGGAACCGTAAGGGACTATTCTGCTATCAGTCGGGAAGTGGAAACGACCGTTCTGTTGACCACACAATATTGCGACTTCGCCCGAACTAACACCATGATTTTTCATCCGGGCTTCTCCTTGGAGAGAGCGAATAGACATCAGCACAGCCTTCCTGGATAGGCTCACAATGGCCCATTAGGATGGATCAAGACCTTGGTATATCCGTCAACCCTCTTGTCAAACTTGTCGTATGCCACCTCCGCCTCGTCGATGGCAATCTCATGACTGACAACGAAAGAGGGCTTCGCTTTCCCCGTGATGATGAGGTCGCGCAAATAGCGATTGTACTGCTTGACATTACACTGGCCAGTAGCCAGAGAAAGACCCTAGCAGTCATGGTCAGCACCTGTGTGGTCTGTCCTGTCGGGCTTTGTAAGGACCATTGCGCTGCATCTGTGAACTCACCTTTTCAAACAACTTGCCAAAACTCATGCTGATCATGCCCTTGCCACTTGCTTCATCAGGCGCGCCTGGGTCTGTGGGCACATAAAGACCTGGAATGCCCAGTCCACCGCATGGCCTAGTTGCCCGGATCATGTTCTCCAGCACAATGTTGGGCTGCTCCTTCTTCCCACCAGTATCAACGGCCTGGTACCCGACGGCGTCCACCGCTCGATCCACCATCCCGCCGTTCTTCTCGAGGATTTGGTCCACCGCGTCACCCTTGCTGAAGTCAATGGGTATACACCCAATCTTCTCCGCTGCTCCCAACCGCTCAGGAACTCTATCAATCACAAAGACACGGCTTGCACCTCTAAGTTGAGCCGAGTATGCCGCCATTAAACCGACCGGGCCCGCACCCCAGACGGAGATGCTCTCTCCAGGCTTGAACCCGCTGAGAGAAACACCGTGCCATCCCGTCGGGAAGATGTCGGCTAGAAGGATGAAGTCCTGCTCATGCTCGGTCCCAGGGGGTAATTTCAAAGCATTGAAGTCTGCATAGGGAATGCGGATATATTGGGCTTGCCCACCTGCGGTCTTTCGTTAGATGCGGAACCAGAATTGGCGTGCAAAGTAAAGTCACAACTTCTCACCTCTGTAAGGGCCCATGGCCACATAGCCGTAGGCACCGCCCGCGAAGCCAGGGTTGACACCAGTGCAAAAGGCTGTCTTTCCTTCCTCGCAGTTACGGCATCGTCCATCGGCAACGTTGAAGGGCATCACAACTCGGTCGCCTTTCTTCAGCAGAGTAACCCCAGAGCCGACTTCGTCTACAATTCCCATGTTCTCGTGCCCTGTGAGTCGTGGCTTGTTAGCTGAAGGTGACGGTGGAGGGTATCACGTCCCCTTGTACGTAGTGACGTACCAAATGTGATACCAGGCTGGGCACCGGTACGTCCTTCATACTATCTCCACGTCAGCGAATATCTCCGAGTACATTGCTTTTGCGCGTCGTTCTCTTACCATGTGCAAGTCGGACCCGCAGATGGCTGTTTACATTTCCATCCAATTAGTCACATCCACAAGCTCCTGAGAATATGTTCTGGAGAGACTTACCGGCAGTGGTCACCTTGACAATAACATCATCAGGGTGCTCGATTGTAGGCTTCGGAACATCCTCCACCTTGACCTTGAAGGCACCTTGGTAGTTGACCGCCTTCATGGTTCCACCTGAACCACCAACTCGAACTTCGGTTGCCGACATGCTGGCGTACTATTGGATGGTCAGCTGTCCTATATAGATATCCGGCAGCGTGATTGGGCGTCACAGGAAGTAGTAAGGCTAGTCCAGGATGGGATTGGAGGAACCGTTAGATGTGAGAGAGAAGGAGAAGAAAAGGAAACAAACGTGGTTCCAGGGCTCGCGGTTCGCCAGAGATATATAGGGCCCGCGGTGGAAAACCACCCACGGTAAATCACCTATCGCTGCATGATCATCATCATGCTCGTGGCGATGCTCAGTTTTGGGCAATCTTGGACGCAATCTCTGTCCACGAGGAAAAGCGGAGGTTCCGGTCATCCAACAGCTCGGATTGTTGTCTGATTCGAATGAGATGTCATGGTTGGCTTTGCTCGCTCAGCCTGGGCTGACCCTACTGGATGTCTGCCACCCTGTCCCATCTCCTCATCCACATTTGCGGGGTACGGGAGTTACATCACCTTGTCATCTTGCGCTCGGCTCGCTCTAGGATTGATGGATCGAAAGCACGACACGAGGGGGTTCCCAGGCCACGTCTCCTATCATCATAGATATCCAACGTGGAGAGCTCCCAAGCCCCGACAAAAAGAGGAGAATGTGCCCCTCTTAACTGGTCCGAGCGTGGCTTTGCTCAAAAGGAAACCATGGTATGATTCTGCACCTGATCAGAAGACCTGCCCGCAAGGCCGGACAAACGCCTGCTCTCCATGGGTTATTTTCTCTACAAGCTCATGGCCTGCTCGGGAAAGATGAGACCGAGCTAGCTTACCATCCCGGGAAAAGCAGAGCGAGCCGCAGAGGTCCAGAAGCATCGGTTGACTTGTGAAATCTTTGTATTGGGCATAGAAAGCAGTCGACATACATTGGCATGGGGCTGCAGCTCAATGGGGAAACCAGTCGAGGCTCGCCTGCCTGACTTTTGGCGCTCCCTGATCTCTTCCTCCTTCAATACTTTCCCTCCTCCACGCCCTTGCCGTCCGTGACAGTTCCACAATCTTTGCCGAAAGAACGCCTCTATCGAATGCTCGGTGCTGGGTGTTGGGTGCTGGGTACAAAGTGATGTGCTTGTGTCGAATAGCTAGGGGTTACATGATGGTGCATCTGGTTGTGGGGTCGTAGCTGAATCTTGGAAACGTGCTGGTGATGGGTGGGAGCAGTGGGGTTCGTGCTTGTGTGAAAAGACATGGAGGGGGCGCATTAGGGTGCTTCGAGGTTGGTGCTCTGATTCAACTCTAGCGAAGATGCTCTTGTGGAAGGTGATCTCGAGCCCGCGGCGCTTGGGTCGAACCCGTTGCTGTGCTTTGTGTCGCTTCTTTGCACCTGTTTGACAAGCACGGCGCCAACGTTGGCTGTCATCGCAGGGGGTTTGTCAAGGTGCATTCCCCGACACTTCCTTCACATGTTCGTGGTCTACATGTCCATCGAGTCGTTGCCGTTTGCAAAGTTGAATTGGCCTTGAGGTTGGTTCGATCCAAGGGTAAAGCCAGTTGCGTTGGCCTGTGGCGCCAGTTCTTCAATGTCAGCACCCGCATCTTCCTCATCAGAGAAGTAGCGCTCGATAATGTTATAAGCCTTCATGTAGATCTCCTCATTAGCGTTGTTCTGGCAGTCGTGAATCTTCTCCATTCCGCCAGCCTCTTCAATGAACAGTGCATATCGATTGACCTGCCCTTCCGGAGAACGGGGATCGGCAGACTCTTTGTCCATATCTCCCACTTTGAGGATATTCTCCAGTCCATCCAAGGCAACTTGAATGATCTTATTGTCCGGGCAAGCTAGCAAGTCACAGAGGGGTTTGATGCATCCCTGCGAGACGAGGTATCTGATCTGATCCGGCTTCTGTAGACCTCCGGAGGTGGCGTTGGAAATTGCCCAACAGGCTTCCTTGCGAGTCTTGAAATCCCCGTTGGACAAGAGGTGGATCAAGGGGGGGATGATCCCTGCGTCAATAACCGCTTGGATTTGAGTAGAGTTGCCGGCTGTGATGTTTGAAATTGTCCAACAGGCTTCCTTCCGGATGCCATCCTTTTGAGAGCCGAGCAATGACAACAGAGCTGTCAGAGCGCCGCAATTGATAATTACCTGCGTCTGCACATCATCTCCGGTGACAATGTTTCCAACCGACCGAAGAGCCGGGGTTTGGACGGATGTGGAGGCATGCATGAGAAGTTCGACGAGACGTCGGGGAATGCCGGCTTCGATGACAGCCTGGATCTTGTCATTGGAGCCATCGGAAAGGTAGGAAATGGCCCAGCAGGCATCAATAAGGACTTCATCATCGAGCATGTACACAAGCTTCGCCAGGACCGGAAGTGCAGGTTGAATCTAAGAAGTTGTCAACACCAGGCACTTTAAACCGCAAATTTCAGCGTGACTTACAGTATTCCAGTCCGGCTGGGGTGTCTTTCCACGGCAGAAGTTGCTCAACGTCCACGTTGCGTTTCGAAGCATGCTCAACTTGCGCCCATCGGCAATGAGATTGAGCAAAGGCTTCAAAGCACCCTGACTGAGAACATAGTCACGACAAGCAGGAGAGTCACCAGCGATGTTGCCCAATGCCCAGACTGCTTGCTCACGAACATCCGGCTCATGGCTGCTCAAGAGCTCAACAAAGATAGGGACGGCACCAGCTTCGATCACGACCTGTGTTTGGGCTGCGCTACCACTAGCAATATTGGTGAGGGCCCAGGCCGCCTCAAATTGGACGAGAGTGTGAGGGGAGCGAAGGAATTCAACGAAGCGGCTGACGACACCCGTCTCGATTACTTTTTCGATGGGTGGGTTGCGTTCTTTGGACAGAAGTTTTCGAAACTTTGTGGTGGCTTGAATCTGAGCATCGATTTGGTCTGAGAAAACACCTTTCACCATTTCTGGCAATTCCGTGCTCAACTGTAGACAACGATTAGCCTAGGAGTTAACCAAAAGGATTTGTACTGACTTCATTCTCGATATTCGCCGTCTCATCATCACTGTCTGGCTCTGTGAGGCCACCAATACCAATCTCGCCATTTCCACGCTGAACACCTCTTCGCTTGGCCAAGTTTTCCTCTCTTTTCTGGCGACGGATTTCGACCTGTTGTTCCTCTCGACGACGACGCAGCTCATCGGGCTTGAAACTGTTTTTCGCCTTGTATTGGGTTCGTCGATGTTCGGGGATATATCGTTCCGCCATGATTGTTGTGACGTCGCAAAGAAGGGTTCGGTTTCAGAGCTTGATTTCAGGGTTGTAGGCTGCCCAAAGGTTACCGCGAAAGATTGGTTCTGGGCTCGTGCAAGGGAGGGTTTGTGTACTTGCTGCAAGTGAAGGCGGTCAGTGATGAGACTGCGCCGATGTGGATAAATAAAATGAATGCAACAAAACGGGGGTTGCACTTTCGCAGGGTGGCTGTCGTATGAGAGGCAATCGCTGTTTGTCACAACGGGGAGCACATGCCACTTTTCCTTGGCGCTAATCACGTGGATTCGCGTCACGCTTCGAGTTTCTTTGTGACGGGCAGAGACGCGTCCTTTCGCGACTTCATGCACAATGACCAGGATTGCCATCAATGTCCCATCCATCGATGTATGATCCCGAATCGAGGACGACATATAGCCCCTTCTAGCCGGGGTCACTTCCGTCTTGAGAAACGGCGTGCCAATGGCTTCTGGCTTCGTCCCCTTACCACCAAATTTCATTGATCTTACAAACGCCTCCAGTGTCGAGGCAAATTCAGCACCAATCAACGTCATCGGTGTCTGCGTCGACTTTCTCGCGCCAACGAGGTGCCAGGGCGGCCGCCGAGATTTCACCATCAAATTCACGTTACACGATCCTTCCTGGCCTTCTGGTGTCGGTCTACCCTTCGCGTTCTTTCATAAGCAAGCCGAACAACTTCCGGATATCAGAGACCAAGGTGATGTCGTCATTCTGCGAAGTGTCAAGATAAATGTCTACAAGGGCCAAACCATAGGGTGGTCCAACTCTTCTACTACGTGGGTTGTGCTACCCGCTGCCGAGTTGGAGAACATACAATCTATCCAAGATCTCAAGGACAAGGGCAGGTTGATGAGACAAGGAGCCAGGTATCACAGCAACACTCTCCTAGCAGCTCTTCCCAATGATGCCCAGTTGAAGTATGCCAAATGGATAGCCGAACAGGAAGATCCATGTCTATGGACAAAGCAGCAGCCCAGGACACAGCTGGAAATAGCGAGTACCATGGCAGAAAACGGAGGCACTGCTCCTGCCCGTAAAGAGAAATTCAGCACATTTGATCGCCTCAGCTTGCCCACTGGTAGAGCTTACATTTTTGTAGACCTTTTGGGCGAAGTACGCAAAGCATTTTCCCCCAACGACTTGACGACTGAGCTCTATCTGACTGATTATACTACGAACGACAAGCTCCACGACTATAAGCACTCGAGCGAACGGGGTGGCCGTGACGGTGACCCGTGGGGCTATATTGAGGACAAAACGTCTGATAAATGGCCCGGTCCATGGGGTCAAATGACAATGACGGTCACATGCTGGGGGAGGCAAGCTTCTGTTGCCATGCACAACGTGAAGTTGGGCAGCTTCGTGTACTTGCGTAATGTGCAGATCAAACTTGACAGGAATGGTTCGAGGCTCGAGGGCAATTGTCGAGACGATCCTAACTATCCGGAGAAGGAGTTGATCACAGTAGTGAAGTCTGGAGATGAAAAGCGGATTGAGCTGCTGCGTCGTAAACGAACATACGAGCAAAAGGCAGAGACTGAAGGTGTCAGTTTTTCCCGAGACCCTAATCAAGCAACGAAGAAACGGCAATGGGACGAACCTTCTGAGCGGCCGAACGAAGAACCGAAGAGTAAGAAGACCAAGGCAAGAAACCGGAAGAACAAGAGAGCAAAGTTGGAGGCTTTACAGCAGGAAAAGGAGAAGGCCACAGCTCCAATTGCGCAACAAGAGCACTCCCTCCTCAAATCCAACGCAAACATCCGATGTAATCAGTACGAGGGAGTCTCATGCAAGTTCATCCTCGACATCCTCGATCCGGACATCTTGAACCGCACGACGGCAAAGGGCAATGCCTATCGACTTCCCTTCCAGAACTGTACATACAAGTCGAAAGTCCGCATCGTGGATTTCTTCCCTGACAACATTGCCGACTTCGCTGCGCCGCGAAAGGTCGGACAATATGATGAGTTGTCAGACAACGAGGACTTTGGGGATGACGTGGACATCGACCCTACGCAAGAGAATGGCGTGGGAGATTTGGAATGGGAATGGCGATTCCTTCTCCTAGTCGAGGACGCTCGAGCGCCGGCAGGTGTTGATGGGCGACCGACTCAGATGGAATTGCTTGTGGCAGACACGGACGGAGACTTTCTGTTGAACATGGATGCCTGTAACTTGAGGGACAAGGCAAACCGAGGCGAACTGGCGACGCTGAAGGAGAAACTGTTCCACCTGTGGGGAAACCTGCAGGAGTGCAAAGAGGAATCCAGAATGTCTGCCGAAGGCCTCCGTACCAAACCAAGCGCGAGACCTTTCGAGTGCCTCATCAAGGAGTATGGCGTACCTGTTCTGCGCTCGAACAGACGGACCAAGGACTCTGTTGTCTATGACCGACGATTTCGTCTCTTCGGGACGGCGCTGGCAGTGTGAATCTTACGTGATGATGAAACGTCCTCCTTCCGCTCTCAACCGCCTTTTTTTTTTTCACGTGCCCTGTTGAGAAGGATTGAGCACCTTTTGGTCCGCTTCAAGCTTGTGTTTTTGAAATCCAGTTCTTGGCCCCGAGCATCCACAATGAACTCTCGGATCGAGAGATGATGAGGCCTGCTTCATCTTGGGGGCAATAACCAGATGGTCCGTTCGCCTGGTGACCTGCTGGGGCAAAAAATAGAAAGCCTAAAGAGGCTGCTGCTGCTGCTACTGCTGTGCTGCCTAGTCCTTCCCACAGACGCCACCAAGGCCAAGAGGTAGGATCAGGACGGCACGAAGACAAAGGGGGATTCCAACAAGACCAGTTCGTTTCGGTTGTGGAGGCAGCGGATGATGTTCTGCGCCAACTGATGGGGCAGCCAACACTTCTGTCGAGAAGGACCAAACGAACAAATGGAGCTACGTATGAGCTACTGTGGGCACTTCTGTCCATCGAGGGGGGTCTGTGCCTTTGATTCATGTGTATAAGCTTGCGTGCCCTGCTGTACTCGTGCAGTGATAGCAAAAGAGGGCCTCCTGCATCAGGGTCCACTTTGGCCTGGCGCTTTGGTTGGTGATTGATGTCTCGTGCGGAACGCACGTACCGTCAGTTTCCAACACGAGTGCTATATGTTTGCTATATGTTGCACGGTACCTAGACACTCCGACGTCTTTCGGTAATTCTTTGTTGGATTTCCTAGGAATTCTCGATCTTATCGGAAGAAACGGGGTGCCGACCTTCCTTGTGCCAGTGAGCCGGCCTTTGGCTACAAGTCGTGGATATCAAGCATTCCGAGAGGCCGAGAGTGTTGTGCTGGACGCCTGTTCCACACAATTTCTTTCATTCCTCGACAGACAGATGATAGCATTCGCAATCACCAAGACTTTCCCCCTGTCTGTGAACAAAACAGCAGATCTGGTCACTGCCTAACGGTGGCGGTACAAGCAAGTTGTTGAGTGGACAAGCCCCATATATATCGGACTCACATAGATCCTAGGCAGCGCTGAAGCTGTGAGTAGATAGAATCCTAACCAAGCCGCGACATTGCCGTTCAAGCCACTCGAAGTCTCTGCGAGGTGCCGTTTCCGCTAAACCCTCCTGTACGACGATATCCGACGCCGAGCTTGCGGGGCAATCTCTAAAGAGAGTAAGGCAGTTAGTTTGTCCCGTCGCTTGCAGAGAGCCACCTTCAAAGCATCGGCTTCCGGGAGATGGCGTTGTGGTATATCGACCTGCATACGTACGTGGTCTTGATTAGACTTGACGGCCCTGTTGCCGTCCGGGACTTTGGCCGATTTGCCGTCTGTTGAAGGGTACTGGTGGAAATCTGTTTAATAATAATTTGTCGGGGCCGCCCGGGAAATAATGCTCTTTGCAATCCCTCCCCTGACGAGACGAAGACCTTCCGACAATAGAGTGCTAGTTTCCAACCATGCGCAGGTGAGCAGGGGTCTAGATGCACGATGCGGGCCGTCTGAACATCGAAGACGACCTTTGCAATTGTCGTGGAAGATTAAAACCAATTGCTCACAGCGTTTCGGCCGGGAAACTGGCTTGTCCCAGTCGCCGAAGCCGATAGATCCTTGGCCCCTCCCTCCTCTCGAACATGCGTTACCCCTCCGTGCACGTGGAAATAGCCTTGAGATTGATGTATCAATAATGAAAAAGGATGCCCCATCAGGCCTAGCCGGTGGTTCATGCATTCCTGCAGCATTGAGGACATTCGACAACGACCCCTTGCATACTGGGTATCTTCAATGCGAGCATTTTTGGGAAGGTCACTCGCATACGGTCGATGATCCTGCGATCAAACACGTATCCCTGTCCACGTTTTGCAGACAAGCATACTCGTACGTGTCGAGAAGCCCGGAAGATGGCTCCAAGGCAACCAGGCTGTTGATCCTCGCAAGGCTCGTCGTTCTGGATGGTCGAAGTACAGTTGATTGCGGCTGGTGTAGAATATTCTCCTCTGAATCTGACGATCAGGCCCGTGGACGATGCAACGTCATTGAGTTGATCAAGCTGCACTCGGGCCAAATATTCGAGAGTTAATTCGTTATACCTTCGCATTTCTAGGACGGCGGGAGGCGAGCGTCCGCCCACAGACGTCATGCATGCCCTTTGATAAGTTGCATGAGACTCCAGCCGCTGATGCAGCACAGAGTGCGACGCGCGATGAGCCAGCTGCGTGTAGCAACTCGGAGTGGGAAGAGCGAAGTGATGGCTCTCATTCGTGCAGACAGTGTGGCCAACGTTACAGCAGCGTCATATGAGTTTTGGATCTGAAAATCGCGACGTCCTGAAAAGCCACCTACGAAATAGAGACATCAGGGTTGGCGTTGACTTGCATGTCAGACGCGGCCTTCCACACCATGTATCTCTCCTATTTGGAGATACCCCAACGGGCGGGCTAATGCAACGCTGTCTTCATCCTTTCGTATACTGGCGAATGAAAATGACCTTGCTTCGCTCTTGTGCCGAGGCGTCCGCAGCCTTCCTTCGATCCTGACACGGGTTTGGACCAATGCTGCCAGGAGGTGGGCTGAGAATCGCTAACGGGGTTCGCGGAGAAGACGAGGCCGAGAAATATGTCAGGTGCTCACTTTTGTAATATTGGTCTGCTTGGGGCTGTTTATCATTGGTGGCGACAGGCAGAATTAAAGCCGCTTTGCCGTTTTTCCAAAGTCTGTCTGAATGGCCACAACAGATAGGGGACTCGTGGCCTTGTAGACAGCCTCGGGCCTAATTGGTTACAACGACCTGTCGAGTCAGGTCCCAAGACTTCAGATTTCTCCCCGAGGTCGACGTCCATCGAGGCTGGGAGGTAGCCGGCCACTTGGAAGAAAACTCTAATAGCGACCACGTAAGGTGGCCACTGGTGGTTGGGTTAGAAACATCGTGGGAATAGTCAGCATAGATATTGCCTTTCTTCGCATGGAGCGCATCGACCAACAGCTTGGTGAGTGCATGTCGCCGCCGATGACATCCTTGCTGGGTGGTAGGGTGGATCTGTGGCAATTTTTTGACTCTGACCTTGGTGACATACAGCCTCTTGAACACAATCCAACAGTAAGCGACGAATGCATTTTTCCCAACATCGATGGTGGGGGCGGACGCTGGGGATTCACTACTGCGTAGGACTGTACCTAGGTATTTGGATGGTAGTGCATCACTGATCGTACCCGGCCTCATGACCACCAGCGACCCCAGATTTGCACACGGTTGCGGGTTAGCGCGGGCACTCGGACCACTCCAAGGTCCACAAAAGGCCACAAGGGGAAGAGGGCCGCATGAGTGATTCGGATCAGCATTTCTTCAGAGGTGATCCGAAGCTCATCCAGAACGTTAGTGGTACGGTCCTCCGTGCATCTTTAACTCTCCAGGATCGGCAGATTGCGGCATCCTGTCTCTGCTGTGGCGACCGTCTAGACCCAAGGGCTAGATCAAAGCCTGTCTAAGCATCTGCTCGGAGATCAAAATACGAGGTATAGTATTCTCGTCGACCCGTAGGCGCGCCCGAGACCTGTGAGATCGAACAAAGTTATAGCCAGCCCGGGCGTACTCAGGTCCTGGTGGAGCTGTTCAACGAAACGTACTTGAGTTGAGAGAGTGCCGGTTCAGTGAGATGCCGGGTTCATCGTATCACTGTTGTTATCAAAGAGATTCAAAGGACAATAGTGGGTGGCAGGTGTCCACTGGCGGACCTGTATTGGTGGGGTTCGCAGTCATTTACCGTTTGGTGTACGAGGAATTGATGGGGTATATTCTCGAAGATGGTAAAAAGATCAATCCCAAACTCCGGGCACAGTAAACAGCAGCACTTGGGGCTAGGGAACGCTGTAGGTGCATTAAGTTGACAAGCGCCGATAAACATTGGTGTCTTCGCATCGAAATTTGGAACTCCAGCGGGTTGCAGAAGTCGTGCAGGTTAAAGAACGGAAGTAGATGATCCTTAGCAGAGCAAGAGGAGCTTGGGCCACTGGCAAAGCTGGCACTGCCCACTGGGGATGGAATAATGACATTGTGGATCCTCCTCCTCCATGTGTCGAACGAGTACGAAGGTGGGTTCATGGGTGTGCACCATGAGTCGCAGTTCCTCCGGACAAACAACTAGGATATTTTGGGGAGGACGGGAGGCATTGAGCCATGTCAAGGGATGGAAGGCATTTCCGACAAGTTCGTTCCCTAACTGTGTAGTGAACCATTAGTGAAGTGTTGATCACTGGGCTGATCGTGATTACGTGCAACCGCACGAGAATCGTAGGCCACGGGTTGGTGACGCTTACCTGAAATCTGGGGAGAGAGTCACCAGAGTTGAGAGACAGATGGGCGCCGGAGAGAAAGGTTTCACCAGCGTTGTGCGTTGATCTGAGAACCCTTGAGATGAGCTGCATGCCGGTCAATGCAACAGGGAACCACTGCGAATCCACCTCATCCACCAAGAAAAGGAAGTTGGCCCCGGTCGATTCGACGGAGGGGTGATGTGCTTATTTTTCTGCGCCACACATGGTTGGCATTTGACGGCGCCTGCAAGGACAGGTGAAGAGATGCTGGTTGTTGAGAAAAGGGACCCAGTAGCGGTGCAGCTAAAGAGGATCGAGGGAGACTTGAACGGCGACAAAATCACACTTGGTCACCCACATTTCTCGTTCCTTCCCGCGGAGCCGAATCTTGGCTGTGTTGAAGAGGGATTCTGTACTCTCTACAAAATACCGCAGTTCATTCGCATGAAATTCGCCAGGGCGACTTTGTAGACAAATGCCTAGAAAAAGGGTACAAGGTGAGAACTGCAGGGCCCAACAAAGTAGGGTTTGGAGGTGGCCCGGACTTGAACAACTGCGGGACCCAAACCCACTGTATTCACAGCCCAAACAGGGCGTAACGAGCTAGAGGGTGGTCGCCATCAAAGCCTATATCATGTATCGGTACCGGTTGTTCGTGAGGAAAAGACACTTTATACAGGAACATGGGTCCTAGCAGGCGACTCAAGTCCCTACCTAGGTAGGTATCTAGGTACCTCGTACGTCTGTGCTGGCCATACAGAGATTCATGACAGACCTACCTGGTGGTAAGTAGCACCTGTAGTACATACATAAACACCCCTCCCCTCTCCTGCGCCCTTTGCGCCCCTTGTGCCCCTTGCGGCTTTAGCTTATAGGCATAGGCGTGCCTGGATATACTCGTACTCACCCAACTGCAACACCTGCAGATTGCAACCCAGTTATTCCCAAGTGCTCCATCCGATGTGTGTGTGGCACTTGTTTTGCACAACGTCAGCTAGACCTCTTGGACTTTAGCCTCAGAAGGAAATCACAGGCCACCCAGGCAGGGCCTTGTACCGGTTGTAGTGCGGCAACAGTCCGCACCCCAGGGGGTTGCACAAATTGGCGCTGCCCAATGACAGGCATACAGCCTAACCAAGGCCCTGTCGAAAGCTGCTGTTCGATTCGGTCGCTTCTTGTCACTCCAGACTCTCCGGGCTCCAGCTAAAAATTCTACTCCAGAGTCTCTCCAGTGTCTCTCCAGCTCCCCAAGTCTCCATCTCCCAGACCTTGTTCTGCGTTGTGGCTGCTGAGGGAGAAAAAAAATCTCACTGCAAATGCACTTTGTACACCACCAATTCCTCTAACGAGAAATCGCTCTCTAATCTATTCTTCCTTTTTTTTCAACTTTTCCTTTTCTTTCTTTCCATCTTCTCACCCACCCCCCTCTGACGTCTCCCGTCATTTTCCCGAATATCGTTTTCCTGCTTACTCTTCCCATCACCAGGTCTCGTCCGTACTACGATCCACGCAGTACCTTTGCGACCTGGACCATTCGTCGAGTTGGGAAAAAGAGAAGAGAAACACCGAAGAAACATTGAAAAACCACCGAGACACCGAGGACACTGAGACTGCTTATACGAGTGGACGTCTCTTCCCGTGAAACTTCCCCAGGTCTCCCCCCCGAGTGGTATCCTCTTCTCTCTTTGCTCATCCTAGCAACCCCAAAAAACGGCGTGGCTTGGAACGCTGCCAAAGCTATACCTACTGTGTACGCATTCCCAGGGTCATATCCGACGAACAAATTGATCCTCGGCCGGGACCACCTTTCTTGTACTGGGTCTCTCCAGAAGCCGGCCGACCCTCTGGCCAACGGGCGTTCCAGAACAAACAGCGACCTGCCAGAAGTGGCAGCCCTACCAATCCCGTGGCTTCTCGTACAGCCACCCTGCACGCTTGAAAGCATCCGTGGCCGCCAACCACCATTGCCTCCCACCCACCTGTGACGTGCCAAAACTCTGAGGGGGATTCATCTCGCCCTGTCGGCCTGTGGCCAAAGTAACTATTTTCTTCCTCGGTCGTCGACTTTTCGCATTTTCACGACTTTGTCACTGTTGGTATCTTTACCCTGGTAAGTGTACAAGCCTTGCGTCGACGTTGTCGTTCTTAGACCATACTCAATGTTGCAACGGCAATACCTTACCCCAAGTACTAAAAGCTGCGTACCTAGACTCGAGTATTGCTCATGTACATGATCTCTTAAACTCCCAATCATCTTCCTTGATTACCACCTTTCTGGGACTTTGTGTACAGTCATTGATTATTCGTGCCTGGAGCATCGGATTTCTCTTTCAGATCCGCCTGGAGCGCGACCAATACCTGCGAAAATTCCTGTCCTTGAGCGGCCCGGTGTATTGTGACATTGTCTTCCAGGGTTGAGTACATATGGTACATTGAATCCAACCTTTGACAAGACCGGAGGCATATTTTCAATACTTTACGGCTATATCGCAGAAACCCCAGAACATTGCTTGCGACATAGTTGTATTGCGCATGCTTCTTCCTCAACTGGCTTTCCCGTCCCCCGCTCGAGGCTTCGCGACCTCTTGACAGAACCGAGAACTTGGAGTTTTTGGGCCAAGTACTCAGCGCGCAAAGAGTGCGCAAACGCAACAGAAACTGAAACCAGATGGCGGAGGAGGTTAACACTTCGCCCGTCGACACCATGGACGTGGCCTCGCCCGAGGCAGCTTCTGCAGAGGGACCTTCATGTGAGACCGCACTAGCTGCCTCAGAAACTGGTATGTCTTTCCAGCCAATGGCTCGACCTTCTGTGCCTGAGACTCATTCCCGCCTCTCAGCGAACGAGACACCAGCCAGCAACAAGGCTGCATCGACCAAGATACCCGCTGTATCCAAAACTATTATGCCGACTTCGGCTTTTCCTCCTCCAAAGACAGATAAGCCCCGGCCTCATGTGTGCTTGACCTGTATGCGATCCTTTGCTCGCCTAGAGCATCTGAAACGGCATGAGCGATCACACACGAAGGAAAAGCCCTTTGCGTGTCCTGAATGTACTCGCTGCTTTGCTAGGCGTGATCTATTACTCCGACATCAGCAGAAACTCCATTCCTCCACCACACCATCAGCACGCCCTCGGTCTGGACGTAGGGAAAGTGTTGCAGGAGTTGCCAGTGGTCGTGTTCGCAAAAACTCCACCACGAGCAATACGACAGCCATGAGACCAAGAGCCAACACGGTCAGTCATGTTGATTCTGCCACCCGGACGCTGAGTATGATGTCCGAATCTGTTGGTAACTTCGGTCGCCAACCTTTGAGCGGCGGTCATAGCCACCACAACAGCATGTCGGCCATCTCAAACATTCACGCATATCAAGTCCGCGGTGCAAACGGTCATCAGTACGCCTTGAATCTTCCAAAGTTGGAGACTGTTGGACTGCCTTCTGATATCTCAGGCGGCCTCCGCACGGCGCCTCCCTACGGAGGATTCGGTGCCGAGTTTGGAAATGATTTCGACTCCGACCAGGGAAATACCATCAATCCTCACGCTCTGCATATGACCAACTTGCAAGGGCTGGGTGTTGACTCGTCCATTTCACATTTCCACCAAATGTTCCCTGGGATGACAGCTTCTCAAGCCATGGCTGACGACGATTCGAATTTCGACTGGATGACCTTGGGCTTTGAGAATCAGATGTCCTTTACTCAGGCCAATGAGAACGCCATTGATGACTCTTCACCCTCGGCCATGAGCACTGGCAGTCCGGCACCTTTACATGAGCTGAACGGTGAATCGAATATGGCAGCAATGCAACATGCTTCAGTGACCGCAGGTAGTATGTGGTCCACCACTCTTGCGGCCCACGTGCCACTGTTAAACAGTCCGATGAGCATCGAAATGTTGTCCAACTTTAATGACGTTGTCAACGCCCCCATGGGGACAGTGTCGCCAAAATCCTTACTGGGTCAAGCAACTGCTATGGATATCAATCTTCCTACTCCGCCAGATTTTGTCTCTGTGGACGCTTCTGCCGTACACTCGAACCCCCGATTTACTAGTTACCAGCTCTCCTTCGCTGGAGATGGTCCTGGCTCTGCCACTTCCACTACCTCAATGGACAGCAGTCTCCGTCAAAGCTCGACCACAACCGCGTCTACAGACTTGGTCAGCGATCACATTCGGAATGTTTTGATCGCCGGACTTTCTCAGAATGTAGGCTTTGGACAACGAAAGTACTCCCAACCAGCAATCAGTTCACCGCTGTCTCCAGGCTCAAATACACGCACGAAAGGGTTTAACGCCAGCACTTTTCCCAGCACACATGATCTACAGCGATATGTTTCTGCGTATATCAAATACTTCCATCCGCACCTTCCCTTTCTACATATTCCGACCCTCAACTTTGCGTCGCCAGACTACACAACTCCAATCAGGCTAGTGTCTGGCCATTCTCAGTTTGGCCAGGCTTCGGTGGCCGGCGGAGGCAGTTGCTTGATCCTAGCAATTGCTGCTATTGGTGCCCTCTACGAACACGAGGTACCTCAATCTAGAGAACTTTTCGAGTGTGCCAAGCGTCTGATCAGCAGCTATCTTGAAGAAAGGCGCAAAGCCAACCTGACCAAAACCCAATTTGGACCTCGACACTCTGCTGAGCGAGAAGACACGCCACTCTGGTTGGTTCAGGCGATGCTTCTGAACGTGATTTATGGCCATAATTGTGGCGATAAAACGGCAGCTGAGCTGGCAAGTAACCATTGTGCCGCCCTGGTTAGTCTAGCTCGCGGAGCCGAGCTTGCAAAGCCTCCGCAGAGCTACAGCGGAGCAAGCATCAATGCCAACGTCCAGATGGGTGGAATGCCAAACCATGGCTGGGGCTCGATGGCCAGCGAGTTTGACGATTCTGACTGGTTGGAGTGGAAAATCATGGAAGAACGCAAGCGAACTTTGTATGTGGTGTTCATCCTTTCGAGCATGCTTGTGACGGCTTACAATCATCCCCCCGCACTCACCAATTCCGAGATCCGATTGAATCTGCCCTGTGCGGAAGAACTTTGGTCAGCTGAGTCTGCGCAAACATGGCGCCACCTGGGGGGACCTGGCGCGGAAACGGGAGCTCTTACCTTCGCCGCCTCGTTGACACATCTACTTATGTCCGCGCACAGACAACGTCGGCGGAACAGCAACGTGAATCCGCTCGGGCTTACTAGCGAACCAGAGCTCGCGCCGAGCACATTCGGTTGCTTGATCCTGATCAACGCTCTACATAATTACATCTGGGAGACACGGCAGCGACACTTGGGACGTCAATGGACCGCAAGCGAGACGGAGCAGATGCATGCACACATCGAACCAGCACTCACTGCCTGGGAAGCGGCATGGGCGAGCAACCCAAAGCATAGCATCGAACGACCCAATCCTTTTGGAGATGGCCCCTTGTCGGCGGACTGCGTTCCGTTACTGGATCTCGCTTACATCCGGCTGTTTGTCAATTTCGGCAGGTCCAAGGAAGCGTTCTGGCAACGGGACTACGATGCTATGTCGGAAGAACTGGCCAAGGGCTCAGAAGCGGTTCCGAGCCAGGACACGGGAAAAGCGGACCAAACCACCAATCCTCCGTCTCAGAAGCCGGAGAGCAAGAATCAAGAGCAAATCCCGACCCCTGTGGAAGAAGGCGTGAAACTGGAAGCGGTAGAACACGAGAATGGTAGGAAATCCCAGCCATCTCGGCGTGAGCGACATCTTCGGAAGGCTGCATTCTATGCCGCCGATTCTTTGGCCATGTCAGACAAACTCGGTCTGAGTTTTGCTGAACATACCTCTCGAGAGCTACCAACACAGTCGGCTATGTGTGCATTCGACTGCGCGCAAGTGTTGGCAGAGTGGATCGCAACTGTCCAAGAACGGGTTGGCAAATACCTAGGCGTCATTGGGCGGGACGAGATGAATCTGGTCGAGGTACCAGGTATAATCCTCCTCGAAGATGAAGATCGGACACTGATCCAGAAAATCGACGAAATCCTGACGAGCGCTGAGAGCAAGGTCGAAACTCAGGGTGGATTTGATCTTTCCGACGCTCGAGAAGGAGGTTACGGCAGCAGAATCCTAACGCTGACAGCATACATACTGGGAAGGGATTCCGTGTGGCCCGGTAAGTCAATATCCATGTGTGGGAGCAAATCGTGCTAATCCTGTATTACAGTCTTCAAGCTCATGGCGCGGTCACTTGAGACCCAGGCAGGGCATATCAAAGAGCGAGCATTAGCTTCAGTTTCCAGCTCGTAATCACCAACAGAGGTCAGACTGCAATCTTGAGGTCATCTTGACCAATATAATCTATCCTTCTTTGTCGAAATCACGACGGATGCAGGTTTGATTGAGACAATTGTTTTAATCTTGACGACGCCAGTCGATATGAATTATCAGGACATATGATCACAATATACCCCAGAGAAACGAACCTGTTACACGAAAAGTTTGCAGATACGAGCCAGTTCTGGCTCAAGGACATACCAAAAAGTGCGGGATTTCACGAGGAGTACATACGGGACTTGATCACGGGAGGGAAGGACTCGAAATTTCTCTCGTTGGGCGGATTGACCGCTAATGATCAACGCAATCGAAGAATGTAATTGTACGCCGGGAGGGAAGATGTCGATGGACAAAAAGCACAAAGGTCGAAGGCGACCGACACGAGGCTCATCTTTATGGCGAACAGTGAGTTGGATGGCTTATCATTTGGCTAGCTTGATTCGCTGTGTGAGGAAGAATCTCTGAGTCGAGCAGTACCCAGCTTGCAAATTGCGCGTGGGATAAGAGTAATGACAATCAGGACTGCGGCCCGATAAGCTGCGTGTATATGGCCAAAGTTGATGGCTTCTTTCCTTTCTGTCCTACTCGTATCTGCGGGACAAAGTCATGCCTTGGAGTGGGCAGCAAACCTGTTCTTGTTTTATTTTCTTTTTTTCCCCCTTCCCTTTCCTTTTTCCCGTGCGTGCATTGATATGCAGTATTGGTGGATCGTCTTCGACCATGAGTGGACGATAAGTCAGTACTGCTGTCACATGTTGGCCTGGGGTACCGAAAGGTGAATCGAAGCGACCACCAAAGTACCAATAACGGGGCGAGAGTTTGAGGGGATACAGCCTCGAGGAATACGATTAGTCCTTCCGCGGTCAAGTCGGTCAGTCTGGCCAGCGGTCAGAACTGACCTACAGCGGGAATAGTGGATTGGGGAGGGTCGTGATTTCAGATAGCCAAGAGTGCCTGTTCTTCTTGATTCGAGCACGCTTGGAGCCCATCACCAGCCATTGACCAACCATGAAGCGATGTGATAGAGACAACATCCCGCTCTCTCGTGTGGATTCCGAGTGGCTTAGAAGGGTGAGAGGAGTTGAGGGCACCGAAGATAAGCGGGATAAGACGATACTCTGAGTCGGTACTTGGTTGCGGTCTGTCTGCCTTCTCAGGCTGATGAGAGAGCCATGAAGAAGGTGAAGGGATAAATTTAGCGGCCTTGGCCACTGACCCAGAGATGACCCGTGGTCCTCGTATTCCCAGGGATGAAGCCGAGTGTCCGATAAACAGGCGTGGCATGGGCATGGCAAAGGTTTGTGGTTGGTCCAGGCGCCAATACTCGGGCAACTGATTGCCTGCGTTCAACTGCGTGGGTGGTCAACTGGCTCCACAAAGGGAGCTGCGTACACCGTTCTCATTATATCCGGGTAGTTACTATGCCGCAGGGCCATGCCCACGCCCCCGCCCCCAAGCCCTCGAAGCTAAGCCCAAGACCCCGAATCTTCTTCGACAAGGCTCGGCGCCTTATTAGTGCTGCCCTCCAAAAAAAAAGACATCCACTCCTCACGTCAATCACGGTGCTCAGTCCTTCTTTGTCACCTCAGATCTTCCCAGTACCCAAGACCGCTTCTTGCTGAGTGTACTTTTTCCTCAATTGCCACAGCATAAGCTCATCATTATTGTTGCCCAGACTTCTTCGAAAGGACGCTTCATTTAACTGAAGCTTTCCCCTCCCCACCCAATTCTATCTCAGCACCAGATCCCAGCACGGTACATATAACAGCCCCCTTGGACCGGATTCTCCGTCCTACCCCTCGATCCTTTCATTCATCTACCACCCTGCTGCACTTCTGCGATCTGGATTCTCTACACTCACTATAGACGCCCTTCCTCCGCCGCGGCCGGGTAGACCAATTTGTTTCGAGATAGACCCCCATCTGTTCCTCTCCTCGACGACACATATGTTGGCAGACGCTCTCTGAATGCGGCGGGTTCTGCATCACGATCTTCAGCAAAGAGAAGGAAGCGACTGGGGATAGAGGCGATATAACTTTCTTTTGTCGATATAAATCAATATCTGTCTATACTCTAGAACACACGGGAGGAATCTGTGACTTGGTGCAACCAATATTGGCTACAATTCCTCATTTTCAAACCACACCTGCTGCTAAAAGGCTCTTACACCCTTGCACGACTCCTAGGTTCCACGACATCTGTGCCAGATGGCGTGGCACCAGCTCGCCATAGACAAGCCGCATCTGGTGTACATCATCCTCGGCGGGTTCACCAGCATTTTCATGCTCTGTTCGCTCTTCATCAAGGAAAAATTGTACATTGGCGAAGCAACCGTTGCGACAATATGCGGTGTCATATTCGGTCCCCATGCCGCAAATCTCATCAACCCTCTGACCTGGGGTAACACGGATCAGATTACCCTCGAATTCTCCCGTATCGTCCTGGTCGTTCAGTGTTTCGCAGTCGGTGTCGAGTTGCCCAAGGCGTACATGGAAAGACATTGGAAGTCGGTTGTGTTCCTCCTGGTCCCAGTTATGACCTTTGGGTGGCTGATTACCAGTCTCTTCATCTGGTGGATGATTGTCCCTCTCAGCTGGCTAGAGTCTCTGGTCGTTGCCGCCTGCGTTACCGCCACCGATCCCGTCTTGGCTTCCTCGGTCGTGGGAAAGGGCAAGTTTGCGAAACGAGTTCCCAAACATCTTCGAGATGTCCTGTCTGCCGAATCTGGTTGCAACGACGGGATGGCTTTCCCGTTCATCTATCTGTCTCTCTACTTGGTTAGGTACCACCTGCGAGCCAGAGAGGTAATCTTTCACTGGACATGTTTCACGATCCTCTACGAGTGTATCTTTGGCGCCTTCTACGGCGTCATGGTCGGGTACATCGGCCGCCACGCCATCAAATTCGCCGAGCGGAAAGGCTTGATTGATCGGGAAAGTTTTCTTGTGTTCTACTTCGTCCTGGCCTTGTTCTGCGCCGGCTCAGGGAGTTTGTTGGGAATGGACGACCTTCTTATTGGATTTGCCGCCGGAGTTGGGTTTTCGAACGATGGTTGGTTTACCGAGAAAACCGAAGAGTCCCATGTGTCCAACGTCATCGATCTGCTTCTCAACCTGGCCTACTTTGTTTACTTTGGGACCATCATCCCCTGGGACCAGTATAATGCGCATGCACACGGTCTCGTTCCATGGAGGCTTGTTGTCATTTCAATCATGGTCATTTTCTTCCGTCGGATACCTGCAATGCTGGCTCTCAAACCGCTGATACCCGACGTCAAAACTTGGCGGGAGGCTTTGTTTGCGGGCCATTTTGGGCCCATCGGCGTCGGCGCCATCTTTGCAGCAATTCTCGCCCGTGCGGAGCTGGAGACAGATGGAACAACACCTTTGGCCAAACTCCCTGAAGGAAGCGAAGAATTTGAGCTGATATACCTCTTATGGCCCCTGGTCACGTTCTTGGTCATCTCATCCATTCTCGTTCATGGCTCATCAATCGCCGTGTTCACTTTGGGCAAACGGATCAATACTCTGACGATCACTCTGTCTTACACTCAAGATAACGAAAAAGGCCCGGCATGGATGCAAAGGCTTCCCAGAATCACGTCTCAGTCGCGGTCCATGTCGCGCAGGGAAAGCTCAGAATTGGACGTTGATGAGAAGTTGGAGATCCCGCCTGGAGAATTACCACCAATCGGAATCCCCAAGCTCCATCTCAGACGACAGCGCGAAGACGAATATGAGAAGAGGCCAGCCTCTAGATCTTCGAGTCATGGCAGAGCACGGAGGCGGAGAAAGCGGGATAGGGCTCTGGAAGAGCGCCTGGGAGGACCTGTCAGTCAGAGCGCCATTGCTCCGTCAAGACTCAGTGAACCCATCCTCGTGCAACAAGAATCCGGCTCGGACACATTGTTCGACAAGTCCGGCGAACCTTCGCCACAAAGTCGTCCAGAGCGCGTTGAAGTCGGATCAGCAACACCGTCCCCAGAGCGGCGTGCGCAGGAAGCTGAGCCAGAGAGAGCACGCGCCCGCCGTACACGGTCTCCGCCACCTCCAGATACCCCTGCAGACGTCGAGGCATATGAGGAAGGTGACGATATTGTGGTTGAGGACGAGGAAGGAAATGTGATAGACACGATTGATGCCAGTCACATGTCCCCGGATGAAAAAGCGGATGCCATTGAAAGGGCCCGAAATCGGTTGGCGAAAGACGATTCCGGGAAATTTGCAAAACACAAACACGAGCCACACCCCAGAAACGAAGGGGAGGAGATGGAGGAAGAGATGGAACAAGCTGTCATGCCCAAAAGTATGCGTCAGAGATTTGATCAGTGGAAAGGCTTCGGCAGACGGAAGGAGGGAGAGGCAGAACCTTCAAGCTCCAAGCAGGGCGAACGCAAGCGAGGCCCAGCCCATGCTTACCAGTTTGGTAACACAGTTATCGTCGAAGACGAGGATGGCGAAGTCATCAAGACGTATAACATTCCTAGCGAAAGCAGCGGGCCTGGCGGCGACAAGTCGAGGGAACAGCAAGTGCGGGATGGTCTACGTCGGATGAGCACATGGGTAGGTTTGGGCCGACAAACTGGTCCTGCAGCAGGGCCTGTAGATCCTGCAGGTCCCAGCGTCGATGCCCCTGCGCCATCAGTAACCTTAGACCAACCCAAGGAGGAAGTCGTCAAGAAGCGAGATTTCAGGAGACGCATTAGCGATGCATCCTCTGACGACGACGGCTTGAGAATGACAATCTCCAAGGCCGACCAATACGGCTTGACTGGGTTGCAAAAGAAAGCGCGAGATGCCCCCGGAACTATCGCATTAGGATCAGGCCGCCGACTGTCGACAAGGGACTTTATCAAGCAGATGCAACAGCTGGACCCCAAAAGCAAGATTCGAGAAGTCGAACGCAGTGATGCCACAGAAGATATCAAACGAGAAGTCCGAAGGGCCGCGAAAATGGAAAGAGGAGGGCTTGGTAAGCTAACTCCCTCTGAGGAGAGCCCAACGCGTGGCCGGACCGAGCCAAATCTCGGCGGTGCATCGACTGTTCGCCGTCCAGATGCTGGCAGAAGAACCGCAAGTGAGCAAGAAGCCGACGATTATTTCAGCCCCCAACGTCGTCCAAGACCCGACCGCCTGGCTACTCGTGAACGGAACCCGACGCTGAGCGAAGAGAGTGAGGAGGACGAAGAAGACGAGGAAGAGGATGAGGGAGAAATTCCAACCCACAATGTGAGATCGAGTCTAGCGAAGCACGGCAAAGGCCAGACAGCCGCAGACTTGCGCAGAAGACACCTGGCGAGAATCCGGTCTGAAGAAGAAGAAGAGAACGACGAGGAAGGAGAAACAGCTGCGGAAAAGAGGCGTCGAATGGCTGCATTGGGTCTGGGTGACGGGGACGAAGATTCAAGCAGCGAGGGCGACGAAGACGAACCCCGTCGAACCGAAGCCGCTGTGCCAGAACCTACCCAGGAAGCGTCCTCGTCTTCAACTCAACCTAAGGCACGCATTCAATGGGGTGGCGAGAGCGGCCGAGAGAAGAAGGATCCCTACGACATCTATGCCGGCGATCCTATTGTTGGCGCCGCAAGGAAAATAAGAGGCATGATGAAGAAAAGAGGTTGATCAGATCTTCTTTGTCGCCATTTTGGAAAGATAGTGTATGATGGTGGTGATGATGGATGTCATGGTCAAGTTGGTAATGTGGCTGTTGTCTTTCTTGGTGACCTTTTGGGGGGTCTGTAACATCTTTTGCAATGAGCTACGAAAGTGTCACATAGAAAATGTATATGACCTTTTAACACCTTGTCGCATCCATACCCGCCTTTGCAGTGTAGACAACATGATGATGTTGCACAGGCGCCGTCCCTTCGGTCCAACACACAGCACTATTTTGTTGCGCATAGATTAGGCACCGTTGTGGGAGGGACAACATGACGATGTTGAACAGGCCATCCTTTCTGTCCAACACTATAAGGGATAGTTTAGGCACCACTGTCCTCTGGCACCACTTTTCCCAGCCAGAGGTAGCCTCTTATCGGCCTCGGGGCAAACAGCCATTCACAGCGCAGGATGATCACTCAAGCTAGTAGTAACTATAACCCCCCACGACTTTGCCACCGAAATGCGCCCCCACCCTCCAACTCTTTTTTTCTACGAGTATATTTTATAATACCACAAATTTGGCACATTTCAGTCACACGTTTGACTCCAAAATGGTTGTGTAGTGTAGAGGTTAGCACAGCGGATTCTGATCTCCAGAGCATTCCGCTAACCCCGGTTCGGTAAGTTATCGACTCCTTTCAACTATTTAATCGATCATGACTAATTCAACCTCGAAGAGTCCGGGCACGACCTGTATAACTATTTGTTTTTGCTGCTTTCTTGAACATCAAACTCATTTGTTTGTTTTTGGGTGTTGAAGGTGCATAATTGTTTGTAGAGGGGAATTTGAGAGAGGGTATAGGTTCTGTTCTAGGGTAAATGTGTGGGTGTCTTGGTTGCGGTGGACAGAAAGCAAAGGCTACCTCGTATATATCAGCCACTCGCACAGTTAAGTTCCGCATTCTTGGTACTAAAATAGGTTGAAGCTCTGTACCAGAACATCACGTGACTGTGTAGAATAATGCCTTTCGACCTCCTCTTCCCTTTTTGATCATGGCTATTATGTGCATCGAACCCATGGATGGTCGCATCTTTTATCTCCATTTCACAGAGGCAGGTGTCACGAATCATCAATTCACGTCTTCTTTTTCGCACAGCCTGGCTAGAAGTCCAGACATTGCCTGACACTACGAGACCAAGAGGGAACCGCACCCACCAATGATGGACAGAGACACAAGGGAGTTGCACCCAACAGCGACATGGATAAGACCGCCTTGTCTGCTGAGAAAGGAACAATAAAGAAAGCGCCTAGCACGTGGTAAAAAGGCGCGGGATTCACTTTGGTAGCCAGTAACAAGTCGGAGCATGACAGCAGAGTCAAAGAAACAATCACATTCTGAAGTTGGACGTCCTTCCTACGTCCAATCCTTGCCATTCCAAGACTGGATCCGATGTCTGATAGGACATGATCATGCCTGTAGAGCTCAGGGGAGATTGATTGCTGAACTTCATTTTGCCATGGCTTGATAACACTCAATCTTGAATCTCAACACTGCTGGGATTGCATGGATACAAATCACTTTGAATCAAAGACACTTACGCTATCTCGGTCCTCCGTGATGGCTGAGGTTGGTACTCCTCATTGCCCTGGTACTATTCTTTCGAACTCCTCCTTTCCGTATAGGTTGGCTTGAATGAAAGACAGTAATCCGTTCTCACTAGCATGCTTGATATTAATCTTATTGAACCTCTTCGACCTCGGCTTTGCCGCTTCGCCAGAGTGTGTTGGAACTATACCAGTGATGGACCTCATTACATGGAATTTGGGAAAGAAAGGGGAGCGTGAGCTCCAAGGCATCAAGATCTGCAACCGAGTTCGGACTGTCGATAATGTGGCCTCGAATCCAGCTGATGAGCCTCTTGGTGCACATTGAGCAGGACCGAGCACAATGGTATCGCAAATTCTCTGTTGCAGAAGGGAACAACAGCTGTTAAAGCAGTATCTACAGCTGTGTCGCTGCTTTATGAGGCACCAGCACCACCACCAGCGCCAGCACCAACAGAATGGTAGAGCGGCAAGATTTGAGCTTCACACCAGGATAATTACCACGTGACCGCCCGTGACATTCTTCCATAATTTTCAAATGTAAACGGTGCCTCCCACCGGAGCAATAGTACATAGAAAAGACCGGAATTTCCAGGTACGAAGTGGTCTTTGTGTCATGTCGGTGGGAATCAGTGAAGAGAGATCGCGAAAGAGGAGAAAAGTCGAAGCCGCTACCATCACCAGCCCAGGTCAACTTCACCAAATTCTACAATTTTCGCCGTCTTCATCTCCAGAGGACATTAAAGCAGGTATTTTCAGAGTGACACGAGTTCGAGAGGCCCGATCAGTTAACAAGCGCAGCTGTCGACCGATTTACAGACTTTCTGTCTAACCTCACCAACGAAGATGTCCCGGATCGGATCCAGCATTTCAAGATCTTGAAGAAGTACTGCGACGAGCAATCCTCGGCCTCCCATGATCAAGTCGACTTCCCCGATCTCTTGTCTGCGTGGCACAATGCGAGTCAGGCCAACGCTGAAGTCGTTCTCGCCGCCATTCCTCGGTTGCTTACACGATTCTTCGAGACGATCTCCAGCCATGTCGACTTCCGCGATTTCGGAATCTCCCTGTGCCACAGTCTCCTCAAACGAGATCAATTACGGATATTCGACCGAGCGTTATCGTCACCGAGATCCAAGGAACATCTCATCATACCGAGTTTACAGCTCTTGACAGAGATCATCAGCTTCGATGGCGGCGTGCTTGCAACCAATGTCTTCAGTCGACGCGATTTGCTATACCGGCGGCTTGATGGTATTCTCAGCCAGACGCCGGCAACAATGGCGCAGGGAGCCACGATAACTGCATATCAGGCGGCTTTGGAGTTCGTCCTGGCAAATCTAAAGTACCTCGACTCCGCCTCCAAAGCCGAGTTCATTACACATGGCAAGACGATCTTATTGGCAGTGCGCAACTTGTCCAGCTTGCCTATGGGTATTGTCACAAAAACCCTGAAGAGCTTGGAGACGTCAGTTATTGGCGATGGTACCCTGAGCCGGCAGATCAAGGTTCGAAGTTTCAATTCTGGTGTCTTGTCAGCGCTCGCCAAGCTGTATGACTACGCCACCAGCGAAACTGGCGACCCTTCAGTGGAAGTTCGAGATGCTCTTCAACAGCTGCTGATGCAGGTCTGCACAACATCGAAGGGGGTGTTACTTGGCCAATCCGGGTGGTACCCGACCGGTTCAAATCCCGAAGTTTCGGAACAAGATGAGAACATGATCGATCTGGGACTGGACTCTCCCTTCTACTTTGACGATTACTCGGAGAGAATCCCAATCAAGAACGCGGCAATCTCTGCCTTCATTCAGAATTTGAGACCCGAAAGCGACGTCCAACAGGCTGACCTGATCGTAGCAATATTCAAGGCTGCCCCTGAACTTGTGGCCGACTATTTTACAAAGAAACAGAAATTCCTTGTCCCACCAGGAGATGACCCCAAATGGCGCGGACAGTTCGCCTTCCTGTTCTCCGTGGTTCAGCTGCCCGTGCCTCCCAACTGTGGTTGGGACGAAAAGCTGCCACGGACTCCGCCTCCTTTGTCGGTTGTCATTGAAAGTATCCTCCCACGCCCATTCGATCGAGCCGCGATCGGAAAGTGCCTTCGGATAAACGAAGATATCATGACCATTTCGGCAGCGCGATTGTTGACAGTGGCTTTCGAGAAGCTTGATTCAGTCTTGAAACTCTTTGACAAGGCATCGGCGCAGTCCCATTTATGGCAGCAAGCATCCCGCAAACTGACAAGTCTATTTGTCGAGCGTATCCCACCCCTGCCCGATGTCGTTACCACCCTTCAAAAGCTGCAAGACGAAAACGAGCAAGTCCGCTCCTTGGTCCTCGAATGCATAGCTTCATACCACGCCATTCTACCCTCGATAACCGCGAATTCAAAGTTTGATTTTGGTGTTCCTTTAGGCAAAAGGCTCCAACGTCTAGAATCCGATGATCTGAACACCACGTCAAGGGATGTCCTAGGGACACAGATAGCGCACCTTGTGCAGATTGCATACACCTCGCCAGCAACAAAGTGGTTTCATAAGACGGCGTCAGAAGAGGTGTCCTTGATTGTGCAGCTGCTCAGATACGGTGCCCAAGACTCCCCCACGGACGTCACGAAAGAAACTCTCCCTGTCCTCGGAGGAGTGTTGATCGACAAGGGAGTATTGAACGATGATGCTCGAACTACGGAAGCATTGATATTGAGCCTTAACGCGACAAAGAAATGGCAGCCGGAGCTAGTCACATATCAGTTTCTGGACAACTGCATATCGCGCACCGTTCAGAGGCCCGTCAAGTATCTAGATCAACTCGAACAAGCTCAGCAGCTTTTGTCCGACCCGAAGCCTTTGAGCTTGCTCGCATGCTGCGTGGCGGAGCAGTGGGTCCATTTGTTGAAGAAGGCAGAAAAGAAAGCCATCAAGAATGTTGCAGAATGGATTGCCAGGTTTTTCTCTGCACTTGACTCGGCAGGCGAGAATTATCGTGTCATGATGCACTTGAAGGAAGAGATGTTGGGGCAGAGTGATGGCAACGAGAAGGGCAAAGAAGCACTAGAAAAGGCCTTTGAGAAGCAGCGAAAGAGACCCGTTGTTTTGCCCAAGGAAGATGTTGTGGAAGGGGATGCAAAACACCCTGAGGCTTCCGAACACAGTGAACTGACCCCAGAGCAACAGCAGCACAGCAACCTGGATATCGCTGAAAACTTTCCGCCGCCACCCGCCTTGCCAACGTCTCTAAGTGGCCTCGATCGCTGGGCGAAACCTGACTTCGAATCCGAGGTTCAAAGCGGGCGCCTAGCCAATCTGATCCGTTGTCTCGTCTCTCCAGAGCCCGAAGTCAGACTTCAAGCCTTGCAGATTCTCCAACATGTCATCCACGCTGTCCAGCAGTCCACCTACGACGAGAAGACGCAACTCTGGCTCCTCCTGGGAGAACTGTACGAGACGGTCAAAAGCAATGGTTTCTCAAACTCGACGACTACCGTAACAGCTCCCGTGCACTCCATAGTGGCAGAACTAGCAATCCACTTCCTCCCCGTCGTCGCCGACCCGTCGTCCCCGTTCTACCGCAAGACCAACACCTTCCTCCTTCGTGGCCCTCAGTGGTCTGTTCCACATATTATCCCTTACTGGCTGAAGGAGACCTTCCTCACGGAACCGGAGATGGACGATGCAGACATTCGCGCGAGCTCTAACCAAGTGATAAGTGGCGGTGGTGGGAACGTCAATGCTCAGGCCCATGAAATCGAGCGCTTTCTCGGCCTCCTTCTCAACTCTCTGCGCACGGAGGCCGATATGGACTTGTTCCGCCGCGCACAGGTCTTTACACGACTATTCTCGTACTACCTGTCGCCCGTCTGCACCAAATCCGCGCGGAAGAAGATCTTGAGGGTCGTCGAACTCGCCACCCGGATCAAAGGTGGGAGTGACACGCTCATCACCCGGACCGGGGTCAGGGAGTGGCTGTCCATCGCCAAGACGCTCAGAGGCCACAGCGGGCATGGCGTCGCCGCGTTCGGGAAGGTGGACGACGAGATGGTCAGCTGGGTTGAGGCGGTAGGGGCACGCGTGGCACAGACTTGTGACGTCACAGCGGTCCACCGGTGGGAGGCTGACAGGAGAATTTTTAGGGAAGTTGAGGATGCCGCCAGGCTTGACGGAGAGGTAGCTGTCACGGGCGAGACAGGGAAGCGGGATGTTGCGTATAAAGCTCGCGCGGGTGGCGTGGCTGAGGACGAGGGTGAAAGCGAAAGCGAAAGCGAAAGTCAGAGCGAGAGCCAAAGTGACACCAACACCTACACCGAATCGGAGACGGAGACGGACACCGACATGGACAACGACACCGAGGACAAAGAATGAAGATGGCGGAGTGGAAGAGATTCAGCATCAAAGCAATCATCATGGATGGCAACCAAGTCCGCTGGTCGAGCAAGGAAGGATCTGGGCCGACCACATCCATCATGAACTTTCGTATTCGGGAGGTTACTCGACTCGACTCGGTACATACTGTACTGTCTTTTGCCATGGTACCACGTCCCTCGCCACCCGTTCCCATCCACATCGGTCCGACCCGACTGTCTCTGAGCCAAATTGGAGCTGTGGCAGATAGGGAAGAACAAATACCCATCCATGCTCTAATATCGCGCGATATGTACTCGGTAGACCGAAGGATAATAACAAAAAAAAGTGCCATTCGTCGTCTGATTAGTCTTTTCTTGTTCTCTGTTTCTCTCACCCCCCACCACAACACTCACAGAGGCTTTGGATCCGTGGGTCGTTATCGTTTCAAAAACATCTTCCATTCCAATCGGAGCTTCCGGGAAGGAGAGTAACAGTTCTTGTTCTCCAGTTCTTCGTCGGTCTATTCCTCTTCCTTTTTCCCTCTAGGTGTCCACTGTCAAGTTGACCGCTGTGTGGTCTATAGTCCTTGTTCGGCAAAGGAACGTCCGGCGCCCTTCAATTGCCTCCTCAGAATCGATCCGAGGGGGTCTGCTAGTATGTAACCCTCCCCAGGCGTCAATGCTGTACAGAATTCCGACTGCTTGGGGCGGTCACTCTGTCCAAACACTCAATCTCTCCATTCGAGTGGGCAGACGAATGTTGCGGCTTCGGTAGCATGTACAATCACAAGGTGCAGCGGATCAAAGGTGTCGGCTTGTCTCGCACGGTGCCATTCAGACCATATATTCCAGCTCATTCGCTCAGAAGCTTACTAAGTCTGCTCATTCGTCAGTCATCGCCCTCGATCGTAGTCACTAAGCCGCCGATGTTAGACTCACCTCGTCCAAAGAGTGCTCGCTTGCTCCAATCCATCGCCAACAACATCCTCGTCCGGAAACTGACACTTTGTGCAAAATAGATGCTCCTCCATAAGTAGACGGCCATCAACCCACCGCTGAAATTCAGACCGCCAAAATCAAAAATGGCGGCGTTTCCAATGTAAGCCAGTGAACCCATGTGGTGGTACTCAAAGGCCTTGTAGACGGCTTCGTCGAGGTCTCCAAAATCGACCTCGTTGGCCTTGAAGCCCGGGATGGCGGCGGCAATCTTATTGAATTTCCGACCAAGATACTGACCTTGTTGATTCGCACGTTGAGCCGTTGCGGGAAGAGAGGTGAGTTTGGAATCAATCTGGACAAGCAATTCGTGCAGCTCGCCGAAATCTAATGTGCCGGATTTATCCTTGTCATATTCCTGAAACAGCTTGTCGAGTCGTTTGAGATGGCCGGCCGCCTGGGGAAACCGCTTGCGCACTTTTTGCGCGACACTGCGCCAATCTTGGAAGGTGATGTGCATTTTTTCCGGGTCTTTACCCTGCTCGAACGCCATCCCACGGATGAAGGTAGTGAGATGATCCGCGACATTGTTTTGGACCGTGGCGCAGTCTCCGATGGCGTAGACCTCGCCCAGTGGCGCGCCTTGGAGTCGCAGATGTGTATCAGTCTCGAGGGCGTGTCGGTTGTTCTGGAAGTCGCCGAGCTTCTGGGCAATCTTGCGGCTCAATTCAGTCTGCGCGACACCAGTTGACCATAAACAGAATCCCATAGGGAGCTCTTTTGTGACCGGGTTCCCATCCTCCATCTGGGAAAAGATGATTCGGTCGGGCCTGACTTCCTTGACCCGCGAATTCGTCAGGACCTCGACGTGATCATGTTCGAACCTCTTCTCGGCGTAGACCGACAAGGCTTCATCGTAGGTATTGAGGATGTGGCCTCGCGACTGAATGACGTGCACCGACACTTCGTTCCGTAAGATCCGTGGAAACGACTTCAAGAGGTCCTCATTGAGCATGTCGTATAGTTCGGCGGCGAACTCGACCCCCGTTGGGCCACCGCCACTGATCACGAACGAGAGCAGTCTCCTTCTTTCTTCGTCAGAGGTCGTGGGCAGGCAGGCAAGTTCGAGATTGCGGAGGACCTTGTTCTTGATCAGACGCGCATCTTCTATGGTCTTGAGGAAGTTGCAGTTTTCCAAGCCCTTGACGCCATGAGGGTTGGTGGTGGAGCCGACTCCAATGATCAACTTGTCGTAGGGAAGATAGAAATGCTGCCTATTACCATCGGCGTCGACCTGGGCCACTTCAACCAACCGTTCAGCGAAGTCGACGTCAACAGCTTCAGCCCTTAAGAAATGCCCTCTCAATCGATTGACAATCCTGCGGACTGGCTCGACCAGCGATCGCAACTCCAGAGTGCCCACGGTGGCAGAAGGCAACATGGGTGTGAACAGGAAGTAGTTGTCGGGAGACACGACAGTAACATGATAGTCACCGGGGTGGAGTTCTTTCAACATGGCGACGCTCCCCCAGCCCGTGCCCAGGACGACCAGTTTGGGCTTGTCCTTTTGCTCTCGCATGTGCTCGCAATCCTCGTCATCGACCAGTACCTCGGCGATGGGCAAGTTCTTTGGCCCTCCTCTTCTGGGTGACAGTGCTGCTTCCGACACAGCAATATCACCGGCCGTTTCGGGTGCTTCTCGGTATGTGGAAGCATCGTAGAGGAAAAAGGCGAGGACCAAGGTTCCGGAGAAGACGATGAAGATGCCCGTGTATGCAAATATCCGGTAACAGAAGCGAACGAAGGGTCCCTTGTTGTTAGGGAGCTCTTTAGTAGAAATGTATCGCACTGTCCCCGCAGTGGGAGGGTAGACGAGACGGGAAGGGAGCTTCGATAGACCGATACTCGTGTTTCTAGAAGGCGACTGGGCGATCCGCAGGGTTGACAGAGCCCTGGAGGATTGTAGGCATAGTCTCGTCGGTTGGATCGGTTTCAATTGAGGAGAGGCATGGAGAGTAGGAACAGGGCGCGAGCGGAGCAGAAGGTGTCGCTGGCCGCTGCGAGCCAATTGAGGAAGGGCGGCCATGGTCGAAGAAGGGGAGGCGAGAAGATCGTGGCAGGTTTACCTCATGGTGAGGACTTGTGGTAGATATGCGAAAGGGAGCAACAAAGGAGAGGTATTCAAAACTGAACGCTGTACAAGTAGGGCAGATCTAACCACGAATCCAGATACGAGCAAAGAAAAGGAGCGAAAAGAAATAGACGGGGATGATGCTGGACGTGGGTATGACGGAATGGCAGCGAGCGGAGGAGCGTGGCGTTTGTGGTTGGGTAGGATAAATGATTGAAGCTTCAAGCTTGTTGAATGCATGTGGCACTTTTGTGGCTCATGGGCACCAGCTGGTGTGGACTGGCAAGACTGGCTTGACTAGGCATATAATTTAATGTGCGTTTGTTCCTACTTGTGTACTTGCTGGTGCTTGTACACAACTGCGGCCCTGTGCCTGTGCTGGTGGTACTTCTATCTTCCTACCCGCTCGCCCACTTCACTTTACCCACTGGGCCACCCCATCGGTGCATTGGAATGGCGATCGGAAGTGCGGCAGCAGACCTTTCATCATCAAACCCCTATTGGGTGCCTATCGTCACCCTCTCATCATCATCAGCATCATCATCATACACTACAGTGGCTTCGCTTATCAAATCTCTCAGCTCCTTTTACTCGATTCGATCCAGCGATCCAACCTGTCGCCTTCGGGCAATTCTTCGCAACGAAATTCCATTTATTACCTGCCTGGCTATCTGAAGCCCTAGGCCTCTTCACCCCTCCAACCCCTTAACTCCCTCTTTGCGGCGTTCGCTCGAATTCCTTATTTGAGAAAAAATAACTTCGTGGGGGTATCATATAACGACGCAATAAACATTCTCGTCCTGTGTCCCAGTAACTGCGCAGTCTGCATATCCTCCCAAAACTCCTCGGTCCTCTCAAGAAATTCACAACGTCTTTCCGCCTTTTTAGTGTCCAGAGAAATGCCACGCGACCATCATCATTCGTAAATGCTGCGTCTGTCCTTAAAAATCTTCGTCGTCCCCATTCTCCATCGACGACACACTCGCTGATCGTTGCGCATGGCCATTCTTTGGCGGTCGCCCTCGAGCTCGCTTGGGCGTCCCTCCGACCGACCCAGAGATACTTTTGCGCTTTCGACCGCGTTGCGCGCTCGGAGGTTGGTCCGGCGTCACATCCATCATTGCGCCCATTGCTGCCTCCTCGGCAATCTTGACTTCATCGTCGACAGCCACAAGTTGAACAAATTCTCGGCATCTCGCAACCATTGCGCTTGCACTGTTGAGCGATTCTAGAACCGCATTGGAGTTGTGCCAGAACTTGTCCCCAGTGATTCCATGTACCCTGACCGGTTCCTTTCCAGCTTCCTTGGTCTGCTTGTTCTGTTGCATCGCTCCCCTGACATCTCGCGACAGCCCGTACTGTCTCTTCAGAAAGTTCCTCGCTTCGGAGATCAGTGTGATGGCGCAAGCTGCCGTCGTCAGCGATCTTAACATGGCCGGATCCACAAGAGGTGCTGGGTCGGGGGTAACCACATCGGCCCCTTCAGTCTCTGCGTGCTTGACGGGGGCAGGTCCAAGGTGTGACTCGATCGCCTGTGCTGTTTCGCCACCATTTCGACCAAATGCAAGCTCTAGCTGTAACACAGTATGCAGAAGCTCGTCCATCTTCTTATACTCAAAGAATGCCAGGTTCTGAGTCACAAATAGGACAAATAAGAGATGTTCGGGAATCTCATCCCCTGCCACATCCAGTTTAGAGTACTCGGTGTTGAGTTTCGATATCAGATTGCTGATGAACTTCTTCACATACTTTGAGCCACTGGTGCTAATGATGGCAAAAGCCGTGGCAAGTTTGGCCGTGTATCCCGGAACCAAACCTCCTTGCGGATTCTTGATTACCTCGTTCTGATATCGAAAGGCGGCGAACACGGCGTTGACATACTCTCTCTCACAGACGGATTCGTGCTGTTGATGCAAGTGCTCATGGGCAATCCGGGCAACACGGGCAACCTGGGGCTCCGTACTGGTCTCCAGAGCCACAAATGCCGACGTACTTTGTTTTGGGTGCGTCATACCCTGGTGGTCGATGCTGGCCAGTGTTTGAGCTGCGAGCAGTGCTTTCAGACCAGTTTCAGACGTGATGATGTGCAAGAGGTGGTCAACCAGCGGGTTGGTGATGGTCGCAATCGCACTGTCATCCTCGCGGGTCTTGCTGTCGCCACCAATGTTTTTCAAGGCCTGCACCTCACCATCGCTCTCGCCCTTCTTCGCCACCTCTTTGACAGCCGCCCGCTTCCCGTACAATTCTTGAAATACCTCGAGCACTGTAATCTGCATCTTCTCCACGTCACATTTGTCCAGCTTACTGAATGACGTTCCATCTAGGACCTGGAAGAACGTTTCTCGAATATGCCGTTTGTTGAATTGGCCCGGCCATGCTTGACAGACGAGACCGAGACACTCCAGCGCCCTAACTTGGATCTCAATAGGGCTGTCTCTAGAAGTGTGTTCCCAAATGCAGTCTGCAATCACCCCTGCAACTGAGTCACCTTTGTATGTAGGAAAGAGTCTGCGAAACTCCTCGCGATATTGTTCCAAGTCGAAGACTTTTCCAGCGACACCAAGCAACCGCAAGCACATCCGTTTCCTCTTGGTCTCCTCCATCTTCTCTGGTGGCGCGGGCGCCGTCCCTCGCGAAGTTTCGCTGAGTAGCACATTCCGCACCAGTGATATCGTGAACCTAGCAAGCTTGATGGTCTCGTGCAGCACCCCGTCGATGCTTCTGAGGCACCACATCACCTCCTCAATCACTTCGCGTTGCACAAGCTTCGGACTAGCTCTCAGAAGGTCCTTCTGAACCTCTTGCAGCAGTGGAGCTTGAGTGCTGGACAGTTGTGGCAGGACCAGACGAAATATGGCCACAACTGATTTGAACTTTGGGATGTTATCCTGTTTAGCCAAGTCTTTGAGATAGCTCTTCAAACTGGTTAGATCTGCGGGCACCACTGCCTCCGGTCGAGCTTCAACAAATGCAACAAGAGTCGCCAACTCTGCCGGTCCCGACTCAGAGCTATTGGCGGCGTCCAGGAGTTTCTTGACAATACGGGCGCAGAGATGCTGGATCTGGTCAATGTGTTTGGAGTCTTTCAGCTTCCAGACTAAGAACTCCTTCAGAAGTGGTGCCAGCCGCGCCGTGTCGTTTCCAACAGATCTGACAATGTGAGATTTGAGGTCCTCAATAGCGACATCCAGATGCGCAGACTCGGCTGCAGAGCTCAGCGTTGCCAGTTTAGGATCAACCCAGATCTCTGCCAATATCTTTTTTGCAAGCTCAGCCACGGAGGTTTCTTGATGGGCAGTCCGTTTCAGGAACTCGACCGCGATAGCTTCTTTCACATTTGCTCTCCCTTCCTTCAAATAGACATCTTTTAAATGAGCCATGGCTCTTTTCTGCACCCCAACGTTAGGATCGTCAGTACATTTGAGAAGCACCATGAATGCCTTTTTCTGAAGTGCGGGCCTTGGCATGATGAATCTGGCAATCAGTGTCAAGGCAGAATCCCTCACCATGGACGAGTCATCTGAAGCACACTTCAAGACCATGTCCACCAGAGCCGGTCCCCAATCGAGCAGACTTGAATCGATCTCCAGCATAGCGACGAAGCTCTTCAGGCTGCGAGTGCGAACTTGAGCCTGATCACTCGCAATCGACGAACTTAGCGTTGTGGCGATTTCCAAAAACATTCGACAAAATCGCCCGTTGAGAATGCTCAGCATATAAGCTAATTGGGCTTCGTGTTCAGTAACTTTGGTGTGACCGTTAGCGATCTCGTTGTATTTGACTGATCCGGATAGCTGTTGCAATATCGCCGAAACTGTCCTCTCAAGTGTCGAGTCGAGTTCAAAGTCCCGTTCTTTATCCTGTGGCTGTGTAGAGGCTTGATAAATGAGACCTCCGAACTTCACAAGGAAGAATGCCTGTGCAGATTTGGTTCTCAGACCCTCCCCTCCTCTCTGGCTCAAGTAGGAATAGACAATGGAAAATGGCCCCCTTGCCGATACAAGTTCGTGGGCATCGAGAAGAAAATGAGGCCGCTCCTTGACAGAGTCCGACAGATCTCGGGCAATAGTGGTCGTGTGTGACTCTCCCTCCCCCGTGAATGCTGAAAGCGAGCTTCGAGCAGATGCACGGATTTGGGATATCGCAGACCCCATAACCCCCAAGGATTCAAGAGCCATGTTCTTCGTCGAGGCTGACTTGTCTGTTTCGGCAAGGCTTTTCATTCGAAGAGCCAGCGCTGTGAGAAGCAACTCAGACGCTGGCCAGTCCGGTAAGGGAAGCACCAGAGTGAGGTCTTCCACAAACAGATCGAGGATATTGCGGTAAGGCGAATCGCCAGTCTTGGTGACTTTAGAAGCCTTGTCAATCATCCACATGACAATTTGATGGGCACTTGATGATGCATCATGGAACAGACTCTGTGCCATCTCACCTAGCCTTGATAACGGTCTCTTCTCAATCTCCTGTGTTGTGGAAACTGAGTCAACCTCCATATCACTGGCTGAATCCTCACTCTGGTCTGAACTGTCGGATGCCTGCGATTCCTTCCTAGGTCCTCGTCGTGATTTTCGGCTTCTTTTCATACCTGTTTGCATAGCCGAGGTCTGTACTAGCTGCATGAAAAGAGCAGAGACCAGTTGGATATTCTTGCCAGGTGCGAGCTTATATTGTCTTGCACTCCTGCTATTTGAAGGCAGCTTGTCTAAGGACGTCAAGACTTCGTCCAATATTGCCCGCCGCTCACCAGGGAAGGCTGCGTAGAGTCTGGCAAGAGCAGCCATGGCTTGTTTTCTCAACCGCTCGTACGCTTGAGACCCAAGTGCGGATGCTTTGTCGTTATAAGCATTCTGGACAAAAATGAGCTTCGCTGCTAGGAACTCAGTGGCATTAACAAGAGACCCGGCTCCTTTAATTTCCACGCACATCCTCGCCACAAGATCCAGCAGTTTGCGTCCAACATCTAGCAACCGTTTGAGAGGTTCGTGGTGCGCCGAGGCGTAACTGAAAAGTTCACTGTTCTGTCCATCTGGACGGGCCTCGACAATCGGGATCAAACAGTTCTCGAATAAGTTCACCAGCACATTGGGCAACCATTGCAGTGCTTCCAGATTGAGAAGGTCTTGATTCTGAGGAGCACCTAGAACGGTGTAGATCAGAGTGCACGCTGAAGCAGCTCCGCTCTCCGCAGTGTGAAGCTTCGACAGCCAAGTGGATGTATCCTCATCGGATGCGCCCAGAGGTACTTGCAAGTTGATTGCCTGTGCACGTTCTATCACCGGCTCACATATTTTTTGAAGTCGCTGAAGATATTCCGGAGAAACATCACAGAGCCGACCTGATGTTAGGAGCTGATTCAAGGTCGATTGAAGTTTCTCCTGTAAACGGATTGCAAGTCGGGGTTCAGTGTCGTCTTCATCGTCGGGCAGATCGAAAATGCCATTGGGCGGTCCCTGTCGTTCTTCTGAGTTGTTGAGGTCAATTTGATCTCGAATCTCGAAAATCTCGCCGAGTTGGCTTTCAAAGCTCGCTAAAAGCTGGTCATCCTTCTGTTTCTTGGAGGTGGTTGCTAAAACGGGCTTGGTAGGTGGCGGAGGCTCGTTCTGTCGTTTTGGAGTATCTTGTATATTGACGTAGTCCTCTTTTCTGAAGGACGGGGGCGGCTTCGGTATGTCGATAATAATGGAGGCTGGTTTAGTGATGGGCATCTGAAGCGTTTTCTTCCGGGCTGCAGGGGGGGTTCCAGTTGTCGAAGACTTGTATGTATAATCTATTTTGGACATTTTGAGAACCATCTTTGGTATGGAGTTCAGTTCTGCCCTGATGGAGTTGTCATTCTGGACTGGGGCTCGAGGAAACTTGATCTCAGATAAGCGGCGAGGATCAAGCAGGGCCGCCAGACGTTCTCTGGTCGCGGGAGTGTCTAGTTCGCTTCGATATACTGCCTGGCGTTCGGAAGGAGAAGTGAGTCGCGAATCATTGGAGCACGCAAGTTGAGGAAAAGGGACGCATTCTGTGAGGTGAATTAGAAACGGCAGTAACTCTTGAGTGAAGTGGGCATACCATTCGGCTGGAGAATCGGCATGGTCATGGGAGTGTATTGGAAAGCCTGATCCACTGAGAGTTGTCTGTCATTGGAATCATTCTGCCGCCGTCGTGGGACAACGACCTTAATGGTATCGCCCGTCATATCCATGGTTTTGACACTGGTGAGTGATGGGAACTGCGCAAGGCGGCCGATGCAACTATCTCGACGACTCCGCCAAAGACGGTGGAGGGGTTGAACTGGGCTGGTTTATTGTCAGGACACACGCCATGACCCTCATAGTCAACAAACACCTAGCGCAAGCTGCCAGTTGTCCTCGGTATGGGGGTGGGTTGTCTTGACACAAACCGTCTGCGCAAGCACGTAGAGATGAAAGTGAGGCTCGAAGTGACTAGGCACTGCTAAAGTCAGGCTGGGCACGGCTGGGGAAGGGATCTTCAAACCGTGATCCGCTCGGTTAAGCTGCGGTTTCAATACGAGATCGCGCTTACCAGGGTTGGCGGCAAAGCGGCTGCAGGAACGAGATCCCAAATTTTATCTCGGGGCTACAAAAAGTCAGCCACCATCTTCTCAAACACTCGAAATTTCATCATGGTTGCGATAGGTAGCCTTTTGTTCTGCGACGCCTGTGGCTCACTGCTACCGCGGATTGTCCCAGGCGAGAATCAAGACGACCTGGTCCAGTGCGACGATTGTTTTCAGTACACCCAAGATACCTCATCCAAAGTCATAACTTCAAAGTCCAAACCGAGTGCCTTTCCATCCCCTCTACGTGCAAAGCATTCCGAGGTGCAGGCTGTCAACGCCGACGAACTACAGGTCGAGGCTGTCATCTCCAGAGAGTGCCCTGATTGCCACCGGCCAGAAATGTTCTACCATACAAAGCAGCTACGAAGCGCCGACGAAGGGACGACTGTATTCTACAGATGCGAGTGTGGTTTCAAGGATGTGCAGAATAACTGAGATGACGCTGAGTCGGGGTCTGAAATGCGACGCTTTCTAAAGCAAACCGGTGCTATACAACAACCTCTGTTGGGATGGTGGCATATTCCATCTCCCCAGTTTTCTCGTATGCGGCCATATCAAGAGCAACAACAACGCTCTCACGGACGACTTGCTCAGGGTCATTCAAGAATCTCTTCAACATATCCTCCACACCTGGTTCCTCTCCTAAACTGCCGAGTGCCTCGGCAGCCTCGTGTCGAACCATGCTTTCTTCCTTGGTATCCTCCAGCACGGCCAGCAATGCAGGTATTGATTCTGGATGCGATAGTTGTCCGAACACAAAAGCCACCTCGTGACGAAAAAGTGCGGATGGATCTTTGAACCCAGAAGCAAGTGCGTGAACGGCAGGCTTTGCCGTGGGGAGGTCTGGTGGAGACGCAAGGTCTCGAAGCGCAAACATGGCACGATACCGTTGGAACAAGGGCAACGATTGGTCGAGAAGGGTAGCCTGTAGATTGGATATCGAAGGTGTTTCTGAGGACAGAGGCAGAGGAGGCGCAGGATCGATCGAGGCAAAGTCGCTTGACTTCAAGCTTTCGCTTCGCCGGCTCTCAGAATGAGCCCAATTGATGCGGTCGACGGCTATCTCACATGTCTCTCTAACCACCACCGGCTCGCTCTCGTCGTCTTTCATTTGTTCCATAATTTGTAGACTTGACATGTCTCCCAGTGCCCCCAGGGCCTCGGCTGCCTCGTGCCTACACATGGCATCTTCCTCCTTATTTTCAAGGACCGCTCGCAGGAACGGCACCGCCACTAGATTCCTGGTCTGTCCCAGACAATATGCCAGCTCGTGTTTCAAAAGCGCAGAGGGAGAATCGAATGCAGCGGCAATTGCTTCTATTGCCTCTGTTGCCTGTTGTCCAGGAGTTTGTGAAGCGACGTGTTTGAGGGAGAATAGTGCGCGAAAGCGTCGGGCAAGTGGGACGTTCTCGGAGGTCAAATCTCTTCTGAGGGTAGGGATGGTCGTATCGATCTGGGGATCAGGTTGCGTGGATGAAGCCATATTTGATCTCGAGTCCTCTTGCAAACTCTGGGGCATCGCTGATCAGCAGCAAGAAGATAGTAGAATTGTTGCTTGTGATGTCCTCGTCATAGACGGAGCTATCGCTGAGTGTTCGGAGGCTCACCAAAATTTTCGCGGGGAGACCCGCAAACCCTTATCGATAAAGACAGCCACAGCCAAGCCCAGGCGCTGTACTGGTGGTGCCTGGCTCCCCGTGACGTCCTCATACAGCTAAGGAGGCACAGAGGCTGCGGTGTATGTTTCTTGAATCTTCCAACCTACTGTACACGTTGGTTGCGCGCTTCATTAACAGTCCTCATTCCCCCCATCCTCCTTTCCAACCTCTGTATATCTCACAACAAGACACTCACATCAACCTTATATCGCCACTACCCTTTTTGTTGACACAACTATGGGTTCCGTCGTCATTCCTCATCTGGTCACTGGCTGGCACGTCGACCAAGCCATTCTCTCCGAAGACGAACGCCTGGTGGTCATCCGCTTCGGCCGTGACTGGGATCCTGACTGTATGCGACAAGATGAAGTCCTCTACAAGATCGCCGACAAAGTCAAGAACTTCGCTGTCATCTACGTCTGCGACCTCGACCAAGTCCCGGACTTCAAACAGATGTACGAGCTCTACGATCCAGTGACCATCATGTTCTTCTTTCGCAACAAACACATGATGTGTGATTTCGGCACTGGCAACAACAACAAGCTGAACTGGGTTCTCGAAGACAAACAAGAGCTTATCGACATTATTGAAACGATCTACAAAGGCGCCAAAAAGGGACGAGGCTTGGTGGTCTCACCGAAAGACTACTCAACAAGATACAGATACTAGACGGAGGCTACGTCGCCTTTACCCAGGCGCACAAATCCATCCTCACCTCCCTCCTCTGCGAACGGTGCAGAATATGGTGGAATCCACTGCACGGTTCTTGCAAGATATTTCCTCCTACAATGACGATGATGGATAATCACTCCTCGAGAGGGATTGACTGGACACAGATTGTCTAGTCAAGAATAATATTCGCTGCGAAGGGATGGCTACACTGGCAACAGGCCACACGCGGAGATGATGGGTTTTGGAATTGGGAATGGGACCTGTGGAATTGGAGCAGGCTCGGTTGGTCTCTCACTGGACGTCCAGATATTTAATGAAATTTTTGCTGACACGACTTTACATCAAAGCCCACCTCGACTGAGGCTCCAGAAGTCTATGATTTTCATGTCCGCCTCTCCAGGTACATTACCCTCGCCCACCCCCTTCGCGTTCCAAGAGGCCCCCTGCCGCTCATGTGGTAGCGACAATGACTCGTTTTGGAAATCTCGCCCACAGGTTGATTGCTCTGGACATCGAAGTCCGTCCCTTCTGATGCCCCAACCTGGTCCGTTACCTGGTCTGTTGTAGAGGTCGTACCTATACCAGTAAATCTACCTTGATGACTCTTCGCGTCGCTTACATGCACTTAAGACTTTGATGCTCGTTCGGCTGTTTATATAGCTGTAAAACGGGCGCGGGCCAGACCACAACCTCAAAGTGTGATCTGAGAATTACTTCTTTTCAACCATATGATTGATTGCATCACGTGCCTTTTCTTCAGCTCCTGGCCATCTCGGCGGGTGATTTAATTTGGCGACCAAGTGGGGGTGAGATGGTTGAAGCGAAACCATCCAACACGCACCCTTGCAACGCCGCTTCATTTCCATATCCATTTCCATTGCACCGTAAAATGTCTCCCGTCAATTGAGATCTGGCCACCTTTACCGCTTTTTCGTGCGTTCAATTCCAACTCCACCTGTTCATGCATGGCTCTGGACGATTTTTTCCGGATGGCCTGTCTCTCTGTTGTCTAGTCTCTCCTTGATTTTATGTGCCAGTGACCTTCCCACCATGAAACCTCGCCCGCCGCAGCAGTCAACTCTATGCTGCCCGTAGCACCGCTTGGGATGAAACAATCCGCTTCTCTAGACTGCGTCAATATCCTTTTCAAGTGTGCAGTTTCTCCGCAGAGCGCGACTTCCTATCAGTCTTGATCGGCGACAGTTCACTGCGACCCAGACCCCTCCAACATGGCCTTTGGAACGATCATTACGTTGACCATCCTACCAATCCTCATCTTCGCCCTTTGGCATCTCACGTCGACCATGCTCCCCCCTATACCTGCCCTTCTCCGCAACAAGCGCATCATCTTACTCATCGCTCACCCGGACGACGAGTCGATGTTCTTCTCGCCGGCCCTGCAAGCCCTAACCCACCCTTCTCTACAAAACCACTTGAAGATCTTATGCATGAGTACGGGCAACAGCGAAGGTCTGGGCGCAACACGGAAACAGGAATTGGAAAAGGCGGCGACGACGCTGGGACTGAGGCGGAAGGAGGACGTCTTTGTGCTAGAGGACGAGCGGTTCAAGGACGGAATGAAGGAGGAGTGGAAGTCTGAGGATATCGCGCTCGTGCTGGCCAGTGCATTTGCGCCGCACCTGAATTCTCCGTCTGCTGCAGCAACCCCGGCAATGCCCACATCAGATTCCGACAAGGAAAAGGACAAGGACCGACGAAAATCCAAGCCAAACTCTGTGAAACACACCAAATCCGCCTCTCGCACAAGCATAGCAACCCCGCCCGCTCCAGCGCAAAAGGAGGTAGAAGGACCCCGCGCAACGATCGACGTGCTAATCACCTTCGACAAGGGCGGTATCTCAGGCCATCCCAACCACATCGCCTTGTACCACGGTGCGTCCCTGTTCCTACAAAAGATCATGAAAGGCCACTCTGGCTATGCGTGCCCGGTCACGCTGTACACCCTCCCCTCGATCAACATTGTGCGGAAATACTCCTTCGTATTAGACGCCATACCCACCCTCCTGGCCGGGATCTACGAGACCATATTCGGCAACTTGTTTGGATCCACGACAGGGAAAGGGAAGACCGCCACGGGGTCCAAGAGCGCCGCAGACCGAGTCATGTTTGTCAACGACATATTCCGGTACTGGAAGGCGCGCGAGGCCATGATCCACGGACACAAATCTCAGATGGTCTGGTTTCGATGGGGCTGGATCGGCCTAGGGAGGTACATGGTCGTGAATGATTTAAGGAGGGAGCGAGTCGTGGCGGGTTAAAGGGTGAAGAGAGGTGGGAAAGATCACCAAATGACACCAGTAAATCTGAAGTCAAATTCTCTTTTTTTTTTCGGGAACCCCTAAGGAGCTTTACGTGTTTTCTCTCTTTCGGCGCGAAGGAGGGAAAAGGGCCTCAAAATGAGGAGTCCTCGCTAGGGGCAGGGGAGCGAGGGACAGAGGGGAGTCAAAATGGGTCTGTGTCTATTCAGCAGACCCGCGTCAATGGCTTGTGGATGTGTCACATTGGGAGGGAGGCTCTTTTGACGGTTCTTGCTTGTCCATGATATCCAATTTGGCTTTTACCCCGTAGAAGGACTCCCAAGGGGGGCCTTTTTTGTGACCCGGGCGACTGTTCGTTGTTTTATGAGAAACTGAACTTGCAGTACCACATTCTTACATAGCGAGTTGTCGCGATATGTCCACACATGATGGATGATGTTACACTTGTTACACGTCCTGTTACACGTCCTGTTGCTCACCCGCCATTGCGTCACTCCGTCTGCCTTTCCCCTTCTTCGTCTTCGCCCTCACCCTCATCGTCCCTCGTCGCTGAGCGACTTTTCCGACGCCCGCGCTCTCTCTTGCCTTTCCCCACGATTCCACCCCAAGGCCTCCAATCCTCGCTCTTCTGATCCGGACCGGGTACCTGCGCGCCCACGACCTGACGATCACTCAACCTTTCTTGACGGACAGCCGCCTCGAATCGGAGTACCCAATCACTCAGGCGGCCCGAGGAATCGCCGCGAACTTCGTCTTGAAATTTAGTCAGAGCGTTCCCGGTAGGCCCGCGATGAATGAACCCAGCGGCATGGCGGAGGCGAGTTGGGGAATAAGAGTCGAGCAGCATGCGCATTGTGCCTGTCCTTGTCGTTTGGAGGGAATTCGCGCTCTGAATGGCCGCGTGCCGCGATTCCCTTCCCCAAATACACACGTGACCAGTGGGTGTGTAGTAGGGGATGATATTTGGTAACCAGTCTGTCCACTCCGCGATGATATTGGGGATACCTCGGTACGGCCAGTCTGTGCCTTCGTCATGTGATGTCCAATCTTTTCGCTTGATGGTGTTGCGCACAGCAATAGAGATGAGTTGGATGTGGCATTCCAGCTGAAGGGAAGCAAGCACATACTTGTGTTTTAGATCGAGGAATGTAGCAGAAGGCAAGCCGTCGTAGAAGATGTAATGGTAGTCGGCGTCTTCAAGGAGGCTTCGGATTTGGTCATACATTTCGGAGAGGCGGGTTCGTTCTTCCTCGAGCAGGGCCATACACTGGCGAAGGTCTTCGACAGCCTTGTAGAGCTTCCTCGCTTCGGACCTGGCTTTGACCCGAAATATCAGATCCTCGATTTTCGGCTGGACGTTGTACGGTTCGTTATGGAAGACGTGATAGACTGACTCGACCGCCCTTCGTGCAATGCGACCCTCACCGTGTCCTCTCTCGATCCGCGCCTTACTGTGTTGGATTGATAGTACAAAGGTCCACTCCAGTAAATGGGTCCAGATATATTCCGGAATATCCAGGTTGTAATTGCGCGAGATGTAGTCAAGGAGCATGCCTCCCAGTGCGACTTCATTGTTCGTGCCGAAAACATGAACTACCGTAAATAAAAGCCGCGCAGAAGGTCGAAGAGGTGAACCCTCCTCATAAAATGTGGGACTCTCCAACTCCTCCTCGTCGTACTTGTCCAGAGCGTCAACATCGATATTCCAAGCCGACTTGAGAACGCTCTTGACGCTGCCTAGGTCTCCTTCGCGGCCCATCGCGACCATAAGATTGCAGAATGTTGCCTCATTACCGTTCAGCCCTTGGTTCACGAGCTCGTTGAAGATGCCAAGAGTTTCCAGCCTGATGGACTGTTCACTTTTGGGATTTTTGGGCGATGCGACTCCGTGGCCAAAGAATCCGAGCGGTCTGGTCTCCAATGATCGACGAAACATGTTATGCCGGACTATCCGTAGTCGATATCGTTCGTGTCTATTATATGCCTCGTTCCAGGTTAGGGCCTCCATGAAGTAGTTGTAACAGTCCAAATCAGGTTCAACAGCGTCCTCTCTCATGGCTTTGCGAAACACATTCCTGGCAAATGATCCCACCCCAGCCGCGGCTGTACACCGTAAGAGATGTCGATATATGTCGAGACCTAGGGAATGGCCATGTTTTTGTCGCTGAGTGACCAGGGAATCAAGGATGTTGATAAAAGTGGCCACACGCTCTTCCAGTGATCTGACTATTCGAAACTTCGGCTGCGTCTCTAGACTCGGCTTTAGGTAGCGGAATAGCTTTCCATAAGGAACAATAAAATGCTCGGGATCCAACGCGCAGATGGCACGTGCGAAGGTCTGGTCGTCTGCATTTTCAATGAAATCGTCCCCGATTTGAGGTGTCACCAGTCCCAAGAGTATACGGTCGGGATTGTTTTCTTCCAACAAGGCCTGCATAGACACCACTTTCCTTGCTCCATGAGTGGAATCCGCTGGCGGCACCTCATCAATTGTATATTCTATCGGAGAAGGATCATCGTGTTCGTCGAGGAGGGTCGATTGCTTCGCCAATATGAAGGGAGAAAAGGACACGGTCGTAGAGTATGACCGGTCGAAACGTCGTTCACAGCGAGCATTGGGAAGGCATAGTCCTTTGTCCCAGTGCGCCGGGGAAAGGGTTTGGCGACGAAGAATGTGAAGGGTCAAGTGAGGTATCCGACTGGGCGAGGGTTGCGAGAAGCCATTGATCAACCTCACCAGAGGCAGCGAGCCATGCATCAATACACCGCAGATAGACGGCGACCCGAGCTAGAGCTGGAAAGGATGGCAACTAAGTCATTGAAAAAGATTCTGGAATCTGGCGTTGGGAAGGGAGCGGTTTGCGCGATGGACGGATTTCGCTTTCTCCAAACAAAAGCTCAAATTTCAAATGACGCCAAGCCCAACGGTCTTGGGCTGATCCCCTTCCCAGTTAGTAGCGGACAAGGGCTCTTCTCTTCTCGACAGCCATACCACCAGTCGACGTTGGGTTTATTTTGCAGACCACAGGTCCAGCCTATCATGGCCGAATCACCAGAGGAAGGAGCCAATGCGGTGTCTGAACCGCTCGACCTTGTCCGCCTCTCCCTCGATGAGATTGTGTTTGTTCGACTACGTGGAGATCGAGAGCTGAAAGGAAGACTACATGTATGCTTGTATAACAGGATCGCAGCGACCTCATACTGACGCACAGGTGCAAAACAGGCCTACGACAGTCATTGCAATCTTGTTCTCGGAGACGTTGAAGAGACAATCTACACGATTGAGGAGGAGGAGGACGGCGAAGACACCGTCAAGGTCAGTTCTCATTGATGCAAAATTCAATCGGCCAGCCACTCACTCCACTAGACAACGAAGAAACAGTCCGATATGCTATTTGTCCGAGGTATACGCCGCGCCAAAGGGCCAAGATTGGCTGTCGCTGACACCTGAGCAGGAGACTCGGTCGTACTAATCTCTCCCCAACCTGGGTCTTGAGACCGTTTCAACCACGTCGATCTAGATTCTCGGATCAAACGAGCAAAACCGCCGTTCGAAGGGTTTCGAGGGTCAAATTTAGCCCATGATGGAGCATAACGGACGGTAGGAAGTAACCCAAAAGATCGCTGGGGGAAACAGTACCCCTATAAATGAGTCACCTGAAGCTGCAATCCTTGGGTCAGGAAGAAGAACCTTTGAAGGCTTACATCTTGCCCTTCGAAAAGTCCAGCCTGCGGTGGAAGAGTCACCTGTGTCGAACGAGTGACGATGCAGGAGGATCTTACAAGTCAATTAGCGTGCTGATAGCGGAAGTGAAAGACCTGCAGTCAATGATGAGGCTGAGACGCGTGGGGGAGAATGAGTCAGTAAATCAACTCGTGGGTTCCCCGCTTGATAGCCACAGTGGTAGCCCAAACAAGTACATACAAAGCTGTCATGGTCATGACTCCAACACTTGCCTCCACTTTATTTATATATGTTCCGGGACGGACTCTGTTACCTCTCTGTCTCCCATCTGCGCATTTCATCCTCACAGAAACTTCTCTACAGTACAGCTCAAGATGCAGTCTTAGCACTCGGGCAACGCTGCGCCTCTCTGCTACTCATAGCTCCACGATGATTCCTCGAATACCTCACTGACTGCGGGGCGCATCCGCCACTCTTTCACGCCACTCTCCACCTCATCTCGCATTCGAACCAACAACCAACGATGGGTAGTCGCAACAGACAGACACTGCAAGATCGCCGAAAGGGAGAGCTGGTAAGGGCATTTCAAGTGATGAACAATTTCAATTTCTAACATGATGCCAGGCCCTCTCTGATTTCGCTGATTATGTAGAACGACAGCGAGCAAAGACACGCCCTCCGTATCCCGATTCCGTTGCTGGCGACAGCGGTTACGGTACTGGCGCTCCCTCGTCCGTCGCTGAAGATCATGCAGAGCTCGAGATCCTTGATCAATTAGACCTCTCCGACGCTCCAAGCCGGACAAAACTAAAAGAGTTGCTGCTTGATACCTCGGGCGATGCAGCCGCAACCTTTCAGGAATTGTCGGGCTTTCTACAGTCCAGGTTAGACGAGGGCCATGGCGAGACGCTCTTCGATCTAGGACTTGAGGACAGCGGTGACTCAATGCGATTCACTAAAGAGCAATGGGACATTGCTATGACACGCATCACTGAAGCGGCCGGTGTGCTCAACGCGACAGTCAACGTGCTCCTGACATACAATGTTGGTGGTGATAAGGAGGCTCATCCGAACACGACTCATGACCATTCAAGCCACGGCAAACTCCTCATTCGACAGACCCCAGCAACGGCTGAAGAAGTTATCGAGACGCGAATTGCGGTGGTTGGTAATGTTGATGCAGGCAAGTCTACTATGTTAGGTGTTCTTGTCAAGGGGAGCCTGGACGATGGCCGCGGCAAAGCTCGTGTCAACCTGTTTCGTCACAAGCACGAGATTGAATCCGGTCGGACTTCGTCTGTGGGCATGGAGATTATGGGCTTTGACACCCATGGGGAAGTAGTCACATCCACCGTTCCCGGTCGCAAACTCACTTGGGCGGAGATTGGGACTCGTTCGGCAAAGGTCATCTCATTTACCGACCTAGCTGGACACGAGCGTTATCTTCGGACAACTGTTTTTGGCCTCCTCTCCTCGGCACCAAACTACTGCCTGCTCATGGTGGCAGCCAATAACGGACTGATCGGTATGTCGAAGGAGCACCTCGGTTTAGCACTGGCCCTGAACGTGCCTGTCATGGTCGTCATCACCAAGATCGATATTTGCCCTCCCCAGATTCTTGAACAGACGATCACCCAGCTGACGAGGATATTGAAATCGCCTGGAGCGAGGAAAATCCCCGTCTTCATCAATACATACGAGGAGACGGTTCTGACAGCCACACAATTTGTGTCCCAGCGGATTTGCCCAATCTTCCAGGTCTCAAATGTGACCGGGGAATCCCTGGACCTTGTTCGAACTTTTCTCAACATTCTTCCGCATCACGGCCATTATGACGATCAGGCGCCTTTTGAATTTCATATTAATGACACTTTCTCCGTCCCATTCGTGGGAACAGTTGTGTCGGGAGTTGTGAAGTCCGGGATAATTCATGCAGGTGACAACGTTCTTGTGGGACCAGACTCTCTTGGACAGTTTCAGACAACAAATATTCGATCGATCGAGCGGAAAAGGATCCAGGTACCGGCATGTAGCGCTGGCCAGTCTGCCTCCCTCGCCCTGAGAAGAATACGAAAGAAAGAAGTGCGCAAAGGCATGGTCGTGCTCCCGAAGCTCGAAGGCCCTCCGCCTAAGGTCTACCGAGAATTTGTCGCCGAGGTTTTGATTCTGTCCCACCCGACTACCATACGACCAAAGTACCAAGCGATGCTTCATGTAGGGCCTATCAGCCAGACTTGCGCCATCATTGAAATTGACCGTGAGTACATTCGAACCGGAGATCGAGCCACTGTCGCGTTCCGATTTGTTCAGAGGCCCGAGTTCCTTGCAGTGGGGGACAAGATACTATTCCGCGAGGGAAAGACCAAGGGTTTGGGCATCGTGAAGTCTTTGGACTACGAAGAGGGGTCATTGAGCAAACACGAGCGGCAGAGTGTGCAAGGGCTGTCTGATGGAGAGGAGTCGAATGAGAAGCCCAAGGCCGAGGAGAAAGTGGCTTCATCAGCAGCGGGAGTAGCAACAAGCGACAGGCGGAGTAAGTAGGAGGAATCACAGGCGTTAAATGGCAATGTGGGAGTATGTACGAGGTAGTCATGAAGCTTCCGATACATATACCTGGGCATGTGCTTGAAATATCAATCAGGTCACCGACATATTTTCGGCGATGTCAGTGTACTTTGCAAGGATCAATCTGAGGCACAACAAGGCTTAGGGGGTTTTCAAGATGCCGAAACTCCGCCAATCAGCGAGTGCCCCTTTGAAGCCACAGCCTCGTCACCATCGTAGCGCGCAGTCACCGTCTCCAAACCCCCAATTTCGAGCTTCCGATAATTCAAAATGTCGCAACAGCCTCGACGACGCCGCGGCATAGGACAGTGTGAGCAGACTGGAGGAGGTATCCAAGACACCAGCGCTGTTCAGAATCCTGGTGGCCAGAAGCACGGAGAAGGCGAGGGAGAAGCAGCACTCGCCGCCATTGAGATGGATCAATCCCCGATCATCCGCGCATTGCGGCGGCAGCCCCTCTGGATCGTGCTGGCCGTCTCGAGCGGAGCGTGTGCGGCCTTTAATGGTGTATTTGCTAAACTGTACGTCCATGAACTCCCGGAATGGAAGCTCCTCCAGCTCTCTATTTGGAATCTTGACTCTCCTTTTCTGTTGCGCTCAAGCGTGCAATCCCCTTCTCGTTCATGATGCAGACAAACTAACCGACTCTCGATCCGTCAAACAAATAGAACGACCACTTCCCTGACATCCAACTTGTCGTCTTCGATCGCAACCTTTTTCTCCCTCTCCCCCAGCAATACCTTCGTCGACCTCGCCGTCCGGGGCACATTCTTCCTCCTTAACCTACTCTTCAACGCTCTCATGTGGGGGCTCTTCACGTCCGCCCTGACCCGTGCAGAGTCAACGACCCGCGTCAGCATCATCAATGTCTCGGCGAACTTTGTCATCACCGCTGTGCTCGGTGCCTTGATCTTTGGGGAGAAGCTGGGCGGTATGTGGTGGGTAGGCGCGGGGATGTTGGCCGCGGGCAATGTCGTGATCGGAAGGAGAGAGGAAGGAGCGAAGCCTGGTGGGAATATGGGGCTGGACGAGACGAGGGAGGAGGCAGAGGGATTGGTGGGCGGAGAAGAAGAAAGAGGCGGCCACGTGGAAGATGACCTGGTAGAGCTACATGACAACCCCGGAGAAGGGCAGAGAGCAGAGTGAGAAAGGGAGAAGAGGTGGACGATCCGCTGTGAACTTGGAGCACGCGTCTCAACCTCGTCCTCGTCCAGCCCTAGCACTTGGCCAGGCATTGGAAAGCCGTGTTGGAAAGTTCTTGGAGACTTGATAATAGTCGGGCTTTCACGGACAATCCGCAACGGCAATGGTTGCCATGAGCATGGCTTGTACAAATGCTCCAATCGACATGTCAACTACAAGTACAAATATGTCCATCGGAAGCGCCTGAGGCTATCTCAACACGAGTACCGCTGAAGATCTACTTGTGCTCGGCAAAGGGCGAAGGTGTTGTGCTCACAGAGTCCTCGACCAACGGATATGTGTCACGCTGTGTTGGAGAACCTCAGCCACTGGTGAGAGAAGGTATTATCCCTTCTCTCTGGCTATACAAGTGACTCGACCTGGACGACCAAGGCCCCGTCCGTCATCATGCAACAACCGGCACTTGAATCGGTGACATCACAATCCAAAGCACCCAGCGCCGGGAGATCCATCGTACTCGTTCTTGCTTGGTACACATGACAAGAACAAGAACATAAAGAATAGCCAACTCATGCGCCTTTTTGGGTGATCAGGAGATGACCTACGAGGTACTCAGATGAGCACCACGGTTGGCCGTTTAAGAGTGTCGTGGTGTGTTGACTTTACGACGTCAGGATCCTTGGTCACACATGAGTTGTCATGGGACTTTGTTTGTCGAGTGTGGGCTCCCGCTCTCACGCCACGGACTACCTCCATCCTTGCCGCCTTTGCCTGCGAGAAATCCCGCCTGTTTGTCGTCGAGGCTGTCCTTGTACTCGTGAAAGTTTTTCCTACGTTAAAAGATGCCTTTGTTTGGTTCAGCAGCTAAAAGGCATTATCTGACCCTCTGTACACTTTCATTGGTATCTCCAGGTGTGATTTGTAGGACCGGGATGCGCGTCATCGTGAAGACTTATTACTGCCCGGTCCGGGTAGGTTGCGCTACCTGCCCAAGTATCTACCTCGATGTGTGGATGTCGATGATCAATAATTATCGCTCAAACGGTGACGACAAACTTGACTTCCTCGCTGGCTATGTACAGAGTACCCGTACATGTACAGTTTCATAGTGCGAGGAGACATATCCCTATGCTTCGCATTCCATAAGTCATCAATGGCATTATACTGGTACACCGACAGTCTGGGCTTAACGGGTCCCAATTGCTCAGAAGACCGAGAGATCAATGGCATTCGATATCACTCAAGACTCACTACAGGTATACATACAAGTACTGTACGGCGTATCACTTAACGGTCTATTGGCGAGCAGAACGTCAAAGGTGCCTACTTGTAGCTATTCGGATACCTGTTACTCGGTACTTTTCGCGAACTCCTTGGAGTCATCAGGACGCCGAATTTATCTCTCATTGTGGAGGAATCGAAGCCTACTAAGATCTAAGAACCTTAGCGGGAAGACAACCAGAAGCATCGGAAGCGCCCCCTGTCGCGCATCGCGTTTCGTCCTCGTCGGACGATGTTGGAAAGCTTCTCCAGGAGTCAAGGACTCTTGAAACCTTTCACTTGTGTACCTGTACGTGCACATAAGTGCTGACTGGGGCCAGTACACTACTTATACAAGTATGTTCAGAGACCTCCATGTGACCGGTCTCCTGAGAAACGGAGCAGCAATACCCAAGGGCTTGTACCTGTGCAAGTAGAACTGGAGCTGAATATGGACCCGTTCTCGCCTTCGACGAGGACGCGATTGTGCATTATTACCCTCATTGCATTCCTGACGGATGCTACTATTGGTAATTTGACCCGTCCAGCTAGGATATTCTTGAGAAGTCAAGCTCTTGGACGCTGAGGGGCACCCAAGGGATGTAGCAGGAGACGATTACGAGAGCAAAGCGTAACATCTGGGGTAACGTGCTCTCCGATGTAAGAGAGTTTCTAGAAGGCAAACGAGGGATAATCGGCATAGGAAGATCCTTGTTCCGAGCAACTTTTACCCACGGCCTTTCCGTTTATGCTGCACTGCCATCAGATGAGCGTCAATGGCGCAAAAGGGAGCTTCAGATAGGCGGAACTCCACCCACATCTCAGGGGTTGATTGGACTTTCTCCTGGACTCGGCCCCCTTGCAGCGTCACTGGCTCCATTATTGGTGTTTGCTTTGCTCAGCATGCAGTGCCCAGTGGAACATCCAGACTGGCCAAACACCTCGGGAGTATAACGAGGAAGGAGGATGGGGGAGGGCAATAATTCTCCTGGATCCATGCCTGTGTCGGTGTAAACCGAGATCTTGGGGTGCGATATGGGCAAAATTCTCTCTTTGTGTCCACAATGCGTGGTTATACTGAGTACCTCGCAGTGATTTTTACGGTAGAAAGGAGATGGTGTTGGCGGTCGAGGTGCATTGGAAGTGAAGTGGGGTGCTTGTGTCTGATTGCTGAGACACTCCTCCCGGTAGTAGCACGCGACAAAAGGGCCCAATGTTCATCTGGAGCGGCTGTTTAAGGAGGTGGTACCTTTTAGGTATGGGGTTAGGGACATTGAGGTATGCTCCTGGCACAAATAGCACGAATCGAAGCCGGAGATGCAGAACTTTTCGGCGATCTGCAAGGGCCAGACGCTTCAGACAAGCACACCCTTTAGGTCGACCGAACTCATGCGACGCGAGAGGGGTCCGAGAAGGAGGGACAAGACAAACGTCAAGCGGATTGGGTAACACGAGGCATCGAAGGAAATGATTTGTGCACTGGTTGGATGGTGGGATGATGGGAAAAAGGCGTTTCCAGATCCATCATGGGACGAGGGGCGCAGGGCATGCAGCTAGCTTTGCGGCACCTTACTCGTCCACGCTCGTCCTCGTGAGTGCTCGTATACCTGGCTGTAGCTTCCAGGCAAAGTCTGGGGAGGGGGGCGGTGGAAGGACGAACCATGAGGACACCATGAGGCATGGGAGAGTGATGGCAGGGTGGCAGGATGGGCATGAGTCCAGGAGGCCGGGCAGAGACGATTCGTGCAGAAAGCGCTCGTCCCTAGGCTGGAAGAGATTAGCGGGCCCTGCGCATTGTGGGTGAGTGGTGGGTCAGGATCGAAACAACTCTGCCGCCAAGGACTGCGGTGGTTGAACCCTGTGATAAAAACTACGCTTGTCCAAGGCGGCCGGTCTGAGGGCTGCGTGCAGAGCGTTGGGCTATTCACAGCCTGTGGAGTCGGGCAGAGGCAAATTTCATGGCTGTCCCCGGCAAATTGAAGCCCTTGTCGTGGACTAGGGCGCATTAGCGGGCGACGCCTTGACGTTTTAGCAGCGAATGGCAGGTGACGCCCCAGGCACCACCAGCCGGGACAAAGCGGGTCTTGTGCCCAAGTTTGTCCTGCACTTTTAACTAACTAGCCCTTAGTGGTGTTGGTCGCCCTGATATTTCCCGCCCTCGCCGGCTTCCTGCGCTGGTCTTCCCACCCTCCGACCTCTCACCTCTCCCGATTTCTGCCCTTTTCTCGCCTTCTCGCCTCTCCCTCCCTCCACCGCCTGTTTGGCCAGCCAGTTCTCAAATCGACCATACATCACCATCCATCCCACCGCTGCTTTCCATCTCACTTACACTGCCATTATCTACTACCTGCCACCCACTCTCGTCCTCCCTTACAGCCTTTTCCTCTCACGCCTTATTCTTACTTCTTTCCATTGACGCCTGTTCCAGACATTCTTGCCAAACAAGATCCTGTTCAGCATAGACCCTCTGTGCCGGTTCCAAGAGGCTCCTTGAATCAGCTGACACCCATTGTTTTTTTGCCACTGTTTGCCTAGCTGGCATCCTCTTCGACAATACAACTGTACCGCTACATTCCCATCCTAGACCTCCCTGTGTACTTCCCGGTCGTCCTCACCCGATCATCATGTCGACCTTCTACTACACTGCCCATCAACAACATCAAGCCACCAATCCGCAGCCTATGCCGCAGACACATAGCCACCATGGTCGGTCTCGACGAGCACCCCGGTTGTCCGCGGCCCAGCACTCGCATCGGCAATTCCGTGCACCCAAAGTGGTCAAGGAATTGGTTGTTACCGAACCTCCAAGCATAAGTGCATACCGGGCGCGCTTCGAGGCAGGACGGTCGTTCGACCTAGACGACGATCTAGAGTTCTGCCCAAACCTCTTGACATTTGATGAGGTTTGTGGCGAGCCTCTCTCCACAACTTCGTCTCTTACTGACTTCTTCGCAAAGCGTCAGTCGGTAACGTCAGGCTCGTCGGATCGCTCATCGTTGTCGAGTGGCTCGCCCGATTCATCTCCTCTCCAATCCCAGATACAACCACAACAAATCACACCCGCGTTGTCTATTTCCTCTACTGTCACGTCCGCGTACATGTCTCCAAACTTCGCCGGCAACCACAACAACCTCAAGATCCATCAACCGTCGGCGATTCGTTCCCGCAACAACGCCATTCCGATTGTGAACCCTTCCACAGGTAACCGCATTGCGAGCCCGCCATCATCCATCTCACCAGGCATGATGCAGCAAACAACTGCCGCCCGCCGGTGGTAAAAGGGTCTCTGCTTTGTGGAGTGCTCTAACCTCCGTGCTCGTTGTCGTTGTGTCGCTGTATTCGTGCTGGTTGGTGTTATGATGTGTCGCTTGCCTTTGTGCTTTCCGGTGCCTGCCAAACCCCTCTCACCCTACCTCGAACCTTCCCAACCTCCCATTTGATTTGTACATATGTATCTCACGACGAGGAAAATTTTTGTCACATTTTTCAACGAGCGGAAAGGCATAGCGATTCGACGAAGTTGACATCATGATACCAGCTATTTGTGGAAGATAGGATCAATAGGGAGTACGGTGGCACAGCGATTTCAAAGACAAACTTGATTTTAGCATGGAGTTTCCCGAGCATATCCAAGGTCAAGAGGATCATGATAGACAACGATCATCATCATATTGGCGGTTCTTATTTACTTGTGGATTTACGGGAGTTTTGCACATTCGGTACCTGGGGGGGGAGGAAATGACAGATGAGAAAACAAAAGATACCAGATGGGCTGATGTTGGGTTTCCTGGTTGGCTATGTTGGTTCCACAAAAGGATGGAACAAATGCACATCTCACGGTTGACGGCTGGCTTAAAACGATAGGACTTTCATGGGGCCACATTCTTGTCCAGCACAACGGTCGGTGGGATTATCCGCCGTTATGAGATGTATTTCTAGTAATAGAAAGCTGAGAAATTTATGAGTATCGGTATTGATTGCTGCTCTGCACTGTTTTGGTGTCCTCGTATGTCTTTCGTGATAGGCGGTTGAGAGAGGCCATAGCACCTCTGCCTGCTGTCCATGTAGTCGTGGACTACCCACGTACTTGCTCTGTACCTGAGGGAATGAGATGCTTGTTGCATAGCCTCGATCTTGGTTTTCACGATTCAGCTCTGCAAGGTACCAGACGCAGGTTGACTCATCACTGCCATTCGACACACGAGTACTTGTAACATGTACCGGTGGCAGTGCAGATAAGTCTCTCTGTTAGTATCTCGTACAATTCGAAACAATTGGTCAGATTCGGCATGGGGTTATTAGGCGGATGTCTCAGTGGGTTGGCAAATGTGGCTGGTAAACCAACATTGTATGGATCCCGTCACCCCTCTCACTGTCCCGCCTTATAACGTCAAGCCACTCTGCGACTCTAATATGTTCGAGAATATTAGTTTCCAGATGGCGACTTGTCTTTGAGCTGGTGATACGTATGTGAATATACTCGATTGAGCTCATAATCCAGGCCCAGGAGACACAGATCGAATTCCATCTTGGCATTGACATTCTTGGTCCGAGATTCTTCTCATTCAATCCTCCACTTTTCGGGCTTGCTTTAACACAAGTAACAACCTCGTCGTGGACGAGACATCAGTCAACCATGGCTCTAATCACACGCAATATCCTGTTGTGTCTCTTCCTGGGCCTGGTATTCTTCACCCTCCAAGCCCATGCATTTGGTGCTGGCAGTGCGTAACCCAGAGAGATATCTGGTCAGAAGACCCCCGCTGACACTCGGCACAGACATTGCCTCTATCTCTGCGGTAGAGGGCAAGAATTGGCGCCATGGCGATATCGAAGACGTCTTGAAGACTGTGGCCTGTATCCGTCATCACAAATGGAATTCGATGATGATCAAACGTGTCTACTTTGGGTACGCCGTACTCTACTCTGGCGTAAACAACGCGAGGGCTAACCACCCGTCACAGGAATTGGCTTCGCGACTATTCTCAGGCCATGGATACCGGAGCTTTAAAGAAAGCACAACCAGAGACCATTCGTATCTTGGTTTGGCTGCTATCGTTTCTTGGATTCGGGTATGCTACAGCCGAGTTCGAGGTCACTTCAGAGCGCCTAGGGGTATATCGACCTGAAGAACATATTGAGTAGGTTTATCCCTTTTCCTGCGCCAGCAACAAACTCTGACAGAGTCTTCAGCAACCCTAAAGACTACAATGACAACGAGGATGCCCGAAAGTTCGATGCACGCCTCCGCGGTCCGGTCAGAGACATTGAGCTACAAATCGATATGGAGACGGGCATGAAGAACTATATTGCGAATGGTAAAGGCGATTGGGCTACCAGCGCGGCTTTCGTCAAGTACAGCTTTGAACGCAGTATCCACCACGGTCGTCTCTACACCAATGGCCACGGATTCTTCAAAGGGAAAGATGAGGATCTCGCTGAGGCTTTGAGATGTCTTGGACAAGGCCTGCATACACTGGAAGATTTTGGTGCTCACACAAATTACGTTGAACTGGCGCTTCGGGAAATGGGCTTCCACAATGTGTTTCCTCATGTGGGAACTGCCACCGCGATCAATCTACGCGGAAAACATGTTTTCCCACTTGTCACAGGCACTTTCGGGATGGTGGATTTTTATCACTCGGTCCTCGGAGAGGCAACCGATCATTTCACCCAGAGTGAAGTGAACGAAATGGACAATGCTCTCGGCACAGCTCAGCAAGCAGCGCAGTCATCAAATCCTTTGATGACATTAGTCAAACTTCTCTCCAAGGTCCCTGGAACCAAAGGCCTTTGTGATGAAGCGGAACAACTGCAGGCAAGCTCTCAGGCCCAGGCGCGTGCTAGTCAACACCAGGCCTTTGGCGCGCAGGGGGGTTATCGTGGAATTGAGGATTATGGGGGCTCCTCGAGGGGGATAGATGACTGGGAGAGTAGTCGGGCATCACATCCCAGCTATCCGTCGCAACCTCAGTCTTTTGACGCAAATGCTTGGAATCAACAGTCTCAATCAGGTTATCAGCCACATTGGGAACAGAACCCACCTCAGTACCAACAGCAATCGCAGTGGCATGACCAAGGCATGCCGCAGAGTTTCAACAATCCACCACCCTCTCAACATCAATCTCAATGGCATGATCAGGGGATGAACCAAAACTATGCTGCACACGACCAATATGTCAATACACAGCAGGACTGGCAGCAACCACAACATACGAGTTCTCATCCCTCACAGCCTATGCAGTCAGCTAATCCAACACAACCACAACCGCCACCAGCACAATCCGGTGGTCCCAGTTCAACCGCTCTCGAAGGACTCTCAAATTTTGACCCAGCAAAGACGGTCGCTCAGATTTATCCGATTTTAGCATTCCGAGATAAAGTTGTTCGGACAATCAGTGGTATCATCGAAAAGATTCCAGGTTTAGAGGCGCTTGTCGACCGTATCACCGAAACTCTGACGGTGTTCATCCTCTCACTCTTGGCCCCTTTTGTACGACCAATTCTCAACGCAATCTCTAAGGCACTGCAGACGGGTAGTGAGGGCGTTCTGAGTTCATCCGCAAAGCATCAATACGAGGTCTGGACGGATCCACATTGTACGGATCCCACGCACTCAATGCTGAGCAAGGACCACTTCAGCAACATGCTGAACGAACCTGCCGGCAATGTGGCCGCTGAGATTCTCAAATTTGTGGCTCCGCGAGTTCTATATGCTTGGGAACACCCTGATGTCCCGGTGCAACAGGTCATGCACGATGTTGAGAGTATATTCCATCATCCCGCCTTCAGAAATGAAAGACTCGAAGTCCATCGGAGCATGTTCGGTGCAGTAACGCGATGGGTGGACGGCTTACCCGACAGGGGACGCAGTCTCGAAAGCCTGTTGAGTTCAGACGGCGTACGAGCTGGTAAGAACCACAAAGGAGGCGTTAATGAGCATATACAGCATTCTGCTCCAAGCACCGGTGGAGCACACCATACAAGTTCTAGCCCACTGGGCGGCCTTGCGAGCTTCATCCCAGGTCAACAGCAGCATGGTGGCGGAGGAGGACATCAGTCTTCGTCAAACGCTGGAGCATTTGGTGGACTGGCGAATCTCATTCCTGGTGGACACCAGAGCGGCGGCCAAGGGAGCAATCCGCTGGGTATGGTAGGTAACGTTCTCGGAAATTTCACGGGGCATAAACCGGCGCAACAACAACATGGGGGAGGTGGTGGTCTGGGAAATATGTTGAGCATGGCCGAAAAGTTACCTATTCCTGGTGTCCACGGGGTCGCCGGCTCGTTGAACAAATACACGAAATTCATGGGCGGCTTTCCTGGAAGCGGAGCACGCGGTCTAGACGATCAGGATTTCGGATCGAATGGCAGTGAATTAGGGGGATCAAAGGAACTGCACGAAGCCGCACTGCTTGGTGAGCGCTCGGCTGCAGACAACAGATCGCCCAGTCCCATGCCCTTACAGCCACCTCCCGGATACGAGCAATATGGTCGACAAGATGCTGGTAATTATGGTTACGGTCAAGAAGGGCAAGACTATCAATACCAGACCGCCTACCAGGATCCGTACCAGAGTCAGGGTCAGTATCATGGTGGCGGTGGCGGCGAAAGCGCGGGTTATTATGGAGGACGTTGACGAAAGGACGCGATCTAGAAACCACAGGAAAGGGACGAGGCAATACACCGTGTAATGATTGTCGATCGCCGCCCAATAAGTGTCCGAATCATAGACTATCATTGAATTTATCAATTGCTGTTAGAGAGAAGCGAGGCTGCGGAGGTTACAACTTGTCAAATCCGCCGTGTCTCCCGCGTCCATCGGCAAATCGAGCAGCACCAGCTATACTCTCCATCTGCACTACTTTGACCCCGTGATCGTACTCGTACCTCATGGCATCCTCAAAATTCTGGGCATTATATGCGGCATAGTAGCAAGAATCTCGGTCAGAATTCATGCACGCGTTGGGGAACCTCAGTAGTGATTCGGCGAGTTTCGTGGCTTCCTCGAGCGCCTTGCCCTTGGGAACGACTCTGTTTGCGAGACCCATGAACAGAGCTTCCTGCGCAGAAACTGGTCGTCCGGTAAGAATCATATCCAATGCTCGTCCCAGGCCAACGATGGCTTGCAAGCGGACTGTGCCGCCGTCTATCAGCGGCACACCCCAGCGACGACAGTAGACGCCGAAGATTGCGTCCTCTTCAACCACCCGCATGTCGGCCAGAAGGCTCAATTCGAGGCCGCCGGCAACGGCGTGACCTGCCACTGCGGCGATGACGGGCTTTTTCACCTGCAACCTCGATGGGCCCATGGGACCGCAGTTGCGGTCTTGAATCGGTTGCAGATGATCTCTATCCAGCGGATCCAGAGTGGCTGGATCTTGTTTTGACTGTGCCGTCAGGTCGACAAGGTCTGCGCCGGCGCAGAAGGCTCCCTCGGACCCGGTGAGGATGGCGAATTTCTGCGAGGCGTCCTCCTCGAACTCAATAAAGGCCGAGTATAGAGCGCGGGCGGTGGATGGATTCACGGCATTGCGGCGATGGGGGCGGGTGATGGTGATTGTAGTGATTCCAGATGAGGTTTTGGAGACGGTGATGGACGATTGGCTCATGATTTCTGTGAGAGGGTGGAGGGATATACACGGAAACAAAGCACAATGGCTGAACAAGGGTATTCAATTGGGCCAATCTTTGTTATGGAGAGAAAGGTGTTTGGTCTAGGAGAGCTGAAGTGTTACTATACATTGGTAGCCTTGCGAGGTGCAGCACGCGCCACTTGGTGGTTTTCAGCTTCCGAGGTTCACAAGGCTGCGAGAGAGGCCGACTCGCCCAGAGCCTCGAAACTCAATCTCGCCACCAACATGAGGGCTGAATTAAACATACGAGTACGGGTGAAGATGAGATCTGACGGGGCTTGTTCCGAGCACAGGTGTTTCATGTTTTCTCCAGTTGTCGGATCGCATCTATACTTGTATCTCCCATCTGGCGTCTCGCCTGTCAGTCGCTTGTCGCTACGAAATGCTGAATTTGTGACCAGTCGATCAAATCTGTCTGTCTGCTGCGCCACGAATGCTGGCGCTTTGCACCACTGGACGGCCTGGGTTGAAACCTGGATGGGCAACCGGATGGCTGTTTGGGTCTTTACCATGCGCAACCGGAGTGGGCATTCGGGCGCCAGGCGGGCCGCCTAGACTAGAGGTGGCCTAGGCGTCGCACCGCTGCTTGGACGCGGGCTGTAGCACCTGTACTGATTGGCCTCCGAGGGCCCTCGAACCCCCCTTAGGTGCTCCTGTGCGTTTGGTGGCGCCAGTGGCGCGTTACCAACGACGTCACTGACGTTGGGAGGCACCAACACAAGGCATGCGATCCTCACACAGTCTATCTCGATCTTCATTCCTTGCCTTTCGATCGTCAGAACACGTACTTCCCAAGCCCTCTATTCCAACTTTTTGATCTTGCTTTCCTTTGTGTGTTGAATCTCTTCTTTCTCCATTCTTACAACAACCGTCCTTGATTCCCTTCTCTTGCTTTGTCCTTGTACTTATTTCGAGGACCCCCTGAAAGGACGGTCCCTTTCATCAGAAACTGCGGCCCCAGCTTAATATCGCTGGTCAGTGACGTCCACCGCATCACCCACCTCTCACGTTCCAAACGCGTACGCAGCCCGTCACAAGAACACCAGTCATGCTACGACCAATCCTTTAGCAACGAGCATTCATGATACAAGATCTCTTCACGCAGAAAGAAGATTACCGCAACAAAGTCAAGCATAATACAAAATGTCGTTGAACGACACCCTGAATCTCGGTGGGAACACCACCGCAGCAGAACAGAAGAATGGTCAAAGTGCTGGTCAATTCGCTGCGTCCTTGGTCACTGCCATTGCAGTGTTCGGGATCCAAATCGGAGTGTTTCTCGTCATCAAGGACCGCTTCGCCAGAATATACCAGCCGCGGACATACCTCGTCCCAGAAAGAGAACGGACCACCCCTTCACCCCCAGGCTGGTGGAAATGGATCAAGCCTGTGACTGCCACTTCAAACTCCGAATTCGTCCAAAAGTGTGGCCTGGATGCTTATTTCTTCCTGAGATATCTGCGTACGCTGCTCAAAATATTTGTTCCGGCGGCCTTGGTTATCTTGCCAATTCTTATTCCTCTCAACATGGTCGATGGTCGTGGGGCACAATTTGCACTCGGCAAAAATGAGAATGAGAGCAATGTGACGGGCTTGGATCAGCTGGCTTGGGGGAATGTCGCTCCCAACCACACAGGTCGATATTGGGCTCACTGGCTGTTGGCCTTGGGCCTTATTGTCTGGATATGTTACGTGTCTTTCGACGAACTACGAGGCTACATCCGAATGCGGCAGGCATACTTGACCTCCCCCCAACATCGTCTGCGTGCCTCTGCTACCACTGTGCTGGTGAGCTCGATACCTCAGAAGTGGTGCAACGTCGAGGCTCTTGATGGCCTCTACGACGTGTTCCCTGGCGGACTGAGAAACATCTGGATCAACCGCAACTTTGACGAGCTCAGTGCCAAGATAAAACGACGCGATAAGCTCGCTAAAACTCTTGAAGCAGCCGAAACAGAGCTTATTAGGAAATGTTTCAAAAAGCACGAGGAGGGTATTGCCAAAGCTGAGAAGGAGGCCGGCAAGAAACTCACCAAGGAGGAAAAGAAGCTGCGAGCTACCATTAGGGATGAAGCTGGTGATCGAGCAGCCCATGGCCATGGAACCTCGACTGGAAACCCTCATCAGATTGAGCATAACCTCCACGATGTCATCCACGGCCATCAGGCTGGTTCTCACTCGGCGTCAAGCGATGATGAGGAGGACGAGATTCCCGAGCCTCAGCGAGACCGGTTCAATATCCCCATCATTGGCGGAGGCATATCTGCGGTCACTCACGGTCTGGACAAAGTTGGCAAAGGATTGCTGGGAGGTATTCGTGGTGTCAACAAGGGCGTCACTGACACCATCGACACCACCAATGGTTTCGTGGCGGCTGATGTCGAACAAAAGGAACTGGGCCGCAGTTCTCACGACGACAACGACGAAGTAGAAAGAGTCAGACCAACGGCATCCAAGAACCACAAAGCATACGGACAACCGCGAACAACACGTGCCAAAGATGCCTCTGCAAAGAATGACAGCTCACTTGACGACCGGGGAAGGACAATGGAGAATTCCACCGCTCAACGATCCCAAAGCCCGATCTCTCAAGGTAGTACAATGGGGGGTGAAAAGGCTCGACCAGAAAAGCAATTGACTAGAGTTGAAAAGCTCAAAAAAGCCATAGGTCTCAGCTCAGACGAAAAGGAGCCAGTCGACTACCCATCTGCGTTTGAATGGAACTTTGACCACGACCCCGATGATGCAGTCTGGCGACGTTATCTGAGCGATAAAGATCGCGAAACAATGCGACTACCAATATTCGGCTGGCAATGGATGCCTTCGCTGCCTCTAATGGGCGAAAAGGTTGACACCATTCGATACTGCCGAAAGGAGGTTGCCAGGCTCAATGTCGAAATAGAGGATGATCAAGCCCATCCTGAACGGTTCCCACTGATGAACTCCGCCTTTGTCCAGTTCAATCACCAGGTCGCGGCACACATGGCGTGTCAGGCTGTCAGTCACCATCTGCCCAAGCAGATGGCTCCACGCTTGGTCGAGATCGATCCCAATGATGTGATTTGGGACAACATGTCGATCCCATGGTGGTCTGCATATATTCGAACAGGCGGGGTTGTCGCTATTGTGGTTGGTATGATCATCCTCTGGGCCATCCCCATCGCTTTCACGTCGGCTCTTTCGCAGCTCGAGACTGCTGCAAAGACGTGGGAGTGGCTTCATTGGGTTCTCAAGATTCCTGCTTGGATCCGGAGTGTCCTTCAAGGTGTGTTGCCCGCGGCATTGCTCGGTCTGCTACTGTTCCTGCTCCCTCTAATCCTTCGTTTCCTGGTGCGATGCCAGGGAACACCGTCTGGGATGCTGGTGGAACTTTCGGTTCAACGCTACTACTTTTGCTTCCTGTTCGTCCAGTTGTTCCTGGTCGTCTCAATCGCCTCTGCGTTGACCCAGTTCTTTGCGCTTTTCACGAGCGTAGACGGCTGGACCAACGTCCCGAGTCTCCTGGGCAACAACATCCCAAAGGCCAGCAATTATTTCTTCTCATACATGCTGCTCCAGGCCTTGTCAGTGAGTGCTGGAGCCCTGCTGCAAGTGGGCTCACTCATCGGATGGTTCGTCCTCGCCCCTCTCTTCGACAATACAGCCCGGGCCAAATTCACACGACAGACTCAATTACAAAACATCCAGTGGGGAACATTCTTCCCTGTGTACACGAATCTGGCTTGCATCGGTTTGATCTATTCCGTTATCTCGCCCCTGATCCTTCTCTTCAACATCGTCACCTTCTCGCTTTTTTGGTTTGTCTACCGGTATAACACACTTTACGTCAATCGCTTTACTCGCGACACAGGTGGTCTTTTGTATCCCAACGCCATTAATTTCACCTTTGTTGGTGTCTATGTGATGGAGGTTGCTCTGATTGGCATGTTTTTCTTGGTCAGAGATCAACACGGGAACGTCGCTTGCTCAGGCCAGGCAATCGGGATGATTGTGATCCTTATCCTCACCGCCGGTTACCAGTTACTGCTAAACAACGCTTTCAGCCCATTGTTTAGATACCTCCCGATCACTCTGGAAGATGATGCAGTCCGACGAGACGAGGAATTTGCTCGAGCAATGCAAAGGAAACATGGACTCATTGAGAACGAGAATGAAGATGAAGATCTCGAAGACCAGCTGGAGCGTAACGAGCGACAGTCGATGGAGGAAGACCGCCAACAACACGAGATCGAACTGCAAGACATTGAAAAGGGTAGACAGGACAGACTCGAACGACAAAGGTCTCAGAAGTTGCCTGAGCTTGAGCCATACGAGTTTCAGAATCCAGAGATCGCGATGAATTTGGACCAGGATAGCAGAGGTGTACGAATGATGAAAGCAGCCGCCCAGATGACAGCCGACAAGACGAAAGGCCTAGTGCCGCGCAATATTTCTCAGAGAAACAATCGCAAATCCTGGGCCGACCGGGATAACACAAGGAACCGTCGAGCATCGAACTTTGGTGAATGGGAGAATCCCTCACAAAGTAGAAGCCTATCGCAAGTCGGTGGAGCATCGAAGCGTCAGTCTCATCATTTGCAACAACCAAAGGGTGTCTTTGACAAGCTCAACAACTTCAACCCGGTCACGGGCAATGAGAAGGACATTGAAGCACAACGTGCGGCCCGGAACCAACTTGCCGATGCTCTTTTTGGAGGAGTCAATGACGAACTGGAGGATCTGACCCCGGAAGAGCGCGATCAACTCGTGCAGAGGGCTTTCCAACACAGTGCACTCCGAGCCAAAAGACCTGTCATCTGGATTCCTCGGGATGAACTCGGCGTTAGCGACGACGAGGTGCACCGGATGGGCCGCTTCAGCCAACACCTTTGGGTGAGCAATGTCCGACAGGGTCTTGATTCCAAAGGCCGGTGTGTCTACAGTGGCGCTCCGCCTGATTTCAGCGAGGTGGATGTGATCCAGCTCTAAATGCTCACAGAGAAGCAATGTAACGACGTTGGCGAATGATGAAAACGGTCGTCATCCTTTGCGAGGCGTTTGTCAGACCCCATATTTGGGCGTATCAGTCTATTGAGAACCAACTGAAGCAATGATTAATGTACCTGTTAGCGAGAGACTAGACGGTCTTGCACCGAGATTTTGATGTCCATAGAGCTCCGACGATACCCTTCGAATGCATGTAACAATTACTGAGAATAGATTGTCAATATTGTATTTCAATTCGCTACACCAATCTGCTGTAATGTATACATATATACCTTGCTTGTCCGTGCCAGGTTGCCATTCCCCAAGTCCTGATTGTGAGCTGAACAGAGCAAAGCAGAGCGACACGGTGTCTATGGTCCAAATGACCGTTTCTCCTCGGATGGATATGAGAAAATGTTCGAGGTCTACATGTAGCGTTCGAGGCGAGAGAGAAAAGGGAAAAGGGGGAAGAGAGGCAGGAGAGTCGTGGTACAAAACATGGATGTATATCCCGGATGCCCTTTCACTGATTTGCTCAAAACTCCCCCAAAACCCCAGATAGGCCAGCCAGCTAGTGAGCTACCTTACTGTACATACCCTACATACCTCGAGTTCAATCTCACCAAATCTTCGGTCCTCCGTCCTTAGACATACATACATAATGTGCATATCTCCCCTCCTCGAATTTTAGTGCCTCACCCTCACGCGTCCAGCGACGTGAGAACGAGACAAGCAGCCTCGTCGGCCGTGTTACAAACATTTGTCCTGCCCAGGCCCTTGAACTTGGGCCCCGTGGGCCCGCTGACAAACTTGATCTGGCCGAGCAGGTCGACCTGGCCCGTGGCGTTGAGGGGCAGTTGCACGTCGCCCCAGACGCCGGCGAAGTCGAGCCAGGCCGTGGGGTCGCGGGCGTTGTAGGCGGTGAATTTCTGGGAGGCGTTGTCGAACGAGTAGAACAGAGCGTTGTGCAGGGGGTCCCAGAGCGGGCCGCGCCCGGTCTCGTCGGTCACGGGCGAGATGGGCAGGCCGGTGCCTAGGTTGAGGCCTGTGATGTCGAGCGGGTGGGCGCCCGGGGTCGCGTAGTTGGCGTGGGTACCGTTGGCCGGGTAGACGATGGGGCGGGCTCCGTCTTTGAATTTCTGCACGGCGCTGAACGTGAACGCCTGGCCACTCGAGTGTTGGCTGTACCATATCGCGTGGGGGGTTTCGTTCTGGAACCGCACCATGACGTGTTCCCAGTCGCCGACGTGGTCGCCCAGCTCGAGCACGGGGAGTCCAAAGATCCAGTCGCCGCGGTTGTAGGCGTAGAAGAAGAAGAAGAACGCGTCGAGGACGTCGTCGGGCTTTTCCACCGTCACGACGGCCGAGGCGGTCGTGTTGCAGGGCAAAGAGCCGTCCGGGTTGGGCTTCACGCCGTGGAACCACGGAGGGAGGGCGCGGATGCCTTGGTCGGACGTGAGGGAGACGTTGCGGCCGTTGTTGCTGAACTGGTTCAGGCTGTCGAGATTGGACAACGTCAAGGGCGCAGGTGGACAGATGTTCTGCCCATCAAAGTCCTCGGGGTGGCTATTGGCTACTTGTAGGGCGATGGAACTGGGGAAGAAGGCTTCCATGGGATCGAGAAACAACATGGGAGCTGTGGTGAGGACATCTCGTCAGTTCAGTTTCTCCCATTGTAAGAGTCACATTGGCTTCCTCCTTCCCAGACGAAGCCAAGGAAGACAAGCCCCAAGACACAGAAAGATGCATACCATACTCCCGGACGAATGCTGGGACTGTGGTTCGTTTCTCGAGTTCAATCGCAGCCACCGAAACTGCCATCAATAAGAAGAGCACCGAGTAGTCTTTCGAGAAACGCATATTGATCTGTTACCCACTTGCGTCGTTGGGGTTGTTCTGAGAGGAAACAGTGCCCAGGGCGCAACTGGTCATGTTTATGAGACGGGAACAATGGCACAGTGTTGCCAGGTCCAAGGCATGCATCGCAGTCCTGGGAGATTACATCCTGCACATCGAATTTCGAGATGTGACCACCACCGGCTCTGTAAATTCTGAATCTGGCTAGTGCTCGGGGTGTCAGTCATCGGATGAGGCATAATTGATGGCGTATACAAGTACTCGTACTCCGGGATGTCCAACACCACAGGTTTCGTCATGGGGAAGCACGCGTAGTCTCGACCAGGCGATCCTCGCACGTAAAGAACCATAAAAATGGGGATAGGCGCCTTGATGACAGTGGGGGCAGATTTCTGAAACAAAGGCCAATCACTGTCAGCAGAAAACAATTGTGCTAGTCGGAACACTTTGATCCGTTGGGCAAGCAGATACTGATGTCGGATAAAACCAAACCTCAAAAGGGGGCTCAGTCTTCACGTGGACAAGGTCCGGGTACGGCCGACAGCATAGGGACGAAACGTCGCAGCACAGGTGTGTTGCGCTTCCAATCACCCTTGCCTCGATCAAAGACATTAATCAGACGGAAAAGGCGGATCGCAGTGAGACGAAGGTCGAAGTTCCTCGTTAGTTAAATGTCAAGCCGAAGGACAAGGTCAGGCTGGAGGTAAGGACTTTGGGGGTCCTCCGCTGATGCCACTGGCCAAATCCGGCACTCATATCAAGAATTGAACATTGAACATAGCATTTTGAGGAGGGTTCCGATGTGGAGCATGTCATCCTGACAAGACGTCTTCCATTGCAGTGAGACCTGTTAAAACTTCCACTTTATACGAGCCTGTTCGGTCTGCGGCCAGGAATATTTGGATGCTGATATGTCTGCTCCATCAGAGTGTAAGGTGATAGTTGACGGGGCCTTGCTGTGCGGCCATGATGGTGACTTGGATCTCGAATTACGAGCATGTTTCCTCAACAAAGCCATGTCAAGGGAGTGCCAGGAGGCAGATTGTCGTTGATACATGACACAGAAGAGGAACGGAGAGGAGCAGACAACCCAGCACGATGTCAAGAGCGGTTCAGCACGTGACCACAACGACCAGGGCTTGGCACTGGGATCAACACCATCGAACGCGATCCATATTGAAAACATTGCAAAGAGTGGTTTCTGAAGGGATGTCGGAGAAATATTGGATGCGATACACGGCGTAGGATTACAGACAGTGCCGCTTTCACTCACGCAACATGTTCTGCGCTCAAAACCAACTCTTCTAGCCTGATTGATTTCTGATCCTTCCGAGTGCCTTTCTGCAACCCAATCTGATTATAGCCATTCCTTTGCAGATGTTCGGCGATAATGACGCTCATTTCTCCAGGAGAAAGCGTTCTTGCTTTGGCTTCCCTTGCTTGCTCTTTCATCCCAGTTGTGCCTTGCGAATGTTTAGCCCTTCGCAGAACTTTCTACGACCTTTTTGGGGAGTGCGAGTCTCAAGGGTCGACGGAAGATCTTGAATGGTTGATGCTGATCTCGGCGGTGCAAGTCTAGTTGCGGTTGCTGGAGACATTCCTGCACTGGAACACAAAGTAGTAGTCGTGCCTGTTTCTCCGGTTCACTTCCTTGCGCTCACTACCTATCCCCGATTCCTTCATCGGTAGGAGATGAGTGTTGCTGTTTGTGGTGTCAAGTCTTCGCTCAACCGTTGTCTGAACGATAAATCGGCTCGTGAGCTCCAACTCGGGGGCCACTCATAGCCAAGGCCGAAGTACTCAAACTGGGTATGGACGAGGTTTCATAGACATCTCTCTTGATTCAGACTCTTCGTCCTTGCAAAACCGATGTCCCGATCCGAGTGTCTCAGTCCCCAACCATGCCTCGAACTCTCTCAATCCGGCTCACAGCCTTCTCCAACCGTTCTAGCCTCTTCCTCTTCTCAACATCCCTCTGCTCCAACACTTTAACCCTCTCTTCCAACTTTGCCCGGGCTTTCCTTTCATTTGCTACCATCTCATTTGCCTGTCCAAATAATTGTGCTGTGAGCTCTTCTAGCTCAGTTTGAGTTTGTGACAAGGAGGATTCGGCTCGTATTCGAAGCGTGCGCTCTTCTTCCAGCGAAGATTGTAATGTTGAGAGGCTGACAGTCGATTGGTTGTTATCGGAGAGGGCTAGTGCAGAATTACCAAGTATCGTTCCTGCTCCAAAAAAAGGCGTTTTGGGCGGAGATAACGTGGTGCTGCCGAAGACGGCGGCGTTGTTTTGTGGGAATGTGCCTGTGGCTGGTGTCAAGGGATTCTGTCCCCCGAGACTGCTATTGGCTTCCCGTCTACGCCCTGGAAGAAGGGCGCTGATGCTTGCCAGCCTTGACTGTTGCTGTGGCGGCGGCGTTTGGGCCTGCGTTGTAATAGAACCAGTTCCTTCTAGCGGTGAAATGCTCAGCCTCGCATTCGGCTTTGCCTGTTGCTGCTGTTGCTGAGACTTGGAGTATGCATCGCGGAGGTTTGTGATTTCATCCTCGTAGTCTGCAAGCTTGTCTACTGCTGCAGCGGCTTTGGAGTTGAGGAGCCGCACCTGCGCTTCAAGATCGCGGATGCGGCGACTGGCTTCGGCAGCTTCAGCGGAGGGGTCGGAGGGCGGGAGTAAGTGGTAGCCGCATTGCGGACACGTGTGATCGGGAGAAGGCTGATACAAGGTTGCAAACGACGGGTCCATGGGTGCGGTATTGAGGAGGATCGAGGTGGCCATCAGACATGCTTAAACGATCCGAAGAGAAATGTAGAGCCTGAACGATGAAGAAAATGGTTCATATGGGCATGAGAATCAGCTGGTGACGACCAGAGGAGATTATGTTATGAGATATCGAGTACGGAAGGAAACGTAGGCGCCTGTGAACAGCCACCTGAAGGTGATGTTTTGGTAGCGCGTCCAGGAACGGACCACTCGAACGCTGTGATGAAAGACAAAATTGGACAAATGCGACACCAGCCAAACAAGAACTTCAAACAATCTCAGCACCCAGAAGTATGATATTATTCCATGGCTCCAGCCGTATACAGAGCACACTCAAGTCCCTCGTAGGACTCGGTAGAGATACGGTCGCTCGTCACATGGTGTGTTTCAGCAGCTCGTTAAAAACAATGTGACGTGCCAGGCGTGCCAGGTCGGAGTGTCACGTGGAGTGGATAACAGCCACCAACACGTGTTTTGGTCCGCCCAGGGCCGCCTCAATTCTAGCACGTGACAAGCCACCCGGACCTCATTGTGGAGCGTTTGCCCGCGCCAACGAAGTCTGGAACTCTGGCAACATCATCAACATCATCATCGCCACGATACAATACAAGTACTTGCACTTCCAAACTGGTCACCCGCTGCTTGTGAGCAGGTCAACCCACTTGGTGGAGCCCGTGAGGCTGAAACCAGGTGGTAGACCTTTCTTCTGTCGCCGGCTCTGATTCTGTAACCTCGATATGCGCCCACCAAGGGATTCTGTAGCGTCTGGAGGCGCTTTTTCTTTTTTACTAAACGGTTTTGGATTCGATTGTGTCTGCACTTAGTCCTGCTTTGTACGAGCACAACCAGTCCAACTGGGTGCTGCGTTTCGCCGTTCCTCTGGTCAAACCAGATATCTGGTCTTGGGACATACTGAAGATTGAAAGAACTCCAGAAGAGCAGTAAGTTTTCTTCTCAAAGAGCATCCGTCAGCTCGTGTCCAACGACCGGTCAACCGAAAAAGGGATCTTTCGTCTCCATCCGTGCAATTCAATTCTTCGCCAATCCTTCTTTCACCCACGAATTCTGAACAAGTGGTATCTCAGACGAAAAAAAAAGGTAGAAAAACATATTAAGCAAGGAGTTCCTCTTAGAAAAAGTATGGAATTGCAGCGCTGTAATCGTTAGCATACGAATCGTCATCGGAGGCCAGAAAAACTTACGCAATAGCCAAAGTCGCCGTAACACCCAAAACTGCCCGGGTTCGCACCTTTTCCCTCTTCAGTTTCTCTTCTAGTACTCGCGCTTTCTTAGCAGGCTGTGCTGGAAGCTCGGCGTCAATGTCGCTGGGCTCTGGTTCTTGCGCTTTGCGCTTCTTCGAGATCTTTGGAGAGCTTTCCAGAGTCTTGGCTTCTTCGACCATCTTTCGGGCCGTCTCGAGCATTTTCTCCGTGTCTTCGGGGAGTGGTAGTTCGGGCAGGCCGGCCGCCATTTCGACCGTTACATTCGTGTGTGTAGTCTCCGTTGTGCCATCAACCTCAATGGATTGGTCCACTTCAACCTTGACCATCTCCGGCTCTGTGATTGTCGCCGGTGGACTAGGCAAAGCGGGTGACTCTGGTTTGGATTCTGTTTCTACCACAGATGCAGCGTCGTCTAGTGCCGACTGGAGAGAAGCGCTTGCAGCGTTTGCATTTGCGATGTTGGCCTCTTTCTGAGCCTTGGTCTGTCTTTTTCTCGGAGATGCTTTCGCTTTGATCGGGGTTGCAAGTTTGGCCGGAGACATAGACCGGGTGGTTCTCGAACGAGGCGCTTTCACGGGAGCGCTCGGTTTAGCCTTGTCGGTGGGCAAATCAAATTTGGGAGGCGCGGCAATTGGTTTTTTAGAACTTGATGACGTTTGCGAAATGTCCGTTGGGTCAAGAAGTGCTCGAATCCAATCCGATAGTCCATACTCCTCGGCGAGTTCCAAAGCTGGACCTATTGTTAGCCTTCAGTGTCCTCCTTTCGCGCCACGCAGCATACCGAATTCCGGTGCCACCCAGACATTGCCCGCAACTTCGTCCTGGCTTGTTGATTCAAGGCTCTTGAGGTAGTCACGCTCTTCCTTTTCTTCCATATGCGTTGCCCAAGGAAAGGCGATCTTGAACATGCCAGTCGCGCTCACGAAACCATCTTTACTTCTCCTCTGCAAAAAAAAGGGGTCAGATACGACGGAAGACTCGTTACTGGTTTCTTTCGTACCATGAGGAAATATGTCTCTGGGTGAGCTTGGTTCGACTGGCTGGCGAAGATCTCGGAGCCCGTGAGGTCTTCCGGCAGGGGAGCCCGCAGATGCGCGTACTCGAACGGACCCAGATTTTCTGCCCTTGTCGCATTCGATGTTCCCACTTGACCCGGCTTGACTGTCAACTTGGTTTTGCCCAGTCGCCGATAACTGACCAGCTCTTCATCTGGTTTATATGTCAGTTCCTCCTCCTCCTACAATGTATAGCTCGCAGGACACGGACGTACAGGATGGTGCTGCGCCTGGCGCAACCAGGGGATTTCGCTTGCTGGGCAAAGGTCGCATCTTGATCTGCAATACGCGCACAATATACCAGGGGGGACTTGCGCGATGGAGAAGTGGTACACGCAGGTAGGAGACAAAGATCAATGCGAAAATCAAGGAAAGGAAGGGGTGGATTGCTGAAAGCCCTGTCCGGCTCAAAGGAGAACAACTCAGTAGTCAGAAAGGCCAGATAAGAAAGGAAAAGCGATGAGTTGTCCGGTTGTCAGTGGGTGGACGAATTGAACGAGCGCGACAACACGGAGATGCGAAGGATGGGTAGAGCGCAATCGGAGAGTGAGGGAGTGGGAAAACGAAGTTGAAAATGGGGGGGTGGGAGAGCTGGGTTGGAGCTGGGGAGGCTCCTGTTAGCATTATTAGGTATTGGTGACTTGTTCGGGAGAGGGGCCCCCAATCGGAAGATTTTCTAGGTGGTTGGTGAGCAGAGGAAGAAATCACATCCGCGCCTGTGATGAGCTGGCTAGCCTGGTATTGACGCCCCCAACTGACCGCCCAGGCAATCTTGTCCTGAGTGATTCTACCACCCGCCTCCACTCGTATGACGATACGAGGGACACACCAGCAAAGCTGAGGCTTCGGGCGCCCTTTTACGTAGGGAATCATCACCAGCTGCGATCTGATCTGACGCAGGCGCTGGCAGGGAAGCAACCGCTCAAAGAACTTCGCCTTTGTTCTTCATCAACCCGGTCCGGTTCTTCACTTTCTCATCCTCCTTCTCGTCGCCGATCTCAAGGACTTCATCACCCCGATACTCCCAAGGACCAATATCTCGCGGTCCATCAACGCCCTCTGGAGGCAATGCCCACTGTGGCGCAGGACTGCGGTAGCTCCAGCTCCCTTCGACCACATCAGCATACGACAGCGCGTGAAGATAGATGCCCAGCTCATGAGGGCCGGGATCCGAGTACAATGGAGTGTCGCATACTGCACATTTCTCGCCTGTCATTTTCTCTCCCTTCCGCTTGTTGTAGTCGGCCACCATCTCATCGTGCGCTTTCACGAAAGCCCCATACTGAGGGTCATGGTGCATGGCATCTTCGCCGGATGCTGCAAGAGACCCAGCATGTAGTGTGCCTGCGGGTAATGGTTTGAAATATGGATCGTCTTTTGCTGATGCAGATGCCCGTGATGTATCGCTCAACTCGGCAGCTTCAGACACGGTCATCTGTTGTGTCTGGTCCACAAGCGTTGCCAGTCGTTGCTGCTCGTATGATATAGAGTCAGAAACCTCACTTTTCCCCATGAGTTTCAGCTTTGCAATTATCTCCTCGTCTTTTTCGGGGCTTGCATCGTTTTTGGCAAGACCAGGTCCGAATACGGCTCTGTTGCTATAAATTGGATCGTTCGTAATCGGGTGTCCCAAGAACTGTAGGTGAACCCGGATCTGGTGTGTTCGCCCCGTCAAAGGAAGGCAATGGACAATGCTGTAACCTTCGTTCTCAGTACCAGAAATTGCAGGCGCCGGCTGGGCCATTGTCTGGCCGTCTGGCGACGTCGCTGACGCATTTGCCGTCGTATATGGTTTGTGAGGATAATATGCCAATCGTCTGAACAAAGTCTTCGCAGATTTGCCGCTTGCCCGCGCTCGATTGAGTCCGACAATGGGACTGATTTGAAGGATGCTCTCCTCGCAATTTACAACACCTCCACGCATTGGATCTCCATCCCAGCCTTCTCCGTCAGGAAATCGGCCTTTGACCCTTGCGACGTATTCCTTGCGCACAGTGCGGCCACGTAGTTTTTCACTGATAGCCTCCGCTTCTTTGCTTGTCTTGCCAATAAACATTACACCACTGGTCAGCCGGTCAAGTCTGTTGCAGGGTAAGGGCTTGAATGCGAAATGGCGCTCCGCTTTCATGATCTCCACGACTGAATTGTAGTTGTACCGACCAGCCGGATGCACGGGCACACCGGCGGGCTTGTCGATAACAATCATTTCATCGGTTTCACTGATGACTCGAATCGGCTGCGCCGTCACGGGCGGCTCGTGTCTGTGCAGCGTATGTGAGATGACATCGCCATTCTGAACAATGGTATGGACATCTTTACATGGTTTCCCATTAATCGAGATCTGGCCCGTCTCGATTGCCTGCTTGTAGTACTCGCGCGTGCGGTCTCGAAACTCGGCAGCGAAGATGTCGAGGATTTCCCGTCCCCGCCATCGCTGTTTGCAGAAGGTATTGTATGTGAAATGATATGGTGCCACGCGCCGGAGACCATTCTCGAGGTAATAGGGTCGAGGCCAGGGATCACAAGGTGTTACTGCGACGGACGGAGGATCTGCGAGCGGCTTCCTGTCATCGAAGAATTGCGGCGCTTTGGTTTCGGTTGCGATCAGCGCCATGCTGGGCCTGGGTAAGCGACCGCGACTTGCCAAATAGGCAAGGATACGAGGTGAAGGAGCCAGAGATGCCTGCGATGGCGGAGAATATTGCTCTATATCCTCCCGTTTATAGGTTCAAATACGGTCATCAGCGAAAAGATCTGGGTGCCGCATAAAAACTTTCGAGTTGGTGTTTCCGCCTGCGGTAAAAATCATGCCGAAATCTCGCAGCTATTTTGGGACTTTGAAACGAGACGACCGACGCTGTTACATTCATTGTCGATGTGAAATTTCATTTCACATGCAAAGAACGATCATAATGTCTACAGCTTGACTGGTGTATTGTTAATTGTCCTTTGGCTAAGACTGGGAGCCAAGTACGACCAACACATGGGTAAATTGGGTACGCTCCCAAGATGCACTGTGGTCCCTGTCCAGTATTTTGCAGTGATTCAAGCAGAACTACCTGAGGGGTCTCCTTTGAAAATGCACTTCTCATCAGGGGGCTCTGGGAAAGAGAGGAAATAAGTTCATGTTAGAGGGTCTCAGTCCGAATATACACCCCTGCGGTCCAACGTACGGACTGGACAAGGCAGCGTGAAACTCGAACAGCCGAAGTCTGGCAGACTGTAAGCAGCAGAAGGAAACAACGGAGCCTTGGTCCGGAATATGTTGATGTTCTTGATTGGTATCGAATTTTCTGGGTCCTCATACCATCGAGGGCTTCTCGTGGTGCACAGGATGGGTGTCCAGCCATAGGAAAGGTCGCTTTCTAGCCCTTCTGCCTCCGATTTAGACCTCTTTTGCAACAAAAAGCCCGTGGCCACCTCTCATTGTTTCATATCCACGAACGTGACCTCAACATCCAACCACTCCCGCGCTCATGACTCCGTGGTGATCTTCGCCTTGGGGTTGGTGACCTTGACGCCCAATGCCTTTGCCTTCGCAACGATCTCAATTCGCTTCCGTGACGAAACAGCAGACGCAATTTCCGCGGCGTATGTTCGGTTGTGCATGAGGAGGAGTTCGACGTCGCGGGGGTTGTGGACGAGGAAAGCCTTGTGGCCGGAAGGCATCATGTGTCGAGTCTTCTTATTTGAGCCGAAACCGATCTGTACGTTATTCCTGTCAGCCCAATGTTCTTGTATGCCGATGATGCCGCATTTGCAGAGTGTTCAGTCCATGCGCTGGTGCACTTTTCCTTGACTTTGACCGCGGACTCAAAAATTCGGACGTACCGATGGCATAACCATTTGACCCTTGAACCGTCTTCGAACTCGGTTGTCGATACCCTTTGGCTTCCTCCATGCTGAAGGCACACACTTGAAGGTGTCCGACTGGTGTCGGTGCCACGCCTTCTTGTGCTTTTTGATGATGGGGACGTGCTTCTTTGCGGAGACCATCTGCGCGAGTGTCAGTTATCATACGGGTGTTTTGAGGCTGCGATAATCTGACCTTGGAAATTGTATGGTCTGGACAGCTGAAGCAATTAGCGAAGGTTGTAGTGAGAAGTCGTCGACAACTGCGCCTTGGTTGAAAATCGGGGTCGAATTTCGCAAAGTGCCAAGAGTGACTTTCTGTGCGCGGGAAACAAGTCAGCTAACCAAAAGGGGATTGGCGTCTTGAACAGCCTTGAAACTTGAGACCATCGCATATATTCGCACTTGGTCATGTTTATGTATTCAATAGAGCCTGGTCTCTTAAAGGTCACTGCTAGTTCTACAGCTCTTGGTATTCTAACTTGATCGGAACACCTCCCTGCTCGCCGCTCCGCAACATGGCTTCGATCAGCTCAAGATCTGCCAGAGCTTCTTCAGGAGATTGACTCTCGTTGACCTTCCCAGCTGCCAATGCTTCTCCCCAGGCTCTCACTTCTCCCGGGACGCCTGTTTTTTCGTCTTGAACCTCCTCAGTCTTGTCATCATAGGTGACCTTATTGCCCGAGAGGCTAACGGGACCTTTCTCGCAACCGACAGCCCATTCACTCCCCTTGTGAGTTGTTCCGAAAGAGATCGATATCGTACCCACGGCTCCTTTCTTGCTCTTTGCTGTAGCCTCAACGGTGTCGACTGGAGGAAGGTGTTCTTGGAGCTGTGCAGAGTGAGCTGATAGCGACACCAATGGATTGCCTTTGCCCATCATCAATCGAAGCCCAGCAGTGAAATGTACGCCGCCGTCGAGCAAAAATCCTCCCTGGTGCGTGGGGCTCTTGCGCCATCTAGCAGACGGTCAGTATCATTCAACAACCCTGGCATCAGACAAAGCGGCTTACGCAGTCTCGAAATATTTCCCACCCTCAACAAGCGTCTGCAATCGGCATCTGAAAGTCAATTGCCGACCTTTCGTCTTGACAACCTCTGCAGCACGGATGAAAGAGTTCGTGTATCTGATGTTTTCGGCAACCCCCCAGGTCACTTTTTTGGGCTCTATCTCGGAATGATACCATTTAATGAGTTCCGCGGCGTCCTTCACGTTCTCTGCGACCGGTTTCTCCGAGAGGACATGCTTGCCCGCTAAAAGCGCCTTGCGGATGTAGTCGGGCTGGTTCTTTATGGGCAAGGCTATGATGACAGCCTGAATATCCGAGCGGGCCAGAAGATCCTCCAAAGATTTTCCTACGCCTGAGTCGTCCGAGTAGAGATCAACCTTGGATTCGTCCACCTCGAGCGTCTTTGCCGATTTCAATGAGCGAGAGTAGACGGCTTTGAGCGTCAAATCCTTCGAAGCCTCAACGGCTGGCTGTCAAGGTGGGTATTCCAGTCAGTAACAGAATGGAAGACTACATTGTCTGTGTTCTGCGCACCTTGTGCTCCTCTCGAGCGAAGATACCTGTACACGATCAATCAACACTGTGGCCGACATCCCAGTGCCGAAACGGGAAGGATATTGCGCATACCTCCGCCTAGAATAGCCACTCCAATCATTTCGAAGTCGATTTTTATGAACGAATTTGCTGTTTAGTTACCGATTCTTTCGTATGGTTCGTCCTGGGAATCGTTTGTAAAAGTGTCAAGTGAGGGCAAAAGTCATTTCATATCGCTGAACCCACAATCCTTCATTTACCAGTTCCTCAAAATTTCGCCGTAGTATGTAGGTAATTTAGGCTATCGGCCCCTCACGGGCTTCATTGCCGTCTACGTCTTTGCGTGGTAGATTCAAATCTCCGTGTCACGTGTTCGGGTATCTCGTGTCATCAGTTCCGCGTCAGTGACTTGGTGACTCGGAGTTCGCATTGATGTCGTCACCGTGCAGGGACAAAAAAATTGGGTCTGTTTCAAGCTCCACCAGGACAAAAAGCATAAACAACAAAAAGACACATGCGTTCGAGTAGTAGTACCGAGTAGCGGGACGCGAGAATGGCAAAGTCTCTGAGAAGACCTCATGACCCCCATCCCCCTGAGTCACGAGCTACGACACCAGCACACTCTTTCTACCATCGATATTCTTTCCCTCGACCCTATTCCTGACCTTTTACAGTTATTGCTAGAGCGAGCTCGATCGTCCGAAGCCCTGCCGAACAGCGACCTTGCCCGTCCCCTGGAATGTATGAAGATCAATAAAGTTCCGGAGATACACTCGCAAGACAATATTATAAAGAACCGTCGACTTAGAAATATCAAATAATGAGCTTGGAGGGGGATCGGAATCAAAGCGCGCAATCTTCTCTACCAGAAGAGCTGCGCAGCTCCACCCGCCAGAGGCACCATGCCCTGAACCTCCAGATCACCCGGCGGCTGCCATTGTGTCTGCCACCAATTGCAGACAGTCCATTCACTTACGCCAAGGGAATTATAGTCTTTGGTCAGATATACAATGCCTTCGAGACCTTCCTGCAGACACAGCTCGCTTCTGCCCAGTTAGACCAGCGACTGCGTCAGATCTACCAGCGTGTATGCTTTCCCTGGCTGCTCAGGTACGGCCGGCTCCAAAAGGATATCGAAATCCTGCAGTCAGTCCTCCTACGGGATCAATATCAAGAACTTGAGACCTTGGACAAGGAATCGAGTGGATTTCGCTTGCAAATTGAGAGATCATTGTCGACGAGACCACATGTCTTGCTGGCCTACACTTGGGCGATGTACCTTGCTCTTTTCAACGGCGGTCGCTGGATTCGAGGGCAGCTGGTGTCTGCAGGCCCGGACTTCTGGCGTACAGGCATAATTCCGTTATCCTTCTGGGACTTTCGGAGTGAAGAGGATGCGGGCGTCGATGGCCGGTTGCAAGAGCAGTTCAAAGAGGCATTTCGGGAAGCAGCATCTTTGCTGACTGAAACCGAAGCGAGAGATGTTGTCGAGGAGACTTTCAATTTGTTCGATATGTGCATCCAAATGGTGGAATTCCTCGACAATGCCACGAACTGCTCGTCTCAATCTGTCCCTGCAGAGGTCCCAGCACTTGTGGCTTCTTCGCAGCTCAAGAATTCAGTTGGCGCCAAGTCGATGGCAGCCTCGTTCTGGCAATGCGTGGTCTCTCTGTCGAAAGGGAAGAAGGCATTGGGGGTGCCACATGATGGGCGCTGAGGATTTCCATTCCTACCACCTAAACCCGCAGTATTCATAGATACCAGTTCGGTCCCTTACCTAGAAATGCACCCAGTTCAACGCTTCTTCAACCCAATCTCTTGAGTTTATTCCTTGCTGAAAACAATACCAAGCACGACACGGGGACGTGAAGCAATGTAGGCAGGCTGAGACGTGCAATGTAATTTATCATCATATTGCACGAAATCTCGGACGGGTGCTTGCTATATAGTCCACAATGGCTTGTTCGTAGTTAGTGACTGTTTCGATACCACAACAATGGATTCAGATGAGCAGGAACGCCCATACTATCTCCGCCAGCCGGAGAGTCTGTTGGTGCCGGTGGGTTGGGGGTTGGTGAGGACGTATGGGGCGGTGATGTACGTACATGCCTACGCCACTTCCTTGTCCTTGGCCATTATTTCACCAACGCCCCGAATTTCTCTTAGCTTCGCCTGGTGCGTTGCCACGAGAGCCGCTAGGGACGGTAATCCGGGGGAAAAGGCCTGTGCACCGATGAACGCCTTTGTCGGATCTTAAGATTTCTCTAGATTGGGAAATAATCTTCGTCCGTGGGCTAAAGATTTGAACGCTGACAAGATCTAACCATAGCTCCTGCACATACGATTATGTACCCATTTGGGAGATACGATCAGTGTCTTGATCTTTCCCAAGGGTGCGGTCGAAGGGATGTTCTGCGCCCAATGTTGGACGATGGCTCGGGCTCCGGGTACAGTACACGATCAATCCTCAATTACCGAGTATTGGAGTCTGGACCCTCCGAAGTTTGTGGGTGTGCTTGGGCCTCAGCTTAGAGCTTCAGCTAAAAAGTCTCAGCAAGATGATCAGGCTTGGCCGCTCTCCGCAGAAGAGAGCCATCCCATCAAGGACTTGAAATTGGGGCACCGTGGTGGTTGACAAAGCTGCTTCGAATAACGGCAGGACCGGATGCAATCGTAGATGTTTTTTTGGATCATTGTAGAGTGGTATGCATACCCGTGCACCAGCCCGACAAAAGTATATATAAACCAAGTCCTCCTTGTCAAAACAAGCAGTTGTGCGTTGTCGAGCTCAGGGGTATTCATTTACGGGTTGTCTTGGTGTTGCCACGACAGGATTGAATGCATGTAATTCTGGGTCAAGTGCCACCCTCGTCTACAAAAGCCCCAATGCGTCTTTATTTGCTCGGATGCCCGTCCGAAAGAACTTGGTTGCATTTTCTGCAGGGAGACCTTGGTACCGATGGCGAAGGTCGCAGGTCGAAGGGGAACAGCAGGTCTGTGTTTGTGTCTGCTACGCATCAGGACTTAACGGATGGGAGTCGCTGTCCAGGATTCAGTGTTCCTGTGCAATCTGTCCTTTGACAATTGAAGTTTTCCAGTGTGTCCTGCAATACCTTCCTCGAGCGTTCTTCCAATATTCAGTCCTGGTTCCGCTGGGATGGGCCGTAACACCGATGGATCCAAGCGAGGTTGCAGAGCGCCAGGTGGATTTCGACAGCTGGATAATGTGCCGAATCCGCCACGCCGCCAGTGGTTGAGGTCAGGGATAGTTCGGGGATGTGCAGGGAAAGGTATTAAGCTAGAGAAAAGGAGGACTGGGCTGCTGCAAGTTGACTGGCGTGACTGGGCATAGAAAATTCGACGGAGCTGGCCGCAGGAAGCTCGCCTGCGTCTTTGGAGCCTTCGGAGCAGCTTGTCCCGGGGATGGGATCTTCGCTGACTCCTTACATAGGTGAGCACAGCGGGGAGGAGTCAGACGAAGCTGGAGGGCAGACGACGATTGCTTTTGCGGCAATTGAAGTGCGAATACCGAAGAGGGATGATGTGTTGGTGAGTTGCTTGGTACGGCAAGATCCAAAGTGGCCGGTTGCATAGTTAGCCCAGAGCCGGGTCACTGGAGACGAGACGGCAAAAGAGTTCTCAAGTAGCCTGCCACATTAGTGAAGGGATATTCCTGTGCACGAGTCTTCATTCGTCTCGGAATAACTCTTTTTAAGATTTCATTGTGTATCCTCGTAACTTCTACAAAGGACGACTTGCTTGGTGGCTACCGCTATACGAGATACTATTTAACATGTCTGGAGCTGATAGGTGGCTCGGAAGGGTGGGCTCTGGGAGTTGCCACGTACCCGAGGCCAGAGCACCGGTGTTCTGGAGACACACCATCAGCAGTACAGCGGGACTAAGCCTGCACGGGCCCAAGCAGCTCCCCGGGCGTTCCTCTAACCTTAAACTAGCTGAACACACGGCACTGCCCTTTGGGTCTCGGGTCGCTTCTGGGAAAAGGTTGTTGCTGACGCCCGCGCTCGCTGTCCAGCTACCCCATAGGTGGTCTGACGAAATGGGCGCCCCTCGATGGCATCCACCGCACCGACAGAGCGGCATGGCTGCCCTCTCCCCACCCCAACACTTCCCTATCTCAGGTTAAGCCCTGAAAGCCTCGGTGCCTAACTCCTTGATTCCCGGGCTACATTTCCCCTCCCTGGCCATTCTGAAGCCCATGGCTCTTGCACCCACGCTTTTTGCAGTTTCCACATGATGATTAGGCCCGACTCGCCCACTTGGACTGGACTTCTGTTGGCTGGGGCACTGGATTCCGGAAGCCTAAGAGATGTAGTTGCCACCCTAAGGGAATGCCCGTTTGCAGACACACGAGACTTACCTGTAGCTGAGTGGACCGTCGACCGTGGTGCGTATCCCCCAGGCTCCTAGGTCCCTAGGCTCCCAGTCTCCCAGTTCTCGCAAATCCTTTTCTGCAGCTTCTCGGTGCCAAGTGCTGCATCATCGTTGAATCTTGTTGCTCCAAGCTCCAGTTCTCAGTGTTCAATGCTCCCTCTGACATTCTCCTGCTTCTGTTTCGATCCCCCATCCACACGCCCGCGCGTGGTTTCTCCTCTTTTCTTCCCTTATCTCCACACAACTTCGCACACCATCCATCCAGCTCTGTCTCTTCGACCCTTTCGATTCTCTTGACCTTTTCGTCGCCTCTTTCTGATCCTCTCTCCTCCTCCCTCGTCTTCGTCTTCGCATTCTGGCAGCCGGGTGACCAACTCCGCGACACTGTCGATCGCTCACACCCTCCCACCACCCACCACTTGAGAGCACTGCACCTGCCATTGACGATCAGCACTGATCTTCGATCACACCGGAGACTAGCCACTTCCCAATATTATCGCTGGCCTATCTGAGGTTTCTCTCGACTCTCTACGAGTTACCTCGCGCCTTCAAACATACTACTACACAACATCGCATTCCTCCGAAGCCTGACACTTTTATCTGACAGGGCGCCGTTAGAAGTCGACTGGGCAAGTCAATGGACCGCAGCATTGGGAACAGGGATCTCGCTACCCGACAAGTCACATTCCAATCCACTCCTGCGGAATTCCACCACCAATAATTTGACGTTTGACATCTCTTCAGCACCCTCGCTGTTCCAATTCCCTGGGTCAGCCGAACAGCCAATAGTCGCATCATCAAGCCACTCGATCTTTGTCCTTCAACCCGTCCGGCGGTCTCGCTGATTGCCTTGTATCTCCTATGACACCATTTCTATCAGGTCATCCATTCCACTCTGCCAATGGAAGGGGCAGACGCACCACCGTTGAAGGAAAAGAAGGGCTTGAAAACGGTTTGGAACAGAATTAAGGACTTCTTTAGAGAGCAACCCACCGCTGCACAACCGGCTGTGTCTGCCACTATTACACCATCTGTTCCCGCACCTCCTGTCGCTCCCCAAAGGCAAGCGGCTGAGGAGACTCCCAAACCGTCAGTGAGATCAGATTTCCCTGAGAGATCCTCGCTAAACCTTGACAGGGCAACTCCAATCGAGCATTCACCTGAACAAGAAACCGTCAAAATAGACAAAGAAAGAGATCAGCCTATCGAGCCTGGCTCGACATCGTCACAAGAACCTGTTGATACCAAGGACGCAACAGCCGAGTCACACATGCGGTTCACTAAAGCGCAAGCCATCTTTGCCCGACACAACCTAGAACTAGATGAAACAGAATGGGAACCGAGGTACAGAGGCCCACCAGAAAGGGTGTACAAGAACATACGAATGAGAGTCAGATACACCTGTCACAATTGTTCGACGACGTTTGGGCGCGATCGAGTCTGCGTGGGATGCCAACACCGACGCTGTTCTCGATGCTCACGATATCCGCCGAGAAAAGATCGGACGAAACCATCACAAGACCCGACAACAGCAACTGATCCCTCGAACTTTGTGACCGAGGCTCCTCGACCCGGGGCTGAAGGTGGAACGTGCCATGAATGCCGGACTGGGTTCGAGGCAGATGCTGAAGAATGTCCCAACTGCCACCACAAAATTTGCGAAAGATGTCTGCATGAAGCCACCATTACAGTCGACCCGAGTCACGCAACCGGCCAGGAAGCATCTCAAGCCGAACAGGTGACTGAACAAAGGAAACCCACTCTACAAGACTCGCCCTCTGGTAGCTAGCATTGGTCACTATTCGTTGCCCGGTGCCATTTGCATGTCAGGGCGTGGCCTCCCCCAACATACTCATATTTGACATTTTTCCGAGCATTTTGATGATGCGATGACGACTTTTCTACGACTACTCGTCCTTTTCTCGATCTGAGCGTTCCAGTCCTAATTACCATGGGTTGGTGTTCACGGTGTTGCGTTTGCAGGATTCCCCGTTTGACAGTGCTTTGATCTGTTTGGAGCGCCAAAAGCGAAAATGGTCGCCTGGAGTTGGGAGTTGTTTTTTGATAGGTCGCTTCAGTTCCCTGCCACTACCAGAGGGCTGGTCTTACATTGGAAGAGAAGAATTTCAGGGTCTACGGGAAAGCCGAAAACTGGCAAGTCAGGAAAAAGAGATGGGTGATTAGAATCTGCAGGTTCTGACGGTACCGTCGTACAGCAGGAGCAGGGATCAAGGGGTACCATGGAGGAAGGATATAGGGATGGACTGTTAGGGCAATGGTGATTGTTGCTCGGCAAATTGGACGGCGACTCTGCAACCTCGACCTGGACCTCTTTGCGAGGCTGGTCTCTACGATACAAATGAAGAAATAACAGCGCCACTCCACCGCTTACACTATCTTTTTCTTCGTGTTCTGTGTTTGAGTCTTTGTTCGGCTGTTACTGGGACCCCTGTTTATGCCACCGTTTATGACGACGACTTGATCCCTCGACTTTTGATCTGCATAGCGTCTGCCCCGGGATCCTGAGCCGGCACTGGATCCCCACACAGCGGTGTGGTGCTCACTGCTCACGGTGCAGCAAACTACTGGTGACGGCTCCAGATGCTGTGAGAACTCAAGTTCGCCAAAGACGTATGTGAGTGGCTCACTCGGTCGCTGCAAACCCTGCCAGGCTGAAACCCGATCCCCCTGTCAGCATTGTACTTGTACCTACCGAGTACTTCGTTACGGAGTACAGAAACGTGGGGGTCCTTGTTGTGCTGAATGTCAAGAGGTCCAAGTTAGACGGGCCATGCAAGCACGTTTTTTTGGTTCCCTATTTCAAATCTTTGACCCTCTCGTGGTGTTTCAGGATGGCACAGCAAAATAAGTGGTCGGCCTCGACGTGAGCCACCACTCGGGACTCCGCGCTCACGACGAGGGAGGAATGGCCGTTCTGTGTCCTCGGTACTCGGACGAGGTGCCTCGTAGTGTATGGAGGTACATACGATCCCGGTCGTGTGCGCGGACGGACATTGTCAGGGATTTGCGGTGGATGTCTCCGTCTGGGGGGTTTTGGTCCAGACGAGTAGGTATGCTGTATCCTGTATCCTCTATGCTACCATAAAGATCAATCACTGCTCGGAAGACGTGACGGAATACCAAGTACGTACCTCGTTCTCTGAGGGTACATGATGTACCGAGTACATGCTAGAGCCACTGGCGCTGACCACCCCTCAACATACCGATTATTCATTCTCTTCCTAAGATTTCACATCGACGCTGTTCTCCTAGCGAAGAGGAGGGCGGAGGCATGGGATGGGATGGAACGGCCCTGGGGGAAAGTGTGTAGAAGCGCCGTCAGAGTCGATCGATCAGTCAATCATTCAGGCAGGCCGACAGGCCACTCAGCGTCAAATGTTCAAATGACTACATACAATCAAGTACGATGTATTCTATACAGGACTTGTCCTTTCGATCATGGATAGATAGGGCTGTCACGAGCTGCTCTCTCTACATAAGACATGCTACGTAGGCATTAAAGTCACCAAATACACGCACATACTTGGCAATATTGAATTCCAGACTCGGTTGTGAATTGGTGAACACCTCAGGCAGCTTCAGAGAAAGAGGGGGGGCCATGATGATTCCCACAAACACAAACTACCAGAGGAGGCAATGTGTGCGACCAGTGATGTTGGATGATTTCTCGGTAAACGTCCAGGCCCAGGTACGGGTACGGGTACAGGTACAAAGTATGTATGTACCGCGTAGTCCTACTGAGTACAGTAGGTGAGTAAGTACGAGAATTGAAAATCTCGACAAAGACATGGGTGGAAGGGTCGGCGCGCGGCCACTGGCCTGTCAGCCTGGAGACTCAGGGGCCCGAAGAGGTATTGGGCTCGTGCTCGTGCCCGTGCTCATTCTCGTGGGATGGGAGGGGATACAAGGACAGGGACAGGTACCTACCTGTACCTGGCGAGTACGTAGTACCTCCTTGTACCAAGAACGAGGAATAACTTCTACAATAGTCCACGGGTATTTGTTCCTCGAGGCGTCGAGACTGAGTGACTGGCTTCCTCGGATGTGGCTTGGCTTACCGAGGCGTTGGCCGTCGGTCTGTACCTCGTACCTACCAAGCTACCTACTCCATACAAGTAATAGTACAAGCAATAGTATTAGTAGTGGTCGTTGAGGATGATTGATCTACCACGTTATCATGTTACCGAGTGCTTGTTCCGAGGATCGAGTTTGAGTAGTGTATTTGGTCGGGTACTTGTCCATTGTGGCGTTGTCAGGCCATCAGATCAGCCTTCTCCACCACCGATGCGATGGGAGGGCCGTACCAAACACGAGGTACACACGGAGTATTATTACTATCAGGACCGACCGAGTTGGATGATCTGCCGAGATAATACGACGCGGTACATACCTACTAGGTGTACCCGTACTTGGTATAAGTTTGTACGATGGACCCCCCCTCTTCCAACGTGGACCTAATATCCGGAAGCGAAATTTTTCTCAAAATGGGTACATTTTTCACAACGGCCTCTGCTAATTTAATCCCCCGAGGCTTTACTCTGTACGGGTTGTACCTAGAAAAATACATGGCGGACTCTGAAACGAGATGCCCGACGGTTGAACTTTTGGAGGGGGGCGGGGAGAGTGCATCTTCTCAAACAGGTAATACCTCAATCGGTGCTGAAGAGTCTTACGGGGGAGGATACATATAATTAACGGCCGTTAGATGACTATGTACTTGGACAAACAAGATCCATCGGACAAGACAAGGACCAGATCAGATCAGATCATGTCAGACCACTTGAACCCACATGAAGGAGTTTGTTTAGGTAAATAAGATGATTTTGACTCCTTTACGTGTGCTTGCCTCGATTCTTGTGCGGACGAATGCTTGTCCCGAGTGACCGCGTACGAGTACGCGAGTAGTACCTAGTAGTCTGAAGAGATTCCTCGGGATCAGAGGTGATCTGTAACAACAAGGCTGCACAAGGATGCTCTGATAGCAGATGTTTCAGGACCTCAATGACCCAACGGGATGCGGTCCCACCCGGACTCTAATTATTACTCTAGTTTCGGAATCGAAAGGAGATCCGAGTTCTCTACCTAATACTAATACTCGTAGTCCAAGTACCCAGTTGGTACTACTTCATTCGGTCTTCCTTCCTGCTACAGTTCATACGACCGGCGCCCTTGCCCTTGCTCTACCGAGTACAAGTACACTCCGTGAGTACCGAGTACAAATAGGATCTTTGGGATTTCCTTCCAAGCGAAGCGAGATGACCTGTGCGCTCTTGTTTTGCTCTTTTTTTTTTTGGGCCACCGGGGGATCCTCCGTTGGCGCGCGAGAGTGTACCTGGCCACCTAGCCTTGTACCGAGAGACAATAATACCTACCTACGGAGTAGATACGAGATAAGGGTGCGGATTACTCGGTAACTCTGTGAGGTAATAGTGCGATTGACTGACTGATTGACACCTTTCAGAGACCCGGTGTGGTTCATCATTGTGAAGCGACGGTGTAGTGGCACTTGCACCTCGTTCTTTGTGCTCGTATGAGTACCTAGACGACGGCTTTGGTTCGATCTTGGGAAAGGATCACCCGTGCCCTGTGGTCCCTCCCTCTGTCCCTCCATGGGTGCCTCCCAACCCCCCCCCCCCCTCCCCCCCCGGCGGTCGCAGCGTTACGCTACGAGGATGATCAGGATGATCACCCGCTCAGTGGAGTATTGGTCTGTTACTACCTACTCGCTCTCTCTTTGACCTCGTTGGTCTATGCGCAATGGGCAGTCACGCAGTGTTCCAAGGTACCTATGTACCTTCCGACCTACCTTCCCAACCCATGTACCGAGTATGCATGTACCTATGTCCCTCGTACTCGGTTCAACGACAGCCAGGCATGGACCGCAGACGGACCGATCCTCCCGAGTTCTCTCCCGCTCCAAGAAACTACTTGTCAGAAACCCAGTCACGGTCCTCAACGTATTTTGTCATGGCGGATCCAGAGGACCGTGTATGCAGTGAGTCAAGGACTCGTATCTCGGTAGGCAAGGGGCAAGGTAGGGGATAATCTCGAGACCACACCTCTTCAGGACGGCGCTCGATGGCGCTCGGTCGGAGATACGAAGCTCTACCTCTACGTACGAACAACGAGAAAGAGACAATGAAACGGATAAAAGTCCCGGGTCTGCGAGTACAAGGCATTCGAGGCATCAAAATGACTCGCCGACCAGGGTCCCCCGTCGCGACTATCTTCTCTTTCTCGTTTCAAGCCTTACTCGACTGGTAAAAGGTAGGGAGTGGGTATTCACACCAAGAAGAAAGTAAACAAGGATCGCCCGCAGCGCCAGGGCAGGATCATCGTGATCCGCGGTCAAGGATCTTCTGCTGCTCATAACGACCGCTGCTGGTCAAGACTCAAGACTCACGACGGATTCGAAGCCATCAGACCCCGCGTCATTCCTCTCATCTCGTCCTCGCTCTCCTCCTCCTCCGACTCTTCTTCGTCAGTCTCTTCACTCTCCGTCTCTTCCTCCGTCTCCTCTTCTGAATCCTCTCCCTCACTCTCTGCTAGCCAGTCGTCGAGAGTTCGGGGCTTCGCGTTGGCCTTGGACGTCCCCGCCGCAACCACCTTCTCCAGTCCACGCTCCTTGACGGCTTCGTCCAGCCTCCGACTGGCGGCGACTGAGCTCGCCGTCCTCCCCTCCCGGGGCACGTATTCTTCCTTCTCACCACCGTCGGCTGCGTTTCGGAGTTTCGGGTTGGGTTCAAGGCCCTCACTGACCCAGTCAGGCAGTGCCTCATAACCGGGAAGACCCAGAACGCCCGCCACGTCCGTGCCCAGGACCAGGGTGGTACTGCCTAGCATCAGGCCTTTTCGATTCTCCGAGGGGGAAGGGGAGTGGGGCACTGGCTTGGGTGCAAGAAGGAGGAGAGCGGCCAGCTGGGTCGACGAAGGGTTTGCCAGCAAGGCTTTGAAAAGTCGCGCTCGGTCGCGGAGATCGTACGACGTGTCGTAGCGGGCGAGGAGCTGGACGTAGTTCCATAGCTTGGCAATTGGATGGTCCAAGTCGACTGAGACGTGCGATACACCTGAAGCATTATCGCCTTGAGGTTCCCCAGGGTCATTCTTGTCTCCGCGAGCACCATCAACCCCCCTCTGCAAGAATAGCAGGTAGACTTTGGCAGCCAGTAAAACAATCTGTTGTTTGGCAGATTCGCTCTCGTCCGCAAACCCTTTGGCCAATATCCGAAGAACATCCGGGGCGATGTTGTTGTCGGGATCCAGGCTCGCAAATTCTCCCACCAGCCATATGATGGTAGCTCGAGCCTCGGGGCTCGTCGTCTTGTCCAAGTTGCGGGCTAACCGCACCACCGTCTTCCGATGCGACGCAGGGTCCTGTTGGATCAAGTGACGCATGACGGTGAGCACTTCCGACACCAGAATATTGTCGAAGCTGGATATCTGATTTAGGAGAACCTGGAAGCACCGATGAGCGTCCTTAGGATCGGACTGTGCGCATCGCCCGATGGCACGGACCGATTCGCGTGTGAGCTCCACGTCGGCCGAATGAGAAAAGTGCTCCAGCTCACTCAGAATGATGGACTTGAGATGGAGTGCCGCATGGGCGAAAATGAGGGTTTGAAGCTCGATCTTCAATCGCCATATCGGTGGAGAATCTTGTGCCCGGATGAGAAAATGCGACGCGTAGGGGACGAAAAGGTCCGGCGCAGACAAGGCAACCAACACAATGTTGCACAGGGCCACTTCCTCCACCTCAGGAGGTCCCCGCATCAGTCCGATCAACGGGCCAACTGCTTCGCGAAGGTAGTCTAGGGTGCCCAGATACAAAAAGCAGCTGGTGACCGAGGTGATGACAGCCGCGCTTCGGCTTTGTAACAGGGGACTGCATGCTTTGAGGAACAGTTCTAGGTCGGGGTCCAGCACCTCTATCACCTCGCCTGTATCGATAGTCTCCTGGGGCTCATCCTCATAAAAGCCCCTTTTGTTGACTTTGGTGACTTTTTGAGTCTTCCTAGGGAAGCAGCGTCGGCTGTAGAACAAGAGAAGCTTCAGCGTTGCGAGCTGGCTCCATTCGTCCATGTCGACCAGTTTTTTAACTAGGCTCCTGTAATGCACGTGGACGAGGTCGATGCGATCAGGACATACTTCTAGAAATGCCTGAACTGCTGGTCCCACAACGAAGTACTGCTTATCGCCCAAGAGCGTGGAGATGTAGTCGAGCAGTTGAGGGAGGGTGTTCGGGTCGAGGTTGTAGCATTTTGGGATTGCGAGTGCAGCGGCTTTTCGCACATGGGGGCTCATGTCACCTACGCCCCGTTTGATGGCCAAGGAAACGATCTGGCTGATGACCGGTACTCGCATCCCCGACATGGTGCGCAGTGCCAGGGCTCTCACCTGAGGATTCTGATCTGTGAGAGACTTTTGGATGGCATTGACGGAGAGCAGGGCCAGATCTGGATCGGACTCGGCATAATGAAGCAGATAAATATACACGAGCTTCTTGACCTCGAGATTGGGGTTGGCGACGTTCTTGACGACCGACGAAAAGTATGGCAAACATGGTTTGTTTTGGTATATCATCTGGACATCGGTAAGCGAGGGGGACCACCGTATAGAAACGGGACCACCATACAGAAACCACTCTTTTCAGACCATCAAGGATATCGCGGTCGCTTCTACTGTCAAGAAGAGCCTTGAGCTTCACAAACGGCATGTTACTCCGAGCCGACGAACTCCCTCCTTTGAGTGCTTTGGAAATACTTTGGGCAGCCTCGACCGTCAGGTCTCGTGCTGGGGTCGGGTCAGCGTACTGCAGCCAGGAGGAATCCATGTTGACTGACCTGGATCCATCAAGGACGAAATGCGAGAGATGGACTCCATCTCGACAAGAATTTTGCAGGCTCCCTCTGTGTCACCGGAACATGTTTATGTAACCCGAAAGCCCAGGTTCACCAAAGTGGTAGAATGAATGATGTGATCAAGCAGAGGGAAACCCCATGCCAAGCCTGATAACGCCGAAAGGTCCTCTGTTTCACGAGGTACCGAGTACCTGATTGCCAAGCCCTGCGCCAGATGGAACACACGAGCGCCCATCATCTTGTTGCTAACGCGGTATCAAGTATATCTATTTCGCATATGACTTCTCAAGAGGCGAGGTGGACAAAGTCTGGGCACTTACAACAGATAATGGCCCAAGGGACGAAGCGCGCCTCTCATTCCACTGCTCCTTCATGAACTCCATCATCCTTCGCTACGACTACGAATCCGAGCTGCTCCAAGATGTCGTCAGAGAGACCAGCCTTACACCGACAGACCTGGTGATATGTTCGTCCAAAGAAGACTTTTTAGGACAACTCGTCACCCAGCTTCACCAAGGACAAGTTCAGTCCGAAGTAGAGACACCATCGCACCCAGAAGAGGTAGATACTCCGTCAGAGGAGCGCTGGTCCAAGCCTCGACACGTCCTCCTTTCACAGATTCTGCACGTCCTCAGCGCAAGCCAACTCGTCAATCTGATCTTCTGTCCAAACATTCCTATCCTCCGAGGCTTTCTCTCGGGCTTCGTCTCAAGGACTGCACTTCCTTCAACCCGACCTCCGGGTCCCATCATTGTCCTGAATCTGCTGGCGATGCACCACGGAACCTCCGAATTCACCCTGCAAGGTCTCTCCCAGACACTCGCCACCGCGGTGTCTGCCGGTCACCGAACAAATCGCATGGTGAAGTTAGTGGAATGCAAGGACATCAATGACCCGTTCAATCCAAATCGAGGTCCGAATCTCTGGCAGACCGAAGTCCAACTCCTTAGTGCAGCCATCAAGATAGGAGAACCCGGTCAAAGCTGGGGACGGCGCACCATATCGGTCATGAGATTTGCATCGAGATGGTTCCGTGCCGAGGGACAGAATGAACGGCACCGACAAGAGAATGACCCGGTCGACTGGCCCAGGAACAGCCCCGAGGAGGAAATGATAGTTTGAAGAGCAAAGAGGGAAAGATGCCAGCCCAATCTGGCCCATTTAATCCAAAAAGTCAATCGCCAGCCAACATAACCGGGTATCTTCTGCAGGGAGCGCCATTTCCTTCATAAACGTCGTGACAAATTCCACCGAATCACATGCTTTGCTCCATTTCTGTGATGTACAGCTTGATGTGGGACTCAAGCTTGAGATACTCCTCGTGCGCCGAGTGTACCTCCTGTTCAATGTTATCCTTGAGATCGGCCATCTAAGTGTTCGTTAGCAAGATGAATCCCCTGGTAGTCGGGTTGGAGCAACGCTCACCTTCTTCTCGGTCTGCTCGATCCTCACTTTCCTCCTTTCCATCTCCCGACCCCTGTCAGCCCTTTGATCTCGGAGCTGCCGCTGAATCTCTCTCAGTTCGTCCATTTTGGTCTTGTTTGTTTCGTCTCGATCTCTGTGCTTCCTGCGCAACTCCTCGATGCGTTCTTCCCACTTTTTCAACTGCCTTTGGAGCAGCTTCTCGTTCTGTTCCACTTCGCGCACATTGTTTCCACGCTCTGCCAGAGCATCGCGATTCTTTGCCGCTCGAGCGTCTTCCTCCTCTTCTTTCTGAAGCTCCACTGCGATCTCCTCGAGTACTTTAACGCACGCCTGCACATCATTTTGAACAACCGTAAAACTATCCCCTGATGTCTGGAGAGCACGGCACCTCCGCTCCAACGCGTCGATTTGGGCCTTCTCCCGTACAAGATTGTCTGAGAGTTCCGTCAAAGTGCTCTGTAAGGCCGCCGGACTCTGCAAAACGTACGGCCTCAACTTCTCACTCTCTTGCCGCGCCCGTATCAATCTCTCGGTCTTGTCCTCCAATAGTGCCTGGGAGCGTGACTTGTCGGCTTTGGCGCGTTCCAGGTGCTCCGCCACTCTTTCCTGGCCTTTTCGAAGCTCCAGTAGCCGTGCTTTCAATTCATCGTTTCGCCGCATCTTCTCCTTGACGGCAACCTCCATCGCTTTTCTGTTGCGCTTCATTTCTTCCAGCCTCTGCTCCATATCCTGATTCTCAACATACAGCGTCTCGATCCTGGCCTTTGTGGTCTCTGCTTTGTTAAAGTTTTCATCTATTACGCTCGTATGTGTCTCCCGGAATCGAATGAAGTTGATGGTGTATGATAGGATCTTGACCAGTCGATCGTGGGTCGGGCGAACAAGGTCGTTGAACGAGAAATCATGGATCCCGCACTGCTCGAGCATGGTTCGCAGTTGGACGAAGAAGCCCATAAGCAGCCTCGTCTCCACCGGTACTAGTTCAGGAAACTCGGAGCAAACGTCTTCGGCGGCAGCGCGCAAGGCAGGATCAAGGGTGTCTCTGGTTGCATTCATAACCAGTTCACCCAGGTGCTCGAACACCATCTGGATCACTTGCGGGTTTGGTCTCAAGATGTCGGAAGGTTGGAATGGAATGCCCATTTCGCTGATACATGACGCGATCTCTTTCTCAGACTGTAGATACTGTCAGTACGTCTTTTGTGAGAGCGGTCGCAAGACAACAAACCAATCGCATGAAATCGGCAGGATCTTCTTCCTTCTTTTTGACTCGTTGCTGCTGTTGCAGCGAAGTTCGGTATTGCGAATTCATTTTTATCGTGAAGCATGTATTCTGTCGGCCTCGAAATGCAAGTGTTTGGAGAGAGAGACGCCAAAACGTGGGATTGAGCCTCCGTTAGAAGAATGGGTTTTGCTTTGTTGACATTTCCAAAATAGGAAAGGGCGCGGGGTGCTCGTCGCCCCCACGCCAAGATCCTATGACAAGGCTATGACGGAGCCTTGCTGATCTCAACTGTCCATCCAAGACTTCTCAAGTAAAGAAGTTTAAAATTTCCGCGACTCGGTCTGTCAGCACCACATCTAGTCAAGATCCAAAAGTACTTTTGCATGAAACTAGTTGCAAGACTTATCACGACTGTGTACCGTCTAGAAAATAGTGCCTTCTGCCATGGCTGCTGGTGAGTGCATCTACCCCAACCCTTGGCCCTTCTCCCAATGACTCAACCTCGCCTTGCCCACTCTTTTCGGCATGGATGAGGAAATTGGGCACAATGAGATTCGCCCATGTGGAAATCCATAGCGGTGCCCTATAAGAGAGCGCTCTATGCTAGCTCTTCAAGTCCGCTAATCCGTCTACACCTCTAGTAGCGGCATCAGCCCCAGCGATGGCAACCAAACCCTCAACAGCTGAAGAGTCACCGTCGACGACATTTGACATCGTCGCGTCCTACAACTCGCTGATTGAAAGCGATCCAAACATCACACCTCCAATTGCAGCGATCGAATCACTCATCAACCTTCTCGCGACCTCGCCCTTAACAACCATCTCGGAAACCCTCGCACTACTGTCCAGCCACTCTCGAAGACTGCTCGAGTCGCAACGCAACCCGATTCCGCTCTCTGCTGGGACAGAGCTGTTTCAAAGGTACCTGATCAGCTCCTTCCAGCAACGGCCGTCGTCGCTCGCGACATCCGACTTCACCGCGTTACGCCATCACATAATCGCCCAGTCGTCTCTGTTTGTGAAACGCGCCAATGAAGCACGTCTCAAAATCGCCCATCATGCCTTGCCATTCATCAAAGAAGACTCAACCATCATTACCTACGGATACAGCCGGGTAGTTCACACCGTGCTAACTGCAGCTGCAGAGTCCAAGCGCTCCTTTAGCGTCGTCTATGTGTTACCCCCAACAGGAGTATCATCGCGGCTCGCAGAGTCTATCGCCTCGCTGCAGGACCTTTTTATTCCCACCACCATAATTCCACTACACGCTTTGACGTATGCGCTAGCGTCGCTGCCGCCCTCTCCGGCTTCACCACCACAGTTCCTCGTCGGCGCCACCGCAGTCTTGGAGAACGGATCTATCGTCACAGGGCTCGGCACACACCAAATCGGACTTATCGCCCAGACTTATGCCATCCCCTTGCATGTATGCGTGGAATCGTACAAGTTTGTGGGGAACTTCCCGCTCGGGTATGGGCCCAATGATCTTCGAAGACTGGGGGTTGAACAGAATGTGTTGCGCTTTGGCCTCGGCGGGACTACCGCAGCTCCTGATTCCAACGCCGGAAGTCAGAAGAAAGAAGGGTTTCCTGGCTTCAGTCCGCTGCCAAAGGATGGAAAACCCGCTGCAGGGCATGTGGACGATTGGATGGTCGAAATCACGCCACCGGGATTGATCTCGGCCCTCATCACGGAAAACGGACTCATGACCCCGAATGCCGTCAGTGAGGAACTGATCAAGTTGTGGTTCTGATGTGTTTCTTTTCCTTCACAGAGGCGGTGATGTTATTTGGGATGCGCTCGTTGATTTGCCTTGTCAGAAAAAGCATGCTGCGCGCGCACTATCAAGAGTGGGAGACTACGGCTTGGGAGTTTTGTGGCAAAGTACGATCAATGAGGCAGTTGCCTTTGAGATGACGAGTGACAGATGATGGATCACACAGTTCTGATGCTACAGCTGTATCAACTGGACACTGCGAAGTGGTTGACCGAAACAAACTGATATGAGCTGAGACCATGGGATATGGATGGCCCGGATTGCCCGGACTTGCCACGGCACGACACACACGAACATCAGGACACGAGAAATCACTCCAACCCAACCGAGTTGAATGGAGAATCCAACTCGAAGCTCATTTTTGATGCCGCCAGATCTGGAGCGGTGGCGCGATTCTCAACCACGGACGAATCAGATTTGAATGGATAGCGGAGGAGACGAAGGGGACAAAGGGAACAGACAAAGCTGTGGCACCATCACCATCGCCATCACCGGCACCGGCACCAGGAGAAGAGGACATGGTCTTTTCCCTCTTCCCCTCCGCCATCCCCACATTCTGCTGGCTCTGGCTCTGGCTCTGGCTCTGGCTCAGGGTCCGAAACTACCCGCACATATTCCCTCAGCCTCGATGGAAAACACAACCTGGTTACACAGCATGACTGATCGTTCGTGTGGTGGTTTGTGATGAACCCAAGACTTTCGCCTCCACGCCTCCACTCTTCACTCTCCACTGTTTGTCTGTGGTGTTGTGGCACCGTGCACCTTTTTGGGTCACCTTACAGCTAAGCTACTCGCTCATCCAGAAAGGCAAACGGGGAAAACTGGAGAGGGCAGAGATTCGACATCGTCATGGCAAGGCAAGGCAAGGCAAGGCATCTTCTGTCTGGCATACGAATGGGATACCGACTCGTCTCATCTCCAGGGGGTCTTACGATCAGTCAAGTGAGTAGTGGCGCAGAGATACATGGTTTTTTGTTTTGGATCCTACATAACGAGGATGCATATCCGCGATTTGTGCCCGCGCCCAAAAAAAGGACTTCTATACCCAGTACCCAATACCCCTACTTGATCTATGAGAGGGGAAGATATATCGGGTGTAGAAGCGTCGAGTGAGTGTTGGAGGGCACGATGGTTCGCATACTGTCTCGCATACTGTCTCGCATACTCGAATGTCGGCCCAAACCTGGCCTTCGTTCGTCCCTGTATGCCTCTTCGCAAAAGCACTGAATTTTCCTCCAGCGCCTTGCTGTGCAACAAGTATTCGTTAAAATCATTCCAAATTTTCTTTGATAGTCCCCAACAGTTGTCCACATGGAGTCATGTAGACAAGAAACCAACAGGGCTGCATGGATATGCGGACCTGAACACGTCATCGACGTCAAGTGAGATCATCAATCTCGCGTTCTTTTGCACGTAGTGCCGCCCTCATAACTTCTGCTTCACGCATCAGTTGCGCCCTTCTTTCTGCTCTCCAGACCGCGCGATCCCGCTCGTTCACCTCGTTTTCATTGTCTTCGGATGGCTGCGCTGTTGTGGTATCCTGTTCCTGACGTCGGCGACCGGCCTCCACCAGTGCGGGGTCAAGTTGCATGCCTCCTGCCGCAATAGCTGCACGTTGAAGTCGAGAGGCATAGTCCTCGTTCGCATCCTGCGGAGCTTCGTCCATGTGGGTTTGGGGAACGTATCCGGTGTAATCCACTGTAGGAGGGGGTCGTCTCCTCTTGGGCGCGGGTGAGTTGTCGATGGCGATTGGCTCTCGGGCATCTGCTGGTAGAGCTGGTTCTGGCGAAGTCGACGGGTGGTGTTGAGAAGGTGTGGCGGCTGGTTTGAGAACCTCGGGGTATGCCGGTACAACTCGTTTCCGCCTCTTGATCGTCGACTTCTTCATTTGTACTGGGCGATGTGACCCATGCAATTTGTGATACAAGCCGCACGCATTGCAGATAGGATGGCCTTGCTCATCGCGACGCCATAGAGGGGTTACGGTCGTCCCACAGTTCTTGCACGCAACGAGCAAGGATGCATTCCCGGGAGATGGCTGTTGTTGAGTGGCAGGACTTGTTGCGCTTGGGCTCGTTCCCAAACCAGCCTCACTCTGCGAGTCGTTCCCGTCTTCGGCCGGTAAGTCGGCTACCACCGACGTATTAGCAGTTCTAGCGACTCTGTTGTTGTACGCAGGACATCCTCCGCAGCCCTCGGCTCCGCCTGCTCCGTTACACTCCCCCCTACCTGGACACGAGCCAGTGATGTGCTCTGGAGCTCGGTATGGAACGCTCGAGGGCTGGCTTGGTGCTGATGCCGATACTGTTGAAGCGGTTGGAGATGCCGTAATTCTCTGGCGAGGACTTTCAGGAGGGGCGGCTGAGTTTGGACGCTTGAAGTTTGTGGGCCTGGGAGCGTTGCGCGTCTTCAGGTAGAGCCCACAAGCATTACAGATGGTGTGTCCGGTGGGAGACCGTCGCCATAACGGGGTCTTGGTCGTTCCGCAATTGCTACAGTTATATTAGCGACAACACCAGCGTGAAGCGAGTTGACATCAGGACGTGGGTGTACTCGCGCGAAGATGGCATACCTGCAGACTTGACCCAGACCCGGAATGTCTCCTCTCTGCTCGGCGTGTTCGACTGAGGATGATAGCGGTGCTTCAGAGGATTCTGGTCTGTGACTGGTTTGGCCCAGAGGAAGACGGCGGAGGGCGATATCACCCGCATTATTTTCATGGGTCAGGTGGGAACCATGACGTTCACCCAGTGCAGACGACACAAGCTGATGGGCAGCATCGATGTCTTCGGCAGAGGGTTGACGCATCAAACTCTTTTCGTCGGAACCAAAGGAGGTGCGACGGCGCAAAGGGTCCATAGCACCGCGTACAGCCAACATGCCGATCCAATTTCGGGCGCCTTGTTAGCAGGAGGCACACGCCATTCAGGGGAAAGCGACAATCGAAGGGATAAGGAGGCGAGAACTGTAGCCAAATCCGCAGAAAGAGATCCAAGGTCCGATGGAGAAGCCAATTCTGACGGGGTTGGCTAGATATGAGGGAAGAGTCCTTTTCAGGACGAATGTAGGCAACTGTGAAAGTGGTGTTGGTAAGACGAAGAGCACTGGAGAGGACCGGTTGATTCAGACGGTAGGCTCTGAGCTGAAATATCGGGGGCTTCACAAGTGACAGTGAAGTGACTCGGCAAGTTGGATAGGAGAATGAGCGATTTGGCGAGAAATCGAGAAGCCGCATTTACCCATGTCAAACCAATACCCCAGGAACCTCTGAGAGAGGGAGAGTGACGGCACAGATGCAGTCGAGAGGGAGGAATTCCATGAGGCGCGACACCCACTCCGCGTATGGTGCTGGCGTAATATCAAACACCTGTCTTGTGATTGGCTGATATGGATGATATTAGTCACGTGGCTGTGCTGCGATGAGTCACGTGAAGCATAGGATAGTGTCACCCAAGTGTCATTGTCCCCTTGTATTACGAGGCATCCAGCCTAGAGACTACTTGAATAGTACTAGCCGATGAGGGCAAGAGACTGCTGACTAGTGTGCACGTGGTGTGCTAGTGTTCAGACCACGTCGCCCTCGCTCATTTCCTCATCCAGCATTCCTTGATCCTTGACCCAACTTTGACCGCTGTTCCCAAAGGAGATCCTGTCTGGTGGACGAGATGCCACCCTTTCTGAGGTGTTGACCCTGCTGATAACCCCGTCTAACGCATGATGACTCGCTTGCTGATGTCCTGCGCACCTGCGCTAATCCCCAGCTCAGTAGCGGCAGTCCACCATTCTTGCATGTTCGTGTTGAACAACAAGATCAGGTTGCAGTCAGAGGTCTGCTCGCCTCCTTGGACTGGTAAGGTTTCTGTCAGCTCCAGTCTTCCCAATTTATGACATAGGACGCAACTTACCAATGCCGATGACGACCGACCTTCCATCTTTCTCAGCGCAAACCATTGAGCCTGATCGTCCGTACCATGCACTCAATTCGACGCACGCCTGGTGTTCTTTCGCTTGGGATGGGATTCCTATCTTCGTACCAAAGCTGATAGTCCGTCTGTTCGCTTGAAGAAATTCACTCCCGGGTGGTTTGGCATCGTTGAAGTCCTGTCGAGACAGAATCAGATAAGAAGCCGATGGGTTGGAGATTGTGACTTACATAGCGTTGGCTGATCTCCGCCTTCTCGTCCTGCTGACGTCTCGAGAAAAATTTTGCGAAATGTTCGCGTAGCAGGTCCATGTTGACAGCACGGTTATAGCCAATTGACCAGAATCGCCCCGTTAAACCGGCTTGCAACTGGTCCCATTCCTCCGGGCCAACCGAATAGATATCCTCTTTCGTGAGAACGGACAGGTTGCTGTTGCTTTCTGGCCAGCCTGTGACTCGAAAGACAGCAATGTCCCATGCTTCGTGGATGGCCCAGAGGCGGAGTGTCAGCCGACCTTTGCGACCTAGGACCTGGTTAGTGGTGCATATGTGGTTGTGACATTGCGGATGAAGACTTACCAACTGCTTTAGACTTCCTTGCTTGTATCGCTTCGCAAATGCCATTCTGGCCATTCAAGTAGAATTCGACCTTGTTCCCCGGGAGACTCCAGTCTGTGAAATGAGCACAGGTGATGACCAGGTCTTGAGACAAGCGAAAACCGGACAGCTCTGAGGTCTGTCCTTCAAAACCTTGCAGATGGTCATTCCCGACTCTGATCCGGACGGCTGCAAGACCAATCTTGACAAGAGATTCCAGTTTCTAACAGGGTGGGTATGTCAGTGATTGATATCGAAAGCTCGGATAAAGGACGCACCTCAGATCCCCCAACCTCATTCGCCACGGCCTTCCATTCCTCATTCCATTCTTCTACCGTCCCGTCATTCTCAAGGCCATGGAATTCAGACAGCTGCCCGCGCCCTGTCTGATCAAGCGTCACTCCGGAGAATGTCGTGTAGCATGGCGAAGGGCGATCCTCATCCGAAACAGATGAAGCTTGCGAATCGTCCGGGCCAGTGTCGCCTGGACGGGTTTGCACAACGTAATACGCGTCCATGTTGCACCAGGCGCAATGCTTCTTGCGTTGAACTGTATATGGTGATGTCTTCGATGGACTTTGTGGTTCGTGATTGACAAGAGGGCATCCATCTCGATGGGGAGGTTGATCGGTATTTGTAGAGATGGCCGCGCCGGCATCTGATGGTTGCTTTGTCCCGTCCATAGCACGCAGGTTCCCTTCTATTGTGGTCCTGCCTTAGATCCCGTTGCAAACAGTTTCAGCCTTGGACTGAGATTGTGGCGCGCAAGGGTTTACTTGCAAACCGGGTTGTAGAAACTGACAAAGAACAACGACAAAGAGCGGACACACGAGAGGGTAGTTATACCCGACAGAGCCTTTGTGACAACAAGGGATTATTGAAGACATCTGCAGATGTAATGTGATCCCATCGTTGCCCTGGTCCACGCTGTATTCCAAGTTTGTGATCAGCATTCCCATGACAGAGCCACTTACCGCTCTGCCCTTAGAACCCATCCATGTCTCAGGCGGGCATAATCTCTTCTGTCACCGCCTCCATGGCGTAGTATCTTTGTCCATGCTGCGACAAGCCTTCAGTACCTGCCCCTTTTTGTGAGAAAGCAAGCTGGATGTCCCGATACGTAGGTTTGGGGACAGGTTCCCGCAAGGGCGCGCTCACTGTTTCTGTTGTCTTCTTTGCATTACTTGTATCATTAGAAGACATGCACTGCCCTCTACAATTACCCGAAGAATGAATGTGGGTCCCCCTCTTCCCAAGTCTCGGGTTGTCATTCTCTCTTGAGGGTGAGGCTGCTTGAAGTATGCAGGTCGTTTTTGCCACGTAGGGCCCGTGTGTGGAGGCCTCACTTGAGCCAAGCAATCCCTCGATATGCCTCTTGACAGCACAGAATAGTGATCAGACTCCTCACGGCATGAGACTTTGGCTGAGTTGCATCGTTGACTCTGTGAAATGGCGCCTCCACCGAGAAACCACTGGTTGACAATCGCCAGGTTCAAGGTGTCCGATAAATATCTCGAACAGTTCTATAGCTCAGGTGGACGAAGACAAATTGCTGCTCACGAAGCAGGAGTGCAAGGCACACGAACAAAGCTGAGGAACTCAGGGGGGAGAGAGTGAATCAGGATCCCGCTCCCCAGATCTTTTCCGGAAGGCGGCGGCGGCATGTCGCATACGACGGTTTTCTCGAACTTCGTGAACGACAATGTCTTGGGAGCAGAGCAATTTACTTGACGGACTGGAAATAGTTGACTATGAGATTGTCGATAGCCAGCGTAGTTACTGCAGTGTAGTCAATTCTTCAACTTTTGAAACATCATAAAGACGACAATCTGGCCACTCGAGCGTCTGCTCGGCAATTCCTACGGCTAGATTGTCGTCGTCGAATTCGATTTCGTATTAGACAGTGGCTCTGCTTATCCTTGATCCTGTTACCCGTATGTCAGAGCTTGGAGAATACCAACACAGCAAGAGCCTGGACAACAGCACCACCACCATAAGCGCCTGATCGTATATTCCACGCCCGTCTGTGCACCTCTTTTCTGCTCCCACAACAATCACCCTAATGACTCCAAGGGTTATCCTCACACTCCTCGCCTACCGATGATTGCTGATCTGGCATCACCACCTACCTACCAGCCCACCAGACCAAAACTTGACCAACATTAAAATACATTGACCGTGACAACAATTGGTCCGGAATCGATAATCTGCATCTGTGGGACCTTACACCTGTTCAGCGCCCCAACCAGCATCCGCGTCACGCATGTTGGATGGTGGCTCAATCGAGGGTGCAAACTCCAGCGCGCAGTAACCGACGCCAATCGCAGCAACAATGGTACCAGCAATAATTCGCAAAACGTGGCCCTCGAGAATGATGCAACCAACGAAGATGTAGACTGCGCAATGTTAGGATCTCTAGTCGATGGGGGAGCTAGGAGGACTGACAGATGCCGCGACCGAGGAAGGAAAATAGAAAGCTGGCGTATTTGGGCAGATACGGTGGAACTTGCGGTAATAGTTCCAGCCCGGCGACAGCTGTGTATCCAGTTAGTCTTCCCAGAGCATGATATTGATGCAGTCTCTTTCATACCCAATCCAAAGATGATCACGTAGATGCCCACAATGATACTTCGACTATCGTATGTTTAGTATCCGCGCAGAACGTTGACAGAGGGCAAAACCGACAATCCAATAGGGATGAACTGGCTGATTCCTGTTACCTTGTCAGTATGAGTGCTTGACGGCTGCACCGCTGACAAGATTGGACTCATTTCATACCTCCCAAGACCATAATCGCTCCCACGACCAGGTTGACCAGTCGGCTACAGTCTGTAATTAGCACGAGAGCGTAAAACCCTACCAGCAGTGCGCACGGCATAAACCCGCTGTAAATTGGAAAACGTACAATATGTTGGAGAAGTCCATGATGATGGCCCAGGCGCAGCTTGCACAGGGCTCGAGCGTGAGAGTCTTAGGGAGGCTGAGGTGGTGAAGGGATGGCTCTCCCGAGTAGTCTGTAGCCTGTTGCGAGGGTTGTAACAAGAAGTAGTGAATAAACTTAGCAGAATCTAACTGCGCACCGCAGGCCACAACAACAAAGGGGAAGCTGCCGAGCTGCTTTGGAGGACAGAGTAACAGGTGGAAGCTCGTAACCCACACGTATGCCAAGAGCCCGTCAACCTCTGCCGAAATCCTTCCTCAGGGTCCGTAATCAAACATGATCCTCAACGGAGCTTTGGGTACGACAGGAGCCTGAACTCGATTTGTTTGTTCAAGTGGCTCACATTGCCCGCTTATTACGCGGAAATTTGAAAGACTGGTAGCCATCATCCAAAGGGCTGCTTTCCTTTACTTCATGCCCTTGAGCGATGATTGTTTCTACTAAACTAAGTCCATTGTTCTCATCAATCATTTGGGATCTTAACCACGGTCTGATCTCTAAAAAGGGCCCATTCCCTGACCGAAATTCTTGTAATGTGCCATGTGCCGCCGACGCTATGCTATGCTGGGGTATCAAAACAGGCCAACCCGTGCTATGCAGAACAACCTCACCAAGACTGTTGGACAAGTGACCTCAACCTGTACTCCGGTACAATTCCTATGCTCGCAATGTTGGTTTAGGCCTCTCGGCAACCGACATCAATCTTGAGCTGGACGACTCGGAGGCAGTTACTGCTTTGTTGGTGACGAGACTGAATGAGATGCGAGGCTGACTCTTCGGCGGTGGCTTCGCAGGGTCGGCAACAATTTCAGGGCCAGTGCCTTCCTCCGTGGCAAGAGGCTTGGCCTTGATCGTGGAATGGATATTCTCTTGAGCCGGCATGTCCGCGGATGGTTCCGTGTCTTGCGTGCTTGGTGGTGTATCCGCGCTGGGCGAGTCATTTGGCATTGACGGGGAGAGTTCATTGTCTGGGTCACAGACCACAATAGCCATATCTGCACGTCTTCTGGTGCTTTTCCGTCTATCTGCCCTTTTGCTGGCACGAACAGGCTCTCCGTCCTCATCCAATGATCTCTTGGAGCTCGAGCTGCGTTGAGATGAGGTTACAGAAGGACTTCGTGCGCGGTATTTCTCACTGAGCTGGTCCACATTGTTCTCCGTGTCTCTCTTGCTCTTTTGCAGGAAGTCCTGGATGAACTCAGATGATAGTTCCGCCTTGCCGCTCCGGATCGCTCTGGTACTGAGGAGGAGATGTGGCGATGGCGAGCTAACAGTGGCGTTGCGAGACGTGTCTTGGGGTTTGAGAAGAGGGCTGTTCTTGTGCCGTGGAGTGGAACCATCCCTGCTTCGAGCTGAGTCGTAGTGTGCTCGCGTGACCTCATCTCCGCCATAGCAGATGTGGAGTGGTGGCACAGAGGCGGGATCTCCTCGGTGCTCGTTCGTGTAGAGAATCGAATCTCTGTCGAAATTCTGGATACGTGGGAGATGCACTGTGACATCCTGGTCGAAGACCTGACAAAAGGCTACCAGCTCAGGCTCTCCGCCGTAGGTCCCGCTGCGTGACATGAGAGACAAATATTCCTCGAACGCGTCTTCTGGCTCCTGGCGAGAGGCCAATGTGGCAGAACGGAGAGTCCTTCGTTGTTGCACGTCATCTTTATGGACATATTGTTCGAAAAGCGGACGATAGGTTCGCATGTGGTCAATGATACTTGCACGTATCTCGGGGTGTTTTGCCGGAGTCCCGTAGAGTTGGTCGGAGAGAGATGCAAACAGACAATTGCCTGGGATCGAGTCAGACTGAAATAGGCAACGAGATGAGGGGAGAGAGCGATGCTATACCGTCGCCTGCTATCTGCTTCTGGTACATGCCCATCTTGGCCAGGCCGGGCCATACAGCCTTGGGCTTTCGAACCATGCTGGGAAGCTGTGTGAATGCATGGTCAGCCATGATCGAGCCCGATCCATTGACCCAAGCATTTGGAAGAGGTGAAAGAGAGGAGAAAGAGGTGGTGGATGATCACAACGACATGACAAGGGGCCTGCAAAATGAGGCAGAGTTGAAATCGACAAAGTGGTCGCCTGCTAGGGGTTTCCTGATGATTGCTGAGACCACGTCAAACAGCAGTAACTAGGGGGATAAAGGCGGTCTTGCCCAATTGCCCACAGGATGCCACTTAGGCTTTGGGGAGAGGGGGGGCCACGCTGGACACAGTCAAGCAATGCAACTCAAAACATGGCCTGCTTGTTTGGCTGCGGCTTACCTTCTGAAATGAGTGAACTGGCAATGGCCGCCGCCTAAGCTGCCCAAGCGGGTAAAAGGGCGCCCGTCTCCGGCGATTGAAGGAGGGGCTGCGAGGGCTAGGCAAGGAGGTTGGCGGACACTAACTGATAAGGCCTGGTTATCGTGGTTTGACAAGTGACAGAACTTGTACCTGAGGAAGTGGTGGGGGTGTGTGTGGGTGTCAAGGTGCAAGCAAAACTCTTGTGAAGCTGCGTTCTCCGTATATTTTTCCTGCGTCTAAAGGTGCGGACGCCCTGTGAGTACACTAGGAGTAGTTCTCTGCTGTCTTTTTTCAGAAGATGAGTGAGAGATGGCACTGTCTTAAAAGAGAAGGCTGAGGTCCAGGACTCGGAAAATCTTCTTCGACTTGGGGGGTCCTCATCCATCATATTGTTTACCTTATCCTCGCGGCTACACCAGTGCGGCAGAAACTGACCTATTCAGAATTCATCCTATTGACTGGGCTCCCAAACAATAGGATCCGAACTACTGGGCCCTTCTGCCTGTCTTTGCATTCCTAGATCCAATTCACTCAGGGCTCTGACCAGTCACAATGAGTGACAAAAACATTGTCGTCGTAGGGTAGGCACAGGTGACTCAACCATCTCACTACGAGCGCAGCCTAACACACATGCAGAGCGGGTGTTGCTGGCCTGACCACAGCCTTCCTATTGTCCAAAAATCCACGATACAAGGTCACAATTGCTGCAAAGCATATGCCTGGGGACTACGACATCGAATATGCCTCGCCCTGGGCAGGCGCAAATTATATGCCGTGAGTCGAAACCTTATCTCCTTACAGAAATGTCACACTCTCGCTGAAACATGAAACAACAGGGTATCAGCAAAGGGGACGCCGGCAGAAGAGTGGGATAGGAATACCTGGCAGCCACTTTTTGACTTGGCAAAGAACCATCCCGAGGCAGGCGTTCACTTCCAGAGAACAGAGATCTATAACCGGAAAAAGGACGTCTCCTCAGCCACGGCTGCGTGGTTTGCTGACCTGGTCAAGCCTGATCCATGGTTCAGCACTCTTTTCGACGATGTGAGTCGCTTTATCCGATGCAATCCCTCTTACCTCGACTGAGATGCTCACTTCCGGCTTTATCAGTTTCGCGAAATCCCAAAGTCGGAGCTTCAGCCGGGGATAGACAACGCCACGTGCTTCACGTCAGTCTGTATTAACACTGCAATATACCTGCCATGGCTCGTATCCCAATGTCTGAAGAATGGGGCTGTTGTCAAGCGAGCTGTGTTTAAACACATTGCCGACGCGGCCGCCCCTGGCATCCATCACTCAGGACGCCCGGCCGATCTTGTTGTCAACTGTACTGGACTTTCTGCGGCCAAACTCGGCGGTGTTGAAGACAAGACGGTTGTTCCTGCACGAGGCCAGATTGTTGTGGTCAGGAACTCAGCGCCCGCAATGTATGGAACGTCCGGAACCGATGACGGCCCAGATGAAGCCTGCTATATCATGACTCGGGCAGCTGGTGGCGGGACTATTTTGGGCGGTTGTTATCAAAAAGGAAACTGGGAGTCACAGCCCGATCCGAATCTCGCAATTAGGATCATGAAACGATGCGTCGCCATCTGCCCCGAGTTGACTGGAGGCAAGGGCATTGAGCACCTCGACATAATCCGACATGGCGTCGGTCTGAGACCCGTGCGGGAAGGAGGAACAAGAATTGAAAAGGAGAAAATCAACGGTGTTTGGACAGTTCACAACTACGGTGCAGGCGGTAAGTGATAGTGACGTCCCGTTCCCTTGTGTTTTGCCCTACCTCGAGCTGGAAGCTGGTCTCTTTGACATGAACATTCCCTACCCATCTCCATAACATGGCGGGGTTCGTTCTGTTCCGCTCCAGCTCCCCGACGCAGGGCTATGTCGCGTTTGTTGCTGACGCTATACAGGCGCCGGGTATCAGTCGTCGTATGGTTGCTCCAAAGCAGCCGTGAAATTGGTGGACGAAGTTTTCGAGAATAAGGCCAGACTATGAGAGTCGACTATTGGGAGAGAAGTGCGAGGTAGTGAAAGTAAGATTACGAGTAGGCCACGGCGACGTCGCTCATCTCGGTACCATCTCCCGGAGTTTCGATCTATCAGCATATGTGCGATCTCGAAAAGTCATACTATTCATTATCTGGAGATTGATTGATCAAACCTAAATGCATAAACACCAACTGTCTTTGGGCCATGAGCACGAGCACTTTCTCTGGGTGAAACTGCGACATACGGTTGGAAACCCGTTTCCGCACGCAGCATCGCTGTGACCTGACAGCAGGGATACCAAGGACCTTGTACGCGTACCTTGACTCGCCGATCGAAAGATTGCCGACAAGGACAGACACAAGGTCGGCGCCACTGGCGGCTGAAAATGCTCCGGTGGTGAGGCGCCACACCCGCTAGTTACACACATAGCTTCGAGTTTTTGTTCGAGGTGCAGGACAAATGGCGTCCCCCGTGCCCCCCAAACCGGATTCTAACTCCTGCCCCGGCCCCTCTATTGCTTCCTCGTTCTCGCTGTTTTTGCGGCCTCGTTCGAATATCATGCATCAATACTCTAAGGCGCTGAATGCGGGCGTCGTGCAGGTAAGGCCCGGCAAGAAGGGCGATTGATTGCGATTACTGGTCAGGATATCCGAAATAGATCATCCGCTGTGTCGAGAAGCAGGCAGGGTTGTCGGGTCTGAGACATGCGCTTGGAAAGGAAGCGATCAGATGCAGGAACCGGCCACGCACGCCGCATCCATGAACCGGCTACCAGCTAGAACTAGTCAGCTAGGCAGGGATTGGAGGTCCATTCGACTTGGAAGAGAGACTTGGCTCGGGTACCTGGACGGTCTTGTCAAGCTATCAAAGTCCGTTGCAGGTGGCTTAGGGACGCAAAGCAGGGAATGTACGGAATAGATGCCAACCACCCCTGGTAGACGTCATCGACGTAGCAAACAAGAATCAACGTGTGTTTTGGCCTTGCAAGCTGGCGGACAACCATTCGCAAAGGTTGAGAGGAACAACTGGGACGGATGCATGATTCTTCGCGCCTTTGGAGAGTTACCACGGGTGTAGTGCGATGGTAGGTTTGTTGTGCTGAGCAGGCTCTTGATTTGTCCGCTTTGGCTTCCTCTTGCCCCGCGCTCCCACAACAGTCTCGGGGGCTTTTCTCGCTGCACAGACACGCTGACAGGAATAACTGCTGTGACTCGTGGCATTGCTTTGTACACTCACCGGGCGACGGTTGTACCTGTGCCTTAACGTCTGCCGTGTTCCTTGCATGTCAGCAAGACGTTCCCTGACCTCCTGTCGGCTTCCCGTTGCGTACACCCTGGCCACGGGGAATTGGAACGTCGTATCCTGGCTGAAGGGATTAACCATGGCTGCCAAAAAGGACCAATCTAGCTTACGAGCGCCGACTATGGAAGAAGGAAGGAGAGGGCAGTAAAACTTTGGTCCTGGCATCAAGTTAGCTTCAATCAAAGCTGTCCGAGTAAGAAGAGGGAGATGAATTCAATGAGCAAGAGCCTTTGAGCCCTCGCACTGGTCGGCACAGGCGGCCACGAATGATTGGAGTAATATCCCCCGGATCATGGTGGTTGACCAATGCGAGGTGCCAGATCTATTGTGATTCCGCTTCATGCAGATGAGGTTGATCTCTGATGGAGCACCTTGAAATAACAATAGCTGTGATGCAAATGACCTACTTTCCCACGCGTGATCTGCATCGACTTTCAACGGATCACTTAATAGTGAAAGACTAGTTTCGTATGGGAAGAGGATCATCACTGGCTCCAGTGCCCGGTCTTTTCGAGTAGGTAGTGGCAGGTGACGGAGGAGGTTTCGAGAGAGGCGCATGTTGGTAGGTAGGCGTGGTAGGGCAGTTAGGTGGCTGCAATACCCCTCCCCGGGGGCCCTCGGGTGCCTCCCTGAAACGGTGCGGCTGTTGGCTGAAGGATGGATGGGCTTATTGTGGGCTTCAGTTCTGCCATGGCCCTCGGGCGCCACGGGCACCATGGGCATCAATGTGCCCCACTCCAGCCCGCATCGATCGCCTAACAGTTCTCAGTAGCACGCCGACCAAACACGCCTCAGGGCTGCCCCGTCTGCAAGACTAAATACTCGTAGTCCGTAGCTTAACCTGCCAACAGACTTGCTCTTCGCCTCCAGTTGTTTTTCTTTTTAGCACCTGCATGCCTCTAAGGAGGTCGGTCCCCTACTGTGTACTGCTGCCGCGGCCGCCACTCGCTCATCGTTCGACATCATCGTCACCATTCGTCACTGGCACTTCTGCACTGCTTTGATCCATTCGCCATCCGCCAGACCAGCAAAGCACCTGCGTCCCAGTTGCCTCGCTTCGTTCCTCTACCACGTTTTTCCACCATTGTTCAGGTCACGCTCATTCCAAAGCTGCCCGGCAGAGAGCGCTCTCTATTGCTGTTCTACGAATCATCACCCGCTCTATCTCAAACACCCATTTCACCCTTCAGTACTCGCCTTTCCATAAATTAATTATCAATCAACCTGCCTCGACGTACCGATCATCCATCCGATTGTCCTTCTCGTCAACGACAAAAGAGCATTGCGACCGCGACTGCGTGGCGTTGCCGCCCCTATGACAACCGAGTTTGAAATAACAACATCACCTTTTCGAAACCGCCTGTACCACGGCTGGTCGAACAGCCCTGACTCCTTACTCCTACATTGAGATCCCTGTCGTGCGCCAGTCGGGTCGTCGTTGATGTCTCTACTCAGGGTTTGCGAACCTCCACCTCGACTCAGCTCTGTCCCTTAACCAAACTCCTCCCCCTTCCAGTCCTCTGATCTGGTTCCGCTGGGCTCAGCATGGGCTTTTGGCCATTTGGTGGAGGCAAAAAAGGCCGAGCGACTCAAGGCGAAGACCAAGGACGACACTCACTTTTGGAGAAAACACGAACAGATCTCCGTCCCCGAACAGATACAAGCTCTTCTCAAGAAATTATTACCATGGGCCGCACAGCGAGTCAACGCGGACAAGACGAGAAGCCTCGAAGGCTTTCGAAACAGCGACTTCCTTCTCATCCCAGAAATGTCCCCCGAGCCCAGACGTTACCCATCAGCGTACCCACAGCCGAGTCACTCGGCTACAAAAAGGGCTCCTACGACGCAGGTGGTGGCTTTCAAAGGAGTGATATCTATTCTCACAATCCAATGTCACAGACAAGTATTGGCCCTGAAGATTTCACGGCACTCCCGCAGGCTCCCACGCTGTTAGCCAGACGCCCTGGTTACGATCCGACACTTCACCGGAGAAAGTCAAGCAAGAGAAAGGCCGAGGACTATGCTCGTGAGAGGGAGGTGCGTGCCATGAGCTCGCCAATCCAAAACTTGAAAAGGCCAACCACATACTCCGGGTCTGGGCCACTTCGACGAGACACCAAACAGATTCCGGGTGATCTAAACAGAAGATTTCAACGACCGACGTCAGAGGTGTCCTTGCCGCTGCCGGAAACAATCCAAGAGTCTGAAGACCTTTCCAACCAAGCGTCTTTTAAGATTGGGATCCTGGCAGCATTGAGCCCCAGACCCACGCTTACGTACGTGGCAAATCCACGGCCTTCGGCTGGAAAGCAACCAGCAAGAGTAAAACCTTCGGTGCAGCAAGCCATAGAAGAGGAGGACCCCTCGTCGAGGAAAAGGATAAATGAGTTAGCGGACGAGCTCGACGCAGGAGGATTGAGAGAGTTGATGGAGAGGGATCGAAAACGTAAGGAAAGGAAAAAGGAGGCCGACCGTGCCCGGTTGGAGAAGAAGCTTCAACGAAAGGCTGATAGGCAGCGCGAGGAGGAAATGCGTGGTCGCCGCGCAAACAATGATGTCCTCACAGTCCCCGTTGAGGACATTGAAAGAAGGGGTCGTGCGCTTTTTGGCAATACTGGAGAAACATCGCAATCCGCTGTCGCACGCAAATCCCCGAGTTCTGCGCTTCAATCAACCGATCCATTTGCAGATCCAGGAAGCTTACAAGCTCGGCCGGTGCGGCAAATTAGAAATCCATTCGAAGATGAGCAAGATATCGATCTCACACAAGAATCGTTCCTCCACGAGGGAGATGAAGAACCCCCAGTGCCGATTAAATCGCCTCTTCGAACGGTTTCCGCAGCTCAAGCCAGGACCGAGGAGAAAGCGTCTCAGGCGGCTACAATCTCCCCCCCTACTTCTCCAACGCAAGGGCCTGTTGATCGGCAAAGTCTTTCTCAAACGAGTGGACTCGCTCGCGAAATCACACCAGACATTCCAGAATATGGATCGCTTGATCGACGCGCTTCGGACCAGAGCAATCAACAGCTCAGCTCCTGGACGAGCTTTTTCAGGCGTGGAGGGAGACGCAAAGGCGGCAATGTTGACCGTGGTCGAAGCACACCGTCCGAGTTCTCGAACACTTCACGCGAATCGTTTGCTGCACGAAAGCAACAGCTTCCACCCGTGGTGGTTCCGCGCACGTTTAGAAAATCTGACTCCTCTTCGGTGCCGCGAAGAACCATGTCCAAGTTCCGCGAGGATCTGCCCGAACTTCCCATTTCGCCTCCAGACTCTCGTGTTCAGTCCCCGGAAGTGATGGCTAGCCCACAGGCAGCTCAGGTATCTAGGCAACCGCGACACTCGGTGTCAGGGACTTTGGACAATCGAAGTCTAGCCACCAGCTCGAGTAATGCAGCACTGGACCATGGGGCAGCGGAAGGTCGCCATCCTCAAGGTGGTGACATTGAGATGGGCGGGACGACCTCAGGCGCGGGCTTGTCCCAATCCCTGGCTTCTGTTGACTCGGAAGGGTCTTGGCTATCAGGAAAGCCTCCCAAGAGGCTCTCAGGCAGTATGGGCCACCCACTCCGACAAAGCCAGTCCTCGATTCCTCCGCAATCGATTCCTGGGTCTTTCGAACCAGAAGACGACGACCTCGCCAACGACGAATACCTAAACAAGTTGTCCCGGGGCCCAAGTGGGCGTCGAGATTCGGTGGCTTCTGCGGGGCGCAGAGCAAGCAGTAATGTCATCGATCTAGAGCGGGAGCGCCAGCAAAGCCCCGTTCCCGACATGCCTCACATGCCAGCTGCCCAAGGTGGGGACGAGAGATGGCACGCCGGGATCGCCCGCCAAGCCACCGTGGTTCGGCAACCCACTCGAGCAAGGTCGAAGGAAGGATTGCTCAAGGAGACAGACAAGGACGATTTGGACGTATCTCGAAGAGCTAGCTCGGATGCGGAGGACGAAGGCGAACTCGCAGAAGGCGAACCTGGGGGAGTGGAAACTCAGGAACCCACACTCCTACGCGCCAGGAGCGTGGACTACAAAGGCCATGCGAAGCATATCAGTGCTGGCAGCGCAAGGTTACTGGACATTCGACGATCCTCGACCCAGTCGGAGAGTGCACCCCGAAGTGCCAGCGTTTCTCAGAGTGTACCACCACCGCAGCGGGAGCAGCCTACATTACCACCGACAGAGTGACAACAGCTGTGTCGAAAGCAACGGAACACTATCCTTTTCCTTTTCCTTTGTCCAATTTCTATATTTTGGCCTGTGGAAGTAAAATCCCAATTGTCGACCGCCGGGATCACCGTCTTGACGGTGATTATTCCTATGACATTCACGATGCAAAAAATTGATACCCCAGATCGCTCTTTTAACATTGGTTTTCTTTTTATAATGGGGACACAAAGCACTTTGCCTTTTTCTCTGGCGAAACATGAGTTAAATTACAATTAGCGGGAGGACAGAGTCTGGCTAAGAGAGCGTGGGTATATAGCTGCTGAATGAAGCAATTGATTTGCCGAAGAGATGACAGTCCGCTACGATGGGGATTGAACCACGACTGACGGACTTGGCATCTTTGGTAAGTTTTGAAATCGGCCTACATGTATGTATACCTGGATTCTGGACACGGCGAGAGGTCTTATGCAGGACTCGCGGTGGAATAACGAAATACAAAGTATTCTGTATTAGGAAACACTACGAGGTATTACGAGGTATAATAATATCAAGCACCGAGTCGCCGAGTACCTTGTCCGGACTTCGGAGTAACTGATAATCCGCCAATTGCTTGATCATGTGTCGCATCCGTGATGACGTCAACAATTGTCATCCATTCGGGCTCTGCCTACGGAATCTCTCGCTGTTTTCTCACTCACTGACTCCCCCCCGAATTCCTCGTCTCCAAAAATTCAAATACTGAGGAGCTACACGGTAGACTTGTTCATCTGGATTTCTAATCGCGTCATCTTTTCACTCACTCTTCGCCGTTCCACCGCCAACCATCCACCACCCGCTACCCCCCCTTTATCTCATTTACACCATTCATCGTCCAGTCCAGCCGAACCGTCCAACCCCTCCCCAGCTTAGATTCCTTCAGCCTCACAAATCCTCCGTTACGCAGTTCTATTTCTCTATATAATCTTCACGCTGGCCGCCTCAATCCGCTCCTCCATCAACTTCCAGCGCCTGTTACTTGGATCCAAGTCTGCACTCCAAGCTAGAACAACTGCCTTGACCCGTTCTTTCTCAACCACACACTCTACCCAGTTTTCTCAATCATTGTCCAAAATGGTCGTCCACAACCTTGCAGAGTACGTAGCCTACCATCAAGCCAAGCTGCGTGAGGAGCAAGCTCGCAATGCTCCCAAACCTGCCAAAAAGTACGGTGTTAACCCCATCCACAGCAAATCCTCGTACAACACCTCGATCGTGCAAGCCCCTGCCGACAGGCTTGTCGTCCTCGACTGCTTCGCCACCTGGTGTGGTCCTTGCAAGGTCATTGCCCCCGAAGTCGCAAAGTTCTCCGAGTCGGACGACTTCAAGGACAAGGTCGATTTCTACAAGGTTGACGTGGACGAAGTCCCCGATGTCGCTCAGGAACTCGGCGTGCGCGCCATGCCCACGTTCATGATCTTCAAGAACGGCGAGAAGGTCGCCGAGGTTGTCGGTGCCAACAAGCACGCTCTCGAGGCCGCGATAAGAAAGAATTTGTAAACCTTTTCTTTGACAAGGTCAATTGGACTCGGGGCTTTTCTGCACACCGCCAACGCGTCATCAACCACGGCTCGACTTGGGTCGGTGAGATTTACGGCCTTAGACGACACGTTTAGCTGAACGAGGATGAAAAGGGCACCGAAGAAAATCAAGATGCCGAGACAAGACGAAAAGCTATGACGATCCTATCCCGGAAGTGCTGCTCCCTGGAGTGGGATGGGTGCTGTACTATTGCCTATTGAACATAGCCATAAAGGAAATGAATGTTCTGTCACTACTTTACTACGTTTCCACCTGTCCCCGTTTCTTGACAACGTCGTCGTCGGTTTTTAGCCAACCTGAATGGCCAGCGTACAAGACATGACCCGTCGTGCGTCGTACGTCGTGCTTCCTGTCGTGCGTTGTCCTTCATTCTGTCGAGATGTCGAGTGCAGAAGTCGTTGAGAACGAGTGATTCCACACCCCCGACCTTACCGGGACTATTATTGAAATCATATCTGCCCAAAGGCGGCCCGACCAGAACTCGATTGACGCAACGGATCTTTCTCCTCCGTATATCAGAGATCGACCCGCCCGAGGCGACTCGGGCGTCGTTATGACTATGGCAAATCTCCCCTTTTCCCCGCGGTAATGTTCAAGCTCGCTGGGGTCGAAGTTGAGGTTGAAGTCTCCTTCACACCCTCTACCTTATTCTGAGATCCGTCCACTCCACAGTCCACAACTGGCCCATGTCCGTGCCCATGCCCGTGCCCACCCGCAGACAGTCAACAGTCAACAGTCAAGAGAGATTCAGGCTGCCCAGCCACGCTATGCCATGTATACAGAAAAAAACTCCTGGAGAACGAATCGAGTCGGGCACACTAGCTTTTTACGTTGTTCGCTGCTAGTACTAGGTTACTAGGTAATGTTCTATATACATGTGTCTAGTAGTAGTTATCCCTATTTCCCTATATACAATTCCCATACCTGCCTGTACCAGACCAGATAGAGCGTATTCTTCCCCTTTCCTCCCTCCCTTTAGTCCAAACTATTTGTACATTGATGATTTGAACGCCTCCTGTAGTGCAGCCGTGGGACTCGTGCTTCGTCAAAGATAAAATAGAGAGAGAAAAAATGTCGTCCTTCGTCTGCGCATCAATCGTGAGTTGCTGGATAGAGCTGAGGCTTCTCATCATCCTCGTCATCGACGTCCTGCTGTCAAATCTGTGTCAATCCGATGTAACCCACCATTGCTGAATATCGTGCAGAACGCTCAACGCATCTGCCCATTGACTCCAATAGGCAACAACAGTGTTTCCCAATGGCCTTTAGACATCGTATGTAGGACATTCAGCGCATGTTTCTGGCAGGGTTCAGACAGCAGTCCCGCACTTTTTGCACCTGAAACTTTGGCCTTTGTCCGTCATGGTCGCTTTGAATGTCGTGCCTCCACAATTTTTACATTTCAGATCACTCTCACTTCCCACACTGCTGCGCCTCCGTGACCGGGCTTTGCGGTTCTTGGTATCAACAGTTGACAACCTTCGCTCGTCGTCCCCCATACTCCCGCCAGGACTAGGATCACGATCAGATCCAGTAATTTCACTGGACAATTGGCTCATGTAACTGGGAGCGCGAGAGAGGGGGTTACCGTCCGGTCCCAAAAAGCCCGGAGTTCTCGGTATATGCTTCGCCATGGGTAATAATGTGCTCTTCATATCCCAGGCGAGGTATGATTGCTGATCCACTAGGAACAGCGGATCATTCGGGCTGTGTGGGAGATCACCTGGTGTGGGATTTGAAGGTAAAGGTTTCAGGGAGATCTGGGGAGACAGTAATTCCTGATCCGGAGTTTTCTGGGTAGCAGAATGAAAACTGCCAGGCGAGCCAACGACTGGAGACTGGACCGTGATCGAGGGGCCGTTATGGATCTGTTGTAACGGCGAATGGAACTCGGGCGACGTGGGGGAAGTGACAGTGTCTTTTCGAGGCGGTGCCGCCGAACGGTGAAGTGAAAGACGATGGCCCAAGATCTTTCTCGGCGACGCACTACGGGACCGCTCGTTGTTGGCCAGTTGCCCCCGGAAATCCACCATACTGGCCGAGGCGTTGTTGTTTGTGGTGTCATTTACACTCACAGAGTTCCTCCAGCTCAAGATGCGATCTGTTGACTGGGTCTTCGGGTTCATCACGAATGAGTTTCGGTGATTGGACGAGGTCACAGAATTGCGAGTCGCCACAGATCCGCTCCGACCGAGCATTTTTCTGGAGAAGTTGGAGGTCGAGTCCCACGACTCGTGTCTGCGTTTCTGAAAAGCACAGTCTTGCCGGAAGACCTTGATTTGTCCCGTGTAGTCGGCGGTGACAACTATCTGGCCGCCCGGATGCGAATGACGAGACAAATATGCAGGCGTCTCTGGGGCACGACGCGGAGATTCCGATACCCTCGTTCCGTCTTTGATATGTTTGTCGTCTGAAAGGTTGCTGTTATTTGTGGGAGCCCGAGACGAAATGACAGAGTCTGCACGACTGACCAGGGTCACTGGCGGTGGGTTGCAGAGGTCATATAGAGGATCCCCCGATTGTGCCAATAGACGTCGCGTCGCTTCAGGAGCCATTATCGCGGTAGTGACAATGGCTGAGTGAGCCTCAAACACTTCCATCGGCCGCTTGTCATTCTCGGGCCGTTCATTGACGGACGTTGGCCATATGTACACCTTGCGGTCTTCGCTCCCACATATGACATATTTCCCATCATCACTGAACGAAGCATGTATCTGGCTGCAGGAATTTTCGTTGCCGCGAAACTTGACTTCCAGAGTTCTATCCTTTAGGTTGTACATCCGCACCCTTGAGTCGTTGCTGGTAATCAGGAGTTTCACGTCTGGCTGACTGCCTTCTCGAGGTAATGAGATTGTATCGATCCCCGTAATCTTGCTCCCTTTGGCATTCTTGCCCCGTGCTGATCGAACATGAATTTGTGAATGCGCTTTGAGGCCTTCGGTATCATAGAGGATACACAACCCATTCAAGCAACCAGCGATGGCGGTCTTCCCATCTGGTGTGAATGCGACGGCGGTAACCATATCGGAGACCTGTGTCCAGTAGGCGACGTGCTTGTCTGGGATGCTCCATAACCGTATTTTCGAGTCCAGAGAGCCCGCTAAGAAGAAACGATCATCCCGGGGATGAAACTGAATCGAGGTGACGAAGTCGTTGTGTTTGAATGCACACAAACATTCCAGGCGGCTCACGTGGTACAGCCTGACGGTCTTGTCCATGGATGAAGATAGTAGGAAGTTGTTCTTGCTCCAGCTGAGGTCCAGGATACTCGATGTGTGGCCATCGTATTCGCGAATGAGTTTACTCTTGAAGACCGGTGCATTGAGCTTGACCTTTTCCCCATCGTTGTCTGTCTCCGCAAGTTTCTCCTCCATTTCTCGATCGTCTGCGGATGATATGACTTCCCACACCCGCAGCTTTCTGTCCTGTCCGGCAGCAGCGAGATATCTTCCATCTCTTGAGAATTCCATGGCCCATATCGCATTGTTCGCCGAGTTCCTAGGGAGTGGTGGGACGACATCACCGGGAGTATCGTTGATGCTGTGGATCTTCGAGTCTATCTCGGCTTTGCGGCTTTTGGACGGCGGCGTCCCCAGGAGAATCTGAGCTAGGAACAACCTGTCGAAGTCCTTCTGCTTTCTATACTGAGCTTTTACCTTGATATATCGTGGTGGCGCAGGGAACTTGGGTATGAAGCCGACGGGTTGAGAGAAGACTTCGGCCTCGACCCCAGCAGGTCGAACCTCAGAACCGACCTCTGAAGCATTGTCGTCGTGAAGGTCAAAGGAATCCCGTTTCTTGTTGCCCATTATTCGACTGAGGAAGGAGACGCCTTTCCTGCGGAGACATTGGCAATTAGTATACCGCAAAGGGTCAACTTTCAGCGCCGCGGCCGAGAAGCAGCAGATCGCCGAGAGCACATGGAAACAAGGTGCTTATCCATGAAGATCAGAAACAGGAGGAGGGGAAAGGATTCGGGGCACAAAAAAAAGATGGTGCCTGTTCCTCATGACTTCTACCAAGGGGACTTACTTCTTCTCCTTGCCCGAATTGCTACTATCAACCCGTCGCAACGAAGCGGGTTCGGCTTTCAGGCTCCCCGAGTCGGAATAACCGGAGTCTGCATAAGGCGACTTGGAATTCACACCGCCTTGAGAAGAAGCAGGCAATTTGCTTTGCGACTGGGTCCTCTCCAGGATTTGCTAGAAAGGCAATGAGTGAGCCAAGCGGTGCGAGCCCAAGTGGGTATTGGAGGTATACGGTACCCTTGAGATGGGATCTAGGACGGGTTCGGAGCCAGGCTGGGGCTCGGATGAGCCTACGATCAGGTTGGGAGACATGTTGGCTGCTGCGCTGGGCGTCCCCGGGGTCAGGCTGTAATTGTAATCGCGACGAGGACTGCTGGCAGCATCCGGTTCTCGTTCTGAAAGTGGGCGGAACACAGTCAGCACATGGACTGGGCAGTCTTGGGATGAGCAGTGGAAGATTTGAGGCAAGGTTGGCGTCCCGGAGACATCAAGACGGCGAACCACAATCTGCTGATTGCGACATCACATAATGACCTACTGCTGTGGGAAAGAGGAGCAGAAGGAGAGCGAAGAGGCTGTTGTTGGATGTGCGCATTGGAGCTGGCGACCAGCTCCTCGCTGATGGGAGGGGAAACATCTGGATCGCATGATGACAAAGAGCATTTAGACTCGATGGCCGCCGCCGCCGCCGCCGCAGCTTCTGGTGGTGCCTCTGGCGCTTCTGTCTTGGGCGTTGCGTCACTCGTTGCCGTCAAGTAGTAGTTCCCTAATGCCACCACCCGCGCAGCCACCATCTGGGCCATGGTCGAAGCCTCGCGAAACCGCAGCGTCGACAATATCGATCACAGAAATCCTGTGTATAGAGAACAGATCGTTGACGACTGCTGGAACCAGGAAGAAAACCTGATCGTCACGAAACAAGCACAAACATCGGTGAGCTTGTTATGGATCCGAAGCGCCACCCTGCTTCCACTTGACTCTACCTACTCATCGAACTCTTCTTATCCCGTATCTGACTTATGCGGACAGATACAAAGTCAAGACCCGTCCAGAGTAAACCCTTCAGCTAGCCTCGTTGGGTACCCTTCGAACCACTCACTGCTTGAATCATCCCTCCATGCAGCTGAGCTCATCATCTGCCAATCTCTTCAATTGGCTGCCTACGACTCCACGAATGTTTACAAACACGCTCGCGCCTTTTACTGCTTTCGTCGTGGTACAGGTCCAAAGAGCATATCCTCGCGGGGACCAGAATGGAAAATTTTCTCTTCCATGCCGACGGAAGAACGGAGGCAAAAATAACCATGTTTTCCGACGCTCCTAGTGCACAAATTATGCCTTTAATGCGAGAATATCACGAGAGAAATTGCAGAAGCCAGAGAGCCCAGGAGCCCCGCTTACGCAAAGGCCGATGCGAATACGAACCCGCTCGTATAGGTCCGCGTTTGGCTTGTCCTGGTTCCCGCACAACGTCGCACATGTGCTCTCCGAACATCCCAGACCGCCAGCCCGTGCCCAGTTTCCTTCATGCTCAGTCCAATCATAAAGTCCAAACATTTCATTGCTCCTGGCTTGCGATTCTGCCCAAGTAGCCCAAGAGGAACGCCTTGTTCTCTGCGCCTGTCTGTCGCTTTTCACCCGCAGCGCGCCCTGTTCCTTGCCCACTCATAATTGATGTCATGCTTCCCACACGGGATGTCCGTGTGGAAATGGGTTCAGTCCCGGAGAGTGGCACCTCTCCATTGGCGCTGAGGATTTGACTAGATGTCAAAGGCGACACTATGCCCGAACTAGGCTGTACTGTTGTTGCCCTAGGCGTAGTGTCCGGTCCCCCACCAAACAGAGACAGCAACGTTTGTTTCTGCGCCTCGGTTTGGGATGGTTTCCGGCTCGGTGTCGATTTTTCGCCAAAGTCTGCCCCAGATTGAGGTGATAGAGCCGCAGCCAGCGAAATCGGCTGCTGATTTGGAGTCTCGTTCACACTGGCGACTCCACCAGCGATGGCTGCTTCCGTGTTCTGCGGCCGACGAAGAATTTGAGGCTGGAACGGTTTCGTTTGCTCCTTTGGGGTTGCCCTGTCCCTCGCTGTCCGCCTTGAGGTAGATTTGGGCACTCTTGGAGACCGTGGAGGCTGAGAGCGAGACTCTTCTGAACGCGTCAAAATCTTGACCGGCGTAGGTTGATTGGGATCGTACAGCGTCCTGTTGGCAGGAAGCGGGCTGCGACCCATCTCGTTCGTCGCATGCCTGCTTGCTCTGGAGACCACCTCAAATTCCGGTTGATTCAACGGGCCACTGATCGTAGCAGACGTTTCGCCCTCTTTTGGAGAGGGTCGTTTTATCTCGGTCGCTTTTCTTGGTACTTCTTGAACGCCCTTTCCCAACAACGACAGAAGGTCCTCCTTGTTCAGTTTCGAGTTATGAGACGAAGTAGAAGCAGACGTCGCTGCGAGTTCCACTGGCGGTGGGCGTGGAACGACTGAGATCTCCGTTGGTCTAGGCGGTGATGGTTGGGTAAAAAGCTGGAGCAGGGATGACTGTTGTGCATTCTGAGGTCGTCTGGAAGGCAGCACAGGGAATTCCTGACTTGCAACGCCCGCATTTGCGGAACCCTGTAACGGTGCGTTTGAAGACCAGGGGGGCAGAATATTGCCAGGTCCTTGGACGGCGTGATTGTCCGTGAGTCGAAGGGCGGTCGGTACACTCTGCGTTTGCGCCTGCCCTGGCTGCGAAGCCCCAACCCGGCCCAAAGTGTTAGGGGTCGACGGCTCGAATTGAGGTGCTGGCTGAATAGTTGGGCTCGTCGCTCCCTTGAAAACATCCAATAGAGCTTTTGTGTGGTTGGTCAGCTTAGGCAACGCACTGGCTGGGGGAATGGCCGCTCGTCCGTGCTGTGTGGTTCCATCGGGCGCAAATAATGGATCGGAAGTCCTTTGGAAAGGTGTGACCCGTGGCATGTTCTGGATGGGATAAGCGGCCGCATTCGAGATAGCTGTCGAATCTGGTCTCGGGGGAGCTTGCTGTGCGGGCAAAACCACATTGCCTTGAAACTGCGCCTGGAACGGAGGTGGGGGCTGGGCTTGGTCTATCTGTGGCTGTCGTACATGGGAGATATGCGGCGATTGTTGAACCTCGGGCGGCAACGAGATCTGTTCAAGTGGAGTTCGAGGTACGGTAGCGACTGATCGGTTCTGCGGATCCCCTCGCAGAAGAGCCAGAAGAGCATTGGACTTTTCAGTGTCGACCTGCGGCATATGACTTGGTGGCAATGCTGCTTGAGGCGGTGCAGCTTGCCCTCCAATATGAAGAAGCTCCTTAAGATGTGAGCTTGGGTCGACAACGTTAGACTCGGAGACTTCAGGAAGATCACTGATGGCCGGTGGTAAGGACTCTCCAAGGCGTGCCCCAATGCCGTTCTGTTCGTCTTCGGTTGTCACATCCTCCGGCACCATTGGGGGAGCTGCTAGGTGTGAGCTGTACCGGTTTTCCTTCTTTCGCTGCTGAGCTATCCATTTCTTGAGCGGGTTCAAAAAGGGTGCCACCATATAAAACTTGTTTGCGTTGATTGCTGTGTGATCCGTACCACTGCCGTCATGCTGGCGATGATTATTCTTCTTTAACGTGGGTAAATCTGTCAATTTGTACCATTCGATCTTGCTGATCTCTTTCCGCGTCCTGGGTTCGAAATGTGCATCTCTGGGTACTCCTCGGAAAACATACAGTCTCATGTGCTGTTCTCTCATTGTAACTTCGATATATTTCATATCTTTCTCGTCCTTAACGAGGCCAGCCTCACGAACGTCGAAACCGGTCTCTTCATAGACTTCCCGCACCGCACAATCGAGATCATTCTCGTCCTTGTTGATCTTCCCACGGGGGAAGCTCCAGTTCGCGCTCTTCTTCCAGCCTTTCACGAGGACAACCTCGTCCATGGATTCATTTAGCAGAATAGCGCCTCGGACAGGCACGCGGGATTTGTAAGCCAGGAACTCCGCGAAAGCGGTGGTATGGTGCTGGGCAGACCATTGCGAGAAAAGCGGACAGTGCTGAAATATGCGTAGGCTGAAGGCGCGTAGAGAAAGAGATGGGAGAGATGGGTCAAGGGGCCGAATGAAGTCTTCATAGAACCATTGCGCCTCCTCAACTTGGAAGCAAATGCGCTCCACAGACTCCAGCTCCTCTGGGGGAAGGTTTATGATGAATCGGACACAGAGGTCATCCAACCCTGGGAACATAGAGCGTTAGCATCTCAAGCAATAAATCACGCTAGGTGAGGCGTCTCACAGTCCTCCAGCTGCATCTCTCGAGTTTGTTGTTGGACGGGAATATCTGTTCATCTCCACTGCGCTGGAGATTGCGGGAGGCAAGAATCACGGTTCGGGATCAAACGGGACTGCAGAGGTTACAGCCTCACGTTCAAGTGTTGCGATGCTGTTGTGAATGGGCGTTTGGCCAGTCAGATCTGAGGGGTATGGTTTGCTACGGTGACTGTGAGACACGCGCAAGAGAAGAGAGTCTAGCTCTCGAAGTCGGTGGCTGTGCACATTTTCTGTGGCTGGTGTTTTGGCACAGCCACTAAATGACGAATTGAATGACGTTGGCGCGCATGCGGGCGCAGGGAGAGTGTCAGGGAAATGCAGCGCGTAGAAATCCCGTTTGACAGAATCTAAATGCCAATCACTTACCGCAAGCCATCCTGGCTTCTGACAGCACTTTGTTCTTGCGACTCATCTTGTCTTTGTTTGGCAAGACTAAATCTGCAGGGACATAAAGCCACAGATATCATTAGGGTGGTCTTTGTGGGCATTTAAGACCTTCGCCAGCCCTCTTCCCTCACCTTTTCCACTATACACCTAATTTTCGACTTCCCTGCTGTTCGCGCCTCACAACAACAGACGTCGCAAAGATGACATCTTACGCCGCAAAGCTGGTAGCCAAGAAGCTATTCAAAGAGAACTCAGCCAACAAAGGCGGCCGTGAGGTATGGGACATGAAATCAAGAGCCCAGTCTCCTCTAACATGACACAGGATCCCTTCTTCGAGACGATACCCGCTACCAGGCTCGGAGGACTCTACAAAACCACAAAGAAGCGAAGAAGAGCTCTCCCTCCAGGCCTGACCACAGAGGAGGAGAAGATTCTTACCAAGGCGAAAAGACGAGCCTATCGCGTCGACCTTTGCCTGGGAAGCTTTTTGGGCACAAGATTCGGCTGGGGCGCGGTCATTGGCTTGATACCTGGGTAAGTCGAGGGCTGATTCCCTAGGACACATATGCAGTGCCCGACGCTGACGACTATTAGTATTGGTGACTTCCTGGACCTCTTCCTTGCACTGATGGTCTACCGCACCTGCTGCTCCGTTGAACCACAATTATCCGCATCCATCAAAACGCGCATGCAAATGAATGTTCTCATCGACTTCGTGGTTGGGCTCGTCCCCTTTGTCGGTGACTTCGTGGATGCGGCATACAAGTGCAACACCAGAAATGTGGTTCTGCTCGAGAAGGAATTGCGCGCGCGTGGTCAGAAGAGGATTAAGGGTACTCCGCAGGCCAATGTTGCAGACCCGAGTCTTCCAGATGAGTTCGATTACCAGAACGAGGAGGGTAGACTGAATGCCCAGAACGGTCCTCCCCCGAGATATACTTCACGACGAGAGTCCAGGAGGTCGAATCGAGAGAGGCAACGAGACGTCGAAGCCGCAGAAGGTGTACCTCCGCCCATGCCTGCTCGGACCCGTTGAGTTTGCGCGTTGCGAGAGCAAGCCGTGCTCTACCTTGATATGATATTACATTTGAAACTCGGCAGTCAGAGCGATGGCAAACATTGAGCGTTCCTTTTCCTCCTTTGTCAAAGAGTCCAGAAGGAAGAAACGGGGTACTGAGATCGGGTGGGGATTCACGAGCCTCCATATCCGGAGGAATCTTGAGGTTTAATATCCTGCTTCACCCTCGCACATCCGTAGCAAAGAACAGTACTTTCCAATGAGCTCTCGTGATGTGTTATTGCCGGCATTCCGCAGACTGGGCAAGTGTTTGTCTCGTGGTTAGCGGCCTTAACTTGAAGTTTACTCGCTGTTCGCACCACGTTTGCCATTATGCCAGGGTATTTGACTCCCTGACCGATGATGTAGTTGCTGAGGAGGTCGTCAATCGAGGTATTGCGAATGGTTGATGGTTGACGATCTGTCATTTCATCCCTCGACTCTACCACCAAAGGGTTTGACAAAACTTGTGCATAAGTCTGAAGCTCAACCTTGAACAGGTCACGAGAGGGATAGTTAAAATTGACCCCATACACGGAGAGTCCGTCGGCGATGGTTGAAGAGACTGACCCACCTCTACCTTTCGCAACATCTGCCAGTGCCAGCGCTGCCAAACGACTATCCGAATGGCCCCACAGCACAGCCTCGCAACTTTGTTGTTTGGCAATTGAGACCAGTAGTCTCCGGAGAAGGATCGATATTAAGTCTGCTCGTGCGGTCACGGATGTACAAGCGGAGAGTACGCGGTGCAAAAACGTCTCATTTTCTTCGCCTTCGTGACGATCAATCCCGAGATGAGTGAGGGATCGGTCAATTTTCTCGTCCAAGCGGAAGACATCGTGGAGATAGAAGAGTGGGAGAAAGTCGTGCAAAGGAAGCCTGCTGCGGACTGCCTGATAGTGCTCCTCGACCTCAGCCCGAGTCTCGATGTCAGGCAGTACGACCCGAGCGATGATGAGGCCGTAAGCAGTTCGATTGCGATTCTCCATTTGCTTGCGCAGTTGAGCATCAAGCACTTGTAACAGAACAAGAGAAGAGACACCGCCAGAGATTGGGAGAAAGAGCCGGCGCTTTTGATCTCCCGCAAGATTTTTGAAGCGATACGACTCCATTCGTTTGAGGATTTTGGAGTTTACATATCGGATGAAACATGTAGCACATAGGCGCCGGTATCTGATATCCAGGCTTGCGGGATGCTCTTGACAGTCGACACAAACGTCGCCCTGAATGCCTGTGGTCATTGCGCTAGGGAGAGTTGAACCCGGAAGATTGTGGATGGGAAACTTGACTGATGGTGAGCATAGATGGACCGAGTTGCAGGGCTAGGATATCTACTGCATGCATGTATGTACGAGGCAAGTTCAAAACTTCAATTACTGGCACCCAGACTGGCCTGGGGAAAAAAGTTTTGTTAATAATATGGGGCGCACCAGGGCGATGAACGGGGGGAGACTGCGCCGCTTAGACTTGCCGCTTTTAATGCTCCTCCCCCACGACCAGCATCTCCAGCAAGATTGCTTCCTCCTTACTAGGTAGCCTCCTTTCTATGAACTTGTTAATGAAAGGTGGTTGCTAGAAGCAGCCATTACAGAGAACACCCTATACCAAATCATAGCCAACTGTGAAAGTCTTGGTCGCACCCTGCGCCCAGTGCTTGTCTATATTGCAGGCCAATCACTATTCCCTGCGATAACACGGGCAACCGGATTTAATCCAAATATCCTCCCCGAATATAGGTAACCCTTTTCCAAGGATACGATATGATGATCCTAAGTACCAGGTGATCAAGAATCACCCAAGCCGGTGGTTCTGTGACGTACAACATACACAACAAATCAAATTCCACGTGTGTGGTAGTATGACGTAAAATAGGATTGTCCACCCCTCCCCCCTTCATTCCCGCGCCTCACAAGACATGGGCGCCGACTGATGCAAGTCGCCGAGATCCAAAAGTCAAAGAGGGTGAGAGGAAGCGAGGTAGATCTAGGCTGTTGATAAGACTGCGCCGTTGTAACCGTAGAACTTCCTTTTGTCAGAGAAGGATAGTCTGTCCACCTTACTCCTCCGCCAAATACACATTCCCCAAGTTTCGCTATTTCTCACCTGGTCCCTGTACGGATTCCAACTCGTTTCTCTGAACGAGAGTTGACTCTGCTCCTCCAGCAGCATTCACCAAACATTGACACACGCGAAAGCTAAGAGTCATGGGCACGAGCGTTATGCAATCAGGCAAAGAACCACCCTCAGGCATACAGGGCAGAGGCACATTGGATGAGCCGTATGACCAAGGAAACGCACCAGGTAGGCAGCCAGTGGACATACCCTGTTGTGCACTCCTCACTGAGTGTCTGCTTGCTGCAGAAAACACCGCCCTCCGTTCAGATCAAGAACCTCTATCAGGCGTGCAGGGCAAAGGCACAGCGACAGAGCCGTACGATAAAGGGAATGCAGGAGGTAAAGTTGTGTGCATCCGTTCTGCAGCATCTCCATACTGAACCCATTGTAATCGCAGAAAGCACTACATCTTCACAGCCGACGAACGCCCCTGCCTCGGGCGCTTCGGCGGCACAGAAAACTGCCTCCACCAAACCCTCCGAGACAAGAATTAACCCATTGAGCGCGCCGACAAGACGCCCTGCTGAAGAGCGGGACGTCAGCCCCGGGACATTACCGGACGGCTCTCACGCACAAACGAGTGGTGACCGTGGGGAGAGCTACGAGCCAGGGAAGGGACTCCACAGACTCAAGGGCAAGCTGGGGTTTGGAAGACATTAGAAAGAAACTTGGGTGGCGTATTGCGTTCGTCAACGTCCTATTTGCGCAGTCTCACGAGATGGGGAGGGCTCTGCGTCTTACAAGCTCTCATAGACCGACCAGATTATGCGACTGCTGTTGTAAGAACATTGCGGTTTGGTGGCATTGATCGTCTAGGACATACTTTCGCCCAAGCTCACAGAATTAGCGAGCGGTCGGTCATGCTAGGCTAATGGTGGATTAACCTTGAGCGTAGAAGTACAATATAGCTGAGGATATGGAGGCGAAATGAAATGCTAGGATATTGCCGTGGAAAACCAACCCATTCAATCAATGGCTCGTTGTCTACTCGGTAAGAACAACCGAACTACGCCGTGCTACGACTTTGTCGGACGGGGAATGTCCGACCTCACGTCAACGCTTACATACCTAAGGGTCCATATAGACATGTTCATCAATCTTTTTGATTGCTAATTGTCACGATAACTCTGGATCTATCTCTATATGCTTCAAAACCATCTCAAGTTTATTGACACGTCTACTCGATACTCAAACAGCTTAAGTCTCTGTGGATCCTCCTCACCGCCTAGGTCGAGATGTCTACCGTCGATATTCCCAAGCTTGAAGCGGGAAATCTGTTCAATGTCAATGGCCTCGTGGCCGTGATCACTGGCGGTGGCTCAGGTACGGTAGGACCTCAGTCGGCAAATTCTGCATGTTAACGCCTGTTCCAGGACTCGGTCGCATGATGGCACGAGCACTGGCAGCCAACGGAGCCTCAAAAGTCTTCATTATCGGCCGGCGTGAAAACAGCTTGAAGGAGACCGCTGATTCTATACCGGGAGGCACCATCATTCCCCTGGCTGGAGATGTGACTTCGAAGGCTTCGCTTCAACAGTGCTTTGAAAAGGTCAAAGCAGAGGTCGACTATATCGATGTCCTCGTGGCAAACAGCGGGATATCAGGTCCATCAGTGCCGACACTGGATTCCAACCAGAACCCTGTATCCATTGAGCAACTTGCTACGAACATGTGGAAGCCTGAACCGGAGGAGGTGACGCAGACATATGCCATCAATATCACCGGTGTTCATTTCACTATTGCGGCATTCCTCCCACTTCTGGATGCAGCCAACAAGAGGAGACCTGCCCCTACAAAGGACAACTTCACCCCTCGTCCTCAGATCATCACCACGGGGTCAATTGGAGGGTTCAATCGCAAGCCTCTAGGGAATCTCAGCTATGGTGCTAGCAAATCTGGGGTGATGTTTCTTTCCAAACAGCTATCAACGGCGCTCGTGCCTTATGATATCAGAGTGAACACGATCGCTCCGGGACTCTACTACTCGGAAATGACACATGGAATGTACCAAGCTCAAGGGAAGACCGAGATTCACAATGTTGAGGGTGCATTCAACAGAGAGGTCGTCCCTGCGACCAGAACTGGCGATGAGCAGGACATGGCAGGAGTCATCTTGTGGCTCTGCTCGCGAGCCGGTGCATACATCAACGGATGTGTTGTGGTTACGGACGGTGGACGACTTAGTGTTATGCCTGCAGCATATTAGACGGGAATGGGTAATATGGAATAGAGAAGGTAAGGTCTCTAGAGGTACCGAGTACGAGGTATAGATTGGACTATGGATTAAGGGGTTCAAGAGGGCCATAACAGGGATTGAACAATCGTATAACTAGACCGTGGCATCACCTCGGAGACAGCCACAATCAAGCACGAGAAATTCGACCCACAGGAATGATTCTAATCCATCCCTTTGATTTCAGGGGAAATGGGTTCATATGAGTACGAGTGATGCCGGAGTTGACAGTTCCGTGTAGAACGATGTTTCGTGCTACCAACCAGCCACAGGTCAGAAAATTGCCCGCGGAACCTTCTACTCTGGGTTGGCTAGAGAGAGTGGCATCATGCAGGAACATCAAATCTGCTTTTCCAGTTCCCGAATCATCCCACCACGACTCCAGCGCCGCAGCCACACCGCCCGCGAACAAGGCTCTATCATTGGCTGTTTAAGGTGCTCTTAGGCATGAACTAAACTCTAGACTAGAACTTAATCGTGCTTAAAGGGTCCCTAGCTGCAGTCGTCCCTCCCCAACAGGGCTCGACACTTTTCGCCTGTCGAAATTTGTGGGCTTCTGCTGCCATCATTTGTTGTCGGGTACCTCGTACATGCCTGGCTGCTTGGTCGCTACAAAAGCATCTCGATATCTCTGTTACTCTCACCGCAAGGACTTTAGAAATCTCTCTACTATTAATTGTTACCTTCCCAGTCGTCAACACCTTGAGGTAGCAGACGAAGTGACTTTCCTGCGATCTTCAACACCGACATCGGCTCCGTTTTGTTTGGCGCATCCCCACCAAAATTATCTCCCTCCCCTCAGTAATATTTATCACTTCTTGGTCTCCCCACCTCACCGCCTCCTTTACTCTTCGACAATAAAACGTCCTCTGGAGTTTCTTCACTTTCCCACAGACATACATTGAGTTGAAGAAACACATTGCCACTAACATCATGGCTTCGCGACCTCAAAACATCGGCATCAAAGCCATTGAAATCTACTTTCCAAGTCAGGTATGCCAGAACGACAGCAGACTGGCTATTGGGCTGAACAGCCGCTAATTCATGCCCAGTGTGTGGACCAAGCCGACCTGGAGAAGTTCGACGGTGTCTCGGCCGGTAAATACACCATCGGCCTGGGGCAGACAAGAATGTCCTTCTGCGACGACAGAGAAGGTGAGTGGCAAAGCTTCCCAAGATGCCCAACTTGAGACCCGACTAATCCAAGCGCAGACATTTATTCCATCGCCCTTACCACTCTGACGAGTCTGATCTCAAAGTACTCTATCGACCTGAAAAATGTTGGGAGGCTAGAAGTTGGCACAGAAACCATGCTGGACAAGAGCAAAAGTGTGAAATCAGTGTTGATGCAACTATTCGAAGAGTCTGGCAACTTCAATGTTGAGGGCGTCGACTCGTACAATGCTTGCTAGTAAGTTCTGGATGATTGTTGCAGTGTAGAGGGGCAGGGAATCTGACGCGCTGCAGTGGCGGTACAAACGCAGTCTTCAACTCTCTCAACTGGATCGAATCATCTGCATGGGACGGAAGAGACGCTCTCGTGGTTGCCGGCGACATTGCCCTTTACAAGAAAGGGAACGCTCGTCCGACTGGCGGCGCCGGCTGCGTGGCCATGTTGATCGGCCCGGATGCTCCCGTTGTCTTCGAAGCTGGTCTCCGAGGCTCCTACATCACCCATGCCTACGATTTTTACAAGCCTGATCTGACCAGTGAATATCCTTATGTTGACGGACAATTTTCCCTGAGGTGCTACACCGAGGCCGTTGATGCATGCTACAGAGCGTACAATGCCCGGGAGAAGGCACTCAAGTCACAGGCTAATGGCGTCAACGGACATGCGCATGTCAATGGAAACGGCGTGCACAAGGAAGATGACGAGAAGGCCCCTATGGATCGATTCGACTATATGGCCTTCCACGCCCCCACCTGCAAACTTGTCTCCAAATCGTACGCCCGGCTTCTGTACAACGATTTCCTCGAAGATCCAAGCCACCCCCAGTTCAAGGAGGTTGCACCCGAGCTGCGGGATTTGGACTACCAGGCATCTCTGACGGACAAGACTGTCGAGAAGACGTTTATGGCCTTGACCAAGAAGCGCTTTGCCGAACGAGTGCAGCCTGCCATTCAAGTGGCCACCATGTGTGGTAACATGTACTGTGGCAGCGTTTACGGTGGGCTTGTCGGATTGATCAGCAACATTGCCCCGAAAACACTCCACGGCAAGAGAGTTGGTGTCTTCAGTTACGGCAGTGGTCTCGCCAGCTCCATGTTTAGCCTCAAGGTCGTTGGTGACACGACAGAAATGGCCACAAAGCTCAATCTTCAGGAACGACTAGACGCCCGACGGGTCGTTGCACCCGAAGTGTATGACGAAATGTGTATGCTCCGAGAAAAGGCCCACCTCAAGAAGGATTTCAAACCATCGGGTGATGTCGAGCATCTTGTGCCAGGAACATACTACTTGACCGAGGTCGACGAGATGTTCCGACGAAAGTATGAGGTCAAGGCATGATTGCCGTCATCAGCAAAGAAGGGACTTGTCATTCTTGCTCCAGATCTTGCGTTTCAGGTTCGGGCGCCGGACTTGCATTGGTAGACCGGGTAGACTGGTCTTTCGATAGAGGCAGATAGGCGTTCCAGTGCATGGTTGATTGGATCAGGACTGCTGGTGGTATTGGGCCCAGCAAAAACTTGTACATATGGGGGATTTGCTTCAGACATCCTGACCGGCAGGAACTCACCTGAGCATTAATCGATCAGCAGAAGAGCAAAAGCGAATTACCATGAAGCATTGTTGCCCATATGAAGAGTCTTGAAACTGACGCTGTGCAGCATGAGTCTTGTGTGTCATGCGGCTACTCTGGCATGCATTGCACCTCAGCCCGGAGTCGGCCAGTATCTTGACCTGTTTCGAGCCTGATGTTGGCAAGATGAAACATGGGCTCGATTCCAAAGCCGCCGGGCACCAGTGAGGATGGAGTGGGCAATGTTAGAGTGATACTCAAGCGATGCAGGAAGACGATAGATGCATGTAAACGAGGAGGTTGGGTCGAGAGAAAGACGTTATCATACTCCATAGTCGTTCAACGTTCGCGTGTTGTTCGTGCCGGCACTATGCGGAACTACTGCAGCAGATGCATAAGATGCGTAGTTGGTGCAGGTGACTTGGTGCCAATTTCGCGCGTAGACGGCGAGGCGGTGAACGCGCGCACTCCAGTCCTTGGCAACGATATCGGAAAACCTGCCTGATATACTCAGTGGTTCTGCCTGCGCTGCGCCACCTTCGTCCCTCCACCCCGCAGGGTATTTTTTGCATCGCGCGCCAATCTCACCACCAATGAAATGCTGTATGTCGCTATAGAATCTCCAAGCGCCCTCGATCTGAGGGACAAGGTTGGCATTGAGATTCTTGCTGGATCTCGCAGCGCGCTTCAGCCACGCCCTGCACCCCCCTCGTGTACTCTTTCATTTCCTCAGACTGCCGCAGCTGCCGCCACCACGGCTACCACTCCTGGGCCTCATCGAACAGCCGCCAAGTCGCATGTCTTCTCATCTCTCGAAATAACCAGGCAAGCGCCGTCACAGATTGCCTCGTAAGACATGATGAAATCGCCCGGAGCCTTGTTACACTCCATCTGAGCAACATCGCAGCCTCAGGCCACGCTTCTGCCCCCCAAAATAGCTGCATATGGCGCAATGTTTCCATACCTCTGGCGCGTACCACGCTCCACGCTTCGCGATCGGAAGGCGATCCTGACCATCGTTGGTTTTCCAGCATAGGATTCTCGAACACCGTGTCAGTCGTCTTTGTTTCCTTGCCATCTTGCTCCACGTTTCAGGTGGGTATTGACCCGCGGGACACTGTTGGCCGGCTGTCATGATGCTCGATTTCGGTCGCATACCCCCAACCCATTTATACCCAGTCCTCCCTCCCTCTCAAGATCTCTGAGCCTTTCATTCTTTCAAGTTGCAAGACTGAAGATTCAGTCTGCCTGCTATTGGTAATCCCATCTGCTTTTCCTCTTGTACCTTTCCTTTGTTCCTTGGGTCCTTGTCTCCACCCCGAGAAGCTGGCTTCTCGCTGACCACTACGTTCTCCCGGACTCGACCAAAAAGCTATCATATGTAAGCCGTCTTCACGATGCTGCCTGGCTGCAACCATAGATGCTGATTGGGTCTCAGAATGTCACTGGCACCTTACTACTATAGACCACTGACGCCTCCAGAGGCTGCTGGAGCTGCTGGTCAGCACAGCCATATTCGGAATGTGTCTCGCTCGTCCTACTTTGCAGCCGACAGCTCGCCTGAGCCGGTAATTACTGCTTGTAATACAACTCCCAGTCGATCGCCAGTTCTCCGTCAACATGGCCCGACTTTGCTCCCTAAGATCAGGACCCAGGACTCGACTCTGGAGCCTCCGTTCGTTCATCGATCCTCCATCCACCGAAGGAGCTCGTCGACCGTCACCAAAAACCCCAAACATGCTCGCCCTAACATGTATAGGAGCGCGACTGAGCCTGTTGAATATACACCGATGATATCTCCCGTGTCGAATGCGCCTCACTCGCGCTCGAACTCACTCAATCCATCTCCTGGATTGGCCAAGGCCAAGCTCAATGTGCCCGTAAGGACTCATTCCCGCTCGACCTCTGCATCGAGCATCAACAGCGATGTTCTGAATCGTTTTGGCTATCCTACTTATCGCCAAATGCCCGTCTATGTGTCTCACGATCACCAAACCCCGTCTCCGGACCTCTTCGCCACCAATTTTATGCCATATACCAATGCTCCCATGGCTGAGCCTCCTCTTATCAATTTGGAGGGCACATTTGACATGCCAATTGATCTTGAGACGATCTCGAGACCCTGCTCTATGAGTCCTCCTCCCATGCTGCCAGCCGTCTCTACGATCAGTATGCTCAGCTACTTGACCCAACCAACGCAGCCCATCAACCTAGTTCGGCATCTCACCTTCCAAACCGGCCGTGGTCTAACGAACCACTTTTGGTGGGATATTCGCAACGTCCGACCCTGGAAATCGTTTTCGCTCCAGACCATGTCTGCCATCCCTGATCTTCTGACGCTACTTAATTTTGAACACGATAAAGCCTGCCTACCACTGATGGGCACCAACGCCAACACTGTGACACCTGCCTCTGAAGCCGATCTCGCCAATCTCATTTCCAAGATCTACTTTCCCAAGGTCAACGCTGCCACACGTCTGTCCCTCGGTACCAACTCTGTTGCTCTGTACCCTGCCCCAACCCCAACAAGCTCTGGGTTGAGTGCCAACTCGGCCAACATTCCCACCTTTCTGGCTAATTACCCGAGTGACAATGACCGTACACTCTCAGGACTCCCGCGAGGTCGCGTCGTCGGCTTGGTCCGGTCTTTTGATCGCTGGAATACAGGCATGCGCCGTGAAGGCCCTGCACGCAAAGTCGAGTATCTACGCACTCTGGCGCATCTGCAGAAATGTATGCGAGACCACAGCTGCCGTTATGGCTTCATTATCACAGAGATCGAACTCGTCTGCGTCCGTGCCGGATGCGACGACCGTGGCCATCCGTATTTCGGCTACCTTGAAGTTGCGGAGGCAGTGGAGACCAAGACCTTTGCTCGCAAAGGGAACGAGGCAGCAGGTGAAGTTGACATGACTGTCACTTTGGCTCTGTATTATCTTCTTATGCTCGCCAAAGCGACGCCTTTGCCCGGCCAGCTGGGGAGCTTCATGGATGTGGGTGGTCCCGGAACACTGACTCGACAAAGAGTCTGGGATGGGGAACTCGGTGGTAGGATGCTCGCGGTCGATGAGGACGGAGATGTCGAGGAATTGGGAAAAGATGGCAAGGACAAGTGGATTCCTGAACCGCAGATGGGAGAGAAACGGGAAGCGAGGACGGTAAGGGGATGGGTGTGGCCTAGCGACCCGTGGCACAAGAGAGAAGGCGAGCGTGGAGAACGTGGAAGCGGAAGGGGGGGAAAGAGAGGATAATCTCTACTCTGGGTATTCCTGGAGAGAGAAAGCTACGAAGGTGGTTATGAAAAATGGGAGAGGTCCTGGATTTGAGTATGGATTTATAACCGATGCCATCCAGGTGATGAGCTCGATGCATAAGGTCGTCGAGACTTCGGAACGCGAAATCTTGGGTATTACAGACTTGGTAATTAAACTACATTCACGAAATTTGCCCTAGACCCCTCTGATACAGCTCGGTCCCTTTGTATATTTCATAACAGGCTTCGGATAAAGTATTTTGTTCATCTGTATCAATGGTTGAGCGAAAAGTCAGCAGAGGATTCTTGTAATGAGCTTCTAGGTAATGAACAGGAACAGATCAAAAGAGTCGTGCATTGTCTCTCGTGGCTCCTCATACTGTTGAGACTTGACATAATTTTTAAAGTCACCGACGGATGGCTTGACATTGCCGGATCCGCCTCGTCAGTTATCGTTTGAGCATATAAGTAAAAATCATCGGAGCTTTCTTCTCAATACACGGACGGAGTGAAGAGAAGGGAGTGAAGGGAGAAGAGAAGGGCGGCTGCTGGCTTACCAAAGAAGGCGATAGAGGTCAATGTGTTGGTAGGACGGCGAAGGGGCCGAATGACTCGAGAAGAAATCCACGGAGGAGATGAGAGATGGAAGAGGAGGAAGAGCGTCAACGAAACACAGAGAAAAAGAATCATGATGTCGGTGGAATTTTTCTTGGCGGGATCTGGCTCTGCAGCAGCAGCGCCAGGCGGTCGTAGTAATAATTAGTACGAGTAATCAATTAGGACTGGTACGTTCTTGTGTGTCGGTGGTACCCTTAGGCCCGCGGGGTCACAAGCACGCCTCTGCTCGCTCTCTTGTATACACACTCTCGACTGTTTTCCCCCCCTTGCACCAACCACCACTACTGCACAAGCAAGCCCACAAAATTCCAGCGTCTGCGCACCGCGCCCTCCCTCCCCCACCACCAAATTCTTTCCGAGTCACCTGTTTGACGGAGATAAAAATCGCCAACAATACGGTCAAGATGGGAGGTATGTTTTTTGAGCCCCTCGCAGCCCATCGTCCCGACCTGGCTGGCTTTCCTACCGGCGAGCGCACGTAATATCCTCTTCAGGAACTGTGTGGACTAACAGGGAGGTTGATACCTGGAAAAATAACAGACTTCCAACAAATCGCCCGTGAGCATTCTTCCTGTCCCTCCCGAGAAACCCTGAGCAGTACCCTAATGCGATACAGAGCAATTCGTCGAGTTCTACTACAAAACCTTTGACGGCGATCGCACGCAACTGGCTGCCCTCTACGTACGTTTTCACGAACCCATTTTGCGCCTGGTCTGCAAGTTGAGGAGGGAGGATGGGAGGAAGAAAAGAGCTATAACGATTTTTCTGACACGACCGTGCGCATACAGAGAGAGAAATCGATGCTTACGTTCGAGAAAGAACCGTTTTTGGGCACACAGTCTATTCTTGAGAAGCTTACGGTACGTCAACGTGGTGGACTCTTCTCGAGCAATCATTACAATGTCCAGGGCAAGAGTCACTGATGCGGAATGGTATCGCAGAATCTACCTTTCCAAAAAGTCCAACACCGGGTCGACACGACAGATGCGCAGCCATCCAACGAGCAAGGAGGCATCTTGGTTATGGTGACTGGTGCATTACTGGTAGGTCTTCAAAAAATCTCACCTCGATGGCTTCTCGCTGGCAGCAGGGTCACTGATGGACACTACACAAACAGGTCGATGATCAACAACATCCCATGAGCTACGTCCAGACGTTCAACCTGCAACCCGAGGGCGGCAGCTACTTCGTGTTCAACGACATCTTCAGACGTAGGTGGAATCATTCATGACGAAGCAGGCGTCGAAAATGCTAACGAGTCTCGGTAGTGGTGTATGCCGCAAGTGGATAGATCCGTCGCCGGCACCATAAACGGGTGGTACCGATTCTGACATTCTGCAAATCGCGGGTCTCGAGCAAGGGTGCGGTGCACATGATAGGTCAACAAGCATAGCAGATGGCGCAGCGTGGACAGGAACGACAGTGTAGGGATTGAGCAGAGAGTAAGGATACGGGAGAGAGGCAGTGGTGATGTGATGATAGATGGGCGCATGGGGGACATAACCATCAACAACAAATTACGTCCCGATGCACGTGCCTAGCAAGCGACAACTGTTGACAAGGCTGCCACAATTCCAACTTCTCCCGAGTCCTTGTAAATGAGTTTCCCGGCTGTCCGAGTGGCCTAACATGGTTTGTTGGCGGTCCGAGACGCCTACGACGCCATACGTGGACAATAAGACTTTGGGAGGGTGGAGGTGGTTCTGATGGCGCCACGCGCTCCTTCGGTTGTGGGTGCGCAGTCAGGCTGCTACATTTGCGTCTGCATCCCATAAGAAAGGGTTGCTGGAACGATTATTGTCGAAACCCAGAATCCTTCGTCAAAGTCTGAGATTGAGCCGCCGAAGAAAAGGTTCTCGTACCGAGTTCTAGGTACACCTACGGGCATCCATCCAACCTCCTACCAGTAAAGAGGCCCCTCCAAAATATTATTATTGTGGTCCTCGTTAAACACCCAAGCAGCTTGCCCTGCGCTAGTCTCGACGCCTACGCCTAGTTACGGTTCATCCCTGTCTCTCCGGTGTTGCACCTGCCACAACATCCCAAGCAAACCAAGTCCGTCATCCGTCGTCGACAACTTTTGATCAGACACAGACATCTTTGCAACAGCAACAGCAACAGCCCATTCACCTCTGATCCCTCCTATACCCTTACATTCACGGCCTACATACAAATCGACATAACGATTCAAGTCAGCATTGCCTCCGCGACGAGCGAGCCAGATTCAAACCGCGCAACAACATAGTTCAGCTGCATTGAAAGAACAGTGCCGTTGTGCCACATCTGTCCTCTTCGACTTTCTCAATTCCTGATCTTTCCCCCGGTGTCATTGGGCGAGTAGATATTCACGATGGCGCTCATGGACGAGTTCAAAATGCGCAACTTTAGTGAGTTTCTCTCTCTCTTGGTCGGTGTTGCGACCTGCGTTGGACCGGAGCTGACAGTTGTCCGCAGGCATCTATGGGCAGTGGTAAGAAGTCCCTTGGTCACTCCACGCCTCCTCGCCCACGATCTCTTGTGATCTTTTGCGCATCAGGATCTTTATTATGAAGATATCCGCGCTTCTCATCCCCCATTGAACGAATCGTGGGGCACGGCTAGGGGCCGGCTACAGGTCATGGAACAAGATACGCTGACGTGTGTATCAACAGGCTCGGAGTGCTATGCATCATCCTGGGATTTGCCTTGGGTATCGCCAATATCTTCCACTTTAACCTGCTCATTCTATTCAGCATCATCCTACTGTGCGTCTCTCCCCAGCCTTCACAAATCACGATGTCGTATGACTGACACTTGAGCGCAGTTGTTCCTCCCTGGTTCTCATCTTCATCGAAATTCCACTCTTGCTACGTATCTGCCCTACATCCGCCAAATTCGATGCCTTTATCAAACGCTTCACCACGAACTACATGCGCGCCCTTATTTACGGCCTCATGTCCCTGGTTCAGTGGCTCAGCATCATCGTGGAAGCCAGCAGCTTAATTGCCGCCGCCGTAGTATTGGCCCTCGCGGGAGCTTGCTATGCACTGGCGGGGTTGAAACAGCAGGAATTTGTGGGAAGCACGACACTAGGTGGACGCGGTGTGGCCCAGATGATTGTCTAGTCGGAGGCTTGTCCACCCTTTCTTCTCACCGTGCCATCTTATCGAGTTCAATGGGACAAAAAGTGATTTGACAATGGTGTACTTCTAGCGGCGCGCATGGACACACATTGGTCGAGCGCGAGGAGTACGGAGTCAACGGGAACGATATTTGGATGACCAGGCGGAGTGTTTCCTAGAGCTCCAAGAATTTTATGATGGTGGTTCATGAGATGCCGCTGATGACAATACAGGAGGCTGGATAGTTATTTGTGCAATCAATAGGATCCAATTCAGGGCCGGAAAAACGTGTCTCTGATTGTCCATGTGGCATGAGACGTGAGACTATAAATTCGTCCAGGATCAGAAGGAATGCAGGAAGGGTGGGTGGCCCCGGGTGCCACCTACGGAGTCTGAGAGTATAAGCATGGCTGTCTCGCTGTTTGCGGAGTCCCACGCCGCTTGAGCAAGATATAATAAGCTCGTCTATCGTATGCAATGCTGCTCAGGTAGTCTTTGCTCTGATTATTATGTCCACTTGCTTTTGGCTGTGCTCGTGTGCGGTCATGCAATAAACTCGGCTCCGAGTCTCTTGATCGGGCAATCGAGACAAAGAAGACTTGGTCCCTTGTCTAAAACACCCCTTCAATATCACCCGTCTCTTTCGTGTCATCATGTGCGTCAACAAACCACCGTTTTTGGTGCTTATACCTCGTGTGGCTTCACAAGAGTGGGGAGGAGAGACCGGATCGTGATCGACCGGAACTTTGTAACGATCTTGGTCCGCCTGGTACCTAATCCGTCCATTGGTAGGCTGGGGATGGCGCAGACCCCGAACGTGGGCACCGACGCAGAAGAAAGGGTACTACTCGTCCTGTACCGAATACTCAAGGGTAGACTGAACAGTAGTAAGCAGGCGTGGCAGGTGAGCACGGGTGAGCACCGGCACGCAGCCAGCAGCCATAGGACCCACGCTACAGCGAGGATGGCTTGCCGAAGCTTCGAGGGGAGGCGGTCGGAGGCGTCCTTTGCATCTCTTTCTTGTGAGAGGCTGAGGGAACGGCGAGTGAACAAGGACATCGTGTGGCGTGCTAAACCAGAACCACTCCAGTTTCCAAGGCCCGAGATGAAGGCTGTGTTTCGTGTTTGGTCTTTGTTTTCGAGTTGGGGCCCCCAGGGCTGGCGGTTTTTTTTCCCCTTGCGAAGCTTCGGGCCCCCCAGACCCAAAATGCCTGATTTGCCCCAAATGTTGCCCAGACTTTTCCTCTTGGTGTGCTGCTATTCTTTGAATTTGCGGCTGAGGAGCGTCTGGGCCTTTCAAACCTTCGGGGGGTTCCTTGTAGCCCTGCTTTGGTGCGAAGCGAGGAAGCAGCCCCGTTTAATAATGTCCCCTCTCGTTTCCTGACCTTGTCCCTGTCCCCTGTGCCTAGCCTTGGACTCGACCTCTTCGAATGGTCGACTTCGGATTTCTGGCCTGAAAAGTCCCCAAAGTCATCCTCATCGGGAGAAAGAAAAGAAGAAAAAAAAGCCCAAAACACTTTTCGCGTGAGAAATCGTGACATCTCCTCGACTATCTATCTTATCACAGACCAACAGTGACAAAGTCGAAACAACAAGGCGCAAATGAGCGAGAAGAAGAAGATGATGATGATGACGACGATGACGATGATGGATTAACCTGAGCAAAGAACACTCCAACAATGTCGCCTTCCGCCGTTTCTAGCCTAAATCATGGAAGAAGACAGTCGAAGCAGCGCCTTCCTCGATGTTCCCATCACCGAAGCTGAACGCCGTGCTCAGGTTGCTCGGGCGGCCGTCAGAGACGACAGCTCCAAGCAACTGTTACCAGAGGTCAGACAACCCTCGTCAGAAGAATCCCAGCAGTCGTCATCGTCGGCGACGGCGACGGCGGTCGATCAACAGCAACAACCACCAGGCCCCGTTCGTTTTCCCTCAATACACGCTCCTCCAGTCGCCAGACAGTATGCCCCGAGATTCTCGCAGAGACCAGGAGTTCGCAATTATGTTCCCATCTCCCCAGTCCCAGAAGAAGACGAACCCGAGTCCATCAAACTCCGCCCGTTCTCGGCTGCCGCTACAGACGATGCCTATCTCCTCCCTTCAACGGGACCGATGCCGGTCATGTGGACTCCCATCTGGTTGAAGCAGTGGTTTCTGGGTCTCTTTGCCCTTATTTTTGTCGCATTTCTGATCGCGCTAATCCTCCTCTGGCACTTTGATGCAGAGAACGATGGCTTCCATATCGACCCGGGGACGAACCACTATACCTGGACTTACACGCCTACGGTCATTGTGGTCGTCGTCGTGGCCGCGTGGAGAATGGTGGATTACCATTCTAAACTGGCTATGCCCTACGACGCGCTCCAAGACGGGCCGGTCAAACCGTCCGAAAGTCTTTTAGTCGACTACATCTCGACCTTTCAGCTTGTATCACTACTCGAAGCGTTCAAAAACAGTCATTTTGCCGTTATTGCGTCGGTTACCGGTTTTATCTTATTAAAAGTTGTCACGGTGTTTGCAACGGGATTGTTGGTGGCTCTTCCAACAGAAGTGGTTCAAAAGAGCGCGACTGTGCATGCAAGAGGCTTCAGCGCCGCCTCGTTCGACCCGAATGGTGCACTCGATTCTTCGACGTTTCCGGCTCAGCCGGTGTATGCGTACTACGGCAGTATGGCTCAGGGTGTGCCTTTGGAAAATGGCGTCAGGTTTGATCTGGCATACAGTGTCTTGACAGTCAGCTCCGACACTCCGATTGGGAACGATGCGATCATATCTGGTGAAGTCGATGCGTTTGTACCCAATATGACATGCAAAACAATAAATGTGCAGCTGCAGTCTCCGCGAATTGTGAACGACACAAACTCAGCGAGCGCATTTGCGACCTCGACCAACATCACCTTCAACATCAATGCAGGCGATGTGTGCCGCCAACTTTCTTCAGTCAGCGTTCCAGCGGATAACCCCTATACTGAGATTCTCCCGAAGCGCCAGGTTACAGGCACGATGCAGCAGATCTTCTGTGGAGGCCCAAATGCCAGTGTACCTAATTCAGATGGCCCGGAAGGACTGTTGTTCACCCTTACCGACATCAGTTATCAGCAGACACTATTCGACAATGCGACTGACCTTGCAGGGGGTTCATTTACCATCGCCAGTGGCGTTTCCAGGACTCTTAACGACATAACGAATGTGTTTTGTGTTCCTTCGTATTCCATGGCGAGGGCCCAGGTTACGAACAACACCCAGCTACTCAACAATAATGCTGCCGTAACGGTCAACTTGAAAGACGGAGACAGTAATAGCACACTCTCGGGATTTTCGGCTTGGAATGCCACCAATGTCCTTTCACAATCCTCAATTGCCGCACAGGTCCTCTTTGGCGATACGGTCAACGATGACACTATTTCTGATTCGAGCGCTATATTTACGCTCATGGCGCTGACGCAGGGCTCACAAGACATCGCTACTTTGAAAAACCCAGAAACAATGATCGCAGCTGCTCAAGACACGTCCAATGGACTTTTATCTCAGTATGCTCATCAAGTTTTGAGAGCGGTAGACAGCCCCAGTCTGGAGAGGGGAAAAGTGACTCGACAAGAACAGAGGCTTCGGGTCAACGACGTTTCTGTGTGGACAATGGCTTCAGCATCCGGGTTCCTGTTCCTGTTCTGCATTGCCTTGATTTTCATCGCTCCGCGAGCGGTTGTTCCCCGAGACCCAAGCTCTATCGCGGCGGTTGCGACAACCCTGACTAGAAGCACCGAGTTGAATCGATTACTGAGGAAGCAAGGAGCACCGAGCGGTGCGAATCAAAAGGCAGTCCTTGCAGGTTTCGAATTTGGGACAGCCATCGCGACCACTGATTCTGGAACGAGGAGCTTCAAGATTGTCACGTCAGAAGGCGAGCCAGACGAACCGGTCACCAAGCCGTCTATGGATATTATCAAGTGGTGGGTACCGATTAGCGCAACCTTTCCATTCTTGACGCTCACATTGATTCTGCCCGCGGGCCTCATTGTGGCATTGGAGCTTATTCAACGGCAATCGGACGATCATAATGGGTTTTACACCGTCGCGGACGACAAGTGGACGGAAATCTACAGTCATTACATCCCCGGCCTCGTCATGTTGATCTTGGCAGCGTTGATCAATATGCTTGATTTCAACGTGGCGTTGTTCACTCCGTGGAACAACCTTGCCGAAGGAAATGCGATCCATAGAAGATCAGTCCTCAACAACATTCTCGGGAGATCACCCCTATCTGCATTCTTCCAGGCCCTGAGGACGCGGAGCCTCGGTGCCATGCTGAGTATCACCGCCGCAGCCGCCGCGAGTGTCCTTACAGTGATTGCCTCGGGCTTGTATTACGTCCAGCACTTCTCGGTCGAAGGGGCGAGTATTTCGCTTACTCAAGTTGACTCTTTCGATCTTCAGTGGCAGAACAGCTTCTCTAATGACAACGGGGCGGCAGCCATCACGAATCTGATCATGCACCAGAATTTCAGCTATCCACAGTTTACGTATGAGGGTCTCGTGTTTCCAAAGCTGTCGCTGAACAACTCCGCATTGACGACGAATTCACTCACAACAGTGTCTGGATCATCATCCCACGTGCTCCCAGCTGTTCGAGCAAATCTCAAATGCGACGTCCTTCCGAGTGACTCTTTCTCCTTATCCACAGAAAAGGCGGGCGACGGCAGCGCGTACGCGACGGATCAAGCATTCATCACAGCCAGAGCAGCCCTTCCCGACTCGTGCCATCTCGGCGGCTCCAAAGGTACAGATGACTTTGTTCTCTACCAGAACAACTTCGAATTACCGCCAGGTGGGAAGGGAACATTTGCCGGAGCTCAATTGGATCTGTTGTTTGGCGAGAATGCAACAACGTATGGCAATTATGGCGAGAATCGTGGTCAATACATAAGTGATAATCCTCCTGTTGGTTGTCCCAGTCTGGCGTTCACTTTCGGCCACTTCCAGGTGGACAGCACGGACACCAGTCAAGTGACGACAATGGTGTGCTATCAACAAATCCAAGGCCTCAGCGCAAATGTGACCTTGCAGCCAAACAGCACGACCATTGACGCCAGCCATCCCCCGGCAGTGGATGAGAGCAGCATCTTCCTCCACGACAATCCGCTTAGCAACAACAGCGGTGTGAAGACGTTCGATTTTCGCATCCAGAACAACCTCGCTCAGGAAATGACCGTGTTCAACGGCGCGGGTGGCACACCGGCAACCAATCCTTCGAGTACAAACACGTTTGACATCTTCTTCCAAGCAATCATCAACGGCTCCGAGCCCCACGATCCAGCGTCTTTAGCCGGCCCAAATAATCAGGATGTCCTCATTGGCGCAATCAACCGATTTTATCGAATCTACATGGCACAAGCCATCTCGGCAAACATGCGCGGCCCCGTCAACAGCCTGGGCGCTCCATCCCGCCTCTTTCGACGCCAGAGCTCTTCCACAATAACCTCGGCGACCACAGTAGACACCCCGCGCCTCGTCCAGGACAAGGACAGCAAATTGATCCTACAGATCCTCCTCGGTATTATGACGGCCTTGGCCGCATCGGCATGGCTGACGACGAAGTTCCGCCGCGTCCTACCGTGTAACCCGTGCTCGATCGCTGGGACCATGTCCCTCCTCGCGGGCAGCGACTTGTGCCACAGCACCGACGACGGCCTGTGCGAATGCTGCGGGAAACCCCGTCGACGGTCGTTTGGATACGACGCCGGGAACAGACCGGAATCAATCCACGCAGGGCCCGACGAGAACAGCGAGGACGCCGACGAACGTCACCAGATCATCTCCAACGGCGCAGAGTGGATGCCCGCGTCCCAGTTCGCAACGGTCTTTGGCGGGAACCGCTACAGTATGGGCTGGTGGCGCGAGCGGCGACTCATAGGCAAGAGACGGCGGTTCGGCGTGGATGTGGGCGCTCGTGCCGACGGCGCTGACGACCAAGACTGGGAGTTGGGAAGCAGGAGACCCGAGGGCCACGGATTCAGCGACTTTATGATGAGGGGCGGCGACCGCGACGGCCGCGGCGAGTACGCGAGATTTGGCGGCCGCTCGCGAGGGGCCAGCATCAGTGACCCGACCACCGAACCTCCTTCTGGGGTGATGGCCATGGGTGGTGCGAGAGCTGGACCTGGACCTGGACCCGGAACGACAACAACCATGCCCAGGCAACCCGCGCCGGGGATCTTCGTGACCGACACGGGCCGGACGGGCCAGCCACAGCAGCAGCAGCTCTACCAAGATTCGGGCGAAATAGGCATGCCGGGCCGACGAGGTCCTATCGGCGGCGAAGCATAGACTTGTTCTCGATCTTTGATCTTGATCTTGATCCTGATCGTGACTTGAACTAGGGGTGGATCTGGAATGGATACAACTCGAATCGCCCAAAGCTCCCTCTTCTCACAAGGGTTTCTTTTTTTTCTCTTCTTTTTGACCATGTCAATCATAACGAACGATTTCACCCGATGTTTGGTGTTTTGGTGTTTTGGCGTTTTTTTTTTTTTTGAGTGTTTTGATGCTTGGGGTCTTCTGGGTGCGGCTAGGAGGGTGGACATCAACTATATATATCTATTTTATATACCGTATACCATATACCCACATATACTCACTCGGTATACCTATCTTGATTCATTTCCATGAGGTTACCATCGATTGCGACGAGGCGCGCTCTCTTTTCTCTCTCCCCTTTGACAAGGGAAGTACATGGAAAAGAAGAAAAGGGTGGAATTAGGAGGTAGGAAGAGAGTAGACAAATTCAAGGAAGTAACAACAAAGGTTTTTCTTTATTCGGGTCATACGATACGTCTCCTGAGTAATGTAACCGAGTATGTATCCACTGGGAAAGGCTCCAATCAGTTTATCTTAAAAATACTCGTGGTTGCATTGAATGTCCCTGTCTCATAAACCGAACATTTTCACGTTGTTGCGCGGGTGACCCTCCCCCTCCAACCAGGTACCCAAAAAGGGGTCTCTCCATAGGCGAGCGAACGAGTCAATAAGTCGCAGCCAGCCTCATGACCAAGTAATCCCCGCTGTTGATGCCGTCATACTTCTTGCCCGTCTCCTCCCAGGTGCCCGGGAGGGCCTCGATCCAGCGGTCGAAGTTGGGGTTGCAGAAATAGGCGATGCTGTAGCGCGCGGGGACCGTGGCGTCGGGGTCCTCGTCGTCGAGGAGCTCGGCTTTGGGCGGGGGTTGGATCACGCGGTGGTTCGTCGATCGGATCTGGTCGTTGCTCCAGCGCTGGAGCAGGTCGCCCGCGTTCACCACAATGGTGCCCGGGATGGGCGTGGCGCGCACCCACGTGCCCCTGGGCGACTTGACCTCGAGGCCACCAATGTCGTCCTGGAACAGCAGCGTGATGGACCCGTAGTCCGAGTGCTCGCCCGCGCGGACCTGGTTCGGGTTCGCGCGCCAAATGCTCTTCTTGACGGGCGGGTAGTGCAGCAGCCGTAGCGTGTTGTCCCCGCCGTCCGTGTAGCTGTCGAAGAAGTGTTCGTCCATGCCCATGCCCAGGGCGATGGCGCGCATGACGTTGACGTGCAGGTCCTTCAGCGTGAGGAAGAACCGTTGCATGTCCCGCGTAAAGGCCGCGCCAGCTTCGTCCAGGTGGGCCGGCCACTGGTTGGGTTTCCCCTCGACGCCCTCACGGCCAATCTCCATCGACTCCTTCAGATCCGGGTTGGAGGCACGCAGTTTGGCGATGACATCCGGGTCACTGGATTGCGTCACCTTTTCGCGGCCCGAGGTCACGTAGCCGCGATTGGCGTCCGGGGTCGTCCATCTCAGCGCGTCCTTCTGCTCCTGGGGCCGCTTGAAGAACTCGGCCGACTGTGAGAAGGCGTGCGAGATCTGGTCCGCGGGGACGCCGTGGTTCTGCAGGTACAGGAAGCCCGACGTCTGGAAGGCGTGGGAGATTTGCTCGGCCGTGGCCTTTTTGGCGGCTGGAGAACCGTGCAGAAAGGCCCCAAAGTCAATCAACTGGGCCACTAAGTCAAAAAAACATGGCCTGTTTGGTCGAAAGGGGAAGGTGGTGTATCGGGGGGGACTTGTAGAAGAAGAAAGGGGCAGGTGGTGCAGAATGTTCTGTGGACAAGGGCCTCCAATGGCGGCGGACTAGTGGGGAGTCTGGCATGCGAAGCACCTCGTCAAACGAAGCACGGACGTTGTACCGAGTACGTACCGGCATGATCAAGTCATCCTGTTCCACACCCTTTTGAGCGACTTCACCTGCTGAACCCATCTTTTGCGTCGCAAGGCTGAAGTGGGCCCCAAGAGAGGTTTGATTGTGTACGGTAGGGGTTCTTGGATAGGTCCGGATCTCGTGCTCGTACTCGTACTCGTAGTGGAGGTTGCGACCAAGGGAGGGTGTGTCTTTACCGACGACTCCAGGAGATGGATAGGCAGTGGATGTATGTGTGCGTGTGTGTGTGTGTGTGTGGATGTTGTTCCCCAAGTTCCGCGACAATGGCGTGACGCTAGCTTGCTGAGTGTGGCCTCCCTTAGCGATTCGCAGGGACACTTGAAAACCGGGGTATATCTTTCTTCCCACCACGGGCGAACAAAAAAGAAAAGTACAAGACGACTCCAACGATATATATCTCAGAGTGACTTTTTATGCAAAAGTAAGAGCGAGTGGAGAGGCGGCCGTGGCGAGAGGGAAAATAAAAGAAGACGATGATTGGACAAGAGCCAGATAAGGAATCTAGGGCTTAGTGGCGGAGGTGGCCGTCGACCCATCGTCATAATCATATCGTCGTCGATGGCCATGATCAGGTCACCCTTTTTTTCGTACTTGTATATACCAAAATACCAAAAACAGCCCACACTACGAAAACGAAAAGAGCTAGGAACAGAGGGGAGGGAATCTAAGGGATACACAACACAAACCTTGACGTTACACAGCACCACCACCACCACCACCACCACCATACATCATGCCTCAATCAGGCTCCCCCACCACCGTCGTCGTCGTCGACATACACACCCACATGTACCCGCCGTCATACATCAAACTGCTCTCCTCGCGCACCACGGTCCCCTACATCCACCAGCCCAGCGACACGCCCGACGCCGACCCACGACTCATCATCCTCGCGTCCGACGACGATCCGTCTCGACCCAAATCCTCGCGGGGCAGGCCCGTCGACAGCACGTACTCGTCATTTGACCAGAAACGGGCTTTTATGCGCCGGCACGGCATCTCATGCAGCGTCGTCAGCCTGGCGAATCCGTGGCTCGACTTCCTCGACCCGGCCACCGCTCTACAAACGGCCCAGGAAATCAACAATGACCTCGACGCGGCGTGCGCGGAGAATAATGTCGCTTCCAGCTCTCATGACGGACTGAAACTCTACGCCTTTGGCTGTCTCCCCTTGTCCGCCCCGGCAAAGGACATTGTCAGCGAGATCCACCGATTAAAGTCGCTCCGCCACGTCAAGGGCGTCATCATGGGCACGACGGGCTTGGGCAACGGCCTCGACGACCCGGCTCTGGACGACGTCTACTCTGCCCTGGCCTCGACCGCGACCTTGGTCTTCCTGCACCCGCACTACGGCCTGCCAGACTCGGCCTTTGGCGGGCCCGACGTCGTCGCAAAGTCCGGCCATGTCCTGCCTCTAGCATTAGGGTTTCCGCTGGAAACGACCATCGCCGTCTCGCGGATGTACCTCTCGGGCGTCTTCGACCGCCATCCACACCTGCAGTTTCTTCTGGCTCATTCCGGCGGCACCCTGCCCTTCCTGGCGGGGAGGATCGAATCTTGCGTCGCCCACGAGCGGGGATTCATCGCCAACGGCGGCCATCGGCAGGGTCCCCAACGCTCAATTTGGGATGTGCTGCACACAAACATCTACCTTGACGCTGTCATTTACGGACAACCGGGGCTGAAAGCCGCGATCGAGGCGGCAGGCAGCGTGGATCGGGTCATGTTTGGAACCGATCACCCTTTTTTCCCGCCACTGGGGGATGACAAGGAGGCAAAGTGGTTGAGCGTGGAGAGCAATAAAGGGGCCATTGATGACTGCTTACCAGAGGACGAGGCCGCAAAGAAAAAGATCTTGGGTGGAAATGCCATCAGAGTGCTCGGTTTAGACTTATAGAACCCTATGGTCCCCATCTCATATTGTTGAGATCGTGTTGACCGCTCGCGAATTCTCTGTGCTGGCTGCAGGAAGTTCTGCTAAAAGCCCACAAAACTCTGACATCCCGACCAGAACTGAAATACGACAAAAGTGCGTCAAGGGGGTGCTGCTGCTGCTGTTGCTGCTCGAGCCAGATCGCCAAAATGGAAGAGGCTCAAACATCCCTCCTCCCAGATAAGATATCCCAGCCTAGATGCTCCCAAACCTCTCCAATAAACCACTCGGGAGACCGTTCCTTCTCCCCGATCGCCTCCATCACTTGCGTCCATTCTCCTTCCCCCTCCCCTTCCTCGTCACGTCTCAGAGAATTGTAGAATGTATCGTCATCATCTCCAAACACTCCTCGAAGAAGCGTATTCTGGAGTGTTTCCTCAATCCGTCGCCGAAGACCTTTGCCATGGGCGACATCTTTTGAGTCGGACCCCTGCAATGCGAAAATGAGCTGGGACTTTTCAGACATATTTTTGGTGTTTGCCAGCAAGAATTCCATTCCCTTGCGCAAAATCCAGATGAGGTATGGTCCTTCAATTGTAGCTGCACCTGTCGCGGACGCGGTATCAAGATGCGCAGCGTCCATCAAACCGCGTGGTGCAAGCAGACCGGTCTGTTTGTTCCTTGTCCCCGTCGAGTCTGCAAATACCAGAAGTGACAATATTGAACCAACATGGTCTAAGATTGTACACATGTATCCTTCTAAGAGTTCACAGTGAACATCGCTGGAAACGTCAAGCGCTGTTATCATATACGCCAGTGTTCGAACCATCTCTTTGGTTTCGGCGACGGTTTGTTCGCTCATTGGCAAATATCCACGGCTGGAAGTCTCATGCATAGGGGCAGGCTTCCGTCTCTTCGATTTGACGTGTTGCTTTTGTCTGGCATATTCATTCAAGGCGAGCTCGTGGAGTCGTCCGAGGAAGGCATGAAACACCTTGGTCAGGTGTGAGAGAGCAGGGTAGTTTTCTTCACCTTCCTCACCCATCTGTTGCTGGATGCATCTCAGGCCCTCCAGAATCGATGGGTAGACATTCCTGAAGACCGCAGAAAGATCTTGCATCGATGGGTCTTCCAGCTTGGCGTTATTCTTTCGCGTTGCTCTCGGTTGCTTCTGGAGTATCCTTGAGACGGAAATCGCGAGCGCCTTGATTGCATCTACGAGAACCTCCTGACAGGGATCGGTTAGACGCAGGCTGTGGCGGAGGGATCTGACACTGCGAAGGAATGATTGACGATCTGCAGCGAATTAATATCTCCCCACGCTAGATGCCTGAAACGCACCTGTGAGCGGTATATTGAGACTTTCGATTCCCAAGTCACTATCGTCATTTTCAAGTTCCCTGTGCTGTCTGGTCGCTGGTTTGGCCTTTCTCGCCGGGATCGTCACAGCATCTCGTTTGCGTTTGCCAGCGGTGGACTGTCGTTTTGGAGGCTGGACATCTTCAGCAGGTAAAAAGGGTTCTCTCAACCGTTCCAGCTCATCGGCTAGCTTCAGGCGCTCTGATTCGGCTTTCTGGTAGGCGCTTTTCCAATACATCGTTGCGTCAAAGTCAAGAATCGTGGAGGGTTTGTGAGACCGGACCACGATGGCCTGACGAAGGTGCTCGAGGTATTCTGACGCTAAATCAGCTCGGGAAGCTCTGTGACACGGAAAATTCGATACCTTCTATGGAAAACTGGGGTGGTTTCGAACGAATGACGGCAATGGCAAAGGCGATTTGGGCGGGGCAAGGTAGGTCATGACAGTTCTGGTCCAAGGCTGGCTTGAGGGGAGTTGTCATGTCTCCTATTCACCTTTGAGAGCGTAGAAGAAGCACATACTGCGGGCAAAGAAAGGAAAGGTTCAGAGAGTAGGAGAAGACAGAGAGTACGAGAGGGGAAGTCGATGTCATGGAGTCAAAGGAGAGTGACGGAAGTCGAGAGCTGGGCAGAGAAACATGGAAGGTGCGGAATGCACTGTTCTGACAACTTATTCAGAAGAGGATAAAAAGAACGGCATGTATTACGCGAGAGGGAGCATGTCAGTGACAGGTTGAGATACCGGTATCTACAGACGGAAAGATATGGACTCAAGTGGTTTCTTTGCATGAAGCCATGGAAAAGCCGTTGGGAGAGAGGCAACGAGGAATCAATCGATGACATGTATGGGCTTGCGGTGCGCCGTAGTGGCTACTGTGGAGCATAATATTCCGGTGACCTCATCCATCTTTGCGCAGTTCTGCCTTTGCCTGCAGAACTCCAACAACCAGACATAGAATCCACATAGACAGACGTTTTCGCAACCATGGCGCCGTCAAATGACGCAGCAGACATGACTGTCGACTACTACGAATTGCTGTCCATACCGGTGACAGCGTCAGAGTCAGAAATCCGCCGTGCCTACAGGAAGACGTCGCTGCTCTATCACCCGGACAAAGTCAAGCCCACGCCAGAAACCCTGGAGAAGTTCCAACTCCTGCAGACGGCGCTTAACATCCTCACAGACGCCGCCGAGAAATTAAAATATGACCAGACGCGGGAGGCGAAGCAGAGGCGGCTGGCGGAGACCGCCGCTCTCGAAAGCCGCCGGCGACAGATGAAGGAAGAGCTGGAGAAAAGAGAAGGCTCTGTCACGGGGATGCCCACCTCCGTAGGCGGCGTGAAGCGGACCTGGACGGAGCGAGAACTCGAAATCAAACGCATCGCTGAAGAGAACAGAAAGAAACGGGAAGCGGCAATGGCACACAAGGCGCAAGAGGCACATGCTCGAACTCAGGCGGCGGAGACGGCAGAGGAGGAGCAATCCGGCTCGATAGACCGATCTGTCAAGGTGCGCTGGATCAAGGAAGCGGACGGTCTGGATATCGATCAGGAGGCGCTTGAAGAGAACTTCGCCTCAGGCGATGTAGAGAATGTCCTGATGCTGAAAGACAAGAAACGTCGTGTCGAGGGCAGAGATAAAAAGGTTCTACTGGGCACTGCTGTCATTGTGTTCAAGTCACTGGCAATAGCGAAGAAGGTGGTGGCACAAGGCCCATGGGAAGGCATCGAAAGCGTCGAGTGGGCCGCAGCAAAGGAAACTGATGGCGGTTGACAGTGAAAGATGGTTTAAACCATCTACAACTACCTATATCAGAGACCCACCATCAGGTTTCTGTGTCCGCTTATACGGAGAGTCTCGAGCATCCTTTGCCAGTGAGTTGCTGCCAGTTGTCAAGTGCTGAACATGGCAGCAGGAAGCATCCCCAGGAAACTGTTTCCTCCACCAATGGACCTTACAGTAAAGGAAGGGTCTGCGACGGGATCTCACCAGCACCTGAAAATGCGTATTGCTTGAGCCTGACTGATCTGTGCCACACCGGTTGCTGGCGTGCAAGTCAGGACTCATGGCTGTCCATTCCAAGCAAGGCGATGGACCGATCAAGCCACAATAAGCCAGCTGATGAGCAGCATGGAGAATGATGCGACGTTCAAGAAAGCCCATCTGCTGGCAGACGGCTTTTGCTAGGCTTTGAAGGTCAGTAAGTCAGGGAGGACCGGCGGCGTTGACGCAAGTGGAATAAACCCCTAGGTTCAATGTAGAGATGCTCAGCGACCACAGAATGAGACACCTTGTTGTGACATCCGGTTGATCTTATTAGAAGTTTCTTCTTTAATCAAGGTCCTCTTCCTCGTCCTCTTCATGTCTGGGTTTAGCTTTCTTTTCCTTCCTCCGTAAGCTCTGCTCGACGCCATCCCTCAGCCACTTGGGCACAAACGGCTTAATCATAACTCCCTGCTGTTCTTCGCCTTCGCCCGACCCCCACTGGACCTTGTACTGCTCAGCTGGGTCGTAGTTCGTCCTGTCCGCCGTCAACTGAATGTCGGTCATCATTTCCAGGCGGCACAGCGCGAGCCCGATATTACCCACGCCCGCCAGCCACTTCCCACTACTGCGCCCCCGCCCTTTGGCTTTGAGTTTGCAGATATTGGAGCCTGGCGGCGGGAGTGTCAGTTGCACACCGGGGTCGTACTCGGGAAGCGTCTGGTCTGCGGGCAGGGGCTCGCCGTCGGTATCGTAGAGTTGGCACGGGAGTATCCTCTTCCTGACCACGCCGGTGTGGTGCGTCCGGATGGTCAGTTCCTGGCCCAGGTAGCAGCCCTTGAAGAAATCGATCCCGCCAAAGAAATCAATGTTGCTTTCCTGCGGCAGCGCGTGGCCGGAGATGATCTCGGACTGGCCCTCCGCGATCCCGTTGAGCATACGGTGCACCGTGTATTCTTCCAGCGTGGCACGTTGACTCCCCGTGTCTTCTAGTCGCTGCAGCGCGACTGGCTGAGAGGATGTCTCGTCGAGCAGCCACCGAACGCCCATACCGGGTCTGGGATCCTGGCCCCCTAGACCCCATGCGCTGCTTGCACTCTCCGAGGCGTGGCTGTCGCCGGAAGGATGCGACGGCGGGGGTGGCCAAGTGTAGTAAACCCCCATTCTCTGGCCATCCACCTTTTCCAACGTGAACTTTGCCCGCAGCTTGTGTTTCTTCAGGTGCTTGAACAGGTCGCCCGCGCTGGCCGAATCAACCTCGATGAACCATTCCTCCCCCGGTTTATCACCTGTGGGTGATGGTGGGTAGACGAAGACATCGTTCAATATCCTGCCCTGGGCCGAGAGGAACGCCGTGTAGATCGGGTTCGTGCTCCCTCCAATGTCGAGGATCTTGGCCGGGATGAGATTGTGGAGGAAGAGGGCGGCATCGGGCCCGGCGAGGCGGATGATGCTGCGGTTCGTGAGACGGAGGTACTTGCTTTGAGTAGGCGATGTAGCGTGGAGCGGAGGGGATGTGGTGAACTTGCGGCGGACCAGAGGTTGATCGCGAGAGAGGCTCCGGAGCTGGCATTCGGCGCACACAAAGGGCCGGAGTCTACTCGACTTGAATCTCGGAGGCATATTGAGAGGGCAGTGTTCACGATCTTAGGCGTCAAGCGCGATTCATACTATGTAGAAAGTATTGGTACCAGCTCGCCAGGTTCGATGACGAATACTTGGGAGTGGAATTTCGGATGTGCCATCCTCTCTCTTCGCCTTCTCCGCATTTTCTAAAATCCTCGTGGCGTTTTCCCGACAAAACACCTACATACATACTCCGCGACTACATACAAACATTCTGTTTTTGTACTCAGCACTGGTGGCACCTCATTTGATGCTACATCCATAGGCCGGCCAGTCAGATGCCAACCTAACCAGACCAACTCCTCCAGGATTCTTGCATCGTGAACAACCTGAAATAACTATCCGAATTCACCACCGTTGTCCGTTGAAGGGAATTCTGTCTTACAAGCCACAGCATCGGATGGAAGAGGAGTATTACATTGATGGTATCGTTCTTTGCCGAGGAAATGAGGGACCATGAAACCCAAAGACTTTTGTCTGTTGCCTGGACTTTTGAAGCCGACGAACGACTTGACTTGCCCCCCCCCCCTCCCATCCCCCCTCCTTTAGCTGGATCAACACGATTTGACGGCGCAGTCGATGAACTCTCCAAGAAAAAGCGTCGTGTTTCAGCGTTTCCAGAAACCCATATCCTCAAGTTCCGTGTACTTCAGCGGCGTCCTCAACAGATCCTCCTCACGGATGGCCCTGGCGATTCCTTGGTGGTGCGGCAAGTCACGCCGAGTCTGAAGGTTTGACATGTCGTCGAGCCTGTGGAAGGAACAACGGAGTAACACATGTTAGCAATGCGAATGGATGAAGAGAGGATGCGTGGTTCGGTCTTCGCAGCAGCTTTGGTTTCCAACCGCCTCCAGCCGGTTCATTCAAGCGAGCTCTGCACCAGGAAGGCAGGTAGGTACACGACAGAGCGACCTCATCGGACGAGTTGTGAGAGTAGACACGACGTACCGAAAGACAATGATAAACTCGACACCCTCCTCCTCAGAGGAGCTTCCCACGCGCTTGGCTCTGTAGTAACGGTACAAGCTGACCCAAGGCTCATGCTGACGGACCTGGTCGGCGACAGTGGTGATGAGCTCCTCGACTCTTTTCTCCTTGCCTGGCTTGGCAGAGACCTGCACCATCACATTCGGGGACACTGGAGCGTTGGACATTGCGTACAGAAGGTGTTGTCAAATAAAATCTGGCAGGGAGGGAGGCTTTCAGCTGTTGAGAGGGGTGAGTCAGTAGGTGTCTCGAAAGAGAACCCCGTTTCGAGCGGGATGTCAACGTCTTAATGTACGGAAAAGGGGAGTAGAAGACGTCGTTCGTCATACTGATCCTGCTCGAATCCTTGTTGCTCTTCGTATTCCAGACTTTCTGGAGGAGAGTCCCCCGCTTTCTGGATCCGCAAATCCCAACGGCCACAGCCTCGTGTTCGTATCGTTTCAGCTGAACTGGGTACTAGGTAGACGAACCAGACGCATTGTACAAAGGAAGGGAGACTTGGGACAAAGTATGACGACAAGAGGGCCGAGACTTTTGATCCAGGTCCAGGCCGCAGGTCCATTGCTACTGATCCATCCATCCATCTATCCTATGCGTGGCAGCACAGGAGCAAAGTCAAGTTGAAAGCAGACAATCATCCCTTGCTTGAGAATGAGACTTTCGTCAGCTGGTTGCCGAGGGTGTCCTTTGGTATTCCCATCACATACATATACATATGCTATCCAATACAGCTCCACGTGATCCACTGCACGAGGCTGATGTATCAAAAGGGGGGTGGCACCAGTGGTAATTATTTGGTGGAGAGGAACACAAGAGGAGCAAGAGCAAAGTGCAATGGACTGGGCTAGCTTGACGAGGACCACTTTAGTACATGTAATGAGTGAACGCCTTCCAAAAGATATGGCAAGATTAGATTTCTATACTAGTGTACGAGTACCCAACATGCAGCCCTGATATGCATCGTAGGGAAGTATCCCGCCGCAATTGACTGCCCTCCCATCATTACCAAATGATCAATCATTTCCGACCAGAAGCACAAGTACAAGTAATGTGTACTCGTAATCAATACATCCGGGGATTCTCTGCACGCTTCTCCAGCGGCAGCTTCTCCCAGCGCCCGACGAGGACGGTCCGACAAGACCTGCCAAACGTGCGGATCCAGGCGTAGACCGTGTTCAGCCCGCGCCGGCGTTTGCTCGTCCCGACCTGGCCGTGCCACTTCTTCATCCGGAAGGTGTAGTACAGCAGGGGGATCATGAAGAGGTCGAACGCCACGTACGCCCAGACGAGGCCAAAGTTGCGCCAGCGCTGGCCCCACGAGATGCCGCGCGGGCCCAGGTACTGGTCCGCCACCGACAGCGCGCAGTATTCGCAGTTGCTCGTCGCCGCGGGGTTGTACAGCGTGCCCGGCGCCAGCTGGAGGTAGGGCGCGAGGTACTGGCCGCACGTCATGTTCGGTGGCGGAGAGAAGATGCTCATTTCGTTTTCCGAGCATACGACCTTGCGGCTGTGCAGCGCCGTCGCCACGATGCCATCGATGATGTAGGTGAAGGGGCTCACGCGGTACATGAACGTCCAGAAGCCCGGCAGCGCATCCGGTGGTTGGAGCACGCTGGGAAAGAGTTAATCGATGCGAATCAAAAAAGTGAAAAGGGGGGGAATCACTACTCACCCGTTGAACAAAACACACATGGCGAACATAAGTGTTGCAATAATACCGGCGGTCTCTGCGTCAGGCAGAGCTGCAATCACCATCTGCGAAAACGTACTTGCATACACGAAAAATTGTACGCAGAATAACAAGACAAGTCCTTGTCTTTCCGAAGATTGTATGCTTTGTGATCATCTGTCAGCGAAGAACATGTAGAAATCAATGCTTTAAACAGACTTACCCAAAAACCGAGTAGTAATACGAAGCGTATACCATGATCCCGAGCAGGATTTGGTAGGGTATCTCCACGATGATGTTTGCCAGGAGAAATGCAACATAGGAGTAAGCCCTGGACGGCCGTTCGCGAACTTCGTAGAGCGACCTCTGAATGACGAATCGAGGAATGATTTGCTGAATCAATGCCGTGAATATTGTGGTAAGCATGAACACACTCAATAACACATTCTGTAACCCTTGTTGAGAGCTGTTGGACTGCCAGAATGAGAAGCCAATAAACCTATCTCGGTCAGCGTCCTCTCCCTTCCAATAGTTCAAATATTGCAATACTCACAGAGATGAAGCAACACCAAGGCCGAACTTGTGGAGGATATATCCAGGAGTTCTCCAATACTGCTGAAAGGCGCGGATGGTCGTGTAATATGTCTGAGTGTAAATCGGAACTGCATACTGACTCAGACTCGTGCCGGTGTCGTCTTCCACGGGAATCTTGCTTGTTTCCTGGTTGATTCGGTCCAACTCTGCCAGTATATTCTTGTTCTCCTCGCTCGATCTCCAAGTCTCCACCCAATCACGGTTGTCTTTGGCGTTTGCTTCAGGATTGACCACTTCCAGCATGTACTCTGCCACGTTTTCAGAATCGCTGCAGGGCCTGGCGCCGTGCCTCTCAAAGTAGCTGGTCAGGGTCTGTGAGTTGGTGCCGATTTCGCCGAAGTAGACGGTCCGGCCTCCGGTAGTGAGGAAGAGCAATCGATCAAATTCCTGAAACAGTAGCGCACTGGGCTGATGAATGGTCGACAGAACAGCTTGTCCGTGGTCGGCAAGTTTTCGGAGGAAGCTGAGAATAGACCACGAGCTTTGTGAGTCCAGCCCACTGGTTGGTTCATCGAGGAAGAAGAGGAGGGCAGGTTTCGCGGCGAGCTCTACCCCTATCGTAAGGAGTTTTCGTTGCTCAACATTCAGGCCTTCACCCGGCACACCGACCACGGCCTCGGCGAAGTCTTCGGCGTTGATCATCTTCAGGAGCATCAGCATAGCCCACATACCTTCCCAAGCAGAGATATACAGACCTTGATGACTTCCTCGACGTACTCGTACTTCTCCTTCTTAGAGACAGATTTCGGCTGACGTACCATGGCGCTAAAACGCAATGCTTCGCGGACAGTCGAGGTCTCGAGATGGAGATCCTGCTGCTGCACATACCCTGCCATTTGTTAGCCCACAAGCTGCGATGAAATGCTGTTGCTGATAATGTCATACCTGTTTTCCTTTGAAAGCTGGGGTCCAAGGGCTTTCCATTCACAAGCATGTCACCCGTCACAACTCCGATCGAGGTGCGCTGTGCTAAAACGTCCAGCAGTGTGGTCTTCCCGGCACCTGATACACCCATCAGAGCAGTTAACGTTCCAGGTTTGACCCATCCCGATACTTGGTCGAGTAGCCTGCGTGTACCGTCCTTGACAGGGATATCGTAGTTGACATTGTGCCAAGTAAAGATCGCCTTCTGTGGTGGGATTGCCCGGATATCTTCAGCTTGGGTGTCATGCCTCCCAGTTATTGCGAGGGAAGCCTCAGGATCTTCCGAGTTTTCATGTCTCAACCCCTCTTCGATGTAATGTGGGACGTGGCCACGGCGGAACAGCAACACTTCTCCCTTGCCGTCTGGTTTGGAGTTGATTTCAGATACTCCTAGGTAAGTGATCATGAAGAAGATCAAGAAAGCAATCACTATGCCGAGGTTCCGCCAGGTGTGGCTGTAACTGTATCTGTAAGATTTTTCGAGATACGTGTCACCAGACACCGTCGACTGGCCGACAATCGCGCCAGGAACGGAGCAGATAAACGTGTCCCCAACCAGGTTTGGATATGCAGGAACGAAGCTATGATCCGTGTGAGTGAAGGTCAATGAAGGGTATGATAACATTGACTTACTTGCCACACGGGAATTGCCTTCCATGAAACTCATTGACCAGAAGTGCCTCAAATGCAAATGCAACTGGATTGCACCACGACAGCCACTTGAACCAAGGGTGCATATTGGGTCGAGGTATTGTGAAACCAGTGTATATCACTATCGCCAGGACGAACACGGCAGCGATCGCAAGTGCTTGTGTGACTGTTTTGGTCGCCGCCCCAATAGTTCTGAAAAGTCCCATCATGGCCATCCTCGTGAGAAAGGCGAAGAGGAAGAAGATGAAGAACTGTGCGGCTTCCCTCCTGAGGCCCGAGAGAAAATAGAGGACAACGTTGAAGACGACGGCGGTGAGCAGCTGAACTGGTAGGTCCGCTACTACAGTAGCCAGCGCCTCTGTGAATGGGTGGTAGAAGCTATAACCAGGTCAGTATGAACCACAGAAGAGCCGACGCGCAACTGGGGATCTCGAAGCGCTTCGAAGGCCACTTTGGCCACATGACACTCACGCGTAGGACGCTTGCTTCTCCACGATAGGTCTTTGGTCATACAAGCGATTGATTTCCGTAACTGCAATCAGAGCATTCAATAACACAGCAGAGAAGATAACGGAACTTTTGGCGAAGAAACTATTCGTGTCGTTGATCGTTCCGTAGAAAATAGAGCCGATAATGAGGGCCATGCTTGCTTGTCCAATGACCAAGGTGAATCGGATGTCCCGTTCGTTCCAAAGACGCTGAAACCCTCGCTTGGTGCAAATCTGAATTTGCATCGGCGTCGAAACGGTGTACGGGGAGCTGGGAGGAACATGGTGCGCCTGGACCGCACGACGGGCGGCTTTGAATTCATCGGCCGCAGCGGAGGTGTAATCTTCTTCTTCGTGAGTCTTCATTTCTTCTTGGAGGGACCTGTAAAGGCTCGAGTTTCGCCAGTATTGTTCGAATTCGACAGCGGTACGAGGAACCTTTTCTTCGTATCCTGTTCTCGTTTTTCTTTCGTTCACGTTTGAGATTGACGTCAGAAAGTCAGGCGTTGTTTGTCGAGCTGGACAGTGCCAACCCATCTCCGTAAAGTAGTCTCTCGCAAGAATGGTTGGGCCAAAGTAGATCTCCCGTCCCTCATAGAGGACCACGACCTTGTCAAAAGCGTCGTACATCGCCTGGGAAGCCTGATACGCGGCAACTGCGTGGGCAGAGCCGATCAAGTCGGCACTCAACCTGAGAGTTCGGACGAAGGTGAGAGCAGAAGAGGCATCCAGGCCACGCGTACTGTTGTCCCAACAGCCGATGGGTGAAAATGAGAGAAGCATCTCAGCAATGCTCACTCGCTTGCAAAAGGGTTAGCATATGTTAATGGTGTTGTATATCCAGAAAGCTTACCTTCCTCTCCCCTCCTGATGCACCTCGTACATACGCATTGCCTACTTTTGTATTCTGGACATGAGTCAATCCGCATACTGCCATTACGACGGCTGTGGCTCTCTTGACGTTTTCTTGTCGCGACTCCCCCAAGATTCGGTTTCGTGGGGTACGCATGGCAGCGGCAAATTCGAGGGTCTGTCTGACGGTCAAATGGGGAAAGTGTATGTCGACTTCGGCATTGTAGACGATCTCGCCCTTGAAGTGCTTGATCATTTGGTCCTGAGGTATTCCTGTCCGGATATTAGGTCCCTACGGTCAGCCGAAGCAAGGAGGTAATCCATACCGCTATAGTGTATGACCGAGTCATCCCCTACTTTCAGGCCATGGAGTTCTCCAGCTAACGTCTTTAACAGGGTCGAGCATCCGCTTCCAGGGCGACCCAAGACCAGCAGCATCTCTCCGGGCTTGACGACGCCGTCAAAGCCGGCGAGAATCTTTCTCTGTGGCTTTTTCGCAAAGCGTACCAATTCACCTATGCGCAAGGGAGCAAGGAGATAGGACGCTACTGTCGGCTGGAGATTCATGGCGATTCCAGAGCCTGATACGCTCAGGTTCTTGAATGTGATTGATGCACGTCGATGCTTGATGTTTGCACCTTCTGCTTCTCGAAGGGTCATCCTGGCCCATTTGTATATGTCGAAGGCGGGATCAGAAGGATCCAGAGCAGGGTCATGACTTTCTCCGTGCTGTTCGGGTGGCTGTCAATGGCGGTGAGTTGAGGAGCTTTCACGATTTGATTCCATAGAGCTCCTAGAAGCCTTACCTTTGACTCGCTGGCGACCCGTGTGATCTCAGCACGTTCAGCATCCGTGATGGGCTCATAGTTGCTCGCTCTGCTGGACATGGACTGGCTGCGCTGCAGTTTTTCATCCCAACTCGAAACCGACTGCCCACTTCGTGACCGGGTACTGGAGATGTCGTTTTCGTCATCTTCGGTCTCATTCTGTCTTTGACTGCTTGACGCCATTGGTGCAATAAGAATCAATTGTGTTCTTGTGAGGAAGTAAACAACACAGCCATAACAGAAGCCTGTCAGGGACGACACAGTCCCCCATAAATGTACTGACTCTGGGGCCCGTCAAATAGCTCAACAGGTGCATAATCAGCCTCGGAGGCGACGCCTCCGTCTGAAGTCCCACCTGCATGTTTATTTTTTTTGGCCGGTATTTCCGTTTGCAGTCTTCTGATAATGAGGTCGAACTATTGGACTTCACACTACTGAAGCACATATACTATCGTATGATGTGTCCGGGTTAAGTTTGTGTCCGAAACCCGGCGAGAAGCTGATTGGCGAATCGTATATCGTATCGGAGCAAGTGGCCGTACGGCTTCTTCCGCTGCTCACACGTGACCTTGACGCCGGCCGAGGGGCCTCCGAACTTGAACGCCAAGACTCGGCTCCTTGTCGCTTTTCCGCTTCTATGGTGCGTTCACAATCCCCGCATCTGCCGAGTACATGCTTGTACATTCTTTAATTATTCACTTAATCGAAGCACCAACCTGGTTCTCCTGGGGCTGTCTTCCAAAGTGCGGGAAATGGAGGCTAGTTGACACCTACCGGCACACATTCTCTGACGTCATTCTCTGAAGGAGTGATATCTCAATTACTCAATTGACATCCCTGCATCAGTGTCACCAAAAATCACACCTTTGTGCAAAGTCGATCACACCACAAATTTACCCACGAAGTCTCACGCACGAACCTTTTTGAGAGAAAAGAGGAGGCAGGGTATGCCCAACGCCAAAATGACCTACCTCACAGATCTGCACTCGTATCTGCACCAATCCTCGCTCCTCATCCAAGCCTACCCTTCCGCACGGATCACGACAAAGTATGCACTACCCCGGAAACCTAATACAAAGGCCAAGTCAAACCCCAAGGGATCTAAACGGAAAGAGGATTCTGCTTCTGGCCCTTCGACGACAGACACAGCGCCAGCAGCAGCGAATTCGCAGCCGCAAGGCAAGCGGGAGCGTTCTGCTGTCCTCACCTTAAAAACCTACCACGCAGAGAGCGGAATATGCTTGAAATATCGAACCGACAAGGCTGCTGAAGTTGGGAGATTATTGATTGGACTAGGGAGACTGGCCAAGGGGGAGGTCATTGAGATGCCTGCTGCTGTTGCTGTTTCTGCGGCGCCAGGAGCTGGGACAGGCGTAGATGGTGACAAGATGGACATCGATGGCGGGAACGGCGTTACGACAACCAAGGTCGAGGACAAAGTTGTCACTGCGCCGCCAGCTGTGACGCATGGGGCTGGAGGTGGAAAAGGCAAAAAGAAGAAAGGGAAGAAGTGAAGGTCGCCCTAAATGGGTTGGTTGCATATACCGGTATGCCCGTCACTCAACGGGTGGTCGACTAGGCTTCGACGCGCCGCCAAGTCGCAAAGATGATTCATCCTGATAAAGGGAATGGCATTGCACGGATAATGACCACCACGAGGGTCAAGTGCAAGGGAAGCCAGTGACGGGAGCAAGAAACGCTCGTGTAGTTCGAATGGCTCCCGATCATGCTGAGAAGGTGGTCGAACCCCGCGGTCACTATAGCATGCGCGATGAAATCATCTCCAAGGAGATAATACTGAAGTTATCAAGCGGTGATGATTTCGCACGATCATTTTCGTGTCATGCCTAGAGGGTCGATATAGGCCGAATCCGGTGAAGCTGGCTTTTGCCAGGAAATGGAACCAAGGCTAAGGCTTTTCACTGCATCCGCGAATGACATGAGACAGGATTATACAGCTATTATGTTTATGATTGGAGTTCTTGTTCAGATCACTAGTATGTATTTCGTACAACCTTCCAGTTCACCACGCTATGAATTTCTTCCATGATTAACCAAAAAGCCAGAGCCTCCCTCTCAAGCTGACCCATGCATCCGCGAAGATGCAGACCGTTTTCAAAACCAGTTCAGCAAGAATAGCCATATCCTCCTCACTCGAGAACCGTGTAAAGCCGCCGCGCCGCTTTCTTGTTGACAGATGCCAATGTGAAATGGGTATAACATGTGTGGAAAGGATGGGACACCCTCTAGGTTTTCTTCCTTCGTTTACCGGGAAACGCCTTGAACACCGACAGAAAAAGAAATCGTCGTCAAAGATCCAGTATGATCTAAAAGTCTTCGTCAAAGCTGATGCCGTTGCTTTCGGCTTCCGTCTTCTCCTCCTTGGGGGAAGTAGACTTCTCTTCGGATTTCTTGTTGGCTGAAGTCATGACACCACTCTTTTGGTAGTCGCCGACGCGCTTCTCGAAGAAGTTGGTCTTGCCAGCAAGAGAGATGTTTTCCATCTAGAGGTCCCATCCAGTTAGCATTTCAAATGCGACGTGCATTTCGGTTAGGAAGGGTAACAGCGCCACATAACTGTTGCACCGATGAACCCCTGGGATAGTACTTACGAATGGGAAGGGGTTCTGCGCATTGTAGTATCGCTTGTTGCCCAGGGCGAGGAGCAAGCGGTCAGCGACAAACTCAATGTACTGACACATGAGCTTCGAGTTCATGCCAAGCAATGCGACAGGAAGGGCATCGGTGAGAAACTCCTTTTCAATCTTGACAGCCTCTGTTATAATGTTTTCGATGAGTTGTGGGTCGGGCTTGTGCTGCAGATGTTGCATCAGTAGGCATGCAAAGTCCGTATGCATGCCCTCATCACGAGAGATGAGCTCGTTGGAGAAGGTGAGGCCAGGCATGAGACCCTTGCTCTTCAGCCAGAAGATGGATGCAAACGATCCAGAGAAGAAAATGCCTTCGACAGCAGCGAAAGCAACCAGACGTTGAGCAAAGCTCGACTCTTTGTCTGAGATCCATCGCAAAGCCCAGTCTGCTTTCTTGCGAATGCAAGGGATTGTGTCGACGGCGTCAAACAGATACGTCTTCTCTTTGGGATCCTTCACATAGGTGTCAATCAGAAGACTGTACATCTCCGAGTGAATGTTCTCCATCATGACTTGAAACCTTTTGGGACTGTCAGTAACGTAGTCCTGGAGCGGGAGCGAGTTGCTTACCCGTAAAAGCAACGTGCTTCCGGTACCTGCACTTCGGCGCTGAAGCGCTCAAGAAGGTTCTCGTTGACAATTCCATCTGAGGCAGCGAAGAAAGCGAGGACGTGGGAGATGAAGTAGCGTTCGTCATTGTTTAGACGGTTGTGCCAGTCGTGAAGGTCTTTAGAAAGATCGACCTCTTCTGCCGTCCAGAAACTGGCCTCGGCACGCTTATACATGTTCCACTGTGCAACGTTAGCCAGGAAACTTCGGTCACAGAAGAATCTGCGCTGGTAGCCATGACACGTACAATCTCATGATACTTCAAAGGGAAGAGAACGAAGCGATGAGGATTCTCTTGCAGCAGTGGCTCTTCAGCCTCGAGCTCTTTAAGCGTCTTGGGGACCTGAGCCTGCTTGTTCTTCTCCTCTGCCTCTGGTGCCGGCTGTTTCTCAGTCTCTGGCTCCGGTTTGGCCGTGGGTTCGGTGGGCTCGACGGGAACAGGCATGTTTTCCTTATCCTCGACGTTGAAGTTGAGTTTCTTAATAGGACTGTCTTTGACCTTGAGATTCTCGAGGCTTGCAGCCGCCTGCGCGTATTTGTTAGTAAGATGTACATGTCGAAGAAAGAGTCCATGATGCAAGTGGCAAACACACCTGTTTCGACGGCGTAACTTGAGTCGTCATGGTTCAGTGATGAGATAAGGAGCAATGAGGGAATACAGAAGTACTGGTATATGAGCAGGACAAGTAGAAGTGGTCGTGGTTGTTGAGTAGAAAGGGTTGAAGAGAAATGTCAATTGAGAGCAGATGTAAACTGGTTGCTGGGCGTATTTAATGTGAACGCGCTAGAGCGTGAACCGCGACAACGTGACAGAGCGTGTTCGCGCAGGCTGGGGGGCGACCAGGGGTGCAGGGCTAGGTAGTGGCCTGCGTCCGACGTTGATCCACTTTACCACAACAATGCACCACCAGAGTGCGTGACAGTGACCATGGATTCTTAGCCAGTGTGGATTCCTTATGAAGTGCTGAACAATGATCTTGGATGGACTTCAGGAGAGGCACTTTCTTGATCAGCCACTGTGGTCATTTCAACCCCCTAAGCTGGACAGCTGCCTGAAGTTTCTGAAAAACTTTACAGACCACAGACCCACGCAACTTGCAGAGAAATGTGCCTCCGAATTTGGCGGTTGCGGCCGCCGCTTTTGGAGGTGGGCTTCCCTTGGTGCCAAGAATGCAGACTTATGTAATGCCCCGAGCACCTGTTCCTACCTCGTACATCGCAGACATCGTGAACACTATACCCACCAGCGAAATTCCCCTTGCCCTCGCTTGTGCGATGGCTAGTCAATCACGGCGCCGATTCGAATACTCGATGTACGTTTGACATCACACCTCTTTCGATTGCCGCGCAGTCTGCTCCAAAAAGCATCATTGAACTCTTGTTCGAGCTTGGAGCGTCAGTTGATTATGGACAGCCACTTCATTATGCGGTTAGGGTCGGGCGTTCCGATGAATCGATTGCTCTATTGCTAGAGAAAGGTTCAGCGATTGATGCTATTATGTTTGAGCCACCGGCGTTCATACTGTCATTTCACATAGCTGGGACTTGGGACACCCCTCCATGAAGCAGCACGCACTGACAACGAGAGACTGTCCCAGTTTCTCAGCCACGCCGAATCCGCGTGAAGAGGGAAGCGAACTTCATGAAAGCAGATGACTTGCCGGAAGTTGATTGCCGTATCTCGTTCTTCCTTCCACCGGTCAAAACGCATACATAGCTCTGAACCAGCATCGTGCTTGAGGTATTCTCGCTGTGGCCTACTAACTCCCTCCTCCATTATCAACAGTGGCTTCCTCGATGGCTTCAAATTCTACCAATCGACACCTCATCGCCGGCGAGATTCTACAAAAAAAGCGGAGTAACGAAGCCATCAACAAGCATGTCCCGAAACGCCCACATATCATGAATGTCAGGACTTCGAACGCGAACGTCACAATCGCCGGTGAAGACGACGGTCTCTCACGTATCTCAGTGGATAGGGCATTCAGGCCCTCGACCAGGAGCTGGGTTTAGTCGACATGGTGCAGAAGCGAGTCCGCCAGTACAGAGAGCCCAGCCGGCCTGGTGAACCCGACAAGTCAGCATGGGGTTTCTGCTGCCGGTGTGAGAATAGCGGAGAGATCATGAGTTGGCTCAGATGCAGGATTTGCCTTCACAACCGTTGTGAATATTGTGACTACTCGGCATCCAAAATGATCACCGACAGCGACAGACCAAACGGATCGAACCCATTGGAGAGGATTAACGACTTGTCTGGCGAGACGCAATTGGAACCGGAAGCTCTAGGTTCCGACGAGACTGTGCTGGAATCTGATGTTGCAAAGGGCTGGGAGATCCTGAGGTCGATGAATAGTTGGTTGTCTGGCATCGAATGGCGATAGTGAAGAACAGCAATTCTGATCTGGATAAAGAAAATCCGAGACAAGTGATTGTATTGGCATAAGCCCGAGATCGGGGTCAAAATGCCCAAGTGCAGCGACCTACCCTCATGTCGCAGTTGAATCTCTTGCAGAATCTCGTCACAGTCCCAGATATCAAGGACTAGTTTGTCGTTGGCCCTCTCCTTTTGTCAGTGGCCAGAAATGGCCTACACGTACTCGGTACTGTGGATATCAAAAGCAGCGGCACGCCTAGCCCCCGATGATGAACCTTTACAAGCCAAGGGCTCCGAGAGTTTCACAGTTCGAGAAAGTAATCTAATCTGATCTGATCCGCCCCCTAACTATGACGTTCCTGGACGTTCCCATGCTGCTTTGATCGTCCATTCCTAATATGGCAGCACCGGCCACACCCAGCATTCCTCCGAGATCGGTCTCGCCTGAGCCCTAACCGTGTGCGTTGTTTTACACTGTATGTACCTGGTATGTCAAGCTCTAATTATATGAAGTGGCGGGTATACGCTACAACCATCTCTTCTAGAGCATGCCCGTGAGTGGCAAGGACATGATTCATTCTTCCCAAGTGCCTCTTTTTCTACCATCGTGAGGGTCGGTAGGGGTAAATGTGTCCCTCAAATTGTCAAATTCACATTGGCATGCGATATATGGATACAGCAACCTCCAGAGCCTCGATACACACAAAATCCGCCTGGTGTCCAGAAGCCTGAGTCTTCAAACTCTCAAGAAGATGGAAGCCAGCCCCAAGGAACGCCGTACAGTGCAACGCTAAGTCGGTGCCTATCGAATCCTGCGTCTCAAAGCTTTTCCTCGAGAGCCTTGGGTAGGATTCTGCTCTCGACTCCTCGGATGAGCTTGTTCGTCTGCTCTGCCAGTGTCAATGTGAGGATGGTGTGCGGCAATATTCGAGCGAGATGCGCCGTGAAGCCTTTGTAGACGCTGAGGACACCTTCCGTTGAAATGGTCTTCCATAGACAGTCGAAAATACCATTATAGAGATTGCCATGTTGGTTGTACAATCGCGCCATGACAGTGTCCTGCATCATATGTCAATATTTGTAATAAGGCAAAGTCTGGAGATTATGGACAAAACGTACCGGAGGATGCATAAAGACGCAGACCACGAAGCCGCTTGCTGTTGAACTCAGCAAATGCAGTGCGGGCCCATCTTCCATTCCGAAATGGCGTATTAACCGTCTCTTCGCAAAGAAATATGTCGGCAGTTGTACCGAACTTCCAGCTCCGGTTCTGACCATCGATGCGCCCATGCCTCGGTATAGGCCTCTTACTCCTTCTGCTTTGTAAATCTGTGACAATCCGTCGAAAGCGTTGCGGTATTTATGCTGCGTGCCCACAGGCAAGAAAGGAGAGTATGACTGTAGTCGGGTCTTGACCAGAAAGAAAGGCGAGCCTGCCATAGCCCCCAGAATACCAGAAGCTGCGCCGGAAAAAATGTTGATACCGAGAGACTGGACATTGGTGTCCTTATAAATGAGCTTGGTAACCGTCGCTCGTAGTGGCTCGTAAAATCCCAATCGACAGCCGTTCAATAGTATCTGGTAGATGTATGCAGTTCCGATTCCTCTGTATAATCCCTTCAGTCCTTCATTTTTCAGGATGACTCCGACTCCGTGAAAAACGCCCTTGTATTTCCTTACTGCCACATCTTTGGCTTGTAACTCTCCTTGAAGCTGAAGCCTGATCTTGACTGTTTCGAAAGGATGCGTTGCGGTGACGGCTCCGCAAGCGGCAATACCGCCGGCAATGAATGCGCCCGCTGTCGTTGACATGGTTGAGTTGCCCGCTGCTTGAGTGGCTGTTTCTCTTGCCTTCGTACCTGGACTTGCCGTGATTTTTTCCGCAGGGATCAACAGACAAGTCGCAACATGTTCTTGGGTGGTAGGGTGGTCAAGGTCGAACGAGTTGGTGGCAGGTCAGCAACTGTAAGAAGTTGCGCGTGCGACACACTGTCGTTCGAGAAAATTATTCCACCACAACGGATTTATTCTTACGCGAAAGCGACGTCGGAGAAAGAAGAGCGGCACCCAGGGCTCTACGAGGTAGGTGTACATAAGCCTAAGAGACCGGGGTAGGCGGTTCTGGGCCAAGGGTTAGCAACACCCTCCAGCTGACTGGGGGCTGGGAGCACCGATCGTTTGCTGCAGGGCCACTCTGCTTTTAGGCGGGGTCCACGCCAATTCTTAGTGCGAAAGACAATCCAAAGCCCTCAAATAGGCAACTCAAGCACAGGAACCGCGCATTTTCTCTTGATATGAGACGATTCTAAAGTGTGTCCAATTCAAAGTAACATTGTTCGCTGCACAATCTGACACTGGCTATTCTTCTAAACTCACTTGTTGCTTGCATTGGAATCATCTTCGTGTCGATGCGCAGCGTTCTGCGCAGCTTGGACCTTTCTCCCCATCCTTAGCCATGGCAACACTCCCGCAGCAGAAAGTACACGATGTGATCAAGCAATACCGGCCTGCGAGAGTAGGTACTCCTTACCCTATCGTCGTGTATCTGCTAATCAGATCTAGCAATTTCCCGGTTCTACTCGCTCAGACGGGGTCGAAAGTCGTGTCACATCCCTTGATTTCGACGATATGGGCGAGTTCCTCGTGGCCGCCTCAGACGACGAAACGATGCATGTGTACGATATAAAAGAAGGAAAAAGAACCAAGACGATACCCAGCAAGAAGTATGGTATTCACCTGGCTCGGTTCACTCACCACCCGCGCAATGTTCTGTTTGCCAGTACGAAGCAAGATGATTCTCTACGCTTATTGGAACTCCACAACGAGAGCTTCGTTCGCTACTTTACAGCTCATACGGGACAAGTAACTTGTATAGCGCTGTCTCCTGGAAGCGATCAGTTCTTATCGTGCGGCAACGACGACATGGTTTGTCTATGGGACCTGAACTCTAGAAGCCCGCAAGGAAAATTGAAACTTGTTACTCCCTACCTCGCGGCCTACGACCCCTCTGCGCAGATAATGGCGATAGCGTCTCAATCCACCTCCTCTATCCTCCTCTACGATGTCCGAAACTTCGACAAAGCTCCCTTTGCTACCTTTGACATGGCTGGAGCGGAGGATAGGTACACCCCTACCACGAAGGGTCGAGCATGGACCAAATTGGAGTTTTCGAACGATGGAAAAAATATGCTTCTCGGCACTGACTATCATGGTCATTTCGTTCTAGACGCTTTTGATGGGACGGTCAAATCATTTCTACAAGGGAAGACCGCTGGTACTGGACGAGCTGCTCCTGTGTCAACATCGGGAAAGCCACTGGGCCAAGGAGACGTCTGTTTTACACAAGATGGGAGGTATGTTGTCGGCGGTGCGGGCGACCAGCCGGACGTCCTTGTCTGGGATACCCACAATGTCACCGATGTTCGGCAGGAGCCTATGGTCCGATTGTCGGGTCGAGGAATCAAGGCGCCAGTAGTGCAATGCAATCCCCGCTACAACATGCTCGTGACTGCTGACTCCAGGGTTTGCATGTGGTTACCGGGCGATCAAATCAAGAATCCAGAACTCTAAAGCATGGCCACACACCTGGGCACTTTCAATCGAGACCGAGACCTGATACCGTGTTTCACTGGCGCACCCAGTTGAGAGGAATACAGCACGTGCTTGGCAGTATGTCCGATTCCGCCAATGAGAAGGTCACTCGGTATACTTACTCCGCAACGTGAGTACTGTCAAGGTTCAGCCTAAAGTCACATTCTTCACAAAGGGCACCTATTTCGCATCTCTTCACCACTGGACATAATCTTGCTTCTCTCATTCGATGATTACCCCATCCATGCTCACAAGTCGGCAAAAGGGCTCCAATGCTTGTTCCGGATGATCACGATGGAAATGAACTTTCCCCACAGAGCTCGGCGCACCTCCTCAACCGCCTCCAATCCCGTGCGAGGGCCTTGCTTCAGGAATTCCAATCATATCAGGCGCATCTCAAGGCTCGAGGAAAGCAACAGCAAGTAGAACTCAGAGTCTTCAAACGAGGGATTGAGTCGGAGGTAAAAAGCTTGGAAAAGATAGCTCACGTGCTTGCAACCTCTTACAGCAACCCTCCTTGTATTGTCGACAAATCAGACCTGCAAGATGACGAAAGTCCACAACTACACGCGCTGAGGAGCTCTAACCTACCCTTCTATGAAGCGGTCTGGGGTATCGCAAAATCATGTCGTCATATTACAGCTCTGGGTAAGAAAATGTTCGTTGCCGGAAATGACAACACTTTCGGTAAGGAGATTCGAGAGGATAAATCGGTAAGCCGAAAAGCCATTCTGAGGGGTGTGACGAAGAAAGAGACATTGGTGGATATTGTGGCCGACAACGGATTGCAATGGGTCAAAATCTCAACTTTGACGGAGAAACGGCTCCTTTTTGAGATGGCCAAGGAAGGCTGGGAAACGTATGGAGATCGTGGTGAAGATAGCGACATAGAAAACGGACATACTCCTGGGACTGACGATGATAGCACGGGGGCAGGTAAACTTGAACTTGTGCGACTTTGTGAAGATCTTAAGACTGCGGCGCAAGAAGTCAGAGTCCAGTTTCAGCACCCACAGATTCGGGTTGTTCTACCAAATCTTCGCGAAGGTATCGTCCCTGATGTGGATGCGTTCCTTGCCGACTTACGCGCAACTGGTGCCATTGTTGAATGCAATATGGATATCCACAAACTCGTTGAGGAGCGGCAACTCGATCTTGAAACCCTGATCCCGACTGCACCAACAGTCCCTTTAACCAGCACCATCAATGTTGACTGTACAATATTGCTGGCATTGATCTCTGACATATCACATTATCCAAGTCATCAACTGCTGTCAGTTTCTGTGCGCAAGTCTGAGACTTATCACAAAGCGATTGTGAACCAGATCGATTCCGAGGTATCATCGCCGATGTTGCCCAACGACATATATCCTCTCCTTGCTGCGCGAGATCTAGAATGTACACTGCACGCTGCTCAGAGGATGCGGGAGATCGTCCGATGTATGGGGACGCCGAGCGAAGTGAGCCGCGCCGAGATCCTCCTGGGTGAAGGACAATACAGAGATCAACCCTCATTGACCCTAAGGGAGGCTTTTGGTCAACTCTCGATGCATGCTATTCCGACAACGATGCGATTCCCAGTCAGGGTGGTCGACTTCGACGGCAATTCTCTCTTTAGCACAGAGTCTACCTCAGTAGCGCCAAATGTCGAATCACGCCAATCCTTTCCTACCTCCGTCGCTGCCCGTGTGAGGGATCGGTTGCGGCTTACTCCTATCAACGCCTCAGTCTTCTTCTATGGCTGGGCCAGCCAAATTGTAACATTAACAAGCAATCGCACAGTGGCAAGCGAGCTTCACAAGGCCATCAACGATATTCTGGACAGTGATGAGAAGCAAGGGTGTAAGCATGACACAGACTTCCTGGCACCACTCATATGCTGTGAAACGGCGAGAAGTTTGATAGGAAAAGCCAAATTTAAGTAACGGTCAACGAGGAGGAAAGATTGATAAGTAGTCTGGATGCAGTTCGCTGATTGCATGCTCTGTAATAGAGCATACAACGATGTCTATCAGGCGGTGATCCTCCACGCCACTCCTAAGAGCTTCATTTCAGGCCTGTGCCCTGCGTTTGTAGTAGACAGCTGCGCAACTAATATGAAGATCTGCTGAATCTGCAAGGGAGATGATCGTGCTAGTTGAAGATACACCAGTAAATAGCTGGTTCCATCAGGATTTCATCAGACTCAGTGAATTGTTTCTATTGAGCGAAAGCAACTGCGGCCTGGCGCAGTCTGGAAATGTCTCCGACAAGCCAAAACGGGATGTCGTACGTCCCCCAATCCTCCAGTCACAACATCGCAGCTGGCAACACCTCTCCTTCGACAACCACAACATGTCTTTCACTTCGCCCTCTTGATATGCCCTCCGACTAAATGAATTCGGTGTGACAATCGACAGTGATCTGTATTTACTCTTGCCCTTGACTGTTTCTGCCTCTGCAACCCGGAACGGTTCTACCTTCACCATGCGCCGGTGGGTGCCTTCACTCGGCCTCCTGGCGTACCTAGCCGCCATTGTCGCCGGAGATGAAGTTCAAATCGTGAGATTAAGGGGGGCATCTTGTTGCGCAGTGCTCTCCCCGCTGACAATCACTAGAAACAAGACGACGAACACCGCCAGCGGTGTTCAGGGATGTACAGTCGGAAATCTTGGGGCGGATCAATAGATCCTTTCATCCTCGTCAAGTTCCTCCCGGACCAAACCGAAGACGAAACCGACCCGATCGCAAGCCTCATAATTTTCGAGTGGCAGGATGAGCCGTTGATAGGCAGGATGCCGCCTGGCGGGGAGTCCTACCGAGACCTCCAGACAATATGCACCACGGACGCTGTGGCACAAGGGCTATGTGAAGAGAAGGATGTAGGCGCTTTCATACTGGCCCCCAATGCCACAGAGGCCTCAAAGAGTCCGATCTCAAACGAAGCAATCCATTTGAAAGACCCGAAGGCCATCAACTATCCGATCCGTCGGACGGGCTACTACTGCGTCTCGACGTACGCTTTCTCCGATCACGAGTACAACGGTGTGGTGGAGTTCAGGAACGCATATGGTGAGCTGCCGGCAGCTCAAATAGCTAAACTCCCATTCTACGGCGGCCTCACCATTGTCTACGCTGTGCTGGGGGTATTTTGGGCTTTCCTCTATTTCCAGAACCGTTCCGATATCCTCCCAGTACAAAACTACATCACGGCCATTATCATCTTCTTGATCGTCGAGCAGCTGATGACATGGGGATTCTATGACTATCAGAACCGTCACGGTAACAACGCAGTCAACAAAATATTCATGATCATCGTTTCGATCCTCAACGCTGGACGAAACTCCTTCTCTTTCTTCCTCCTTCTGATTGTTTGCATGGGCTATGGGGTGGTGAAACCGTCCCTCGGCAGGACAATGATCTACGTCCGCATTCTAGCTGCCGCACACTTCATCTTTGGAGTTATCTATGCCATCGCGTCCATGGCCGTCACCCCCGAATCTGTCGGTCCCCTCATTCTCTTCGTCGTCCTACCACTCGCAGGTACCATGACAGCGTTCTATGTGTGGACACTGTCGTCTCTCAATGTCACCATCAAGGATCTTATCGACCGCAAGCAAAAGACGAAGGCAATGATGTACAAGAAGCTCTCCTGGTGCATTCTGGGAAGTGTGCTGGTCATTTTTGCCTTTTTCTTCATCAACAGCTTCGCGATTGCCGGGTCAGGGGCCGCGAATTTTGTGCCAGAGCATTGGCAGACCAGATGGTTTGTACTAGATGGATGGTTGAATCTTGTGTATTTGTTCAATATTGCTTTTATTGCATATCTGTGGAGGCCAACGGCGAACAATCGCCGGTTTGCCATGAGTGATGAAGTGAGTTTTGTCATGCCCCTTTTGTCTCAAAAGTGGCCGCTACAAGAAGAAGACAACTCAGCTGATATATTTTTGCTTTGACAGCTCGCCCAAGATGACGACGGTTTCGAAATCCGCAGCATCGCGGACTCCATCGATGATGATGACGAGGAGGCTGCCAACGCACGAAAGGATCAAGAAAGAGCAGTTCCCCCCTCCGGAGGCGGAGCGGCGACCTCGATCACGGACACCATCGCTCACGAACCTTCTGGAGCGAGGAGGCCTTCCCCAGCACCTGCGCTCCAGAATAGTACGCAAGGAGCACCGCCTTCCAAGCCTCCCAATCCGCCGCAACCGAGGATGTCGTTGGATGGCGAGACAATCTTTGCCGTCGGCGACGATGGGATTGAATGGAGCGAAGGGGAAGATGAAGACAGCGATGACGAGAGAAAGAAGTTGACCGGTAAATGAGGGAATGGCGGTTTTTCGAATTGCCAATGGTTGAACTCGGTCCACTCCCTCGGATGCTTGAATGCTTACATGGGGCTTTTCACTTGGGGCATTTGGCACCCCTGAGCTTTGGCAGCAGCGTTACGTTTAAAAACCCGGAGAGGGAGGGGGTAATCGCTGGGATGCCGGTGACTTTGCAATACAGCTTGGTGGTGGGCGGGCAGGGCAGGGCAGGAAGGGAGTTGATGGATTCGCACATTCGACACAAATTTGTAATATGATGACTTGTCTGTGCCCCAGGGTTATGGTCTTGGTGCAGACTCGACGCGCGACACTGGAAGCGACTCCTTTGTCTCTTCCCGAGCTGCTACATGTGATATGAATCCGTTGTGGCCATTCCTAGCTTCGCTCTGCCTTTTCGTGGGCAAGGAGTCTGTGAATCACTTTACGAAGCACGCGATGACAAGAAGGGGAAAGGAGGGCAGAAGAGAAACAGGCCCTGCTTGTTGTCTGAGGAGCTGTAAATGTATATCTAACTATTGGTAGCATTGGATGTGTCAATGTGTCGAGCGATCTCAGTTGCAATGCCAGCTTGTCGTGGATGCGTCGTGGATAGGGTGCTATTGTGTTATTGTCGGGTTTGATATAGCTGTCGTTGACGACGCGAGAAGTTCCAGCCCGTTCGTGCAATGCATGCGATTCATGCGATTCATTCATGCCAGCGATACGGGCATAGGAAACGATCCTTCATGCAATTTCAGCCGCCCAGCTTCTTCGCACGATCCTTCGCGATATCGCACATGGCCTTTTGGCGGGAACAGAAGGCGTTAGTTTGGATGACTTGACTGAGGCTACACGGTTTCACGAGAGCAGTACTGCCTACCTTGATTGCCTCTTGCTTTTCCAGTTGGATGTCGCCTCTGTCTATTCGCTGCTGCATGTCTTCCATGATGACGGGGCGACTTCGTCCATTCACGAACACTCTGTTGTTCTTATCAGCAGTGACGAAGGGCATGAAACTGCCGAGTCAAGAGAGTGGGAAGCCATACACATATCGCAGACCTGGAAACTTGTCTTCGTATTTCCGGTTCATGGTCGCCAGCTTCTCTGCCTCCTCCGTCCCGCCTTGATTCAGTTGCGCTTGCTCCTTGCGACTCTGCTCACTGTCAACCTTTTTCTCACCTAACCGCGGATGGGCGGCTAAAATGGCCTCTAGCCATTTTTGATCGCTCTCCAAATTTGACCGGAAGAGTCCCAGCAGCTGCTGGCCTACAGCATCAATGAGAGAGTCATAGGTTGGGAATGACTGTTCTCGCAGTAGGCTGACGGATAGTGTGTGCAGTTGCTGGCACGGCTCAAAGAGGATGTCGAGAATTTGTGCCCTTTGTTCGGCATCCAGTGTTGGGAGGGTTGACATTGGTGGAAGAGATGTCATCATGAGAGATGTCTCGTCACTTGGTCACAGCGCAGCCCAGGACCTCCAAACTCGAATGTAAAGAAATTTGTCGTGAAGGACTGTTCTGTGGAAAGGCCGTTGCGACTCAAAACAGCCCAACGTCATATGGAGTGCCCTTGTTGGCGCTTGTAAAGTGATCGGAGTCGGCCGAAACATTCGAAGCCGCTTCACGTGGATTGGCGTCGAATTCGCGAAAAGGCTGGATTGCCTTGATCGTCACGATTATTACAAAAATGGTCGGTCGAGTAGCAATAATGCGCCGTAGCCATCGACAACGGATGGCCCATGGTGCCACTTGTGCTCCAGCCTCTTCCCATTATTGCCTCCTGATACGCTTACTTGGGTGTGCAGCCACGCGAATAGACGGTGTATCAATAGTTCGCAGAGAAGGAGGGGCGGACTGAGACCGGCGATTCTGGGGGATCAGACATTCCTTGCAGCAACATCGAGCCACTCTGTGTCCATTATTCATCGAGCACCACATGTCCGAAGAGCACGGATTGTTGGGAGATTTTCTAGGATGCGAACGATGTCTTGTCGTTGACAATGAAGGGAACCAGGAAATGTCACGCTCAACGTATGAGTATTGCAGGAGAGGCTCGAGTCCAATTCCGCACTTTCGATATTGGCACATGCGAAAAGTTCCTGGGACTGTTTCAGAAAGTCCACAGCACTGGTTGAGACACATCCGCATGCTGTTTTGCAAAGACTGTGTAAGCCATCATTCTCGTCTTCTGCTCCGGAGTCAAGATCGGCTCTATACCCGTGGCAGTTGAGATTTGAAGCAGAGAGGATCGACGACAATTCGCAATTCAGGATTATCCACCCACCCTCCAGGGTTTGAATCTTCTGACAGACTTTCGCTTGTTTTACGTAGGAGAGAGGAAATTCAAACATGTGGAAAAAGGTATAGCGTCGGTCTCGGTTGCTTCCAGCCGCAGGTCAGGGCAGGGTTCGGGAAATTGGCTCGTGGAAACTGTCGACATGGGCGAATAAGGCTCTAGCATCGGCCGTTTGGTCGTGAGTTTCAGCGTTAAAGTCCGCTCCACCATCACGCAGAAACGGGGCACACCAGCTGGTGCCAGGGCACATTGGCCACGGACTGTCGGTCGGTGGGCTACCCTGGTCGCTTGGTCCGGTGCAGCAACACCCCTGAACTGCGGATAGCATGCTGCGCTGTGCCCCATTCGTAGAATGTCCTGCATCCTGCATGTGGGCTTCCCCTCGAAGCTGCATCTCTAAGCTGAGGGAGGGCTGTCCTGGTAGTTGCTCGCCGTTGGCGTCGGGCCCATTATTGATTTCGAAGGGCTGCCCTGATCGCCTCAAGCCTTGTTCTCCTGCGTCTTTTGGTCTTTGTAAAGCCTCGCGCCCAAATCCTGGACTGTATGAGAACCGATTCCAAAACGTTGCGCAGGCGTGGGCCTTCTCAATGAGGGCTGAGAAATGTCATTGAATGGACTTGATGGAGCTGCAGTCGCTGATGCACACCAGGCTGCTCAGGCGGACGCAGGAGGATGGTATGTCGCGCACTTCACCGCCGCTGTGCTTCCTCGTGCTTCTGCGCAATCCGTCTGCCGTGACGCCTGCTTACATGGACCAGGTTCTTACTGAAATATGTCAATCGCGACACCGTTGAACTGTTGAGCAAGGGAACAGGGGGTGTGCAGGCTGTGCGTGGAGTGATTGAGCAATATGCAGAGAAATCGCCGCTGTACGGGCTGGTGCAGTATCGGCGCAAGAAAGTGGTCCTCAAATATGTGCCAGAAGGAACATCTCGATTGCTGCAAGGTGGGTGAACATCGTGGCCCTGGAAGAGATTCTGACTGACTTGCTTCACCCGCTACAGTGCGGCTCACCGTGCAATTTCAATCGGTCCTGGAAACCTTCACACCACATGACACCGTCTTCTCCTTTGCCACGGCCTCTGAGTTAACAGAGTCCGCCCTCGGACTTTGTACTATGCTATTACCCTCTGCATCTTCATTAACCTCGTCAAGCTCCTCCCTTCGACGGCGCCGACTCAACGAAATTACCGAAGATGCTGAAGACGATGTGTCAACAGTTGAGGAGGAGAAGGAGGAGGAGAACGTTGGGCTTGCCCTTCGCTTCACATCGCAAAAGCCAGATGAGTTGCCGATGGTGACATCGACACCGGACACAGTTTTCGGGAGACATGAACTAGATGAACTTCCGGCAAGCGCAGTTCTTGCAAAAGCTCTTCTGGCAAAGAGGAAGGAGGAGGCTGCTGCCGCCACCGCCAACAACAACAGCAACAACAACAACGATGCTGGTCCTCCCTCTGTATCAGATAAGAACATTCACCCTCCGCGGAAAGAAAGTCTGCTCACATCCCCCAAACCGCCGGCTTCACCACTACCCTCACCACTACCTCCCTCCATCATCGACAAGGAGCTCCCCGCGACCCCCGAACCGACTCCTCCTTCTACGAGCGAGGGCGAAGGTCCTAGAGCTCCAGATTTCGAAGCAACCAGCAACATCCTCCTCGAGACCACTACAGCAACGGCAGACGCCTCCAACCCAACAACTCCTCGTCCTCACGCTCGTCACCTTTCGGCCGCCGAATCTGACAGCATCAGCCAATGGAGTAGTAACGTCGCATCGTATACAGCAGGCAAGCCAAAGAAGAAAAAATTGGGTCCGCGTCCTCACGTTGAGACAACTCACCGACCTAAGACGTCCGGAACAACAGACAGTGGCACAGGAATACGGCCAGTGGCGAATCTTCCAACTTCTATCCGTGTGAACAACAAGTCTCTAGTCAGCCTGGGGATTCGCCCAGGCTCTCAACAGTCGAGTCGAAGCGTACCCGGCCGTTTTGTTCCTTCCAGTCAGTCTGTGAATGGTGCGCCACCTCTGCCGTCGCCGTCTTACCTACACGCACCATATAATGCGGGGGATAGTCGCTCTGCGATCCTCCGGCCATCTTCTGTGACTAGCGATGTGTCGACCAGCACTCCAGAAAAGCTAAGATTGATGAAGGCTTTACAATTGCGGAAAAGGAACATGCTGCTTGCCCAAAGAGCAGCCACGGTTGCAACACCCGTCCTTTCAAATACATACCTTCACAATGCGTCGGAGTCGAATGCGAGCGCCAATGGATCGAGTACTCGTCTATCATCGATTCCAAGTCACGAGCAGCTGTCAAACGTCGATGAGGAGACGAAGCTGACTCAATCATCTTATACAACATCGCCGACCATCATGACAAATATTTCGGAAGAGCCTTCGACCCAAGCCTCTTCCGTCAGCGAACACGATGATTGTTCTCGTACTCGCCGCTCTTTATCATCGGCCACAAGCTCCTCTCTCACTCCAAAAGCTTTCTCGCAGGAAGACAAAGCCCCAAGTGCGTCTGATGTGGCTTCGATCGACATAAAGCCATCAGCTAGTTTGGGCATGGCGCCTTTCGACAAGGACGACAAGGATGATTCCAAGACTGAGGTTGATACAGCACCTGCTGACATGGAAGCCAAATCAGTTATTAGAATTGACGGTCTCGTCCCAGAGAGCAGGCCTGAACCAAACTCGGACACTCAGCCCCGACCTTCTAATCCACCGTTAAAACAGGATGAAGATTTGCCAAAGAAATCTGGTCGCTTAGGACCTCCACAAGCCCTAAAACTCTTGCCAGGTGGCAATGCGTCTGCATCAGATCTCTCGGAAGATGATTCGTTAATAGACGAGATCCAGCATGCTACCGTCCATGAAGCTATGCCGGTCTCAGTGGCTCGGTCGCCAGTGACCCCAATAATGTCCAAGGGAAGTTCAGATCGTCTACGTGAGATGGTTGTCAAACCGCCGAACTCCAGTCATTCCACAGGGCGGCCAAATCTTGTAACAACACCTGATGGAAACCGACCCAGCAGTGGCAGCGTACGAAGCATTTCGACTGCTCTTCCACAGTGGCCACCTTTGCCTACAGAGTCAGCTCAACTACCACTTACCAAAAAGGCTACCCTCGGAACAGGTATCTCTAAACGCATCAAGGCCCTGGAAGTGCTGAGGACGAAGGACGCAAGTCCCCCACGACACCCTCAGCCAGTCCGAGAGACGCATGCCGGAACCTCTGCCTTCTCGGCGTTCATGAAGCGCTCATCATTCTTGACACAGCAACAGCCTCCAAACGCCTCGACCGAAAACTCACCTCCTCGGCACCTACCCACAGCAAGCAGTCAATATGAATCACATCCATCGGCCGCGGTGAAAGAGCCACGACGTCCGTCGTCAGATGTGCACAGGCTACAGAAAGGCGAGACGATTTCTGTTACCGCAAGGATTGTTCGTGATTCTAGCAATAAGCATCCCCCGTTGGCTCCAAGTTCTAGTTACAATACTCCCCTCAATCTGTACCGGAGTCCTCTAATCGTCGAACACGAGAAGTCCGACCAGCCGACCTTGGATCAGGCACTGGCTTCGAATCAACCCAGGGTCAAAAGCCCCACCAAGTCGGAGAGAGGGCGATTCTCCTTTTCCTCCCATCGGTCAAATTCTCATCCAACCTTGCCTCGGTCTGAGTCGAATACCAGCAAAGTGTCCAAATCAAGCCACTACAGACGGCAAGGTCCGCGGTCAACCAGTGACGCAGCATCAATTTCCGAGGACAAACCGAAGTCTTCAATGACAAGCAGGCTCATGAAGCGGATGTCGAATCTCGCAAATGCGCGGAGCAGGAATCAGCTGACGACAAAAGAAGAGGCCACTCAGTCCCAAGTAAATCTTGCGCGAGAACAACCTGACTTCACTCCGGAGGATTCGATAGCTGAGTCATTGATGCATGTTGTCGACATTGGGGACGTCAACGTACAATTCCCAGAGTCATTCCTATGGAAACGGCGTTTCATGAGGATCGATGACCAAGGATTCCTGATATTTTCTCCACCGATGAATGACGCCAACATGAAGAGTGTTAGTCGTAAATACCATCTCAGCGACTTCAACCGGCCATGTCTACCTGACCTTGAACGCGAAGAGATGGCGTGGAGTATCCTACTCGATCTGAAGGATGGGAGATGCGTGCAGTGTGCATGCGAGAGTAAACAGGCTCAGCAACAAGTATTACAAAGTAAGTCCCTAGTGCTCTGTGTCATTTGGTAAGGTCACGACTGACTCTCTCCCGCAGTGCTCGTTGACGCACATAGCGCATATCACCAGTTATACGGAGCTGGATGATGAGGAACAGCAGGATCCAGTCCAACAGGGCGAACGGCAATCATGACCATCAATCAATTGTTTTGCATAGTTGTTGATGTTTGAACGGCAAGCAACAAGCGAAGGCGAGGGACGGCGTTGGGATGCTGTGAGAGAACAAGTGTCTCTGATTCTCATTGAATTTCTCGTCGGGCATTTTTACGAGAGAGTACAATCTATGTATGAGTACATACCCGCCTTAAACTAATGTCTGTACCAAGAGAGACGCTGAACTCTCGAACGAGTCCTGGCCGTTGAACATTGTCACAAACTGTTGTGACCCATTTCGCTGTACTCGAGTGAAGCCTGGGTAATCACACGCTCGACCGGAGTATGTATCCATACATTTATGCTGGGGTCGCAAGGAGAAATGATGATTGGACCTTTACGGGACAAGGCTGAGTTACAAGGACAAGTGGCTTTTCAGCCTCGAAAAGGGGGCGCAGGCGCAGGGGGCAGGGATGCCAGACGCGGATTTTTAAGCAATTGAAATAAAGTGGCGTCGATCGTATATATCCTGGCCAACAAGTCCAAGCATTCACACCATTCCTCCATCTTCCTCTGTCGACCTCTTCCCATCTCGCAATCTACGTCCACTCGAGTTCCTTGTACCACAACCCTCCACTCGATACAGCGCCACAATGGTGCAACTCCGCTCCCTCCTCCCGCTGGCAACGCTTGCCCTGCCCCTCCTCACGGCGGCCTCAGATGTGATCAATCTGATTCCTTCGAACTTTGACAAAGTCGTATTCGAGTCCGGGAAGCCTGCTCTCGTCGAGTTCTTCGCCCCGTGGTGCGGCCACTGCAAGAATCTCGCTCCTGTCTATGAGGAGCTGGCCACGGCCTTCGCAGCGTCTGGGAACAAGGTGACGATTGCGAATGTTGATGCCGACAAGCACAAAGACCTAGGCAAGAGATTCGGTGTCCAGGGGTTCCCAACATTGAAATGGTTTGATGGGAAGCCCGGCTCCGAGCCCGAGGACTACAATGGCGGCAGAGATCTCGAGAGTTTGACGGCCTTTGTGACTGAGAAGTCTGGTGTCAAGGGCAAGGGACCGAAGAAGGCACCAAGTCATGTTGAGATGTTGACGGACACGACGTTCAAGTCGGAAGTCGGAGGGGATAAGGACATATTGGTCGCTTTCACGGCGCCTTGGTGCGGACGTATGTTGGCCCCTTGAGAGTATCGGCGATTGGACGGTGCATGCTAATCTTTGGCTTTCAGACTGCAAATCTCTTGCTCCGACCTGGGAGAAGCTCGCCACCGACTTCGCCAATGAGCCCAACGTCCTGATCGCCAAGGTTGACGCCGAAGCCGAGAACTCGAAGGCCACCGCTCAATCCCAAGGCATCACCGGCTACCCGACTATTAAATTCTTCCCCAAGGGCTCTACGGAAGCAGAACCCTACAGTGGTGCTCGCAGCGAGGAGGCTCTGGTGGACTTTGTCAACTCCAAAGCTGGCACCTATAGGGTTCCTGGTGGTGGGCTGAACTCCCAGGCTGGGACTATCGAAATCATCGATAACCTGCTTGCCAAATACATCACGGCCAACGGCCTGAAGGACATTGAGCAGGCGACGGCCGAGATCAAGAAGGCAGCAAAGGACCTGAAGGACACATCGGTCGACTACTATCTGCGGGCCCTGTCCAAACTGACAGGAAACCCAGAGTACGCGATGAAGGAACAGACGAGACTGGCAGGTCTGTTGAAGAAGGGCGGCTTGGCCCCAGAGAAGATCGATGACCTGCAGAAGAGGAGCAACATTCTCTCGAAGTTCTTGGTCAAGGAGCCAGAGCCGAAGAGCGAGTTGTAAGTAACGAGAAACGATTGCGTGGGAACACTCGCGATATCACGGGCAGATTGAGCAAAAAGCACAAGGGTCTGCAGGCAAAATGGATGTGTAAATTGACCACCATTAGAGGAGTTTAAACAAGGCTTTGATGGGTTTCCAGCTTTTATCCACGTGTGTTTTTCGTCGTGCCACTTGTTGACCTCTTTCCAACCATCGTTGGATTCGTGTAGTTCATCGAGAAACCCGGGTTGGCTTATCTTCATATCCTGAGCCACTTTGTTCGTGATCCGCGCCTTCAAGACATGCAAGATATCTCTGTTGTCCCATGTCAATCTCGAGGCTCCGGTTCGGTCATGGTACTCTTATCACGCACGCATCGAAATCCCCTTCTGGCTCTATCCGCTTGTCGTGATAGTCCTTATGTATGTTGCTGGCTGCCAAAAATCGCTTTCGACCAACATCAGCTCGACCCGGCCGTACTCCCTGCCTTCCCACCGCTGACGTTCTCCATGGCGCTCGCGTCCCTCAACAGCATCTCCTGCTCGAGCCGGTCACACCGCTCGGCCATGTCGTCCAGCTTTGTGAGGATCTCGTCGCTGATGCCCTTGAACTTCTTCTCCAGGTCGCCCAGGAAATCGTCGATCGCCTCGGCGAGCTTCGTCGCTGCCTCGTTGGGACTGTGAAGGTTGTCTGTTGCACCGCCGCCGCCACTACCGGGGGGGCCGTTTGACGCTGCTATGGTGGTCGTGGCGGTGGAGGAGGCGTGATACGAGTGCGAGGAGGGAGGCGGGCTTCCTGCGCCTCGCGTCGAAGGTGGGCTGGGGAGGGACTATATTTCAAGGAGGGTCAGCATAGGCAGGGAGGGTATCGCAGGCTGGTCGTCCAGTGCAGGAAGCTGTATCGAAAGGGCAGTCTGTCTGTACGAGTGGTTTCTTTCGCAAACTCACCATAATATCCTACAGTGATGTTTGGCCCTTTTTTATTTCACTTCAGGAGAGTGAATTGCCCACACGTATATACTTGTACGCACACCAATCCAGAAAAGCGGCTCAATTCACAATGGGATACATCCCGGAGTGAGCGCGACAGCACGCTTTTTCTAACGCACCAGCGCTCGGTGGAGGGTTCGAGGATCGAGAAGTGAGGAGATGTGCCTGCAGTCTATGACCGACGTGTATTTAATTGATTTTGGAGAGGTGTGAGAGAGCCTCGAAACGCAGCGCTTTGGGTTTGGGGAAATTGGCCCGAAGTTCAGGCGGTCAGTCTGTCAGTCAGGACGCCAGCACCCAACCACAACCCAGGAGTACCGAATACTTCGACTCTCTGCTGCTTACCGACTATTTACTTGGTACTTCGTATGCGTCTGCACTCGCCGTACAAGGGAGACTGAGACGCTCCTGCGTCCGTCTCTCACGTAGCCAGAACCCACGCTGGATCTCCCTCATTGACAGAGCTGGAGAGTTGTATCCCCACCGAGTCTCGTGCTTCAGAGATATCGCACAAGAGAAAGCTAAATAACTTCACATGTCCAGCCTGAAGAGGTTTGAATCGTCGGTGAGGTCCAGAGTTAGGCTGTTGTTCATATACACTCCACGAGTCTGCTCCACATTCCACCATTTTCCACTCCAGCGTACTCTGTTTTAAGGGGCTCTGGGAATGCTACTCCGCCTGCGCTTGGACTTCGAGCCTCTTTCGACATAATTGTTTGACTGCGTATTGTCCCTGCCCTGGAGGCTGAAGGCTCGGCAACTAGGCAAGCTGAAGGAACGTCGATAAAGTTGATGAGTATGGATGGTATTGCGCCCGACGCGAAAGCCGTTATGATCATGTTTTCGAGTTCAAGGACTGGCCTTTCGCTCCATTAGCCTTTATGCTCTCAGGACGCCTCTGTCCTGCTTGAGGAGCCTAGCAATGAGCAAAGTCCCGCTGAGCATTCATCGCTACTACCTTGAAGACACACTCCGACTCGACGACATCATCCTGACCACCTACGTCTCTCCTGTGTCCTGTACTTCTACTGTGCAAGAAACATCCCCACCTCGCATATCCTACGTGACATTTGCCAGGAACCTACAAGCCTGTCTGAGGCATCGAAGTTATGGCCAGCTACCTGCCCCGGGCAGATTTGGCTTCAAGATGACCACGCCAACCGGTATATTGGCGGGACGGGGAACAAGATTCAAACTAACTGCGGGAATGGGGCGATCAAGTGGGAAATCACTAGTCTATTTCGACAGCCGCATGAGATGGAGCAACCAGCAAGCATATTGACCAGCACAGTTTGAGTGTTCACATGAGGAGACCATAGCCTCTAAAGGGCGTCTGTTTCATCACGAGTGAGGGAAGACAAGGTCAGTGGTGCGTGATTACTAGCTAGGTAGTCTCGTGCGCAAAACCTACTGTCCATCCTCCCCTTGAGGTACCCCGGCTGGATATTTCTTCAGAAGGAGGATCGTGGCTTGTATAGTGCAGGAAGATCAGACATGGACAAATTCTCGAGGACGAAAGTTGGGATACCCCAGAAGTGGTCATTCCTACTGAAGTGTTCCTATCCAGTTTACCCTAAGGGCTGCTCCATCTATTTCGGATCCCCGGTACAGGGAGCGTGTAATTTCGTATTTCGTATTCGCTCGTCCCGATGGCCATTCTCCAAAGTTCCACAGTTGAACAGGCCTGGGGTATTTTGCACGGCTAAAACCACAAAATGAAGACGTCGCTGCGTTGGAAGTAGCGTTCACCCCATGAAACTATAGAAGCGAAATGCAGACAGTACTTCCAAATCCTTTCTATGCCTGCCGTATTTTCTTGAGATGAATGAGTTCGCCTCGACCCTTCCACGTTAGTCCTTGTAACTGATTCCAAGGCGGAAATACTTACCGCATCATTATCCTAGCTTTTGCTTTGCTTGACTTTGCAGAGAATTCAACACCTTATTGAGTTCTGCATCCTTGTCAACGGCGCTGGTATCAAAAGACGCGGTGACAAGCTGGCCGTGAGTAGAATTTTTCTTTGCCCGTTGTGGCCTGGAGGGCGTGTTGTCATCCATCAACAACGAGCGCAACTTCCATCTTTCAAGGCCTTCAGCACCGCCCCTCTTGTGCTATGCCATCAGAGTCAACCGCCAGTTTACCTTAACGGGTGCCGTCGTCGCACAATCCGGACGATAGCCTTGAGCAGAAGAGATCGTAAGTTCAACCTGCTGTCGCTACAGCCTTTTGGTCACTTGAATCTCTAATTCTGAGACAGGCTTTGATCCTTACGCGTATACGAGCGGCCGATGGCTCCGTGGCGACGAGTTAGAGCGCAGCGCTCGACATATCACCTTTGATTTCGACGCCCTCTGTCAACGAGTTATTGAGTTGTGTCCAGGGGCAGCGTCGATCTCGAATTGCGAGAAGAAAGAAGGAGGGTTCAACAGAGTTTTTATTTTCACCACCGACAATGGACAGAGTATCGTCACCAGACTTCCCTTTACACTTGCCGGACCACCAAGATTAACGACTCAGTCAGAAGTCGCGACTATCCATTACAGTAAGTCTACAGACTATACGGGGGTTATGCAACTAATTCTTCGATCCGGCATAGTACAAGCAAACACTAGTATCCCTATTCCAAAAGTCCTCGACTGGTGCGATGACGCCTCGACATCAATTGGGACCGAATACATAATCATGGAACACGCTGATGGAGTCCAGCTACATCAAATATGGCCTAACATGGCAGGAGAACAAAGAATTCGGTGTATCAAGGCTATCGTTCAAAAGATCAAGGAAATTGCGAATGTGGAATTTCCAGCATACGGAAGTTTATATCATGCCACCGCTCGTCTCAGCTCTGCTTCAAAGGTTCCACTGAATCAAGATTTCTGCATTGGCCCTCATTGTGGGGCAATGTACTGGAATTGCAACCCCATTGAGCCTAGATATTACCAAAATACGAAGCCTAATCAGGGACCATGTAAGTGTATTCTACCTGGCGTATATCAATATCTGATGAGCCTAAGGGTCTGACGTCGTGGCATACTGCGACGGTTTGATCGATGCAGGTATTGCTAGGATCCCTCCTGATTCCGACCACCAGCACCGACTTCGATATCAGGGATCGCCATCTGATCACCTTCATATCCTTGACTCGGGCCGGTCTGTGATCAAGAAGATGTCTGAAAATTCACGAATCTTGAATGCGGCTGTTCCAACTCTCCTCCACCCTGACTTCCACAAGAGAAATATCTTCGTTTCGGAAGATGACCCCACCGTAGTCACTGGAATCATTGATTGGCAATCGGCTAGCGTCGAGCCAGCATTCTGGTACGCAGACCACATCCCGGACTTTGCGATGAGTATACCGGATCCCTTTGGCCAAAGGGACCCTGACAGTGAGCTATGTGCAAAAGCATTTGACGCTTGCGTGCAATTTCTTGTCCCCAAGTTGGCAGGTCCCCGTTCCCTAGATGAGTCCCTATTCCGGCCATTTCGATATTGCTATCGAACTTGGAAGGATGGAGCCGTGGCTTTTCTTCACGAACTCATTGAGACATCTCAGCACTGGACAAGCCTTGGTCTTCCAGGCTCATGCCCATTTACAACACCTACTCCTGAAGAACTTGTGATTCATCAACAATACAAGAGATTTGTGGCCGCGCAGGAATTGAAACGCGATCTGTCAGGCTTGCTCAACACTACCTCCGAGGGATGGGTCCCGTCTGAAGCCTGGGAAACGACAGTATTGGCATACAAGGAGATATTTGCAAACATGCTAGAAGCTGTATTAACCAACGCAGATCCTGATGACGATGAACCCATAAGAGATGAAAGTGATCTGAGGGAAATATGGCCATTTGATCTCAAGGATATTTACCCGCAGTCAAGGGAGCTCGGGAGGTCTGAGGCGTTCTCGGCGCCTAGACCAACCGCCGCTCTCTCGCACTGCCAGACCCAGGGTTACGAGGCTTAGGCAGCAACGTGAGGGCAGGCGATCTGCCAGGTCCCCTGGCGTCCGGCTGAAACAGATGCACAGTCGAGAGGCAGGTTTTGCCGGTTACGAGGGGCCTGATTAGGCACTCGGTGTGGTGCTCAGGGAGCCTCAGTGATGCTCAGCCAAAGGCTTAGGTAAATCTCAGGTTAAAGCAGCCTTCGCTCACTCGCTATGATCAAACCGCATACGGCAATTAGGTTTTTCGTTCTCGAGTAATAGAGGTATGTACCTCGTACTTTGGTAATGTGTGAGTGACTGCCCAAGTGGTGAAATTAGGCGGACTGATCAATACGGAAGGTCTTGTAAAATGCTCCCTTACTAAATAGGGCAACTTGGGGGCCACTAGGCACCTTTTAAGAAACTGTTAAGCACTTGTCAAGCATTGCTAAAGAGAATTAAAGCTTGTGACCCCGGATAGTCTAATCCAGCCACTTTTCCACCACATCCCAACTCACTTGATTCTCCCTCGACATCCTCCACTTTCACGAATGTCGACGCCCAAAGGTACGCTAGGATGAGCCCAAACCGGCTTTGCGCCTTTCAGCAGGTGGCACAGTAAGTCAGACTCCCCTCGAAGGTCGACCTACTGCGTCTGTTTGCCCTGCGTCCATGCCAAAGCTCAAGTTACGAGGCCGAGTCCAGAACATCCCGTGATGGTGTGCTGCCCGGGCCCGGAGACAGCATTGCGAAGGGAAATGGTTGCGCGATGGAGCACGAACCACTCGACATGACATGACTGGCCAGCCTAACGGCCTTTTCTTCAGCCTGGGGAAGGCGGATGCTTTCTCCTCCCACACATCTACTCGCTAACGTTGGGTGCTGCTCTACTTTCAGCCTGGACTGGGCCATTTCCGAAGCTGAAATGCAGCTTTAAGCCAGCCACAAACACCTTTGAGGATGTCGTCCATGGCCAGCCTACTGACCGATAAACACGTCGCCAATGCCTGAATAGCTTCACCCACCTTCACGAGTTGTCCAGTCCCTGCTTTTTCGTCTCTTTGCTGCTTTCGTCGGCTGTACGCTCCCTTCATGGACTGTTCTTCGTGCGGTTTTTGCGCAATCGCCATTTCCCAGTTGCCTTCGGCAAACTGGGTGTATGACCTCTCCAAAGTGGTCGAGTATGAATGACTCAAATACTCGCAGCCTGGCTCTTGCTTTGCGCTGTCTTTCGCGTTTTCGTGGTCCATCGTCTGGCTTCAGTAGGTCTGTATTCAAGTTTCCTGTATTGATTGCGCAGCATAATGGCAGCGATGCCACAGCAGCCTCAGTCCCCTACAAGGATCCCTCTTCTATCTGAAAGGGGTCTTGGGACACCTGCCACACAGACCAGCTCAGATAGCCCTCCCCCAACTCCCACCTCCCATCATGTGATCAAAGACAACATGGAGGGTGCTTTGCCCTCTCTGCTATGGGGGGCATTTGCACCTTGCGTCCCAGTGGCCATCATCTCCAGTGTTCTTTTAACTGCCATCCTGTACAACCAAATCGACAGCAGTTATGTCTTTCTTCCTGAGAAGCAAGAGACAGCCGCGACTGAAGGACTGGATACTTTGGACATTATCCAGCGAATCGAAAAGAATGGAGGCGATCATGCCTACTACTTATACTACAAGACCATCACCAATCCAGCTGTGTTGCACATGATATCTTCATGGACGGCCAAGATCATACCTTTCGTCACCGGTGCTTCCATGGCTCTTGTTGCCTTCTTCGCAGGACAACGCATTATGAAAGCTACTGCCAACAAATCCGAGAAGCTGCCGAGTCCTCACCAGGTATCCATCCTGATCGGACTGCTCAATGGAGGTGGAACCCAACCTCTGCTCGATGCTGTCAAGTATCGCTGGTATAATCATGAGACCCTTGTTCCACCAGTTCCTCTGGCCTTTTGGTGTTTGTCGTTCATTGTCTTCATGACGTGAGTCGCTCGTCCTATGTCGTTCCCCTGTGGATGGTACTAATTCTGCCACACAGCTTCGCCATCGGTGCAGTCGACAGCTGGTTCGGTACAGTCACCACGGCTATGAACATCGCATTGGTGATTCCCCAGAACAGCACAGCATTCTCTTTTGGAAGAGGTCTAAACTCAAGCCAGTGCGGACCAGGCGAGTGGCAGATACGGACCTGTCCCGGCAATGCTCAAGCAAGTTGCAGCTACCCCTGCAGCATCACGAACTGGACCGCGTCCAACGGAGAGCGTCAAGGTGTGCTCAATGCCCAACAAGCAGCAGAGACGCTGATGTCGAACTCTGAGAATAACACAATATTCAATGTCACAGTCAATGGCTCAAACTACTACTTTCTTGGGGATATCCAGAGCAGCAGGACGCTTGACTTTGCGGCAACAACGCTGGCGATCAAGACGCAATGCCAGATGGTGACACAAGACTGTAATGTCACATCCGTTGACGATCGCAGCTCCGGCTTCACCTGCGGAGCTTACAGCGCGCCATCCTTTTCATACTCCGGAGAGGTTGGCATGGACCCTAAGGATGCGACGTCAGCGCCAGACGAGGCGATGGTCGGCATTCAATTCTTCAACGACACGGCAAAGACTCAAGCTGTGGGTTTCGGAAGCAGCACCACCAACCTCTTCACCACGCAGAACCCACTCCAGTTTTTGACCTGGTCAAAGGGCTTCCCGCCAGTGGACACTTATCAGGACGAATTCGAAGATATGCGAAACGACCACTACCTCAAATATGATGCAACTGGTGACACCGTCTTCGTCCTGAGCTGCTCAGCAGTCATCGCCGAAGTGAGATACAACTGGACCAATGGATCAATAGGTCTTGTTGAGCTCCAGGCAGACGAGGATGTAGCAGACTACTACGGTGCCGTCTTTAGCGCACCGTTCGCCATCAACAGTCCACTGTCCCATCTGTCCCTCCAGGACGCCGCCGCGTTGGCAGCCTATCAGAAGACACCGGAGGGTCTGTCACGGATCTTTGCCGACCGTTTCTCCCAGGCCGCCATAGCCCTCAGTTCGGGAATCACCGTCAGGGTACAGAACGAGCTCGAGTGGACGAGAGACAACAATTACCTCGCAACGCGCGTCCCATATCTGCCTCTGTATCTCCTTGTGACGCTGAAAGCCGTCTACGCGCTGTTCGCATTGGGTCTCGCTGTCCTGGCGGTCTTCCTGACGCAGCCGTCGCAGGCGCAGGAAGTGAAGGAGCGGCTGACTGTCGACGGCCTCGCGGCGGGCTTCTTCGAACCCAACGCCAACCACGAGCGGGCGGTCAAGAACGTCAGCGACCTGTTCGAGGAACACCAGGACGGCGGCGAGAAGAGCGACGACACCAAGAAGATTGGCCTGTTGCGGACCGACAAGGGCGGCTGGCTCTGGGTCACGGTGGCGCAGAGAGCCGCCCAAGGCCTGGGTCTCCAAGAAGCAGCCAGCTTCGCCGCCGACCAGGTTGCCGACGCGGCTGCGGCGCAGATGGGCACGGTGGGGACTTTGGGACAAGGGTATAAATTGGTCAAGGACATCATTTAGGCTTTGGGCATTGGGGAGGGAGGAGTGTTGGTCAGGGTCTGCAGGGGATAAGGTGAGGGAATCTTTCTTAGGGTTGCTTTTGAGGTATGGGTTTTATGGACAAGGAAAGGATCAATGGAGATGGACGTATGGCACTGGGATGTAGCAAAGGGTATTATGGATCATGGGAGTAATGAGGTTTACATGCGAAGGGAAGGAAACAGATGTTCTCTGGGGTAATTGAACAATGATGCTTGTCGTTGATTCCCACTCTTGCTCACGAACAAGAAATCCTGTCTTTCATTTTAGCTGGGTGACCCTCCTTTTTCTCTTTCTCCCTTCACCTTGAGTCGACGTACTCGAGCACCTCAAGCACCACCTCAAGTACTCTTCCCCTTCTTGTCCCCATTCAGCTCATCCATACGCATACCGACACCCAGCAAAAACGCGACCCTCAGGGCCCCCACGCCAGCGAGGATGGCCAGATTCGCCCACTCCTGCCCCGTCACCAGACCCCACTCCAGCCGACGCTGCACATCGAGCGACCTCGCCACGGCACCAATAATCGCAACGTCCTGAACCAGGATCGCGCCCTGCAGACACCGCCAGACGAGGACGTCGGCCGGCCGCGCGCGCAGCATCGCGACCTGCAGAAACAGTGTTGAGAGGAGGTATCCCGCGCCGCTGTCGAGGAGGACAGTGGTTTCCGGGGCGGGCGGGATCGTTGCCGACGAGGCGTTGTACAGGCGTAGGATGGTCGAGGGGGCGAAGAGTTGGGTTAGCGCGCCGCTGAGCGCGATGAGCGGGTCGATCGTGCTGAAGAAGACGCGGTAGAGGGGTGGGATTGTCGACATTGTTTTTTTTCCGCACTGGTTCTGGTTCTTTCCCTGGTGATTGGGGGGGGGGGGGACGGGGGCCGGCTAACAAGAGCTGTACTTGGAAAGGGGGTCAGGGATATCAATATCGATTCTGACGCTTTGTTGAGGATGGGCGTCGTGGTCCGCACGGAATGTGTCTCTCTGTCAGTTTGTCTGTCTGTCTGCCAAAGCCAACGACGAGGTTTACAGATCACCACGTTTGAAAAGTACGAGATCTATACCCCTGGGAAGAGAAGAGAAGAGAAGAGAAGAGATGAGATGGGAGGGAGCGCTGAGACAGTCCTCGAATTCAAGACGAGTGACCCACGAACAACTTTTATATCATCCTGACTTTTGCCCGTAAGTTGCTGATGTGGATACTTAATAGTAATATGTACAGCGTCAAAGCGTCCTTGACTGTCTCCGCGCATTCGCCGGACCGTCATCACCGCATAGGTACCGTGCACTGTGCGTCGGGAATCCCTGGCGTGAGGCTGAAACTGCGGCTGAATCCTGGATCCGTGGCTCACTCCTCAACGCGAAGTGGGAGGGAGAGGGGCCGGGGCGGCCTTACGAGCTACTCGTGGATGGATTGATGTCGTTTCCAATACCGGCGCCACGTACGTATATGAATAGAGCTGTTTGTGTGTTTGTGATATGCTTCGCGTATTGACTTCTAACCAAAAAAAAAGAAAAGAAAAAAAGAAGACTGGCGGACGAGGGGAGAGTTCTCTCTCAAACAATGCTAAACAGAGTCTCACAGTATAGACACTCGTCCAGATCACGACAGACACAACGCTTGTTTCATGGCCCTTGCGAGCTCGTCTCGCCGATCAGCGACTCGTCGCCTCTGGCGCCATGCCACAAAGTCATCGGGACGCACCAGGATCGCCCCGCAAGATGAAATCCCAGCAGCAGATTCGAGACGGCCCGGTGGACACAGAAGATCGCCGTTAGGACCGACAATATACGTGACAATCTCGACGGATAGCGCTGCAGACACTTTCCTCGCCGCTTCCACCCACGGAGTGCCATCGCCTCCAGCAAATAATACAAAGGTCGTGCCGCACAGGTCGAGAGTGGAAACGCGTTTGCCCTGGTGCTCGACCCACAAGTGAGGAACCCTCGTTCCAGGTCTCCCGTCTATCGAAAGGAGCAGGCTCGGCCAGGTCCACGGCCTCCACGTCAGACCGCCCAGCGGAGAAGTGTCCTCGGTGCAGATGGCGCGACTTGTATAATAACAGCCGTGCCCGGAAAGCAGACGGAACCCCCTGGCAATGAGTCGAAGCAGCGCAAAGCGGCCCCGTGTTGAGATGATTCCATTCTCATCAGCCATGCTCGCTGAAAACTCCGCAGCCGCCCTCGCCACGGGAATCCGCTCCACATCGTACGTCTCCAGCAAGCGCTCGCTCGCATGCCACCGGAGGATTGCAGCGAGCTTCCAGGCAAGATTGTGGACGTCTGCGATGCCCGTGTTTGCACCTTGGCCTCCCCACGGCGGCATTTGGTGTGCGGCGTCCCCCGCGAGGAAGATACGCCCCTGTTGCAATTGTTCTGCAACCCGCACTGACGGTTTCCATGGAAGGATACTCTTGATATCAATCTCAATATCACCGACGCCCAAAGCGAGGCGTAGCAGCTCTCTGCATTTTTCGGGTGGAAAGTCAGAAGGTTGCTCGCCTTTCGAGGGGTCATAGAGGAGGTGGAATACCCAGCGATCGTCGTTGTTTATGGACGTCAAGAGGCCGGTCACTTCGGGTCGTTCGATCTTGCAAAGAGAAAACTCACGTCCTTGGACAAGATATTTGAGGTCGGCGTGGAAAAGGATATTGAGCAAATGGCCCATCGTACCCCGTCCAGTCGTTGGCACCCCCAGGTGGTTGCGGATCGGACTCTCTGCGCCGTCAGCGGCTATGAGATAGCGTCCTTGCACGGTCACATTGACGCCAGTCTGCCGATCCTTCAAGACGGCAGTAACGCTCTTTTCATCCTGCTCAACACTGACACATTCCGTGTTGAACCTCACATCCACCCCGTGCCCCTTTGCAACGTCCAAAAGAACTGGCTCAATCATGTCTTGGGTGACAAATGTTCCATTCACTGGACTTAGGGGAGCGAGAAACCCAGTCCAGGGAAACTTTCTGAGACCTCCAGAGCGTGGTTTGGGTTCGATGACCTCCTTCAGAGAAGTGCCACGATAGATGCCCCCACTCGGTGACAATGACGCGCCAGCTTCATGGACGAGATCCTCGATTCCAAGCCGACGATAGAGCTCCATGGTTCGTGCATTGACACTGCGCGCCCGGGGATGGATCGACGTCCCTTTGTGGCGCTCAATCACCATGGAATGTATGCCGTGGTAAGCGAGGAAATTCGAGGCAGAGAGGCCTACAATGCCGCCGCCGATGATGATGACGGGGACATTTGTATCAGAGGACATTTTGCAGGATCTTCGAGTCTGGAGAGGTATAAAGCAGGAGGTCTTGTGGTCCTTCTCCGTGTCGCCAGAATGCTGTTGGCAGCTGTGGACTGGGCACCACAAGGGAAAACCACATCTTTATATGGAGGCAATGCATCGGGCAGGAATCAGCGTTGATGGGACATGAAGAGTATAGCTGACAGGCCAATCAGGCTGTGGTGACGACAAGACCATCATTCGACCCTTGAAGACTGTTGTTTGACTTTGGGAGTTTCGTATGTAGGGCCCCGAAGTTTAGAAAACTCGGGCCCGAAATCGTTCCCCGCTGGCGACCTGCTGGCCTCATCTCTCTCGGTTCAATTACTGGCCGTTCAACTCCAAACTGCACACATTTCAGATGCTGTCCTCGACGCAAGACATGGGAATTGACGTCTTTGACCGTGTCTTTGGCCAAGAGCCCGAACCTGCGTCCATGCACGGACAACTCGAAGACTTGAGGTTAGGGGCCGACGAGGCTGCACAAAGGGGCCGGATACAAGATTGTACTCCACCGTAACAATCCGCCGTACAAAGCCTTTCCGTAATAGGTAATTCATCCACCTCGCTGTTGTGTGGAGTAGATTTTTTGCTAGTCCATCGAGTTAGTGTTCAATCTCCAAAAAAAATCTGGAACAGAAGAACAGTCGGCGTAACTCTCTCCCACCCACTGAACATATTCTCTCACCTGCAACCTTTTGTTTTCGGTCCTGCAAATCTCGACCCCAAGATGGCGAAGAAGAGCAAATTACTGGCTGCCCTGGATGCGCACCAAGGGCGAGATTACCAGGCCGAGAAAAGAAAGGCACAGGTGAAGGCGGCCGAGAAGCGGAAAAGACAGAAGCTGGAGACGGCGAAGCAAGGAGACACCGACGAGGAGGACCTGGCAAGAAGCGAGAAGTTGGAAAATGGAGGTACAAAGCCGGCCCAAGGTGACGACTTTGCGGGATTTGCAGACGAGGACAACAAAGCAAACGCAGCTGATCGAGACGACGAGGAAGAGACCGCCAATGCAACAACTAACGGCGGTGTTGCTTCCACGATCCCACAACCAGCCCTAACCATCGACGCCTCAGCCTCGGAAGCGGAGAACGAGTCCGACGTCCCCGTCTCCGACCTCGACGATTCCGATCTCGAAGACACGATCCCCTACCAAAAGATGACCATCAACAACGGCCCTGCGCTGGTGGCCGCCCGCAACCGCATTTCCGTCATAAAAGCCCCCAAATCGACGCCCTTCCACTACCACAACTCCCTGGTGTCGGATCTCCCGCCCACGTCACAGGCCGTCCCGGACCCCAACGACGACCTCACGCGCGAACTCGAATTCTACCGCATCGCCCGCACCGCCGTCGTCTCGGCGCGGGACCTGCTCCGCGCCGAGAAAATCCCCTTCTCCCGTCCGGCGGACTACTTCGCAGAGATGGTCAAGAGCGACGAACACATGGGCCGCGTCAAGCAGAAGATGTACGACGAAGCCGCGAACAAGAAAGCCGCAGAGGAGGCGCGCAAACTGAGAGACGCTAAGAAGTTTGGAAAGGCAGTCCAGGTTGCGAAAGAGCAGGAGAGGGCCAAGGAAAAGAGGACGACGCTCGAGAAGATCAAGGAATTGAAGAGGAGTGAGTCTTGCCCAAACCCGCTCTCCACCCTAACCTTTTTTCCCACCCAGATGGCTTTTGCCGTCAGATCTGTGTGGCTAGGCTACTAACACGATTTTCCGTCCCATAGAACGCAAGGGCGCCGACACCGGCAAAGTCACCGAGGGTAACCTAGACGACGAGCTCTTCCAAAACATCGACGTGGAGAATCCAGCCGCCAAAGATCGGTCGGGCCGTGATCGCGGTGTCGGTAGTGGCCCCAACCCGAAGCGACAAAAGCGCGACCAGAAGTACGGCTTCGGTGGCAAGAAACGGCATGCAAAAAGCGGCGATGCCATCAGCAGCGGGGACATGCGCGGGTTTTCGGCGGCTCGAATGAAAGGCAAGGGCGGCAAGGGCAAGGCAAAAAGGCCTGGCAAGAGCAAGAGGCTGGCTACTCGGTGATGCTTAGCATGAGTCACCATTTGGGAGGAGCCACGACAACAGACAAGACTTGTCACATGAGTTAATTCTCTACAAGAGACACAATGCTATGTCGAAGCACATGGGGGTATCACAATCATACAGACAAACACAGTGCAAAAAACTCCCCAACCAGGCACGGCCACCAGATTCAAAACGCCTTCCCGAAATGCTGCTGCAAGAGCCTTGACCTGCTCTGCTCAGACAACCCATTGTCCCAGGAATGCTTGCAGATGACCCGTCTGATGCTGTCGACCAACTCGCTTGGCCTCTTGGGCAACCAAGTCGAGCATCTCTTGCGCCTCCGGCCCAGGCGGTAGCTCTGGCAACGCGTCGGCACCTAGATGGCCATTGAGCTGTCGACTGGGACTATCTTCGCGACTGGGCCCCGAATCTACTGTGGTTTCTCTCAAACCACTGGGTGGTAGCGGACCAGGTTGTCGTCGAGCTACTGGTGATGAAATGGGAACGTCACTCATCACCTCGTCTTCGTCCTCTTCCACGGTGCCTCTCGCGCGCTTGTGTGATTTGCTAGCTCCGCTCGGACGAAGCACAGACTTCATTCGATGCCGCTGGGGTTTCCCTCCGCCAGGTTTTTGGGGAGTCTTCATGGTCTCATCTGCGACCACATCGGCAAGAGTAGCTTCCAACTCGTCGTATATTCTCCGAGTAGACCAATTGAACTTCTTTCGGAGTTTTGCCTCGTTCATTAGTTTCAATAATGGCTCTGCTGAGCGCTCAAACGCGGCCACTGCGTCTTCGTGTGATCCATCGAACGCAGGCAACTTCTGTAGCTCCGTGGCGGCTTCGTCGATTCCACAGTGTCGCATGTTGAAGTTCGCTGACTTCCGGAGTACGTTTAGCATATCCCATATAGGTCTGGTCCAGTCAATGGGCTCCGGCTTGGTCTCGGTCGCGCTGCTGGAGGCTGCCTCAGAACTTGCTTCGGAAGCGTCACCATCGGACCCTTCTGACGTGCCCTCTCTGTCCTTGTGTGTTTCTTCCTGTGCTTCTTCCCCCTCTTCTTCCTCACCTCCATCGTCTTCCTCCTCTTCCGACGAGTCTGAAGCCTCTGGTAGGCCATTCTGATTGACTCTTGCCAAGGCCGTCTTCAATACCTCCAGTTCGTCTGCGTAAGTCTCGGCTAAATGTTTCCATAAATATGTCTGGGACCAGTCGATCCCCTCCCTCTCTTCAAGCATCTGCTTCAGCAGGAAGCGATGATGTTTATGAATCATTTCCATGGCTTCGTCATCGTCATTAATCCTGTAACCCGTGTGCTTCTGGTATGCGGTAAGAAATGGGTCGATCATGAATCCCAGCTTCTGGCGCTTCCGTCCAAGCTTCTGGTGCTGATCAACCATGAAATAAAATAAATCAATAGCCTCTAAAGTGTCGTTGAAATAACTCAGATAGCGATCTGAGGGTGAAATCTCGTACCAGCCCGCCTTGCCTGCAGCCCAAATAACGGGCTTCCCGTTGTCATCTTGACCAAAGCTGTAATTCGTAACGTTGTCGATCTTTATACGTGCATATAATGGTTCTTCTATCAAGGCTGGTAGAAGTCATCAGCACCTGCTTCAGGTAAAACGGACGAAACTGCGTACCAAGATGTTCCTGCTCATCGTCCAACGGCATCAACTCCCCCACAACACAGAGTGGTGCCTCTTCCGAAGCCTGTAGAAGGTCTGCATAGCGGCCTTTTCCTTGATAGAATATTTTTGTTTCTCGCAATGCGAAGTCCGGCCAGTCATTGACATCATCGGGGACGGGGTCGAGGGGTTTCAGAACTCGTTCTTCAGGTCGTGTGGACATATCCAGAGGATACCGCAAGGCTCATGCTGCGAGCCAGGAACTGCGCTATAGAGCAGGTAAGGAGAGGGGTCTCATCGGCATCTCGCAGTCGGTTGTCACTTGCAATGGTTAGGTAGTGTCGATGGTGAGGTTGAACCGTCGTAAGGAGTGGGTGGCAGAAATGATCAACGCGCATTATGGTGAGCGAAGAGAAGGAGGCTGGAGACTGGTAGTGGGAGAGCCATGGCTAGAGGCAGGGTTTTACAATTTTGATTGGCTGAGCAGGGGGTTAAACTTCGATTATCACGTGCGGCTCCACTAACTTTTCCGTGAACTGATTTGTTTCCAAAGTCCTTCTCGAAGCCTGCGCTGCGTTTTATCCCTGGAGTGAAAAGCAGACCAACCCCCAGGGTGACAGTAAGGTGCAGCTCTGCGACCGGAAGACTCCCTGTGTCGCATGAAGCCGGCCTTCATCCTCAAGATGGCCCAGCCAGCTGGAAAAGTCCTCGAGGGCGTCTTTGGTGAGGCCAATTCCTCTCCTCAGACCCTCCCCATCGTTTTCCAGTGCATACCCTAACTAGCCACCTATCTGTTAGCCATCAGCAAGCCTCCTAGCATCTCTTCCGCTCAAGTGCTTCGAGACCTCCAGCACAAATTTGCGGAATCTAAAACCTTCACCCCTTTACTTGAAAAGACCAGAAAAGCCCAAGAGGAACAGGAGCGACACCAGCCTAAGCGCCGGAAGAGGGGCAATGACCAGATATTCAAGATGGGCCATGGCGGGACTCTGGACCCTCTTGCAACCGGCGTCTTGATTGTTGGACTGGGCAGAGGGTCGAAATCGCTCCCTGACTTCCTTGGCTGCAAGAAAACATATGAGACTGTTGTGTTATTCGGGAAAAGCACCGATACTTACGACATCATGGGGAAAATAGTGGCGGAGGCTCCGACAGAAACCATCTCTCGACAAGTGGTCGAAGACAGATTGACATGCCTCCGGGGAAAGATGAAACAGATTCCCCCGATTTACAGCGCAATCAAGATCGACGGAATGAAACTTTACGAGTATGCAAGAAGTGGGAAGGAATTGCCTAGGGAGTTAGAAAGTCGGGATGTCGAGATTTCGGAATGCACACTACTTGACTTCTACGGCCCTGGAGAACATGATTTCAGATGGCCAGCAGAGGAAGCGAGTGAGGAAGAGAAAGCTGTGGCTCAAAAGCTGATGGCCGGAGCTGAGGCAACAAGGAAATCTGTGGAGCAAGAACCAGCACCCACCAACCCCAAGAGCCCCTCTGATGAGAGATACAAGGAACAGCGCAAAAGCAACCAGCTACCTCATGACAAAAAGGCAGAGTTGCATACACACCATCTCCCGACACAAGAAGCTCAGCCTGCCAATGCCCCCGCGGCGCGCATCCGTCTTACTGTGAGCAGTGGATTCTACGTGCGTTCATTTGCGTATGATCTAGGTATCGCTTGCGGTTCCTATGGCACGATGGCAGCCTTGGTACGAAGTAAGCAAGGCGACTACACAAGTGTTCACCCTACTCCAGAAGGCTTCGTGCCTGCGCTTACATACGACGATCTGGAAGCTGGCGAGGATGTGTGGGGTCCGAAAATCGCAGACATGCTGGAAAAATGGATGGAGACTCATCCCGCCCCTTCCAACGAGAACAAGCCTGGTAACCGCGATCGATCCGAAAGAGATCATGGTCACAAGAGGTTCGACGGTAGGCAAGGGAACAACCGGCACAAGAGGGCCTGGGGTGGTCAGAGACGTTGGGAAGGGCAAGAAAGATCGAAGCGGCGAAACAGCTCGTCCCCCGAGTAATGTACGCCCAACGCCCAGGAATAGGAGTCTATGCTTGGGGGCGATGACACGTTCCATATGCGTCTCGTCCTTTGTAATTGTACTTTTGAATTGCACCGTGAAGTTGATGCCGAGAAATCCGCCTTCGGCTTAGGCGGTCCGACCGTTTCAGGTATGGTCAGGGCTGGGCGCGCGGCCGCTTTTGACGTCCATAAGAACCCGCCTCGCCGCGTCCTCTACCCAACTGTCTCCCGGTCAACCAGCTTTCTTTCCAAGTTCTCGATTTCGGCCATTGTGCTAGTTGGAAAACTGTTGTCACCCGGCGATAGTCATGCCAGCGTGTTACAAGTGGATTCACACTTCATAACTACTGAACCAGGTATTGTGCGTTGTTCCTAGGTTGTAATGGGTTGCATCGGCGCCTACACTTCTGCAGAAGCATGTTCTGGTTGTCTGGTTGGGATGGATGAAAGTTAGTCTTGGCGGCCGCAATTTGGACGGCGAACTTTTCTGGTACCCAGGATATGTTCCAGTCGGAATCTTGGTATTCTCTACAGAAATCTCAATGGCTTCTCTGTTTCGTTTGGGCCAATTACTGAGAGGTAGTGCCGGCACATATACAATACAAAAGCAACTACACGAATCCATTTGGCTGCAACGTACGTTGTCTTGGCGCTCACCGTTCTCTCGACTGATTTTGCTTTCGTAGGAGCCACAGTGAGCAAACCGTTGTTATCAAAAGCGTTCGGTACTTTCGTCTCGACAATGGGCGGGCAGTTCTCAAACGCTTTCAAGCCAGGACTTCCTCTCTCCGGCCTCTGATCGACGAGATACATGACCCTCCCGATACTCCAGCACTCGTACTGAAACATCTCGATGACGACCTCCGGAGAGCATCTGCATCCCAACGGCTCACTAAGTCCGAGATCAAGTACGTCGCCAAAAGTGTCCTCGAGGCCCTAAAATTGCTGCACGAGGAGCATTACGTCCACACAGGTCTGTTGTTTGTACGTCCTCAAGCTTACAAGGGACCCCACTGAGTCTCACATAGATGTCAAGTTAGATAATGTCTTGGTCAACTACGGAAAGGGAGAACATCGTTTCACCGACGTCCAGTTGGGTGATTTGGGAAACACTGTTCCTGACAATTCTCCTTGGGCAAGAGATTGTGACATGATCGGGGCACCAATCTGGCGAAGCCCTGAAGCAATGCTCCAAATCGGTTGGGGAACTCCAACTGACATTTGGTCCTTTGGTGCTATGGTGAGTCCGAATCCTGGGTATACTTAACAATTGATAACCTGACTCTCTACGTGCAGCTCATTGCGCTGATCTATGGCGATGACTGGTTTATCTTTGAACCAAATGTGCCTGCTGACCATGAGGAGTACGAATTGAGGATTCTCATGAGGCAGCATCAATTTTTTGGACCGTTTCCAGCGTCTTATGGAGAAATAGCGAACGATGATGTTTTAGCCGTCCTGGATTATGTCATGGACAGCGTGCCACCCGAGAAGATGAAGCCTTTTGGACGTATTGCCGAGCGAGAGGTGTCCAAGGAAGACAAGACCTTTTTACTCAAGATAATGAAGCTTGATCATAGAGATAGGCCTACGGCGAAGCAGCTTGCGGAGGATGAGTGGTTTAAGGGTAGTTGAAGATTCAGATGCGGTTCTGCGGTTTTCCATATTAGGTCAGCCTCATGAGTGGCCCAGGCCAGTATGAAAAGAGAGCGTATAATATATCTTGAGTGTGAATTCTGCACTGTTTCATTGTGAGTTCTCTCATCTGTTCGCTTTGCTGTGTCAGCGATTGTAGGAGCTCCTTTTGCTGTTGCTCAGAGTCTTTCCGCTGTTCCTGAGAGTCTTTCCTTTGTTGTGGTTCCAATGGTCCCCATTAACAATACCCTCTGTTTCTCTGACTCTTGCTCTTGTTCTAAATGTGCCAGTCAATCTCGCCTCTACTGCTCAAATTGTCGTTGTAGAGTTTAAATTTCCCTGCAACCTGCGTTGAAATGTAAACGCCTGCGCGGAAAGGACGCAGTGACGTAGGCCAAGCCGCCCTAATGATTTGCCGATCTATTCCCTTTTCACCTCGCAAGGCGGCCAGGCTGAACGGAAAAACTCATGCAGGTACATCCCCGTCCCTTGTCCCTTGTACTATTAGGATACCCGAGTGCGCCTCACCTCGCATTCTTTTCATGTTTGTTACCCGCCTCGCCGCTCACTAAGTCGTGTGCCTGTGATCTTCTCCCTTTCGTTATTTATTGTGCCTTTGCACGCCTGCCTTTTATACACCATGTCAACCTGATCTCAACCACGCTCTTTACATCAGCGTTCATTCCTGCGTATTCGTCTCTGCTCACTGCTGTCGTTCAGCATGGGATCTCTGCCAGCCGAATCTCGACCCTTGTCATTCGCTGCCTTGAAGGCCAAAAAGGCCCCTCTCAAGATTGCCACCAAGGTTGTCACAGTGAATTCAGCTGCAAAGCCAGCCGCAAAACTTGTCCCAACAGTCGCTTCCACCAAGCCTGCGTTCTCCCACAAAACTCTCAGCAATGGACATGCCCGCATCACAAGCGCGCCGCGGAAGTCGAGCACCCCAGTTTCAGTGCATTCCAGGCAGAACAGTGGAGAGCCGACCGAACGAATAAAGAAAGAAAGACAAAATAGGACGAAGAGAGCATCTCCTGCTGTGTCGACGCCGAGACTAACAAGCTCCGATGATGAGAGCGAAGAAGAGGGCGACAAGCCTAGAAAGCGAATCCGCCTCGATCGCAAAGACAGCATAGACGAGAAGCGCAAAGTTAGGGATCTCGCAGCCTTTTCTCAGGAGGATGGAAGCGGCTTTCACATGGTGCATGCGTTCGACATCGCAAACAACACCCTTACAGAACATGGAAGAGACAAATACGAGGCATTCTTCACAGCCTTGGAAGGGGATGAGGATGAGTGCCCCACGATCGAGCTCCAGTACCCGACTTCTCTGCAGAGCGAGAAATACCAGTTGGTCAAGCCTACCGACTCTTCTGATTTCAAACCTCTGGACGAAATCGAAGCAACCATGAAAATCGTGGCAGAGTATTATCTTGACAATGAGTCTGCAGAAAAAGTCACCAGCGATGATGGATCAGGACTTGTACAACAGCTTCATCGACAAGCCCTCCTTGGAATGAGAGGGCGAGTTGGAGCTCAGTCAAAATATGTCAAAGTGGTGGAGACATTCAACTCGTTGGTGGCTGACAAGCGCAAGGATGGGACGATCGCGAAGAAACTGGATCAGATGCGCCGCGTTGATCTCAGGTTAGTCGAGCATATCATCAAGAACCAGATCTACGCTCGGACAGTGTCGCCCCAAGTCAATCTTGTGAGACATTATGAAAGCTTTTCCGACAATGTCTATGGCGAACTCCTACCCAAATTTCTGAGCCGCATATTCAAGGAGACGAACCTCAAGTCCGATCAGGTATTCATTGATCTTGGATCCGGTGTCGGTAATTGTGTGCTTCAAGCCGCCCTGGAGACTGGAGCCGAGTCATGGGGATGTGAAGTCATGGACAACCCCAATATTTTGGCCCAGCTCCAGGGCGACGAATTCCCAGCTCGCTGCCGGCTCTGGGGCATCAAACCGGGCGAGGTCCACCTCATTCACGGCAACTTCCTCACCAACGAACAAGTCCGGCAAGTCCTCAAGCGAGCAGACGTGGTCCTGGTGAACAATCAAGCCTTCACCGCCGAGTTGAACGACAAACTCAAGTACGTTTTCCTCGACCTTAAGGAAGGATGCCACATTGTCAGCCTGAAGCCCTTCCGGTCCCCTGCGCACAAGATCAAGGATTCCAACGTCAATGACCCTGTCAACGTGTTAACGGTTGTGGAGAAGGAACGGTGGAGTTCTATGGTCAGCTGGTCAGATGATCCGGGGAAATGGTATCACCACCGCAAAGACTCCAGGGAGCTGAACGCCTTTGTAGAGAGTATGGGTGGATCCGAAAACTGTTAGAAGCGAACGGTTCCGCGGAGAACGAGGGTGGTTACTCGGCGGAATGCATGATTCTGGCATCGGGATGGTCTTCGATCTACTTTGGTTCAAAACGACTTGATGAACAACTTGCATAGCGCCGGTTATCGAGGACACCATGCATGGGACAATGTGGGGATGAAATGACAGCACTGCTAGATGTGTGATTGACTGATGGCCAGGTGCCATTTGCATAGTAGTTGAATTCAACAAGCGCTCGTTTAAACATTTCTGGCTCTTGAGAATGTCACCCTGTATCATCCGGTTGTCAATGACTCGGATCCAATCAAGCAAGACGTAGAGGTGTGGGTTGCCTACCATTCCTCGGGGTTTCTGTAGGTGTTCCGGCAAAATGTGTGGCAGATATAGCCCGTCTCTTTTACCTGGCCTGGTGGACATCCTGATACCTGTGACGAGGCTAAGGGGAAGCAGCGGTTGTGAGCCTCTCGAAGATGCACACACCACTGAGGATTCTGCGGACGAGGCACAGCATTCTGCTCGCCCTCTTCAAGACATCTGTGGCCCAGTTCCCAGGCCGAGTCGTAGAAGAGAAGCAGACGTCGGTTTGTAATCGAGTCCTCGAATCATCCAAACTTGCCCTCTTCGTTCATCATGTCGGCCTCCTTGCCCTTGATCGCCATCAATCGCTCGACGAGTTCCTTATTGTCCTTCTCAAACCTTTGCGCTCTTTCCTCGGCCATGTGGAGCTCTAAATTCAGCGTGACGTTTTCGTCCTGAACATCCTCTATCAACTTTGCCTTGCCACGTAATTCTTCATCGCGGTCTCTCAGCTTGATAGTCAGCTGTGAGATGGAGGCATTTAGTTGTGTGATGCGCTTGGTGTCGGCTTTGGACTTTCCTTTCAGCGCCTCGAGCTCGCGGAGTGCGGTATCCAGGCGGGATTGCAAGTCCGCACGCTCAGTTTGGGCTTTGGAAAGGTCTTGCCTCAACTGCGCCAGGGTGGCGGATGTTGCCGAAGGAGAGTCCGGACGGGTCCCTTGAACAGATGGGGAGGTGACTCTCCTTATGCCCCATCCTGGAGATGCGACAGGCTCCGGTGCAGGCGTGTTTTCAGAAGACGACGCCCTCTCAGCAAGTCTGGCCTTTTTCTGCAACTCGGCCCTCTCGTCTGCCAGCTTGGTGCAGTAGTCGTAGAGCGGCAGATTGGCCTTTTCCACGCTATCTCGGGCGTGCAAGGCTGCCAGATATTGTTCTTTCCATGTTGCCATGATTGACCTGATCATCTAACACGGGGCATTCTGGAGGCGGTCCATTCAAAGCAAGAGCCAAGGCAAAAGGAGTGGACGTAGTTGGGAAGGAAACGAGAAATCTATAGGCAAGGAAACGCGTTCAGCAGAAATCATAAAGCGTTCCAAAAAAGAATGACAAAAGAACATGACAGAGAGTAGTGGACCTGGACGGGGGTATTTCATCCCCGGCTGACCTTCCGGATGCTGGGACGTTGGAGGGAAGAGGGAAGGGCCGTCAAGTCCGCGTGTGAGAGGCTGGGAGAGATGGACGAGGGAGAGAGTGGATGACGGCGAGACGATACAGCTGCGCCTACGAGGGACTCGAACCACCACTACGGCTCCCACTAGAACAACCGCACGCACCACGCACCCACGATCCCCGATCGACCTGTCGCTGCCCTTCCTGGCCTCCATCCTCCATCCTCCATTCCCCATCTCAACTTCCCAAGCTTCAAAACACCCTTCTCCCAACATCCACCACCTCCCGGTTGCCTTGCACAGGTCAGACGACTTAAGAGCGCAGGCATCAGCCACATCTTCTGCACTACAAGTAACACCTCGGGAACAACAATCGACCTATCGCGTGACTTTCCACCCACGAACTACCTCTCAGATCAACGCCGTAAATCCTACCGAGCCGCCCCAGCAGCGTCTGTCACACCAGTCCGAGGACCCTGCTCTTCTCGACGTTCGCGGGGACAGTACAAGTCACAAACACATTAAGGGTAGCTATGGCGTCGAGGAAGAAGGTGCTGTTGAAGGTAATCAAGTCTGCGCAGCTCTTTGTCGCATCTCAATCAACCCAACTGACCTGGGATGTGCGCAGGTCATTATTCTAGGCGATAGTGGTGTGGGCAAGACTAGTCTGATGAACCAATATGTACGGCGCTCTCTCCACGCCCTCACTTCCTCAAACGGAGCCTTCTGACCTTTCCGCAGGTGAACAAGAAATTCTCCACCTCCTACAAAGCCACGATCGGCGCCGACTTCCTGACCAAAGAAGTCACCGTCGATGATCGGATCGTGACGCTCCAGATCTGGGATACTGCCGGCCAGGAAAGGTTTCAGTCGCTCGGAGTGGCGTTCTACCGGGGAGCAGATTGCTGTGTCCTCGTCTACGACGTCAACTCTGCAAAGTCATTCGAGACCCTCGATTCCTGGCGCGACGAATTCCTCATCCAAGCTTCTCCCCGCGACCCCGAGTCATTCCCTTTTGTGGTATTGGGAAACAAGATTGACCTGGGTGAAGAGCGGAGGATGGTGTCGCAAAAGAGAGCACATGCCTACTGCCAGAGTCGTGGACAAATGCCATATTTTGAGACCAGTGCAAAGGAGAGCATCAACGTGGAACAGGCGTTTGAAGTTATTGCCAGAAACGCGCTGACACAAGAAGAGAGCGAGGAATATGGTGGTGACTTTTCGGATCCGATCAACATCAACCTTGATCAAGAGAGAGATGGGTGCGCTTGTTAGAGGATGATTTGGGGTAGCTCATGACCAGTCCCCGGTGGATTGTTTGGAAGGAATTGATGACGGGTTGGATGAGTCAAGCCCTGGGTGACCGAGTCGGCGATTCGGAAAGCTCCCTGTGAGAGATCTTCCCATCTATTGGAATGATGATCACAGAGTGAGCCCCGGGCAACACGAAGGGGAGATACGGTAGCATCTTTCGAGGCTCTGTCCACTTCATGCTGTGGACAGCCCCGGGTGTACCGGGACTCATCGGGGGAACATTTTCTATACTTGGTTCTATGGTTTGCAGGGCCTTTGATTCTCGAGTCTGGTTCGGAGGTCTGTGGAGCAAGCGGGCGGGAATAGCGTGTACTTGGTACAGATATACAACTACAGCAGCAATTCAATCTTGAAGCATGAATAGTCCTGTTCCTGTTCCTGTTCTAGTAAGTACTGAGACGAGTGTATGAGTGAACACTCTATAGCTAGTCCATGTACCGAGTGGCTCATACATAACGTCACGTGCGAGGTACTCTAGAGATATTCGGAGAGCGTGGCCGGCAAATCGATCTGCCCGTCCCACCAAAACACAGAGAGGGCGCGAGAGAGCATGGAGATGTACTCGGTACCTCGTACCTCGTACTGTTTTCATCCTTCACTGAAGCCCTCCCAAGTTCCCAAGATCAGAACACTGCCCCGCGGGTGCCCATGGGATGGGGGATAAGAGGTGATGGAACCACGAACCATGAGCACTGACGGGAGACCACCGACCGGCCGGACCCGTGCGCTACCCCGTCCTGCTCTATATCGTCCGGTCCTGTTCTGCTGAAACGTTATGGAAAAAAGACACTTGGTAGAGTAGGTAAGACACGAGACAGACACTAAAGGCTGAAGATTGAAGATGGAATTCGGCAAAGGAGGCTCTCTCTCCCTCTCCCTCTTCCCAATTAGCAGAAAAGCGCAGACAAAAAAGACTGAATTGATAGACGGACCGGACCGGACAGAACAGACAGACAGATTAGACTCCCTCGTGCCCATTTCCTTGCCCTTGCCCCTTGCCCTTGCCTTGCCTTCATCCCTTTCCCTTGCAATTCGAACTAGAAAAAAAAAAGACCCTGGAACTCGCTGTGATCGATTCGCATTCACACACACACAAAAAAACATTTGAGACGCGAGAACTTTTTTTAATGGTCGCGTGCTTTCCCCATTGCTGCCGAATCCCCTTTTCAGCATCTCTATAACATCGCGTCTCGGTGCTTGTGCCTCGCCCTCGCTCCCTTCCACATCATTCATTTCGGCCTCCCCAGTCATCCTGGGAAGACAACGCACGCACATGAATAGAGGAATGAGGCTGTCGATATCCAGATTTCACATTTTTGGGAATTTTCCCCTTTTTTTCTTCTGCTCTGCACTTCGCTCGCCTGATCTGCGAGTGAGGCTGACTTTCTGTTCAGTTGTTTTGAGGCAAACAAGAGGTGCTCGAGAAACCGTGCTTGTCAAGATTAGACACGAAACAGGAGAACAAGAATGAACTCCAATTGCACCAATGTCCGGTCATAAGAGTCGTGGATAGGAAACAACGTGCGCAGTGTGTCTTGCCAATGCCTTGAAGAACAAAAGCGAACCAGCAAACCCTCCTCCAGTCCTGTGAAAGAGTCCACACACAAGAAAAGCCTATCCAGTAAATGATTTCGAAGGGGTTGTGTGAGAAATCAAATGAGCCCTCAGGTTCGCGTAACAGTCAAGTTTGGGGGGAGAGAAAAGGGAACCCGTCAGAAGCTGTCGATGCGATCGTTGATAAGGAAAAAGGTGATTTGGTTGATGATGCCCGCCCCGTCGAGGATGACATTTGAGTCAAATTTCCGCTGTTGGAACAAAAGTATATCCTCCTCCCAAGCCATGTCTACCATGCCCAGATTTTGAGCTACAGGCAATACGTCAGTCGAGTTCTTCAGACTGGTCAATAAAGACTAATGATAACTTACTAGAGAATCCCAAGAGCCAGTACATAAACTGATCCCGTCGTTGCTGACTCCAAGGCAACTGACCCGGTTTTCGTGACCGTTCAATGAACCGACTTTATCACCACGCAAAGTGTCCCAGACCTCGAATTCACGTCAGTGGGTTCAAGCAGGAGGTGCTGCTCGGGCGGGACTTACCTTGCATTCAAAGTCATCATACCCAGCAAAGAGTAACCGGCCAGAAACTGAGAAAGCGACAGACGTGATACCGCAAAGCACTTGTTCGTTCTATGAAAGAGGTCAGCCAATCCGCGGGAACAGAACACCGTTAGGATTCAGAAGTTTACCTGATAAGACATCAGTTCTCGATCTGCCCGAATGTCGAACAGTCTGCAGGAGGCGTCGTCCGAGCCAGTTCCAAATGCATTTCCATCTGGGAAGAATTGAATGGCATTAATGTCAGATTCATGTCCAGCAAATGTTTGAACGGCTTTCCCGGTTCGGACGTCCCATAACTTGGCAAAAGCGTCGCAGGCGCCGCTCACGAATATGTTGGCGTTGGTTGGATTTATGCTGATGCTCATCACGTCCCCCAAATGATCTGCAAACTCTGTTACTTTGGAACCGGTTTCGATATCCCACATCATGCAGGTCATGTCACCGGACGAAGTGATGATCTTTCGGTCATTGACAAAACGACAGCATGACAAGTATCCAGAGTGACCAGACAGTTCGCGAGCCACACGCGTCGGGCCTTCCCTCGTGGAGAGATTGTAAATTGAGCAAATGTTGTCGAGACCACCGCAAGCGACGTAATTACCACTAGGGGCATATGCGCAGGTCATGACCCACGAGGAACGGAGGGGAATAGCGTGGACCTTGTTAGTGGTATATGCATCCCAGATGATGAGCTTGCCATCCTGAGACGCCGACACCAGATGCCTGCGATCTGTTGACCAGTGCATGGCGTAGATTTTGGCGAGATGGCCCTTGAGATTTCTTCGAGGCTTCATGCCTATCCGAGGTAAGGCCTCTGTGTTGTTGAGAGCGACTTGTCGCACTGCCGAAACACGATTGATTAGCAATCTAGAAAGTGGTGGGCAAGTAGGCTGCGCCTGATAGGAATTCAATGCACAGGTCCATCGACTTACAGCTTGTATCAGCCAGGTCATCCTTCTTGCGTTTAATTCTGTCTTTAAGGCCCTCTGCTTCTCTCCTGGCAGCTGTGATTTTGGCCTGCATCTGCTCTCCGGTAAGGTCGGTCGACATGGTGCCGCTCGGGCCCTCGTCGGACCAGGGTTTAAGGGGGGTTATTCGCAAGGAAGTCAGCCGTCAAAAGCTCAGCTTCGCCAGAGCGACGCGCACAGCAAGATAGATGTCTGATCGGTGTCGAGGCAAGTTTCGCGATGAACGAGCGCAGGAGCTCCGAGGAGCGAGGTATCAGGGACGAGGTGGATAAAATACGGGGGGGCCACTAGAGCTGCGATTGGGAGAGTTCGGGATTGCGGCAGAGTGCAGTCAGGTTCGACGGCGAGAGGGAGGCAAATCGGGATGGGATGTTTGGAGAGGAGACGAAGCAACTGACTGCCTGCAGAGCGGCGAAAGTTGTCGACGAGGAAGTGGTAGAAATCGAGGGCTTTGGTGGTGGTGAGGTCGGGTCACAGAATTGAAAAAGGGCAGTCTTTGGGGGAAGGCGTGCAGAAGGAATGGATGCCACAGTTGGGAGGTCCGGGTCTGGCTTCTTGGGGCTCGGGGCACCAGGGGGGTTGCTTTGACTCTTCCTTTGACTCTTGGTTCTTGGTGTCTGGTTCGTTAAACTCCAAGTGGGGATTTGTGTCGGTTCGGGGGGTTGGACTCCCCTGTTCTTTGCCCACTACGGACAGTTTCAATTGGCGAACTCAAGGCAGGGATTGAACAGTCCCGAAAGACGAGGACGAGGGTCTTGCTACCGGTACGAGGAGTGACAAAGGGACACACAATCCACGAACTTCAAACATCAACCACCAACCATCACCACAATCCAATTACTCGGCTTCGGGTCAGGTGCACCATCTTGTTCGGCTCTACAAGCACAGGTCACAGATCGTCGCTGTCACCATCTACCTATACCGTTCCTTTGATGGGACTTCCTCCCCCGCCCGATCTAGCCTTGATGGTCAACCATCTCGAATGCAGCACATAGGGGTCTTGCACACGGCCGAGAAACATAGGCAAGCCAAAAAAAAAAAAAGAGTGGGAGAAAAAAACATGTCAAATTCTCCTAAACGAGATCCTAGTGAACGATACCTCTCCCCCTTGGCTGGTCTTCACTGCTACTGGCTCTCATGGTGGCAACCATTGCTGCGTTAGTCCTACATTGAGCAAGCCGGGGGAAGAGTGCCGGGTGGCCCTCAAGCTCCGGAGAGGCGCACCGGCGCCTCAGCCCAGGCAGACCAGGGATATGAAGTTGCCAATCCAACATGCAGAAACCCGCCTGAGAACTGGGGACAAAATTGGGAAGCGAGAACAACTCTGGCAAAAGAGAAATTGGCCGGCCGCGTCTAATATGGGCTAGAGATGGTCATCAGTTGGTGCAACGCCCGAATCCCCCGTTTTCTACTACCGGGATCCGCTATTGCAGCAAGGAGGCAGAGATGGAGCCTCCCATTCAGCCTGGTCCTGTTTTCTCCATCCCAAAAGCACTTGGACGCTGATCCTCACACCCACCATCGGTCCACTAGCGACACTAGGTTGGTCATCATCCCCACGGGCTTATCGTTGTGTCCACTACATACGTCCGTGCTTGTTCCTGTCAACTCTCGTGGCATTGTCCACCTGCGATACCAGCCATCTTCTCTGCGCACGTTGTCTGAATAATAGCATTCATGAAGACGGAGTCTCTTTATAACGCAGGTGTCCCCTAAGCACTTAGTCAGGAGGATCTGCACTCTCCTGATCCCTCCGTCTCTATTACGAACCACACGTGGCTTTCGCTAATCTAACAGTGATGAATGTCACAACAGTCGGAAAGGTCCCTCATAGTAACAATTGTTAGGAGCAAAGGGCTCGAAAAAGGAAGCATTTCGAACCGACACAAGGTTCATTCAATGGGGGCAAGCTACTGCACACAGTCCCCTCGTGCAAGGCGTCAATTCAGTCGCAGATGGGAGTTCTGATAGTGTCTTGTGCCAGCTCCGACCATGCAGATCAGGTGCTAACACAGCTTGTTCCAATAATAGAGCAGACAACAAACTTTCTCCTCAATTGCAGCTCTTATTTGTATGAGGATGGCGAATCTGGATCTCGCTGAAACGGTGGATCTATGTCTCTCGGTGAATGCTGGTGCCGGAAATGCAAATGCTGCAAACTCGGCAAACTCTCCAAACCTGGCAAAAAGTGTGTTGTACCGTGACTGAGAGGAACACGCCACACACTTCCTGCTCACTGGTCATCATCACTGTGCCACTTTGACTGCGACTCTCTGGTCATCTTCTGCCGGGTATTTTTTGCTTGCCTTCCGAAGCTGCTTTGTCCTCTCCTGGTCGCTTGATTCATCGCTCTCCACAATGTTCTGGACCATCGGCTGCATCTACGGCGCCTCCTCGGTTATCTTTGGCGCGTTTGGAGCCCATGGGCTGAAAAGACACATCAGTGATCCGGCAAGGCTCGCAAACTGGTCGACCGCTGCTCAATACCAGGTATTTCGTCGAGGATGACAGAAAAAAAAGGTCACAATCACTTTCTAACGTTATTCCTCCAACGCAGTTAATCCACAGTGGAGTCCTCCTCCTGACGGCAGCAGTGGCCCCAAAGAACAAGGTAGTATCCGCGCTCTTTTATGGGGTCCTTGATTCTAAAATCTCCTCTTCCCCCAGGTGGCCGCCACCCTTTTCACCGCTGGGATGACAATGTTTAGTGGGAGTCTTTACCTGCTCGTTCTGGATCCTCAGCGATTCAAGGCTTTGGGCCCCGTGACTCCCCTTGGGGGTATGTGCTTGATTGCCGGATGGGCAGCACTCGCTTTCGCCAGTCGAGGCCGATTTGTTCAGTAGTGCGACATGTACACGATGTGAATCCGTGTGAAGGATTGGGACGGGATCTAAATGTATTGTATTGTTTCGCTATCCTCAGCTCAATGTTACTACTATCGTCACCTGCATTTCGCAGCTCGTAGATGTCGATTGTCCCCCATCTCACACCTTTGCCGTCAATGTCTTTGCCACCCCCAACAAACTCCTTGCAGTATCCACGACAGTCGTTTCGAATGGCCGATACGCCACACCCAGCACCTCTCGCGACGACGAATTGTCGACCTTGAACGAGCCTGCAGGCAAGGCATGCTGGCCTGGATTCCCCAGGGGGATCTTCTCGTCGAGCTCCGGAAATTCCCTTCTCAAAATGTCGCAGATTTCCTGGTTGCTATTACTGCCAGGGAGTGATGAGAAATCTCCGGCCTCCAACCCCGGGAGCAAAGGCCGCTTGATAATGTGCCAACGACAAGTCCTGTAGAAACGGACAAATTAGCCGGGCGCCGAGCCATGGATAGATGAGACAGATTGTGGTGACTTACCCGGACATCGACAGAGATATGCGGAGAGTCATCTGGGACAGGGCGCCTTTTCCGGCATTCATGAGCCTCCAAAGAATCGCGTGTGACGTCTTCAGATCGCTCACGGAACCAATGCTGTGCCTGAGGGGACCGTACACGATGGGCGGGTTGAGGACGACGAGCTCAAAGCCTGGTTTCTCCGTCGTGACGAATTCCCAAGCTGCGTGCAAAGTCAGTCAGGATGTTGGCAACGATGACAGAAGATCACGCTTGACAGAATTGCTCGACTCACCTGCCTGCTCTGCCAGGGTCTTGCTCGCCCAATACGCCAGGTTCACATCCCCCGAGTATCCCTGCTCTTTGGTCACAGGGTTCCACGACTGGGAGGAATACACTCTCCCATTTCCTTGGAGATCCAGTGGGTTCCCGATGGCCGCAAAACTACTCGTGATGACCAGTCGTTTGAGCCCGGGCGCGTACTTTGCGGCCGACTTCAGGATTTCCGTCGTGCCATGGACTGCCGGGTCGATGAAATCACCAGATGACTTGACCGCGGCGAAGTTGAACGGGGAAGCGACGTGGATGATGGCGTCGAGGGGCTGGGCGTCCTTGATGCACTGGTCAAAGGCTCCCGGCGCCGTGATGTCGGACACGATAGAGAAGTCGAGCCTCGACCTGTCATAGCCGGAGAAGTCCTTGGTGACTCTCTTTGCTTTGGCTTCGGATCGAACCACAGCCTGCACCGAGCACGATTTCTCCAAGAAGAAGGACAGGAGATGACCTCCGATAAGCCCGTTGGCACCTGTCAACAAGACTCAGGGTGGCGCCATTTCAACGCTCCGGTCTTGTTGTATTGGCTTCGAGATCGGAGATTAAGTATATGAGATATTTCAGGTTCGAGCTGCTTCTAATATTTCTCAGAGGAATTCTTCGCTGACTTTATATCTGTACAGCCAGACCTCAAGACAGATTCATGTAAGATCAAGCGAGCTACAGACCCTCTCTCTGTTCTTTTCTTGACACCAAGACAACTTTCTGCGAGACAGACATGGATTCACCATATCCGAGTCCTTCAAGCAACCATACCTCGTATATAACGTGGTTCGATTTTCAAGGTTTGTATGGCGGGTAAAAGAACGCAGCTTGACCTCGGCCATTTCGGTTACCATGTTGAAAACAAGCATTTCAATGTCGACCACAGAACCAGTTGTCGCTCGCTCGCCTCATTCAATGATATTCATTGCCAACCCCGAATTACAGGCTATTTCTACGAGGGCCACGAAGGACCCGGCACCACGACGCCCGACACTTTGCCAAACCCACACCTCCTACCGTCAGCCGCCCTGAACCAGCCCTGGATGGCGAGTTCATCGCCGTCCTCGAGCCAGGACATGGACTTGCCACCCACCGCAGGCAACTCGTGTTGCTGCGCAAAGCACTCTAGGAGACATCCGTACGAGCCGAGTCCTTTCTTGATCTCTGGCGCTGGAGACGAGACGGTTCCACTGGCTACCAGATCACCCGTGTTGATTCCCCAGCCCCCCGAGGATTGGTATGCTATCATTTGTGGAACGCTCCAGTACGAGTGGCGGTAGTTGGACCGGACAATCTCGACGGGGCTATTGCCACCACCTATTCGCGACATTTCAGCATTGATGCTTCTAAAAACGGAGAAAATCACGACAAACTTACGAGCCACTGAAGCTGTAAACTCAATATCATAAACGCCGTGACTCGCCTCGTCGGTTACGAGTGACGAATGGATCGGAGTTGCGTTGGATGTCGGCGGGCCTGTGCAACAACTTGCTAACGCATCCACAGTCACAATCCAGGGCGAGATGGTGGTGACAAAGCCCTTGGAGTGCATCGGCCCCAGCGGAGGCATCTCGTACGGCTGGATATCTCTGGCTGACCAGTCGTTGTGGAGGACATAGCCGAAGATATGATCTGCCGCGGTCTTCGCGTCGATTGTCTGTCCGTGGGGGACCGGCTTGGAAATAAAGGCCCCGAGCTCGATCTCAAAGTCCACCTTCCGCGAGATCTGGAAAGCGGGCTGAGTCTCGCCTTCTTTGATGAAAAATCCACTCGGCCGATGGATTTGGTGACCCGATGGGAAGATGGAGGAGCAACGCCCATTGTATCCGAGTGGATAGAGCTTGAACGCCGGCGGAAGGTCAAGTCCCAGAGGTTTCAGAGACTGGCGACGAGTTAGAGAGTGTGAGAGTGGACGATATTTGGAGAATGGAGACTGGGCCGGCTCACATTTTCAGCGTGAATGAGAGACGAAAACGAGTCGGTGTAGTCGGTGATGTCCATCGGTAGGTGCATTTGTGTATCACGGGCCAACACAAAGGCTTTCTCATTCAGGTCTTGATCCGTAAAGAGGACTGACTTTTCGCTTGTGACATTCTCAATGATTGTCTGTCGGACCCATCTCCTTTCACTGCCTTCCAATGCCGCGAACGAGTTCAATGTGGGCTGGCGAAAGGTATCAGGAACGCCATGACCTAGAGCTCAAAAATGGAATGTCCACAGTCACCTCGAGGAAGACCTGTCTCAAGATCTTTGAAGTGTCTTGGTGGGCATCGAACACGCCGCGTCGAGCCAGCTCATGGAGTTCGATGACATAGTCTCCGAGCGCCACTCCAGCGCGTGGTTTGGTCTATAAAATCGAATTACAAGGCGCATCAGTAGGGGGGGGTTTTTTTTTTAATGAAGAAGATGGTGGATTTAAAGATACTAACTCCAAGACCAACACCCTGCGGTGTGCTGAAAATCCCAAATGGTATGTTATGTGGACCGAAAGGGCTGGCCTCGGGAAGCTCCACGGGAAAGGGCACGGCGACCATGATGAATAAAATTCCTAAATTTCTTCAACGGTAGCGCTGCAGAACAACTGTGGTAGTGGTGCTGGCGAAGCGGGAGACCAGTTTAGTATAAAACGGTCTTCTCAGCTGGTGCTGTGTCAAGGCCGACTTGTCGTCAACTTGAGTCTCGTTGACCTCGGACCGCAGGGTTGCCATGACCATACTTGTAGTTCTGACTATGGTTGCAGTCTGATAAATCTAATTAGCATATACCTATCGTGATAGTCAGTGGGTCCATACTTAGTTGGGACTATACTATTTGAGGACTAGCGCATTTGGACCTATACTTTGTACAGTCTGGCTCTGCTGTCGGGCCGATAGGACTGGTGTGGAGCCGTGTTGCCTGCTCTGGATTTATTCGCATACGATGACGGACCGAGCTCCAGATGCCGAACAGCACCCCGTACCACGTACCCTGTACCCCGGATTGAATGCAGAAAACCATTAGGCTACAGTTGAGTCCTAGATGTGGACCTAGCAGTTCAAAAAGTCAAAGTCTTCTGAGCTTTGTCAAGGACCGACACTGTCGAATACTAACCGAATTCTCTGCTAAGCATGGATGAGTATTTACTCCTGTATATCCACCTTGGGCACCCCCAGATTTCACTGGAGTCGCTCTGCATTACAGTTTCTCCCCACAATGGCTGCTCACAATGGTACTTCGGTCCCTACAGGTCCCCATACTGTTGGGATCACCGCCCGGATTGCTGCCGACTCCAAGTCACACGACGAATTTGAGCTCCAGGAGGAGGAGTATTCCGAGCAGCACCAAGATAATCTCACTTTTGATGAGGAAGAGGCTGAGCCTGAGCTTCACGCACGCACTTGGATCGCCCTCGCTGCGATGAACGTGCTGGTTTTCACCCAGGTCCTGGCGCTTCAGGGGCCTCCGGCAGTGGTACGTGAACACCCTGGGGATTCCGTGACAAGTGTTTACCATCACCAGTTGACCTACATCGGAACGGACCTGCACAACACCACCACCCAGACCTGGGTCGTCAATGCTCTATCGCTGGTCCAGGCGGTTGTAGGACCTGTCCTGTCCACCGCATCCGACGCCTTCCAGGCCCGAAAGCTCCTTCTCGTGGGCACTTGCGCCATCGCTTTCATCGGGGCATGCATCGCGCCTGGGTCAGAAAATATTTACCGACTGATCGGAGCGAGCATTTTGATCGGGTTTGGCTTTGCAGCAGTCCCTCTGGGGTATGCTGTGCCTGCGGAAATCCTCCCTCGTCGATGGCGACCCAGTGAGTTCCAACGTATCTTGACACTTTGTTTACCTAGTCATAATTCAAATTTGAACTGATGATCGCTGTGCTATCAGTGGCCCAAGCGGCAATGAACGCCTCGGCGCTGCTCGCAACCGTGGTAGGGCCGTTGGCCATCGGAGCACTCATTAAACGCGATACACACAGCGGTTGGCGTGACTTCTACGTAAGTCTTTGAAAGATCCAGATCACAGAAATACAGCACACCATTGACACTGTATGTCACCAGTGGTTTCAGGCGGCCCTATGGGGCACCAACGTGATTTCAGTCTTGTTCGCATATCGACCTCCCAAACGGCACACCGAGCTGGACAATCTGCGCTTTTGGCACAAAATCAGACGTCTTGACCTTGTTGGATGCGGCATCCTGATGGTCGGGCTCACCCTGTTCCTCACAGGTACAAGCCTAGGAGGCGGCCAGTATACCTGGGTCGACGCCCGCACTCTTTCCCCGTTGATCATTGGGATTTTCGGCCTCGTCGCTTTCGGCCTCTACGAGTGGAAGGGCACTACGACTGGCATTGTGCACCACGATCTCTTCGGCGCGGGCAAGGCGAACGCGAGGACATTCATCTTGTGCACATTCTTGATCTTTGTGGAAGGTCTGTGTATATTCGCCTTTGCTATCTTTTATCCTATCATGTAAGTCCCTTGCCTTGTTGTAGAAGGACTTTGAGCGGCTGACTCTTATGGTACACAGGTCTCAAATCCTCTTCACAACCGATCCTATTCTCGTCGTTCTTCGATCCCAGGCGGCTTGGATCCCGGCATTGATTTCGACAGTTCTTTGGGGCTACGCCAGTACTCACTTCCGCACGATTCGGGAGCCATTGCTGGTGGGAAACGTGATCATGACAGCAGGCGTGGTAGGGCTCGCCACCGTTCAACCAGGTCAATCGACCAACGCCATTGCCTTTGCTTGTGTCGCCGGCGTGGGCTTTGGAGCGCCTCTCGTTCTCACCGTCAGTGGCGCACAGCTTGTCGTCCCACATAAAGTCCTGGCGACCGCCTCAGCGGTGACGACGACCGCACGTGCCATCGGCGTCGCCATCTTCACCGCCATCTTCACGGCCGCCTTCAACACACGGCTCAAACGCTACCTGCCCGAGTATATAATCGCAGCCGCCAAGGCCTCTGGGCTCCCCGGTTCTTCGATCCCGGCCTTCCTCGAGGCATTAACGACAGGTCAGACCGCCACGCTGCCCACCATCCCAGGCGCCACCCCGGAGATCACTGCCCAGGGCTTCAGCGCTTTGCAGCAGGCCTACGCGGACTCGATCCGGGTGGTGTTCACCATCGCCGCTCCAATCGGTCTCGCGGGCAGCATCGCGTGCTTGTTCCTCGGCGACCTGAAGAAGACGATGAATTATCGGGTCGATGCCCCGGTCGAAGAGCTGCATGCGAAACGGGGTCGCCACACTGAGACAGCGACGGAGAGGCGCGTTTGATGGTTGCAAGTCCGCTCTCGAGAGACCGGGAGAACGTGGGTTGAATTTGGTACCAGCCCATGATATCACCCTCGTAGTGGTTTTCGTCCCGAGCCTTGTGTGTTTGATTCCATTTGACCCTTGTACTCCCATTAAATTCCATCTTTGGCTTAATGTGAGAATGGATGAGAGGCCGGTAGATCGAAAAAAAAAATAATCAAATTTACCTGGCCACGCCCTAGTATTGCCTCGAAGACACTCGCGCTGTCAATGTACTCGTACAAAAATGGGCCCACTATGTACCTACGTCCATACTAACTCGGTAAAAAGTACTCAGACTACACTACTTGGGGAAATGGGCTAGCTACCATCGGCACTAGCGTCTTACCGCGACACTGAGAGACTATGTACTGTATACTCCGTACCTTACTATGAGGCAGCCACTGTTGATTATTACAGCCAATGAAACGCTCTAGTTGGTGCCTATCCCTTGGCTAGTCTACATACATAGTCAGGCTTAACAAGTCCCTCGTGTGCTTCGCGTAGGTCGGTACAAGTACTCGGTACACGAGTATCCAACAACCAACACCCGGTCACAATTTCGCCCCCGTGCCGACTTGCGGGGAAAGCTGCGCGACGACCTTCTCCATCTGATAAAAGGGCACGTAGGCGCGCAGCTGCCGGATCTCGTCCGCCGTGAGCTTCAGCCTGCGCAGGGCGGCCTCCCCTTCGCACAGGACGGCCTTGACCTGGATCTCGAGTTTCTTCCCGTTGGCGTTGTAGGGCACGACGTCGGTCTCGAAGATGTGCGTCGGCACGTGTCGCCGACTCAGGTCCCGCGCGATCTGCGCGCGGATGGCGGCGTCGAGGTCCGCCCGGACTCTGGGGGGTGAGCCCGTCGTCGCCTCCGGGTGGCATTTGATGAACAACACGACTTTCTCGGCCGAGTCCGCGTAGGGGGCTGAGAGACGCTGCTGCCCGACGACCAGGGCGTCGGCGATCGAATCGCGGAATCGGGGCGAGCCGAGGAGATTGTAGATCTCGGCGCTGCCGAAGCGCACGCCGGAGGGGTTGAGGACCCCGTCACTGGGTATATCCAAACGACCGTCAGTCAGGGATGAGGAGCCCCTCTTCTGTTATGACTGTTGTCAGGTAGGTAGGTAGGTAGGGCACTACTCACCTCCGGCCAAGGACGTAGATGCCTTTTGTCGCAGGGTTGACGCGGATGAAATCGCCGTGTGTCCACACATCTAACATATCATGGCACGTGAGTGTCTCGAAAGAGTTGGGGGGGGGGGGGTGGTTACTTACGCGGGAACCGCTCAAAGTAGGAGGCGTGGTACCTCTTCCGGCCAGGGTCGTTCCAGAACATGGCCGGCATGTTGGGGAACGGTTTCCGACAGACCAACTCGCCGCTCTCGCCGTCGGGAAGCTCGTGGCCGTCGACGCCAAAGACGGCCACGTCCATGCCGAGGCCCCTCACCGCCAACTCTCCCGCGTACGATGGGAGAGAGCGGGAGCCTTGCAGGAATGAGCCGGAGATCTCTGTGCCGCCGGACATGCAGAGCTGGCAGACGGGCCCGAACGCTTCGACGAGCCATTCTGCAAGGGCGGGGGTGAGGACGGCTCCGGTGGAGATTATGGAGTGAAGGCTCTGACAGTATTTTCCTACAAGGGGTCAAAAACAGTCCTGTTAAAAAAAAAAGGGGGGGGAGGGGAAACATCTTCGACTCGCTCGTTGTGTCTCGCGAGGACTTGGAAAAGAAACAAGGACACTGACTTGGCTTCACCGAGGCCTTTTGAAGTTCGGCGTAGTAGCGAGGACCGGCGCCAAAGCACGTAACCCTAGCTGTCGTCAGTACCTGTTTGCTTCTCGAATCAATCACAGCGATGCCGTTTGGGGGGCTTACTTGAGACGAAATAGCGCCTTCAAGAACCCTTCAGGTGACGGGTAGAACGGACTGCCGTCGTACAAGATGACGGCCGCGCCGACAAACAGCGCGTGGACCGAAATGTTCCACAGGGTCCATCCAATCTGCTCGGGGCGGTTAGCAAGTGCAGTGCAAGTCCCGATCGATGGCGACAACACTCACGTTTGTGTACTGATAGAACAAATCGCCCGGACCAAAGTTGTTGTGCAGATTATATTCTTTCCGACCATTCACGACGAGACCCTGGGGGAATTGTCAACTTTGTCTTTCAGTCTCCGGCTTGGTGTGAAAGCCACCAAAGAGGAGGAGCCTCGGGAGGGTTTACCCCGTGTGAGTGGACAATGCCCTTTGGAGTTCCTGTCGTTCCAGACGAGAACATGATGACGGCCGGAGTGTTGAAGGGGACTTGGACAAAGTCCAGCCGTGCACCGGTGTCACGGGCCAGGAAATCCTCAAAGGACAGGCTATACGCTCAGTCAACAATTGCCATAGACACGAGATTGATGATAGGGAACTGACGTTTCCGACTTGAGACCCTGTCTGGGACCGATGATGATGGTCCTATTCCTCCCGCCTTCTTGAAGATGCTGTATCGACAGATCGAGCTTGTCAGAAATGTCATGGCATTTGCCATTGTACACGTACGTCGACTCGGCAAACAGAAGACGCGGCTGCAACAATTGAAGCCGGTCGCTCAGTAGCTATGGGGGATCTCGCTTGTTAATTTCCCCCTCTTTTTTAGATATTTGGTATTTTGGTTGTAACAAACCTTGGAGCCCATGTCGGTTGCGAACGAGGCAAAAATGCCCCCTACCGCGGTGGTAGCGAGGAGCAATGCGAGCGATCGGATGCAGTTGGAACCAACCACTGTTCCTCAAGAAAGTAAATGAGAATGGTGATCGTTTGATATCGAGGTAAAGGGGGGTGCTACTCACACGCCACGACTTCCTGTTTCTGCAGGCCAGATGATTTGAGAGCGGCGGCATAGTGTCGTGCGAGTTCCCGAAGGTCATGCCATGAATACTCGTCCGGCGACGAGAAGTTGCTTTCGTTCATGCTGACGACGGCCAGGCCGTGGAACTTGGGATCCAGGAGATTCTCGGCCAGGTTCAACTGAGCGCCTTTGAAGAAACTCGGGAACTCGTCAATGACAGCATTGTCATCCTCTATCGCCTAATTTTCTCGTCGATTCATACATCCTTGTCTCTTGTCACTCGGGAGTTGCTTACCTTGGAAGGGTGGACGGATGCTTTGACGCCCGCAAACTCCCAGACCGTCATCCAGAAATCGTTGAGCCGCGTCACCGAGAATCGATGCAAGTCGGCATAGCTTTCTGAATGCAGGACACAATCAGCGAAAGAGCTGGGAAATGGAGTGGGAGGCATATCAAGATGAGATCCTTACCAAGATTCAGGCCATACTTGCGGTTCACGACGTCCTTGAAGTCGTCCAACTGTGTTCGCAGGCCTGGAGGAGGCACATAGGTCGGTTTTGGTGCCATTGGAGGGTGTGTACAGACTAACAATACGAGGTTGAATGGTGAAGGCGTGGGCCAGGCTCGAGGCTCTTGTCCAAGGGAGCATGGCTCATGGCATCCATATGAGAACTATTGTCCACTGAACCAAGTGGCTCTACCTCCCTTCGGTCCGAAGTGCCAGACCGCCATCCCGAGGGCAGCAATGAAGACGGAGGTGGAGGTGGAGGCGGACGTCCAAAGGGCGCTCTGTGTTATGGCTCGAACGGTAGAGTATACGAGGGGCAAACATGGCAGGGCGATACACGGTGTAGTTCTTTTTAAATACCGGAGAACAGTAATATGAGGGGACGAGGCAAGGAAGAAACGATCATTTCCCGAATATCTTGCAGGAGCCTACAGAACTTGGGCTTGGTGAGCACAGCAGCCTCTCCTCATCCTCTTCGACCAGCACATACAGATCAACCACCCATGTCAAGGTTTTTTGTTCTTCGTCGAAGCTGCTTTGGACAAATACCCCGTCAATACTCGCCTGACAAGCCCGCCATCTACTCCAATCTCCTATCAATAGACCATCTTGTTACCAATCTTCCCAATCTTCTCAATCTCCACCTCCACCAGATCATCGGCCTTCAAATAGACCTGGGGGGTAGCGCAAGCAGCGACACCACTATGATTCTCGCGCGTTAGTCCACAAACTCCTAGTTTTCAAAGTCACTGCGCTACAGGGTGACATACTCTGGAGTCCCTGTCATGATGACGCTCCCCTTTTTGAGCGTGGTACCTCGACTCATGTGCTTCAGAATCGTAACCACGTCAAAGATCATGTTGTCGGTGTTGCCCTTTTGCCGGATCTGCCCGTTCACCCAGGTCTTGAGCTGCAGATTCTGGGGATTCGGGATCGAGGCGGGCGATGCGATGACGGGTCCGATCGGCCCAAAGTGGTCAAACGACTTGGACAGGCCCCATTGAGTGCCCGACTGCTTGGGCCAGGCCCAAAAGCGGGCCGAGACGTCATTACCGACAGTGTAGCCCAGGATGGAGTCTGAGATGTCGTCGTCCTCCGACAGGTCCTTGACGTCCTTGGACAGGATGACGCAGAGTTCTCCCTCGTAGTCCATCTCCGACTGGGCCACTGGGGGGACGGGGATGTCTTGGTACGGATCGGCAAGCATATCTGCACTCTCGTTCTCAGCGTCGCGTGCGGCAACAGAAGGGCAAGTCACGGAACTCACCACCGAACTTTGTAAAGACAACGGGATATGCTGGAATTGGAAGCTGAATTCTCACCCCATTAACTACCCATGTTTCTGCTAGTGTAAAGAGAGGAGATTTACCCCAGCCTCCTCGGCATGCGACTTGTAATTGAGTCCGATGGCGTACATGAGTGGAGTTGTCGGCAGAGGACACAAGACCTTATATTCGTATCGTCAGTCAAACCACGCAGGCACAAGTGGATGGATGGGTCAAACTGCTACAGCACCTTTGCGACTGCAACGTGTTTTCCCGTCAAAGGGAACTCAGCAGCCCATGGGTCCGAGATGTCGTAGGTGGGGACAGTCTGGCCGTGGAGATCCTTGTCCCAGTCGGGGCCAGCCTCGCCGTAATGAATGGCCCCTTGGGCATCCTCGAACCGGATCAGCCTTGTGAACTTGGCCGGCATTTTTGGTTCCTTTCTCCTGCGTTTCTGATAGTATTCTGGTTCGTAGTGATTGGGAACTGTTCTGCCCCCTCGGGTCTTGACAACGCAATGGATATATCTTGTTTCAGGATGATGGGCCGTGTCGACTTCGGTGTCATTGTTTTCAGGCGAGACTCGATGCCGTTTGGCTTGGTGTTCTGTCGGCCCGAAAGTGTCTGGTCCGCGAGAGGGTCATCCTACCACAAGTCCATCGTACGCTCTCTCGACCAGCACTTGACCAGTCCTGCCGTCAAAGAAATGGTTTGTTACTCCTGGAATATAGAAAGACAGCCTCACATTGTATCTCGACTCGGTCTAAACCAACACTCTCAAGATTCATTCCAGCAAACAAGAATCATGACCGACATCAAAAGTCTGACACCCGTAAAACGGCATGTCACCACCAACACCGACGACGGCGTGTCCATCTTCTCCTCCAAAATCTCCCCGGACCCTCCGTCGCAGCAGCTCCCCGACGGGGTCAAGATCGCCTTTTGCTACGGCTGTCAGAGCGTCCCCGTCGACTTGGCCGGCGAGCAGGACCTGCAGTCTTACCAGCACCTGATCGACAACCCGCCGGGCATCGTGATCCCCAACGGCTTTGCCTGTCGCATCCTGGACCTGCCGCCGGGGTACGAGTCCGCGCCGCACCGGACCATCAGCGTGAACTTCAACGTCGTGGTCGAGGGCCAGATGGAGTTGACGCTGGGGTCGGGAGAGAAGCGAATCCTCGGGCCTGGAGACTCGGCCATCCAACGCGGCGTCGATCACTCGTGGAGGAACGTCAGCTCCACGTGCTGGGCACGCATGGTTGCGGCCGTCATCCCTGCTGAGGCTTTGCAATTCGGTGGTGTCGAGGTCAAAGGCAGTGGGATTCAGGGTATGGACGCTTCTTAGGTTGGGCCAACAATGTCGGTCAAGGGATCAAAATATTACAGCCAAGTCGAGTTGGGGCCTGGCTGATTTCCTCTTTGGGTCTCTTGATATACCAAAAGCCTGTCACAATCCCCTGAAGGGGGTTCTTTTGGTCTTGTACATAATCTACTATAAGCTCTCCCCTCTCTCATCGTCCCCGTCGCATTTAGTGATGACCGACGATATTTCTCGGCTGATACGGCTCCTCGAGATACCTGATCTCGTCCTCTGTCAACGCCTTGCCTCGCACCTGACAGATCTCGTCCAACCGAGTCAGACTGCTCGCCCCGACGATCGGGACCGTGCCTTTCTGAACGATCCACGCGAGCGCAACGTGGCTCATCTTCCACCCGCGCGTCTCGGCCACTTCGCCCACCCGCGTGATGATCTCGACGTCTCCTCCGTGCAATCCGGCAAATGCGCCCTTGATACTGGCCTCGCGCGTCGTCTTGTCCGAACCCAGCGGACGCGCGAGCAGGCCGCGGTAGAGGGGCGCCCACGGGATGAGCCCGACCCCCGTGTCGTGGCAGAACCGGTTCATCTCGCGCTCCTCTTCGCGGTAGCACAGGCTGTAGTGGTTCTGCATCGAGACGAACTTGGTCCAGCCGTGCGTCTCGGCCACGTGTTGCATCTGTGCAAACTGGTACGTCCACATGCTTGACGCGCCTGTTTGGTTTTTTTTTTTTGGGTCATCATTTAGACTTTTTCTTCTTTTTCTTGATTTTGGCTGTCCCTCTCTAAGCTCGATGGCAAAGCAGGGCCCTTTTTGCGGACCCCAGTGGTGCGTAATGTAGCAAGTGACAGAGACTTACCAATATACCGAACCTTTCCGCTCTGCACCAAATCATGCAACGCCTTCATGGTCTCCTCAATCGGGACCGTCGGGTCGAATCGGTGAATCTGCAACAGATCGAGATACTCGGTCCCCAGCCGCTCCAGACTGCCGTTTACGGCATTGAAGATGGCCGTCCGGCTCAACCCCTCTTGATTGACGTAGTCCTTGCTGGCCGAGATCTGTCTCGGGTAGCTAATGACGTGGACGTCCGGCTCTTCGCCCACGGGGCTGAAACACTTGGACAGCAGGACGACCTTGTGTCGAGGGATCTTGTGCTTTCTCAGCGTGTGGCCGATCATCCGCTCCGCCAGGCCGTTGGAGTAGACGTTGGCCGTGTCCCAGGTATTCAGGCCGCGGTCAAAGGCGCCCTTGAGGATCGCGTCCACTTCGTCCGGGTCGTCCAGGACCCAGGGCTGCCAGTCTTTGTGGCCTTGGGATGAAAGCATTCATCAGCATGGGAAAGGGACCCAACGGCAACAACAACAACAACATAAAAAGGCGTGGTGGAAGGTGAAATACCAAACGACATGGTCCCCAGAATGGGAATCGAGACACGGAGTCCCGAACTACCCAGTTGTGCATACGAGACCTGTGTCTTGTCCAGACTCTCCTGTAAAGATCGCGGTAGGACCACCGCCGGGGACGCCATGGTTCTAATCTGACTTGTTATTGGGAGAGGTGTTCAATATAGCCGGCACGATGGAGCCTGGTGAAGCCTTGAAGAAACACGCCCAACGTAGTTGAATTCTCGTATTTTACTCTCGCACAGAAAAAAAAAAAAAAGGCTCAAGCCAGTCTTATATCTGTGTCAATATGATTCGGCAACGACGCTTCCACCCATCAGATTATGTCTCATTGGGGGCATTGGAAAACCCGCATCACTTCTTACCACTCAATGCCTGTAGGGACTATTTTTCCTGAAACCTCCACCCGTGTCTACCCATCTTCATTACGAGGTTTTAGTTTCCAGTCAAAGGTAGGTAACCTCAAAGCCCGATCAGCCTGGGCACGGTTGTGAGAACAAAGACCCCTCCACTTCAACCGCCCAAAGTCACCATTAGTACCAGCCTCAAATCTATTGTTCCACTGTTCCATCTCCGGTCCGCAGTTCAAGTGTGGTCATCGCTTAGTGTTGGGGGTTGTGTTGTGTTGCTGTTCTTTGTAATCGCGGACCGAAGTTTTTGGGATCTCTCTCGGGCCGATGTGGAGGGACATCCTAGCCTTTTCAGGGGAGTGGAGAATCGGTTTCCCTGATTAGGTATAATGAATACTGCAAATCCGGGACTATTCTGTTAGTAGACTGGTTTTGTTACCAACGTGCCCCGTCTATTTCTGATAGAGAACTTGCTTGGTCTCACGTCTCCAACATGGATAATGTCCTTGTACCTACGTTGCAAAGAGCATCCTCGATTTCTAGCCACACACATCCTTGCAAATCTCCTCCCCCCCCCTGTCACCTCATTCGTCAAACTTGATCACGTTTCTCAACTTCCCAATCCCCTCAATCTCCACCACCACCTCGTCCCCGTCCTGCAAATACCGCGGAACCTTCATGGCCGCGGCCACACCACCGGGGGTCCCCGTCATGATCAAACTGCCCGCCTCCAGCGTCTGGCCCGTGCTGTAGAAGCTGACCAGCTTTCGAACGCCGAAACAGAGATCCGATGTGTCGGCGTCCTGCCTGAGCTCGCCGTTGACGTACGTCCGGAGCCGCAGGCCCGACGCGTCGCCCAGGACCTTGGGGCTCACGATGGCCGGCCCCACGGGGGCGTACTTATCGAACGACTTGCCGAAACACCACTGGGGCATCATGCCGGCTTTGTCCTTGTCGAGCTGCCAGTCGCGGCACGAGACGTCGTTCCCAACCACGTACCCGGCCACGTAGTCGAGGGCCTGCTCTTCGCTGACATTCTTGGCGTCCTTCCCAATGACAATGGTCAGCTCGCCTTCGTAGTCGCACTTGGATTGAGAGAGCTTGGGGACCGGGATGGGCGCACGCGTGTCGCCGACGGCCTGTCCGGGCTTGATGAATAGTGTCGGATTCGTGGGTATGTCCCAGTTCGACTCAATAACTAACGGGTTTTCAGTTAAGAAACACCCAAACTGCGGGGGAAAAAGCCTAGACTCACTATGAGTACGGTAGTTGAGGCCCGTGCAGCGGATGATGGGCACGTCTCTTGGAGTCAGGGGACCGAGAAGCTCCTTTACGAGATCCTCCTTCTCGTCGGCCGATGGTCCTGCTGCCAGCCAGTTGGATCCTTCCAGGGGCCGAACTTTCAGAGTCCCTTCCGCCACCAATTGATCAATGTCTGCTATCAAGTCCGCCAACGGCTCGCCATATCGTGTCTGACCAGTCTTGGCCGACACGTAGCGAACCAAGCGGTCCCAGTGGGTGAGAGAAGCATGGCTCGTGACCAGACCGTTGGTGTGGCCATTCACCTTATTCGTGTGGTAGAACTGAGTAAAGTCCACGAGGAGTCCCATGTCTTTCTGAATCTCAAATCAGCCTCATACCACCAACAACCCCGTACAGACACGTCAACACTGACCTTTTCAATATCATCAAGAACGCTAGCATCTTCGCGAGACTTGTCGAGCATGGCGAAGAAAGGGTCCTGACCACCGGCCAACGCCGCCGGGTCACTTCGTACGCGAGCAAGATTGGCCGTAGATACGGGATCGGTGACAGTTCTGTAGATCTCACGTCGAATCTGATCATATTGGTCGAGTATCTCGTAGCCCGCTTTGCCGTCATGGATTCCCTCGAGACAATCAGCCAATCCACCCACGTCTGAGATGCCGGTGGTGAGACCGAGACCACCCCTGAAAATCATTAGCCCTGGCATGAAGGGTCGACATGTGCCAAAGACGTACATGGGATTGTTCAGATGCGCAGCGTCACCTGCGAGCAGGATCCGACCAACCCGCATTTTCTCGGTACATCTTTGGTGCAGTTTGTAGGGGCTAAATCTTTCAATCGTGTACTGATCGGAGGTGGGATGCCCCGGAAGAATGCGTTGCAGCTTGGCCGGCATCCGCTCGTAAAGCTCGTCGTGGGAGAGCGAACCTTTCTCTCCGTATGAGACGCGCCATGTGCCTTGCTGGTCGATCAGAGCCACCACGGCCCAATGTTCACGGTCGACAATCCAGGATGTATCTTCCCAGCCATACTTTGAGAAATCGTAGCCGCGAATCTGGAAATCGAACACAAATATCAGCATATCAATCTTTTTCTCTGCTTTCTAACCACCGAACAAGAGGGAGAGCCACGTATTTACATTCGTGGCGACCATGATGGCATCCCAAGTGTGGCCTGGAAAACTGCTGCCAAACAAAGACTTCCGCACAGTCGATGTGCCACCGTCACAGCCGACGACGAAATCGCCTGCAAAATTTTTACCATTCTCACACTCGACCCAGGCTCTTCTTTCGTCCTGAAGAACAGCCGTCACTCGGTGGTTCCAATGAACCCGGGCGTTTGGGAACTGACTGAGTTCGTCGTAAAGGAGACATGCCAGGTCGTAAACCGGTAGACAGATAAAACCGCCTTTGTCAGGGTTTCTGTTCATGCCAGTCAGGCGGTTGATGACGGTGCCGTCCACCCTCCTCCAGGTGAATGAGTCGACGCACAGGCCCTGTTGGCGGATTCGGTCCAGGACACCAGCACGGCGGAGGACGCTGCGTAGTATTCATGTGAGTATCAGAGTCCACAAGAATACATGTAATCTGCTGGGATAGGAGGGCTCGAAACAGATATCTAAATACAATGTACGTACCTGACAGCCGCTGGACCGTATGCTGCACCACGCGGTCTGGAATCCACGGCGTCCTTTGCTTCTACTACCTCAACACTGATACCGTGCTTCGCGAGCATCAGGGCGAGCAGAAGCCCTGCCGGGCCGGCTCCCACAACAATAACCTTGGACAGGCTGGTGTCCTTCATTTTCTTTGCTCAGGACTGCACAATCAGAGGCCAAGCGAAAGGCTGATGGAAATCAAGAAGTAACGGAATACATAGAATCCCTTGTAGTATATGAAGCGTTTGGGGTTCATATGGGAAACCCAAATTCCCCACATTCCTTGGGTATATAGTACTGGGCAAGCTGGCACGGCGTGTTGGACTGGGCTCGGTCCGTATCATGTATACGGCCTGGCCAGCGTATCAGATGTAGGTGGACAAGGCCATAGAACACATTTCTGCCCACTGGAAAGCGTGCGAATCATGATCACGGACCGCGTGGGGGGCTTTCGGTCCGCAATTCCTCTCTGCACTATTCACTGGTTCAGCACTTCAACCAGGATCGTAATCTTGTTTTGACAAGTATTACTGGTTCAGTGAGGACGGCGACACATCAATTCCCGTTGAAGATGGTCAAGATGAGTAGTCTCTCTGTCGCAATCAGGTGATAGTTGGAGGAGCTCCTGGTCCATGGTCTGAAATGACTGTGTAAAATGTACATCGAGTCCTGCAAGCGGCCCGGCCTCTGTCGGGTCATCTCTGCTTCGAGGCTGAACTGCGCAACACTGGACGGTGCAACATTGAAAGTTTCGGATCATTCATCGAACGTCAGGACTTGATTCCGCACAATCAAAGTACATATAGCCCTAAATTAGGGATGTTGGAGAAGGAGACTTTCCCAAGTATTATCGTGTGTGCCCAAAGGGTCCAAGAATGGCAGCATATTCCAGTCGCCATCCACTGTTGTAAAGTCACCCTATATATGGTAACAGCTTAGCAAAGACCGAGACTGTTTGCCTTGAAATGCCCACTTACCTGACCTAGTGCTGCAGAAACCGACCGAGGGTGTGTATTCTGGGAGTTCCCGTTGTCTGGTCGCTTGCTCTGAGAATTCGTGCTTTGGGTCCCACGCCCATGGCTAAGTCTGGACGTCTGATCTTTATCGTGTCTTTTATTGGCAGCTTTGACGAATTTAGCAGCCAGGCCCACTGACTCTCTCGCTAAAGAGATGGATATTTCAGAAGAGGTCATGAAATCGATATACCCAAAATGGCCAGCACATATGTCAAGCAGGCCAAGGTCGGCGCTGGCGGTGGGAAAGGTCGGATACTTCAGCACATGGACAAACAAGCTCAGATGTGCATATATAGGATAAGTAACTGCCAGCCATGTAGGTGTAGCTGCATTTGTGGTTACTGTCCGGACGGCCAGTAACATCTTCCGGGCTGCCTCCGTCACCGTCTTTGATGAAGAATGTAGCTGCGCCTCCAAGCCAGCATCTGGACCACGATCGCAAAGCCGGGCGGAAAGCCAGGGGTAGAAAAAGTGCGAGTGAAGCGCCAATAAACTTCCATGGATTGCGAAGTAGAGATACAAGGTGTGGATACGATGGGCCATTGGATGTGTCTCCTCCGATAGTTTGGCGAGCGCACCAACCTGGAGGTCGTTCGGAAAATCATCAAGCAGGCTTTTGAGCTGTCGGTCAATGTCATTCACAACCCTAAGAAGGGCATGGGGAGATAACCTGTATGCCTTTGTTGACATGATTTCCCGAAGTATTCGGGAGCATATCTTTGCATGCCGAGCTGCCAGAGTGTTGGCTTCTAGATATATGGTACTGTTGGAAGGGACATGGGATGGGATTGATGCACGGATCATGTCGTCGTCAATCATCGACGGTCTTCCACTGACAAGACAGAAATGCTTTTCTAGCGCATAAACTGCCCACCACACCCATGTCTTTTTCAGACGGTCGTCTGACGAGGAACTCGTTCGATGGTCCGACTCATGATCAAGATGTAAGCCTTGCGTTAGTGCCGCATGCACCGCATTATGGCACAGCACGCGCTGAATGTCAGGGCTTCCAAGTCCTTCAACGTAACAAGCCTAAGGTTTCGAGGATCAGCTCCATCTTGCAAGTCAGGAAGGCTCATTACCATCAATGCCAGTGCTTGGACGACCATAAGTCTTGAAGGCGACAAGAGGAGTCCAGTCAAGACCGACAACGCGTTCACGAAATAGCCTTCCCAAGCCTCTTTTCGGACTGCATGGAATGGGATCTTCGCAGTTTTGAGCAATATGCTTCGATAACCAGCCGCAAACACGACGTTGCGGAGAGCAATCTCGGCATAATCATTTCCGGAGGAGGAATCGTCGAGAAAATGCGCTTGAAGCTGGGCTTCAAAGTCTGGGCGATGGATGAGACCCAAGCGAGCTTCCCAGCAATTTTCGAAGAATGCTGTGCAGGTTGTCATTAGACTAGGATCCTCACTGCTGCTGTTGTGTTGGTGCGGGAAGAACTCACCGTTGACATACTCCCAAGCGGTTTCCTCGCTCGGCTCTGCTCTCGCTGCGCCCAGGCTAGGCCACGGGCTGGTTGGAGTCCATGGCTGAAGGCTCCCACCGAATCTCTCTGCAATGTCGGCAAAAGCGAGGCTGGCGGTCGTCTCACACACCCATGCGACACCAGCATTAGAACAAGTTGACAGCCAGACCCGGGCGTCCTCCACCTCCGTCACGCTGCCCACTGGAGTATGTGAGCTATCAGAGATATCGACTCCAGCATGGCTCGCAGTTGCAGTTTTCTCCAAGGATGGCGATCCTGCCGAGAGGTGTGACTGTGCTGGACCCAACAAGCATTCGCTGTCTCGTGCTCTTGGAGCCCGTGAAGGTGATATTGAGTTCGAGGTCGCAGGGATGGTCGGGGTAGTAGTTATTGCAACACCTTCTCTTACTATACCAATAATATGATCGGCACCGGTTGATGAGGACGGCCTCTCGACAGAGGTACAGGAAGGATTTGATAAATCGTGTCTAGCTTCCTGGTCTTCTGACAGGGCCACTGGTGGCACCACATCTCTGCTAACAGCCGGATGATTGTGGTTGTCTCGCGTCGTCCTTGCCCTTGTCCGACGCTGCTTGGGTGGATAGACACATTCTGCTGACGACTTTGCACAATGTCTGCATGGATGGCCACCAGAGCCTAGAGGGAGTTTAGGCGAACAGCAGGTTTCAAATGACTGAGGGCCTAGCAACTTACATCTCACTTTCCGGAGCCTGCAAGCTCGACAAGCAATAAGTACTCTGTCACTTTTCTGCTTCTCCGACGGTGTAGGCATTGCACGTTGTGTTGCGCATCAATTGTGGTGCTGTTTGGATATTCGTCTAATCACACACAGAGACCGCATGGTGAGGAGGTGGGGGGCATTTTGGGTATGAGAAGAGAAAATCAGCCTGGGCGGCATCTGAGAGGCAGCTGGGAGGTGCTTGGGAACCCGCCTGAACCCCCAACTTGGCAACCTTCTCGGTGCTCTGTTCGTTAATCCAGCCTCGGTGGGGGCTACCATGTCCCTGGTGATGCCAATGCTGATGGTTACCTAAGATAATCTAGGGAATCAAGGAAAGTACCTAGGCGGTCACTAGTGGACGTCTAGCACCTCCGCGCCTCCACGTCAAGCCCCTCCGCACCTTGACTCTCTACCCCAGGGCACCGCCCTGGATGGCCTCAAGCCTCATACTTGGACGGGCTGCCCTGTCACCTGTTCTCGTATAGAGAACTTTACCGAGTGACTCTCACCAATTACCCCCTCTGCTTGCTCCTGCTACCCTCACAGTGGTTTTCTCCTCCTACTATAACATGTATCGGCTGTGAAATCAATATTATAAGAAAAGCAACCAGCATCACTCCAACTACTGTCCTCATGGATGACCCAGAATCCATCCATTTTGAATCCACTTCACATCCAAACGATCCAAGCTGTTCCTTCGACAGTCTCGGCTTCCCAGATATTCTTTTTGACGACGGAGATCTGTGGCCTCTCTCTGAAGGCTTCTTTGACCCTGCTGGAGACCTATCGGGCCTTGACACATTGCCTCAGATTGGGGCACCAGAATCTCTAGAAGAAAACGATGACTCGATACAAGACCTGTTCATCTTCCCTACAGAAAATCCGCCTCCCATCGGGGAATATCGCGGTACCAATTCAAATGAGGGCGCCGACGCAGTGACGCGTAGTCCTCACGACCTTGAAAGCGTAAGTGGCACGACGGACAGATCCAACTTCGATCAGGCATGATACTGATTTTCTGGACAGATACTTCCCAACCACTACGGTGCGTGTGTTCCATTTCGATACCTCTTCTCATAGTGACTTTGGCAGGGTTTGGATACTGGCTCTCAATCTGTTCGGGCCCGGGAATTGCGTGGATTTGCCAAAAACACAGATCCGACGAGTTTGCTGAAATCGCCGAGGAAATGAAAGCCAGCTGGGCGCGGCAGTTGAAACTAGAGCACACTCAGCCCATGTCTCAAAGCGCTGAGCCCGAGCCGTCACTTGCTTGGTTGTATTGCGAAGCCTATTTCGAGCGCTCAGTGGACAACCTCTGGGAGAGCGTCTATCGACCGGAATTCGAACAGCACTTACGGTCTCACCTTTCGGGGAAAGGACAGTGTGACGACCCTGCTTGGTACGCTCTGCGAAATGTTGTCTACGCTGGAGGCTGTCGGATGTATCGCTCCCAATTTCCAGAAGCCAACTCTTCCGACGTTCAAAGAGAATCCTGGAGCTATTTCTCCAATTCCTTGTCTGTTCATAGCGAATTGTTACTCACCAGACCAACAATGCTCTCAGTTCGAGCTCTACTGACAATGGTGAGCACATGAGCTGCTATAACTCGAAGAGAAGGTGCTAAGCATCGATAATCTCAGGCTCTGTTTGCAGAAGGTCTAGCAAGCCCAGCATTGAGCTCAGGCCTGGCGTCAAATGCAGCACTTCTTGCTCAATCCCTAGGTCTTTATCGGAAGCGAGTTGATGCCGACGCTGCTGAGCATTTGGAAGCGCTTCAGTCCACGTGGCTCTTCTGGGCGGTGTATTGCACCGAGAAACACATCGCACAGCGTTGTGGCCAACCTTCTGTAGGTGCGATCAGATCTTCGATGAGACTATCAGCTGATCCGTCTCCAAGTTGATTGATGATGATGACATTAGCTGCGACATACCCGAGAGAGTCCACCCTGGGAGCACTATTGAACTTGAGACGCTCACCTATATCATTCAGACCTGTCGGTTCTACCACCAGATCAGTAAGCAGATGCTCACTACCCGAGCGCTTGAAGAGCCTCCGGAGAGGATGCTCAGCCTCGTGGAGCAATTTGACAACCAACTCCAAGCGTGGAAAGAGTCAATACCGCTACAGCTCCGGCCCACCGATTTCCTAAAGCAATTCAAGATGCCAGGGAACAGGAAGCTTTTGGGACTAATGACGGCACATTGTTCCTTCTACGATCTTGTCATGGCGGCGCATTCTACTTTCCTATACCCATGGGTCATAGAATCGTTCTCCGAGTATGGAGATACAGAACTGGCTCAGCGGATCCAAAAGCAAATCCACGTCAGTTCGCATTTGGTCGCAAACGCCGCACGGAGTCTCATTGTCATCGTACGGAGTCTGGATATGGACAGTGTTGGTACCCAATCGTGAGTGTTCAGCACTGACGTCTATCCGACATGCTGCTGAAACCACTTTCTCAGGTTTGCGTTACATTTTCCCATGCGGGCCTTTGTGAACCTCTTCGTCTTCGTCCTCCAGAACCCGCGATCGCCTTCGGTCCAGTCAGACCTGGCGCTCCTGGACGTGGCGGCGGGGTTTTTCGGCCAGATGGAATTCATCACAGGGTCCAAGATCAGTTTCCCGTTTGCTCGAGACATTGCGGCCCTCGCTCGAAGCGTCGTTGCCGAAGCCCAAAGAACCTCATCTGAAGTCTCTGGACAGATGACTCGCAATGTCCAAATGAGTATTTGACCGACGAGACACTTGCATATTCTAGGTAATTTTTGAACTACCTCACTACACGGACACAAGTTCATGGCGTTGCAGTGATGCAATGGAGGCGTCAAGGCAGGAGTGCCAATATCGATTTGGAATATTGGATCAATACCACTAGCAAGCGACTTGATTGCACTCTCTCCAACCACCAGGCCGGCAGCCCTGAATACTTTTGAAATGGCTCCACGGGCCAGGATTCATCATGCGGCAGTCTTGCCCAATTTATCCACACCTTGACGGCGACAAGGGAGTCCTACATCCGGCAGAAGCAGCTCGATCGTCTAAACGTGCGCCAGAATTGGTTGCCCAGCCGCACCTGGCTCGATCGGCTGATAATAACGAACCCGGGGGCCTTTAACCGGATCCTGGACGACGATGGCGCGGCCGATGAACTCGAGCGCCGTCGCCTTTCCACCAAGTGGCTTAACGATGGCCCCTCCCACGATCAACAGATCCAAGTCCTGTCCGTCGTCGGCATCGTTGAAATAGATCTTGCGGAGCTCGTGACTTCGAATCTCAAATTTTTCCCAGATGCCGTCGCGTGACGAGGCGATGTCTGTATTTAACACCAACAAAAAAACGTATCAGACACGGAATTCCATGATATCTCTCTGAATTCTTGCCGTGTTGGGCATGGCAGGAGCGGGTTATGGAGGTGAATGTAACGCAACCAATGTACAGACAGGACGTACCTTGTCCCTGAAAATATCCCGACGACGAGAAAAACTTTGCGTCCTCGGTGAACACTTCTTGGACCAGCCGAGAGCCAGCCTGTGGCGATTTGCTATCGAGCAGTTGGAAGAGCAAGTCTACCAACGTCCTCACCTCCCCTTTGAGGCTCGCGGGCCAGCTGACGCCGACACCGACACTGGCGTTGAGGGATGTTGACATTTGATGAGACGAATGAATCTTTTGATTCGACAGATATAGGATATCTCGAAGGCTATGCTATGTATGACAAGCAACGATTGTTGTATCTATTTTCCGCATATAATTCATAATATATCATATATCGTGGCCAGCGGAAGTATACAACTAATTCCCATCCATCGTCGATGGGTTTCGGGCCGAGAAACGCGTGCAGTTCATTGGATATTTGTGCAAAAAGCTACCCACAAGTCAATATGCCGAATGTTCAAAGCGAGCAGCAAGCTTGTTGTTAACGGGTCTTTCTGTCAGGACCATAACCTTGGACTGTAGAGACTTCGAGTCACAATCATACAAAAAGACTTGACTGCAAATGTAATATATCGAATAGGCAGCATCTGTGGCTCGGAATTGAATCACGTCGAACTTCTACTCGGCCCCAGCAGAAAAAGAATACATCTCGACAGCCTTGCGTTGCGGTTGGTCCTGCACCTTGGTATGTACGTCCTATATGGTCTTCACAGTGCAGCATACTACCCGGAAGAGCTTCAGTGTCTCAGTCTCGCAAGACACCGCCCCTGGCGCGGAGCTTCTCGCCGTAGATCTGGAGCGCCAGAATGATCAGCCCCCCGGACGCGACGATGGCGGCCTGCACACCAAACGAGACGTCGAACCCGGATCGCAGGCCCCAGCCCTGTTGGAAATACCCCACGGAGAAGCCGCCGATGATGCGTGCAAAGTTGAACCACGCCGACACTTCGCCGGGAGCGTTGCGGTAAGAGTCGAGCGCGTAGGCGAACAGGGGCACCGAGAACATCATGACCGCGGCGGTGTACATGGCCCAGCCGAAGGCGACGGCGACCCACGACAGGTGCTTTTCCAACGCCTGTCCGACGAGGATGAGGCCCGGGACGGTGAGCAAGAGGGTCAGGTAGACTGGGGGCAGACGAGCTTCGGGCTTGAAGACCCCGTTGTGCTGACGGACGTAGCGAGTAGTGGTCCACTGGATAGAGATATTGGTTTTGTTTTTCAGCATTCACTTTCCATCTTGCCCATATGTCTTGATGTGGAAAAAAGTCGATATGTTTATTTCGTGAAATGGCATGAACAAGGATGCAAAAGAAAGGAGGGAGGGATGAAGAAACTCACGTCGTTGATGAAATGACCCAGCATCTCACCGATCAGCACGGCAATAATCGGCGCAAAATACAAGTAGCCCGTAGAATTCAGGCTCATGCCATAGCCACCCGCTGACACGGGTTCGGCGAAGAGGATGGCGGACGACTGGTTGATGCCGATCGCCCACATACAGCTCAATAAGCTGGATTTTGGACCGCGTTAGCACGCACCTATGGGGCTCAAAAGGAGGAGAGGGGTTTCCAATGCGAGGGGACTAACTAGAATGCCAACAACGGGATGATGATGGGTTTGAGCAAGATCTCAAACACGCGGAGGAACGAGCTTGTAAAACTGGCAAAGTATCGACGGTGGACCTGGAGCTGCCACCAACCGACGAGTCGCAGGATCCTGGTCCCACGCCGGGGTTGCTCTGACGGCGGCAGGTCCCTCCGATAGAAGGATTCGTCGAGGAAGAGCGCCAGACAGAGCAGAACCAGGGCCTCCAGGCCAAACACGACCCAGAACGTGGCTCTCCACGACCCCGTGGCGGCAATGATGTACGAGCCAAACATGGGCGAACAATAGGGACAGACCTGCACGGCGAAGATCCAGATGCCGATCTTCCTCGCCTGTTCGTGGAGAAAGAAGACGTCTTGGATGAAAGCCAGACCGACCGCGGGGCCGGAGCTGAGGAAAACCCCCATCAACGCTCGGAGACCGTAGTATCCGGCAAAGTTGGGGACGAGGCAGGTCGCCAGAGTGAGAAAGGTGCCGATGAAACTGGTCCAGAACAGCACGGGAGCCCTGCCCCAGAAGTAGATCAGAGGAATCCAGACGAGTCCTCCGATCCCACTGGGAAAGAATACAGTCAGCCCAGCCTTTTCAAGGGGATCGATGGGTTTCACAGGGGATCCAGCAAAGACGTACTTCATCAAAACATTGAGATTCCCGGCGTAGTTGATGTGGACGGGGGAGAGATGCCACTCAACGCCCTGGAGACCGACACTCGGGACACCCGCGGCTGTTTGATAGTCGCTTTGAAACGCCGCAAGGCTGATGGCGAGCAGGAGGAGATTCTTCTTGAGATCGGACCAGTTCAACGGGTCATTGGGATCATCCGTGGGCTGTGGGACGAGGACAGTCTGTAAGAGGAGGGAGAGCGTCAGTCATTTCATTATTGGGGCCGGGTAGGGAGTCACTGACATGGCCATCCCTGGTCAACTTCAAATTGGTTCCTCCTGATCGCCCCTTGACGTGGCCAACGTCAAGGAGTACAGCGCCGTTGCCTTGTTCGACGACGACAGCGCCGGGCACGCTTTGGCATTCTTCAAGCTCGACAGCTTTGCCTTCTTCAACATCGTCGTCCTTACCTGCTCGAGGCATTCCCATGGTGTGATGACACGGATCTCGCTTTTGACTGCGAGAATTAAAAGAAGCTCAGAATGCCACGGTGAGTATTAGCCAGCCAGCCAGTGAGCAAGCGAACTTTGGTGGAGATTCCTTTTATATGGGCGGAACATCAGATTTCGGTTGCACCTCCATACTTGTAGTAAACGGCAAGATATGGAGAAGCCCCGAGTCTTGTGGAGAGAGGGAGAGTAAAGTCCGGGGTCGATCCGGGGTATTACCACGCGCGAGTGTCTGCGTCTCTGTGTCTCTCCCGCGACGTCTGGGCCTGGGGTATTTCGTCGTCTCTTCGGGCCGACAGAAATTGACTGGCCTGCGGGCCGAGAGCGAGAGCGACCACTCAGAATCATGCCTTCTTTTTACCTCGTACACAAAGTCATGTATCTCCGTGAGTCGGAAACTGGTCATGGCACGTGGCATTAATTGTCCTCACGGGCCGAAATACAACATTACTTGACCGGCTCCAGAGGTGCCAGGACGGAGGCTCCCGCACCATCAGTGATTACCTTAGGTAATCATATCCTTTCTCTATTCGTGTATAGAGCAGGCATCTAGCTATATTTAGACTAGCTTCACTACACGTGGCCACTAAATGTAGTATAGCTCCACTACGACGCCCTTGATGCCCTACCTTGTAAGGCTCAGTAGTCGACACGTTTTACCTCGTAGATAAAACAGAGCTGGGATGTCCAGTTGCCTGTTACTTGGCGGGACAACTTGGTAATTGATAGCTTGGCGATTTGCCCTATAAGAGTTATGATACCGACAGGCATATACCTCATCACTCTAGTGACAAGTCACAGGAGTAAGTCACCCCTTACCACTTAGGGCAGTCGACTTTGTACGGGCTCACATGTAATCGGGAGTCCTATTCCGAGGACCAATTTCCTTCCTGGTCTTGATCCGTCTGGCCTCATCTTTCGACAGTCCTTCACTGCCATCAGGCAGCATCTTGGCCAGGATCTCAGCGGACCATTCTTCGGGGTCGAAGTCGGTGCCGATCGGGTTCTGCACGAACAATGAACTCCTCATGAATCGGTCGGCCTCGTCAGGGAGGTCGAAATTGTCCACTTGGAGCTCGACTTTGTTCCCGTCGGGATCCTGGTAGTACATGCTCGTGGTCATGCCGTGATTGACGCACCATATGGGGACGATGGGCTTCTCTCGCTCCTTCAGCGCGCGATACGTCCGTGCCAAATCCGTCAATGTGGCGTATGTATACGAGGTGTGGTCAAGCCCGGCGGTGTTTGGGCTCGCCTCTCGTGGTGTGATTTCGGGCTTGCGGACAATGGCTATTCGGTGGTGCTCATCGTCATATCGCAGCATGGCAAAGTAATCTGCTTCGAGGATGACCTCGGCCTGCAGCATGTCCACATAGAAATTCACCATGCGCCGATAGTTGTCCTCGGTTGTTTTTAGGACCACATGAGCAAAAGCAGAGGGGCTTGGGTGTGACCGCTTCGTTGGCTCTGGAGTAAGAGTGTTGTTAGAATAGCTGTCACTCTGATCTAAAGTCTTCGAGGGCGACATGGTGCGAGGTCCGGGCTCGGCAGGGAGACAACTGCACCAATGATGAAGATAGGGACGTGATGAGAAGTCGTGCACCGAGTATGATTTATATCATGTCCTGTTGATGGCCTGCATGGACGCTAATTCCGAGGTCTCGGGCCGTACTTGATCACACCTTCCTCAAGCACGGAACGGGAGGGGCTTTTCATCTCAGCGAATTCCATCGATCGTGTCCTTCAGACAACATCTTGCCGCTAGCCGCGTCACCGCCTTATGGACCAGCGTTGCTGGGAATGATGGGGATTTGTCTGCGAAGCTCAGTGAAAGGGACCAACGGAGAACGTAAAAAAATCATTGCAAGTCAAGAGAATTCGGAAACTCCTGCGTATACTGTCCTGTTGGGACACCAGGATGTATGTTGTTTCATTTATACGAGGACCATTATGGACCCCCTTCACGACTACTTCTCTAAGCAGCAGGACAGAGAGAATGTGAACGTTGACGAAAAGCCACTCGGTCGTAATATCCTCACTGCAGGGGGGATGCCAAGATGATCCTGTCGTACGGGATGGACTAGTTACAAGTACCTCGTAGGTGCTTGGAGGAATAATTAGGCCCCCGAGTGCATTGGCTCCAGGCCCCGTAGGCGACTCCGCAGCCGAACTAGCCCCTTCGTGGTCGGGCCTTTGGAGGGGCAGCATTTCCAGAATGCACCCAAGGTACCTCGTACCTGGGTACCCTCCTGGAGATGGCCACGTACCTAAAGGTACTTGCCCCTGCCACGCGACGCTCTGGATGCTCTCGTGCTCGACTGGGTCCCTTGCTACCCCGTCAGCCCGTCAACGTATCCCCGTAAAGTGAACGAAAATGGTTATGGACCAAGTACAGCTCAGGCTGCATATAATAGATATATATATAAATTTAGATCTCTGTTGATACCGCACATACGGCAGTATCGATGCTTCGGGTTTCACCCTTTGTCAACCGACGCAGGGGAAGGGAGCGAGGTCAAGTACAGTTTTTGCATGATCTCGCAGGCCATTCGTTTTCTATCAATGGATTGTGAGGGCGCGTCGACCTCGTAAAGGTTAATTGCAGCATCAACCAACAGATCAGGGTCGATGGCATAGCTCTGTATGGATTGATCGCACAAACAGAACGATACGTCGACGAGGCGCCGTTGGGCAGACCTGCACCCCTTGAGCGTGCATGATCTGAGCATCGCCCGACTCCAAAGACGAGAAACGGCACTGTAAACAATGCATTTCCTGCGTCTTTCACTGTTGGCAGCAAACATCCAAAGACGGCTGCCAACATGACACGTCAGGTCACTAACAGTAATGCGGAAGAAGATCTACCTGGAATCGATTAGGATACCGAGAGGGTTTTGGCGATTGGCCGAACAGCCGCTCCAGAACAACAACCAGCCACCCCCCGTTTCTGTACCCTGCGCGAATCGGCCAAAAATAGGCTTGGAGGCGAGTTCCTGGGAATCCAGTCGATTTTCGATCAAAGGGGTATCCTGTTGCACCACGTCATGAGGAAATTTTTTGAGAAAAGTGTGTGTGTTTTTCTCTAATCAAAGCATCGCGCGATTGCTGGAAAAGAAAGATGAACGGACCAATACCCAGTTAGCTGATTCCAGGCCACATGGACGAGAGGGCGAGAATCCGTAGATCAGTTCCAGACCTCGGGTTTCGACGGGAGTGGATGGGCTTGGACCTGTGGCACTGACTCTTGCAGCACTGAGCATAAGGTGACCCCTAATACCACGGGCAGCAACGCAGACAAAACAATACCAAGCAACAGTTCGAGAACAGTGAGGAAAGTAGAGATCACCCGACAGGGGTTGGCCCATGGAGTACATACATACCAGTATTACTCAAAGTACGAGGTATAGCCAACTCCGGCCCCCTGCCTTCGATTGGCAATGGAGACCGTTGCCACAAGCATCCAGGGTCGCCAGAGATTTATCTTGTCTGACTAATTGCCCGATGCTTGGTGGTCTCTCGTGACATCGACAAGATGGTGAGCCAGATTGTTGTGAACCCCCAAAGGATCCAAGTCTCTGTCAAGAACCAAAATGTCTGACTACCACGGAGACCTGATTTGTTGGCTGTCGAAGTTGATGTGGTCATCGTTTATTGCAGGATGAATTTCACCCAGGTGGAAAGGGAAAAAAGTGCTGACTTCGCGCCATGGTTGGAGATCCCTGCTCCTACTGGAGAATGGGTCAGGGCTGTTGGGGTTTGGAAACAGCCCAGTCTTGTAGTAGTCAATCGTAAAAGGCGCGGCTCCAATTACAGAGCAGGATGATGGTTGTCCACAAGATTGCGCCAGTGGAGAACGAGCAAAATCAGCGACAAGAGCTGTTTCTTTCTGCACGAGAGGCCAGTGCGGGTGCTTGTCATTTGGCAATCAGGGCGTCGCCACTAATTAACACTTGAGCATGGATGACCAGAGGGAGAATCGCTGAACGGATAGAGAAGGACGGGGATCGGGGGTCGAGGAATGAGGACCGCAGGCTAGGGCATCACTATTAGTCCAAAAAAGCCCAGACCGGATTGAACGAACTTGTAAGAACTAGGTTTGTATACAGGCCCGGGAGAGTGGTTAGAGTGAAGGTTGTAGGGGTCAAGAAACGAACTGAACCAAAAGACAACGGTGCCAATCGAGAGTGAAGCTGCTGAATCTGAGACGCTCTCTTTCCCTCTCTCCAACAAGGTAACAACAGGTCAAACTGCGCACCCTCGCACCTTGCACCCTGCAGCTTGCGCTTCGCAGCTCGCGCCTCTGCAGCCTCTGCAGCCTCTGCAACCTTGCGACCCTCACGCTAAATCGCTAAATCGACACGGACTACCACCATTACTCAAACTCGACCCTCAGCACCACCACCTCCTCCCTCCCATCATTCATCCTCACCATCATCACCAAAACCCCTTCCATCTCTCCTGTTGTTCTGCTGCGTCGCAGGGATCCCGATTTCTTCGTTATCTTCCAGGCTGCTTTTAGTTGTTCCAACCCGGAGCTGGCCAAGTCCCCCAAGCGGATCTCTCGAATCCTGCCCTGCCTCGCCTCGCCTCGCCTGACCTCCGCCTCCCGAATTGCGAACTCCGCGTCCTCGAGTCCAGCCGCCACAGTCTTTACTAATTCCCCCTACTCTTGCTGTTCGAATTCTCGTCCACGAAGTCGTTGCTCATCAAAAACCATCAAAGGAACAATCTTGCACATTTGTTGGCTGTCCGACACCCGGACTCTTCGCCCACCCTAGAGACCTCCTTCACCCTCTGCTCCTCATCGTCCGATCGAAGACCAACCCTCCACCGATCTATCTCCTCCGCTTGATGGCTGCTGGTCCTTGTATATTTTGATACTTTGTGGATAGCCAGACAAGATCTTGTCTTGGTGACGGAATCGGCTGCCCGACGACGCCGCAGCTTAAGTACTGGTGGACGTGACTGGAGTTGCCACAGCTCATACGCCCATTGCGCTGTGAGAAATCCCAGGACAAATATACTTATCGTACTCCAACCTCAAGCTAAGGACATCGAGGCATTGCATGGTGGAGAACTATTGGGCAACATGAGAGAAGTCAACTTCAGCATACCCAATGTCAATAAGGCCTCTGTCCATATTACCACCACTCTTTATGACCGTCGAGCCCTGGACTGCACCTCAACCCTCCCCCTTATCAATTCCCTCAATCACTTGGCATACCTGACGACTTCTTCTGCACGTATTCGAGATATCCTTACAGTCGACGGCGGCGTTGAGCGCCTGGTCTGCATATTAAAGGAGGGTCGGAGCAAAGATGAAATGCACATGTGGAAATGGAATCTTGCTTTTCAATGCATCGTGAATATTGGTGTCCGAGGGTCAGAAGGTGTGCGCACGCGTGTCGTGGAAGCAGATATGGTACCTGTTATCGCGACAATCTTGTGGGACTACATCTTGGTCATCGAGATGGAAAAGGCAAAGGCCGATGCTGAGCAGGAGAAACGCAATGGCTCCAAGCACTCGGGGAGTTTCAAGTCCTCCAAACTATCTCGAGAACTCACACAAGATCCCGCAACAAGGACGTCTTTCTTCGAGCATCTGCACGCGGCCACCGATCACCGTTCCAATCGTCGCCAAGCTCCTCCACCGTCCTTGGATCTCCCACAATCCTTTTCGCAGAGTTTTGGTGCCACAGAAACAGCCCCGGCTGAAGGAGGAAGCATCATGCCTCCAAGCGTTTTCACGTCACCTCCCGAACGGACGATGTTTGCTCGTCGTGAATTGCACCATCACAACCGCGGTCAAGAGAGCAGGAATTCTTTCCACAGGTCTCTTAACCTGCAACCACCGGCTACTGCGGTGCCCTCGATGGACGCTTCCGACGGATTCTCTTTGCGACCTGTCCGGGAGGTGGATAGATTGCCTTCGATGCTACCACCCCTAAACACGGGGGTGACATCTCATCCCGACTCACCGACTACTCCATCTGCACCACTTCATCGCGGAATGCTCTCTCCTGTTGGTCGCCGTGCGAGAAGGCCGTCCATTCGACATCAAAATTCCACTGGCGATAACGACGATATTGGTATGGAGGACGTGGCTGGCCCCGACGACGATCTCCTGGATCCCGAGGCTCCAGTTGATGGTCGGAGCAGGGTCCAAACTCGGGATCCTAGTCCTCATGATCTTCACGAATTGGACGGCCGGCAACCACTGACGCTCGCCATACCTCCGCAGCAGGCTCGAGAAATTGACAACAACGTGGATATTGCGCAGCAGACACCGATCACCGCAGGTATGGGCAATCCCTTGGGGGCAGCTGGTCTCGAGGCATTGGGGGCGTCGCCTATTCCCCCTCCGCCTGCCACTGCTGCTTCTCCTGCAATCCCCCTTAACGCATATCCAAATTTCTTCCTAAGAAACGCCACTGCCACTGCCACAACAGCCCTGATGCCCCGCGATGAGGATGTTTTAATGGGTTTGCAATTACTTGCTTACATCTCCAAATACTGCTACCTACGGCATTACTTCCAAGCCACGCATTTAGTTCCCCGACTTAGGATCGATCGAGAGGTTGAGAAAATTTACGGGCCGATGCGAGGCTGTGCACCTCTTCCAGAACCCACCGAAGACGAAGACGAAGAGTTTCTGCAACCCGACGACTACAATATTTTCCCCCTGGTGGAGAAGTTTACCGTTCGTCACCACTCCAAAGATATGCAATATTGGGCATGCGTGGTCATGCGCAATTTATGCCGAAAGGACGACGCCCGGGGAGGAATTCGTCAATGCGCCAACTACAAGTGTGGAAAATGGGAGGAGTACACACGCCAGTTTGCCAAATGCAGGCGGTGCCGTCGCACGAAATACTGCAGCAAAGTTTGTCATTTGATCCCCTAATGTTCGAAATGCTGAGACTAACTGCGTTTAACTAGGAATGCCAGCGGGAATCGTGGAGCATGCATAGGCACTGGTGCCACCTGGAAAATGCATATCTCAATCGCAGGACCAATGCATAAGTTGCACGTTTGTAATTGCATAGCCGTGGAGTATTTGGACCGAGCGTCATTGGCGTTAGCGCCGTGGAGTTTATTGACATTTCAAGGCATGAAGCTTTGAGCATGGTTTTCCGCATTCAGCCTTTGGCAAAACACCCAGCACGATTGATGTACAGCGAATCGATATTGTTGAACGAAGTATGCAAAGACTTTGAGAGTATATATCATCAACGAATGGAGCGGAGGACGTGGCGTTGACGCGGGAAAAACGGACCTGTCCACGACGACGATGAGCAGCAGAGGTGTTTTGGATTGCTGGACCTTTACGCTGGATCTCGTCGACTGTCTGGGCACGGGGCTGCTGGTCTTGCGAAGATTGTTACTGACACACTAGATGTGTAATATGACGAGCCGAGTAGTGCACAAAATGATGAATATTGAGATAGTTAACCTGCATCTGTATCAATTCTGTTTCTCATATCTCGTTCTTGCGGTCGACTGACAACTCTCGTCTATAGCTTACAGCATCGAGAGGGTTTTCGGAGCTCGCCGCTCGATGATACCAGGCAAATCGAGGCGTGCAAATGTATATCAAGGTCGCTACCACCCACTGATAAGTTCTTTTCCTGGCAGTACGCCACCTCGAAATAGTAACCCCTTTGGCGTTGTGTCTGAGTTGCCTAGTAAATATGGGGTCTATCGAAGGTGTCGACACCGCCATACAGTTGCCTGTCATTGACATTTCAGAATTCGGGCTCGAGGTTGGGAAGCGGGTATTGGAGGCTGCGACCAGGTTTGGCTTCCTCTACATCGATACAAATGGCACAGGCTTCGCGGAGAGTATGGTGGATCGGGAATTCGAATTGTCTCGCCAGTTTTTTGCCCTTCCTGAAGCAGAAAAGGAGCATTATCGAATCGACAAGACGGATCGAGGCTGGGCCGGATTGCACGGTGAAAACCTCGACCCCAAGACACAGCGCAAAGGGGACTTTAAAGAAGCTTTGAATATTGGAGAGTTCCTGAATGGAAAGCCGCAACAGCCTCTACCCAAGTTGCTGGAGAGCCATGTTGACGAGTTGGCCGAGTTCGAGAGGGCGTGCAAACAGGTCTGCGATCGAGTGCTTGACCTTCTTGGGTTGGCACTCGAGGTTGAAGAGCGCAGTTTCTTTTCATCACGGCATACCCAACCCAGCGGGTGCACCGTCCGCCTCCTGCACTACCCTGCCATCCCTGCCGATGTGGACTATCAACCAGAAATCGATCTCAGAGCTGGCGCTCACTCCGACTACGGAAGCATCACCTTGCTGTTCCAGCGACCCTCACAACCAGGTCTCCAGATCCGAACCCCGGGGGACACCTGGGCAACTGTTCCCATTATCCCCAGCGGATATCACTCCAAGACATTCCCGCCGATCCTCGTCAACATTGGCGATTTGCTGTCATACTGGACCAACGGAATCTTGAAGAGCACGGTACACCGAGTCATCTTTCCCAAAGAGGAAAGAAGAGGGGGCGAGGACCGGTACTCGATAGCATATTTCTCCCACCCAGGGAATGATGTGGAATTGACACCTATCCCGAGTAAACTGGTAGCACGGCACAAGCTGGACGAAGACAAGGAGGTGGGATATGGAGGCGGCGCGACCAGCAAACGAGCTATGACGGCCAAAGATCATCTATTGTCCCGGCTGGATGCAACCTATGGATTCAGGGGAGCACATGACAGGGAAGTAGAGAGCGCTCGCTGAATAATGGGGAGGAGAAGCCGTCGCTTTCACTTCCAGCAAACACCAGACTTGTTGTAGATGGTATAGTACAGCCTTGCGAATGCGATTCCGAGTATTACGAGTACTTTTAACCGAGTCTACGAGACGAGTACGACTTGTGCGCCTCATCTGAAGATGGGGCTGAGTAGGCGGAGAAAGAGACACAGCGGGCACCAGTCGGGTTCCCTCCCTGGTCAAACCACAGTCTTAATATTATTTGTCCAAGTCCCGGGAGCTCAAGGTCCATTGTACTCGTCGCGCTTGTCTGGACCCGAGTGGTTGTTAGCGCCCGCAGTTTGCATCCTCAAAAGTTACAACGTTGACCTTTCGAAAGGTCCACGCTCGTGAAAGCGCAGACAAATCCATCTGCTCTTCCGCCGACTTGCTTCAGACAACAAAAGGGATTTTTGTCTTCAGCTGTTTGATTTATTCACTCACTCATTCACTCCTTCTTTTCAGCGGTCGCTTTTGTGTTCTTGGACTGCTGATTCTCGCCTGCGTTGAAACTTGTTCTTCCTTTTCCTTTTCTTGCCAGTGGCCTAGCATGTCAGGTATTGGAACCCCCTTCGTAACCCTGTGCACATTGCTCTTCTCACCTTGTAACCAGTCCAGAAGTTCGACCAGTGGGCAAGCAGGCATGTCGAACTCTGCCAGCTGCAAATGCTGCGGGACGCCGTCATCGGTGTCGATGCCTCATACTACATGAACCTCCGCCTCAACGGCAACAACGAAGAGCCTCTCAAGCATGCCCTCGGGGGCCAGCCATTTGTCTTCAAAAAAGCCGTCGAGGATGACATCGCCTTCCTGCGACAGAATGGCATCACATTGGTGTTCGTCTTCAACGGCCTCGACTACGTGAACAAAAGCCTCCCCGACTCGCAGTTGGCGGATAGCCGAAGAGTACAAGATGAAGCGTGGCATCACTATATGAATGGAGATAGTAAGCGCACGGTGACAGACTTTGGAAAGGCAAAATACCCCGTCGACATCATGACCCGGACGCTTCAGAAACTGTTGTTTGATAACAATGTTCAATACATGGTCGCTCCATACAGTGCCACTGCGCAGGTGAGTCGACACACGGGAAATCTGATGGAAAGTGTTTGAGACTGAATCGGGCATCAGTTGTCTTATCTTTTGAAATTGGAAGATCAATACATTGATGCTGTCATGGGCAGCACCGAGTGCTTTCTCTTTGGGGTGGACAGGGTGGTGACGGATTTCAATCTCAACGACTCGACATTGAGCTTGGTCAGCCGCGCGGCGTGCGAGGATATACTGAAAGCCCACAAGGACGTGCTTCGAGACGCCCAACTCTTGCTTGGAACCTCCTTTACTCCGACCTTCCCGATCCTAGAAAGCATGGCCGCGGCGAAGCCGACGGGCATTGTGGACGCCATCACCCTCCTTAACGGGGCCGGCAAAAGTGTCATGCAGCTTTGCAACTACCATCGAGACAACCCTCAAGCCCAGAGCATGGAGTATGCCGACCGTTACAAGAAGGCGATCATGACCATCAGGCACCACGTGATAATGGAAAAGAACGGTGTCGTTGCGCCCCTCAACTTTGACGAGGCACCCGGCGATGTCCACGAATTTGTTGGACAGAGACTACCCGAGGAGTTGTTCTTCTACGTCTCCAAGGGCATGCTCGGCCCGCAGGTACCAAACTGGCTCACGTCTGGAGAAATCGCCCTTTCGCTTCCTGGGGGAGTCTTCGATTCGGAGCCTTATCGAAAATTGGTGATAGAATTCCTCAACCCGTACCGAACCGAAGCGCTCAAAATCCTGGCAGAGTCGCTCCACTACTACTACCAGTCGCGGGTCATCAAGGTCAACCCCTGGGTTTCCCAGAATACAAGCAACTTGACAATCGAGATACGCAACACTCCAGCCATGAAACCAAAGTTGGTCCAGTGGAGAGTCCGAGGGGCCAACATTGAATCTGTGATTGGCAAAGGCGAGGTAGGTGTCAAGACCTTGCAGCCATGCATCCTCTGACGTTGAACAGAATATTGGTCTATTTCTACCTTGTCTGCGATCTCTCAAAGACGTTACATTTGCCAAGAAGACCATTACCTTTGGCAAGTTGGAACACCCAGCTCTTCGAACTGCTGATGAGGTAGCCGTCAACACAGTCTTCCGGTACTTACAAGTTCGTGGCTACGTCGATGATCACCACAACGTGACCACCTGGGGCAAGGCTCTGGAAACAGCGTTGACGATCGCCGACGAGGAGTGTACCATCATTGGCGTGGAGATGCTGAGACTTGGGCTGTTCACTGGCAATTTCGCTTCAGGAGACCCGGTAGCAAAGACTGGTTGGTTCGACCATTCTCTTTCTTCCGAAGGCTGCTAACTCTCGCCTAGACAAAGATCACGACCGGAAAGTCAATACAAACCTCATTTCCAAGGTTGCGTGCTTGGGTAGAATCCGGCACAAGCCCATGGGATTTGTCGGACCTCTCGATCGGCAGCTGTTAACATATGCTTGGAAGATCTCGGCAGTCCGCACAACCCTTAGAGATCTCTTGGAAACAATCATGACGAGCATGTTTTTGAATGGTGACGTGGATCGGGACCGTGAAGACTGGATTGCTCTTGCTCAAAGGTGTGTTCATGTACTACGCGATCTCTGCGATGTGCCCGACTAATTCGACTCCATAGGCTCCCATTTTCCAGCGACAATGGCTCCGGGCTTGCAATCGCGGTCAAGACGTACCTGGACGCCGTCAGCGAAGAACCCGAGCCAACCGACGCACTCAAAACCAGCATTAAGCAGCAAGAAGGGAAGTACAATTGGTTCGCACAACTTCGCGGCAGTGGTTACTTGACTAAGAGTCTCGATCAAGCCTGGAAGATATGGGATGCGGTGAGTTCAGTTGGAATTGCTGGCTAGAATCACTCGTGCTAACTACCGGTAGATTTATGCTGCAAGTCAAGTACCAGGCACAGACGTTAAGGAGGCCAAGCTCTTCTCTGAGGCGAACGAATGGCTTGCCCCCCGACGATGAGCTGGTTTGTTAGGCGAAGAAGCAGAATCATAAGATTTACTCCGTGGAGCAGTATATCATAAAATTTTACTCGCACGGTACGCTATCTTCTTGAGCAAGGACTTGTGACGCCGCAACGACAGCTACTGAGCTAGACCGCGCCGCCGTTGTGAGCTGGAAGCAATCTCTGGCATCAGATACCGTCCTCGACTCGTGCGCGTCTGGGTCTCTTCACGAGAGGTGCGCTCAGCAGCCACGGTGGGGTCACAAAGTCTTATCTCTCGGCGCCGCTGGCTTGCGACGAAGGCGTACACGGCTTGAGCAAAAGGGGCGGCAGTTGAGGGGAGAAAGGGTCATTGGCATCCCCTAGTCTGAAGGAAGAAATAGACTGTAAGATCCCAGTTGCAAGGGCAGCAGCCGAGCTCATCGAGATACTGTCTCTCTCCCTTGCGCGCGCGCACTGCGTTATTGGGAACGATCAAGTTGCTTTTACCAAGTAAAAGTACATTGGATTTAGATGCATGGATGGAACAAAGTTGGGAGTGGAGGTGCTGGTGGTTGGTGGCAGACGACTTGCGTCGCCTGCGCTTCAAGCCCTGCCTGCGCTGAAACGGCCGGAAATGCCCGCTTATACCTTAAGAGGCATGCCCTTCCGCCCCTCGTGGCGCTCGTGGCGCTGGTGCCGCTTCCTGCGCAATGACATACTTGGACCAGTCTTTACCTTATCCCACCCCTATCTATCCTTTGACTTTGAGCTCTCAGCCACTTATCGTTCAGATGTTTGGGCAAAGAAAACCCAGAAAAAATATCCATCCCATCATTACTACTCGCACGGCACTCTCGTTCAGAAAAACCCCCCACGAGCCGGGGCGCCAGGGCCGCGTGCCGGTGCCCTTACCTAAGTGAAATTTCCTTCTCATAAGCAATGTTGGGCGCGAAGGGGGCTACAGTATGCCTGTCCGTCTCCCTCCATCTCAGTCCTCAGCAGAAGAGCCCATTGAGATGGAGGACAATGGCATTTCGGGGAATTCCTCGAGGCAGAGACTCCTCCAACCTCGAGCACGCGATGCCCGTGGACGGCTCACCGGATTGGCCTCTCACACCTTGGGCCTGATTCTTCTGCTTGTCGTCGTCTTCCTATGGACCATGTCCAATTTTCTCGGTAGTGTATGTATGGCATGCATGGGTGTTGTGCGGTCCTTGGGTTTTAGGAGAATAGTGCTAATCGCATGCAACATCCACAGAGTATATTCGCTGACAACACTTATGCCAAACCCTTCTTTCTGACTTATCTCAATACTTCGACCTTCATGCTGGGCATGATTCCTACACTCCTCCAGATCGCATATAGACGGCATCGGAACCATGGTGATTTGTACGATATGATTCGCACGAGCGTGTTGCAGACAGTCAAGAGAACAGGCTATCGACGACTGTCGATCATTGACGGTACACAAGGTGATGAAGACGGGCAGGACTTTGAGTCCGAGACATTCATTCAGAAACCCAGCAGGAATGGTTCCAGCGCGGACATCGGCCGTCCGGGGCATGACGGTGTGGAAGAAGGGGATAAACATCTGGGAATCATGCCGACGGCCAGGCTGGCCTTTGCCTTTTGCATCCTCTGGTTCAGCGCCAACTACTTTGCTATGGCTTGTTTGAAGTACACCACGGTGGCATCCACCACTATTCTGACCTCAACCTCGAGTTTCTGGACGCTCTTCATCGGCGCCTTGACAGGGACGGAGAAGTTCACCTGGCGGAAACTCTGTGGCGTCCTGGCATCGTTTGCAGGGATCATGCTGATCTCGAGCGTGGACTTTTCAGGCAACGCGGACGGTGCATCTCCCGATTCACCGCCAGCGGGGGAGAGAGCGATCCTCAGACGCGAGGACACGTTCCCGGACAAGTCGCCCTCTGAACTCGCCCTGGGGGACGCCTTTGCATTGTTGTCCGCCATCATCTACGGCGTCTACACCGTCACCCTGAAGAAGACGACGCTGAAGGCGCTGCCGCGATCTCTCAATATGCCCCTTTTCTTCGGCCTGGTCGGCACGTGCAACTTGATCCTCCTCTTCCCGCTTTTCCCCATTTTGCATTTCACGGGCCTCGAGCCCTTCGCCTTCCCTCCCTCCAGGAGAATCTGGACGATCCTGCTCATCAACAGCTGCGCGAGTTTCTTTTCGGACCTCTGCTGGGCGTATGCCATGGTATTGACCTCTCCACTTCTGGTGACGGTGGGGCTGAGCCTCACAATCCCTCTTTCTCTGGTCGGCGAAATGGTCCTCCAGGGCCATTATGAGGGCTGGGTATACTGGGTCGGTGCGGGGGTTGTGGTCGGCAGCTTCTTGTTCATTGACCAGCAGGAGAAGAAGGAGGAGGTCTCGCACGGCGGCTCTAGCCGTGGCATCGAGGCCCTGCGCGAGGAATACGACGAGAATGATGACGGTGCTGCCGCCACTTCTACTGCTGGTGGTGCTGGTGAGGTATTCTCCAGCACGGCAGGAAACAGCTATGGCGTTGATGGGCACGGCTACGGGCATAGACACGGGTCCTGACTTCCTGGGTACCTAGACTTTGGGCGGCTGAGATTGGATATATACTCCGTGTTCAAGTAACCGCCATGTATACCATCTACAAACATACAGTACCTACCAAACCTCAGACCTCGGATAGAAACCATGAATGAACAAGACCATTCTTACATAACCCATGCAATAGTATTTTTCCATGTTGACGACCCGTGGTATGTGTGTACGTATGTAGCACCGGCCGAGCTCAGCGTTGGTCGGCTCGTGGTGCCAGGCCAGACCATCTGAGTCGCCTCCGTCTCCGTCTTCGTCTCGGCCGGGCGACGAGAAGAGTTGTCCAGAAGCGGCAAAGGGACAAAGCAGAGAGAGCTCGAGAACTTGGATGAATTCCATTATTTGACCTTCAAACTACCGAGTAAGACTGACAAGTATGGTAAGACGGCAGAATGCCGAAGGGGTGATGGGACTAGATAAGTACTGAAGACCATGGAGGTGGCTGAGGAAGTAAAAGATCAGGATGGGTGGGTACAGAGACCCGATGCCGTTAAATAATTCAGACAACAAAGACGATGGTCACGCCTGAAGGGTTCGACATTAAGGGAGAGGTCATTGCAGTCATCACCGGGCAAACGCAGCCAGAGCGACATCTCCGTGCTGTCCATCCACTGCAGATGACAGAAGACAACGGTGTGAATTTGCTCGTGGTCCATTCTTTGGCTTCTGAAGGTCGTTGAAAAGCCCGCAGCATGGTGTTGAACATGACTCCATCATTCAAGACCCAGTTCCTTCATAGTCGGCCTCCCGTCTCTCCATGGCCTCGGCTGGCCTTCACCAGGCATTTCGACCCCATTCGGTAACTGCACCTTGGGAAATCCGTCTCTCTTCCATACGTAGACCTCGTCGGGATCCAGGCTCTCAAACGCACCTGGCATTGAACGTGTCTTGTCTTCGTCGCTTTCCTGCCTTGACACGACCCATTTGCTGCGCACCTCGTGGGCTCTATCCTCGTCGACCAGAACCAGAGCACCGCTGTGCCAGCCCGCAGCTGCGATAGCGATTGGGAAGTATGACCCGAGATTGGCATAGTCCTCTGTGGTCTGGCTCTTGCCTGGCTGAGCATCTGAGTCTGTGGGTACATTACTCGCCGGTCCTTCTTCCCAATGCCTCCCTTCCTGCTCGACCCATTCACTGAATGCAGCTTGTTTTACCGCATCAACGTCCCAGATATGACGGGCTAGCTGGCCGTTCACAGCGAAATGTGGTTGACTTAGCTGGTCTTCCATCCATTGCAGCCAATCCTTCCGTTCAGGCTCAAACCAGATTTGACGGCCGCGGATATTGGCAATGGGAAGTAACACAGCATCACTTCGTAGGCCAGGTCTTTCTCGGCGCAGGCCACGAAATCGACCGCCATGTTCCGGACCAGAAAGGCCTAGCGAACCACAGCTTTGGGAGTCCGTACCGTACGAAGTGATTTTGCCGTTAGCGTGCAGGGCGTGGTAATGGTAGTCGCCATATGCAAGTGATATAACGCCTGTATGCTGCATGGCAGGTATGTCCTGAGGTCTGGAGGCAATCAGTGTGGTCACGGTAGACGAATCCTCTGAGGATAGCAAGTCGGGGTGATATCGAACGGTTTCAGCACAACGTCTGATATAGTCTATGTCACCAGCAAGTACTTCGCCTGCTGCTGTGAAAACACCAAACCTGTGGAACTGACCCTGAATATCTTTCAATTCACGACCTGGTGCGTCGAAGCCCGGGAGCTCGAATGGAGGATGACTTGGTCCAGGCTGATCAGGGTTATCGACGTGGACAGCACATGCGTAGGCCTTGGACTCGTTCGTGATCCATACGATGTAATTCTCAAGAACGATGTGTTTGAGTACTTCCACGTCTCCTGTCTCGGCTCTTCGCTTCGCAGTTCCTGGAATAATCCTCTCTTTGACCTCCTTCCCATCCAGCATCTCGTCCACTTGGTCATTTTGAATGGGAGTCCAATAGACAATACCTATATTCGGCACATAGGCAGAGCTCTCTGCCCAACCTGCAGCGACTCTGGTAGGTCGTCCGCCGAAGTCTGTCCCAATCCGCGAGAAGACCATGAGGCCTTTGGCATTGATTCTGTCCCAGGAGAGTATTTTTCCTTCGTCAGTGAGTGCCAGGATATGACGACGACCTGAAGAAAACTGTCGGACGGCGGAGGTGCTCTGAGTTAGATATTCGAGCTGGCGGAAGTGGTCGGAAGATTCGCCTACCACCCTGCCGTCCATAGAATCGATTGAGCCGGTGGTGTATAGCTTACCGTCCGAGGACAGAATGGTAGTGGACCAGCCTCCACACTGAAGATCAGCTATCACTCCTACGTCGTCGGGGATGTGAACTTCTGTGGGCCAGGTGGAGGAGGCTCGCTGGAACGGTCGTGAATGGATCATGGTTGGGAGAGGACGATGTGGGACGCGTGGAAGGGCCCTCTGGGGAATATGATGTGGACCATGAGGCAGTGGTCGACGAGGCACTGGGAGAGTTCTTCCAGGTCCCAAGCTCCCTTTCAATCCTTGACCCCAAGTGTAAAGGCGAGTTTGGGTCTTGAGTCGTTTGTACAGCCAGTACCAGCGAGGCCCATCGGCCGCGAGAAGGGGACTGATCGGGAGACGGAATGTGTTCGAGGCTTCATGTCTCCAGTACACGGAATCTTGTCGATATTTCAAGTATACGGCCTTGGATGCACGGCAGAATGCGAGGTAGTCCTGTGGATCAAGGTGGGTTAAGATGGAGGGAATCACATCGTCTGGCAGCTGGAGGAGTGGCATTTCTGCTAGATCTGAGCATCGTCTTCCTCTAAAGACCGTAGGAGAATCAACAGAGAAAAGTGCATGAACAGCGTTTACTAGCGTCGATGCGGTTGATACAATGGTAGACGAGCAGGCAAACACAATTCACCATCACACCAGCTGGCTGACGGCGGGCCACCAGAGGCCAGATCAGGGGATGATGTCATTAAGGGGTCACTGGCTGGTGCTGGGGGGTTGTCTGGTTGTCTTGGCGTCGGGCTCTGCAGGGCCCCAAGTGTCTGGATGTTAAATCATGGGTTCTCAGTAGATGTTTGATATTTTAGTGTGGGGTGCCAACAAACACCTGCAATCGCCTCAATCTGCAGACGTCTATCCTTCAATTCGCGTTCGCTCTTGTCGATTGCTCTCTGATTTAAAATCTCGTTTCGTCGTTCGCATACCTCGCAATCATGGCCGACTCGGGTGATGCCAAACCAACTCCCTCGGCGGATCAGACTGCGTCGTCCGACTTGAGACCTGCTGAACAAGAGACTAATCTCGTGACGAATCCCCTGGGTGATCCTTCGTCCGAAGCCCCTGCTCAAGAGACCAAGTCTACCACCTACACCGACACTGCTGCCAAAGCCGCCAGTACTGCCGCGAGCACTGCCACCGCAGCGGCGACTGGCGTCAAGGACTCTGTCTTTTCCATGTTTGGTGGTGGAGCCAAGAAAGAGCGCAAGGTCGAAGAGGATGATAATGCAAAGGATGAACCCAGCGGTAGTTCCAAAGCGCAGAAGAAGGAGGATGAAGACGATGTGAGATATACTCAACCCATCCAAGGGGGAAGACCTGGGCTGACGTTGTTGATATGACAGGACAAAGCCGAAGAGGAGGAGGCAGACGTGGAATTCGAACCCGTGGTCCGACTGACCGAGAAAGTCGAGACAAAGACCAATGAGGAAATGGAGGAACAGGTCTTCAAGATGCGTGCCAAACTTTTCAAGTTCGACCGCGAGCCGAAGGAGTGGAAGGAGAGAGGCACTGGCGATGTTCGGCTGCTCAAGCACAAGGAGAACGGAAAGACGCGATTGGTGATGCGCCGAGACAAGACTCTCAAGGTTTGCGCAAACCACTATGGTAAGTCTTCGTCTGTCTGCAGTGCTCGCCGTCGAATGGCTCGTGGCTAATCTCTACATCTAGTCACCCCTGATATGAAGCTTTCACCAAATGTGGGTAGCGATCGAAGCTGGGTTTGGAATGTTGCAGCAGATGTCAGCGAAGGCGAGCCAGAAGCGCAGACCCTTGCTATCCGGTTCGGAAACAGTGAGAGTATGACATTGCCTTTACATCTCCCATTGCCCGCGTGCTAACCCGCCACAGATGCCAATCTCTTCAAGGAAGCATTCATCAAGGCCCAGCAGGACAACGAGTCTCTGTTCCAAAAGTCATGATGTATCCGATAGCGAGTGGGGGTTGTGTGATGATTGATCCAGCAAGGAATCTACAGCTGCCGACCAGCAGAGCAATTGCAGAGCAACTGCAGAGCAACGCATATGAAAGAGATGTGATTCATGGTTTACCATAGGCTCTGAAACTCTCATATCACCTGACCTTAGATAGAGACGCTGTCTGCCCAACGGCTAGCCTTGGCAAGAATGAATGGAGTTGTGAAGAAGACCATCCCACAACGCCTTTTGTCACTCTATCTTAACCCGAAATTCGTAACTGATCACCCCAGTTCATTTTGGCGCTAATCCTCGGCTAAGTTGCCATTCATGACGTATATATAAAGACAGCCCACCTCATCCCTGGAGATCCACTCAACCTTCTTCGTGAACGGCAAAGCATCTTCCCACGAAGTGCGACAACCAAGTTGGCAACCCCTGTTTACCTTTTCTCTGGTTAACGTCCTGCGTCAGACTGAGCGTGGCCTCTACTGACATTCCGACATCTCTTGAATCGGTCACCCTGACACTGTCGCTCACCACATCTTCAAGTTCCCCTCCTCTCACCTGGTCCTCAGCAGCCACGACGCAGACGATCTACAAACCCCACCAACTCGCCGTCATTTTGACTTCAACTAAACACAGCTCTCCATCATGCCGGACGTAAGTCGCAGTGTCGCATTCGCTTCAACATACAGCGCGACTGACAGTCTTTATAGGTTAAACGTAGTGTCAAAATTGTGACGGAGCAAAAGATCATGTAAGTTGACTCCTGAACTCGCGCCTCACCCCGCGTTCATCTCCTCTCACCTTCATGTGCCTGGAGTTTCGAACATGCTCCAACCCACCGCTCAGCACTTGCAACTGCTTGCGACTTTTCAAGATTCTGTTCTGACATGATGTCTACAGTCCAGGTGCCGACAGTGGCGTGACCGGATTCCCTCTCAGACATTGGTCTATGAAGATTTTCCTCCTCCACGCCGACACAAAGCAGGAGATTGATGCAGACATTTTTGAGTCGGTAACATACTTTCTCCACGACTCATTTGGTGACAAGGCGACACAAAGTATGTATCACTGACGTGACCTCTCTTTGCCATTGTGTGTCAACTTGCTAACCACTGTCCGTCCCGACAGCCTTCAAGAAGCCACCATTCCGTGTTGCCGAAGATGGATGGGGTGAATTCGAACTACGAATCGAAATGAAAGATCTCAGTGGCAAGGTTCACAGCATCCTCCACGACCTCAATTTCGCCAACGCGCGTTATGAGACCAAACAGATCATCACCTTCAAGAACCCCAAAGGGGCACTCCTCGAGACACTTCGCAACTCTGGTCCTATTCCAGGAGAGTCCACCTCAAACGGCACCGAAACTGCTAGCAAGAAACGCACAAGCGAGATCGGGGGAACTCAGAAGAAAAAGAAGGGAGATAGCAAAGTCATTGACATGGACAAATTGGCCGAAGGCCTTCAGAAGCTTGGTGAAGACGACCTTCTTCAGGTTGTGCAGATGGTGCATGACAACAAGAGTGAAGAGTCGTGGATGCGCAACGATGCCGAACGTACGTGCATACCTAGTCCCCCCTTTTGTGTGCATTGCTGCTAGACAAACGGTTACTAATGCTTGACTCTTCTACAGAGGGCGAATTTCACGTTGATCTCTACACCCTCCCTGAGAATCTTATCAAGATGCTCTGGGACTTCACAACGGAAAAGAACGCGATCTCGGCGTCTGCATAGGCAGATTGTTGAGCACCATGCCTTCCACATTTTACAGGTGGAGTTGGAATGGTCCAGCGTTCTTGACCACCACCTGTCCTTCTTCAACTCTTTTCTTGATCCCGGGCTTTGATAGGATGGCGTCATTTCGTGGCAAGAAAGCAGGGAAACAAAAGGGTTGGATCTCTGTACCATCACATCTATGGAACGGCTCGCGCATGATATGACCTGGGTTCTGCTTTCTGCAAATCTTTGCTGCTTCTGATGATTGAGTCGCTTTGCGCGCACATCTGAGCATCTGCGAACGAGTCTGTAGCATTTCCTGAGGGGAGAGCGACTGGGGGATTTTTCAAGGGGGAAAATGGTGGTTTGGATCTCGAGTGTCTTTTCGTCTTATGTTTCCTTCAAGGGGGGATATCTCAGTGGGACAGGCACGAATGACATGACATGACTGCAACTTGCAACTAACAACGCACTGGGAGTTGAGATCGGACGATGTACTCTAGGGAAGGCAAGGATTTGATTCTACAACCCATCTCCTGTCTCTTGTCTCTTTGTTGTGCGCTTGTCATTATTCACCACCACCCCCCATCACCAAGATCCATACCAAGGTATGGATCTTACGACGAAGCTATGATAATGTGCGCAAGCAACCAAAGTGGATCGATGATCCCTGAAGCTGAAGCTGGGAGGCCAAAAAAAGGGGGAGGGTCTTGGGACGCACAGGCTCGAAATAATGAACATGAAAACAAAAAATCTTGAATCATTCATTCATTTGAATATATTGATTTTTTTTTGACACGTAGTTAATTGGTTCTTGGGCATGCCAATGCCCATGTCATTGCCCATTGCAGAACGCAAGTTCTTCCTTGTCTGCGTATATACAGCAGGCAGGTAGGTATCCAAGGAGTCTATATGTTGCAGGTTTGTGGCCATCCACCCACATATCAAAATCCTCACCCCAGAGTCGTTAGACACCGATGGTGGCTCGGTATCTAGTAGTGAGAGATCGTAAACTATTGAGGCTGAAGTCAGAGCTTGTGTGCTTGAACTTCCAGGCTCCTTTCATCTTTGTTCTTTATTTTTTGGAATGTACCTGAGAGTGGGCGATGTGGCCGTGGTTAAGGCGATCCGATCGTGGCTGATGCTGTGTATTTCACCAGCTATCGTATGTACAAAGGAGACAAAATGCCCAGTCAGTCGGACAAAGACAGCAGATCCATGTCGTTGGTATCGTAGAGGACCGAGGTCTAATAGCTCGTGAGAGAATGTGTCGGAGAATATGTGGCAAAGATGTGCATCATACATTTGTTTCGTTGCCGCGCAACAAGGTGGGCAGGATCTGAGTTTAAAATCGGCATGGCGATGATATTATTACATGGATGGGCAACAAGGACAAGAAGCTTTTCACAAGCTGGTGGTCGAGATCTCATCGGAGGACACGATTTCTGTTGACAATGGGGATCAGCTTGAGCTTTTTCATCATCAGCATGAAGCATGTTACTCACTGAAGCAGCAGACCCTCCAGACCCTCCGCCCTTACGCCGGATATCGTAGCAAAAACGTCACCAGCCTTGTAAGCCAGAATCGCCGGGATGTCGACCGTCTCCATCTCCGCAATCTCATGATGTAACTTGATAAAGCGAGTGGTGTTGTGCTTGTAGGCAAGCATACTCAGCTCGTCTTCCACCTCGGCACTTGCACTAGACGAAGGATCATATATCATGACAACGACAACGGTCTCGTTGGAGACCTTTTCAATTGCGTCCAGGTAGCCATTCGCATCCACTTCTATGAACATGCCCCAGGTCCGCTGGCTAGGAAAGTGTTTTCGTTGAGCACTGTAGGCAGACTGTGATTGAGAAGAGAGCTCCTGCAGGCGGTTGGCTCGCCAGGTTTTCATGAATTCCGAGTCGGCTTCATCGTCGGAAAGGGTCAAGTTGGTGTCTGAGTTGGAAGATGTGGTCGATTTGGGTGAACCAGAAATGAGAGTTCTGCGCTTGTCACTCTTTTCTGTAACGGTCGGGATCGCTGCTGCCTTGCCATTTGAGGTCAGGTTATTGGCAAAGCTGGTCAGCCGTTGTCGAAATGTCGATTGTTTCGCGCGGGCAAAAGATTGGGCGTCTGCAATGACTCCCTTGGGCCCAGTGTTGGCATAGTGAGCTTGGGAGGGTAGATGGTACGTGGTCTTTGTGGTGATCATGGTCGCCATGTTGCCGGCGCTCTCGTCGTCAGTCCCAGGGTCAGAGAGATTGTCAAATGCAGGCTCGGGGTCAAGATCGAGGTCAGAGTCGTCCTTGTCGTCGCGATCTTCGGGATGAGAAGTCAGGTGGTCGCGGTGGGAGAAGTAACGGTCAGCCTCTTCACGGGCGAGGTCGGCCATGTTGTATATAAGACAGATTTTCCCCTCCTTTGCTCAATAGTTCTGTTCTTTGTAGGGCGGGCAGGGGTGGGCGAGTGGAGGCCGCTCCAATGTTAGATCGAGTCAGAAGGATAGCAGTTGGCGGATCCTGTTGGTCTCTGATTCTGTGACATAGGTAGGTAGGGGGGTCCCCAGAAAGGTCCGTCTCAAAGTTTGTTCTACCTTGCTGGTGCTGGTGAGACGGCGGTAAGCTGGGATTGATCAGCTCACAAAAGCACAAATTCGGTAGTGCGACCTGATGACAGCGTTGGCAGTTTTGAAGAGGAGTGAAGGGGGTGGAGATTGAGCGGAAGGATGGCAAACTTGTCGCGAGACCAGAATGGACGAAGCAGAGTCTGAAACACCAGGCTAGCAAACCCTAGCGACAAACCCCAGCGGGACGGTGGGTCTAGACCAGGCTGAAAGCTCTAGGGCATGCAATGGTATGCACTGCGGACGGGTAGGGCGTGGAGAGACGGCTGATGTGCTGCTGTTGTACATAGAGTTTTGAGTGCAAGAAGACGAATGAAATGAGCAGTTCCACCAAAAACCTTCTTGTGGACGAGTTGACCGCACGCAAGATTGACAATAAAAAAAGAATGAAATAGAGGGACAGAGTTGAATAACTGATCCCCTTGTCCCTGTAATGGTAAGGCGAACGATGATGGTGACGGCGGTTTGTTCTGGATTAACCTGAAACTTGGGCTCTTTTGTCACACGCAGCTCCTTGTGACTGCACCGCAGTTTGTCATCTTTTCACTCTGACAGCGGCTGCGGTGACAGCGGGTCCCAGGCGGAGAGAACGGATGAGATCATAGGCTTCCTCTTACTACATAGCTCGATAGGTACCCAGCGGCTACATCCCTAAGAGTTCCTGCCAAGTACGGGTACTACCTACGGAGTACTTCTGCTCCGCAGGTACCTCCCTAGGCACGCTAGGTACCTAACTGTTAGGCGGCTAGGGTACCAAGGGAGCCCTACCGAGCAGCAGACACTAGAAGCTAGATGGTTAGAACCTTGTCCCGGGAATCTTTGACGAGTGTTTCCCAGACGAGGGGGTCGGTATCAACATCCCCCCAGCTGGATCTGCAAGATTCATTGTTCCACTCCAGTACCTCGCACACCACGTACACTCAATAATGCCACTCACTTACTGCTGACGATGGTCCTAAAATGCATCCCAGGACCAGTCCGGCATCCCTCTATCCTGTCGATCTCGGGCTTCGAGTGCCCTGGACACCCTAGTGTTTGCTCTCAATGCAGAGTTTCAGCTATCCTCACCTCAGGCCAAGTCAGTCCATCATCATCCGCACCTTATCAGCTCTACAGCATCGATCGTGTCCCCCCTCTGACAAAGTCAAGATCCACACAACTCGGTATTCTCCCCTACGAGCCCTGCCTGTTCCTTCCCCTTCTTGGCCCCCCTCGAGATTCATCGACGCATGGTCGATCAGTGGAGCATCAAGTCGGCTTAGGACGAGGCCCGTATCCGTCCTGGCATGAGAAGACATACTAAAATTCTGACACTTGCTGCCATTGGATCCTTGAAACTTCGCTGTCAGGTCGATCATCTTGTTGGTTGGCTTTGTTGTATGGTTCCACCTCTACGGTAATCCTGTTCGAATAATGGTAAGAATCCCACACGGAATTCATTTCTCGGAAGAGCTGGAAATCGTGTCGAGATTCTTTTATTGCTCATCACAGATTGTTCACATTTCTGCATCAAGTCGTCGCAGAGGCAACCGACAAATAACATCGAGTATTCAAAATTCTTTAATCCCTTGGCCTGGTGGACTTCGTTGCTTGTGCCTGGTCCGTCTTCCTGCACCCCATCCAGCATTGACACTCGCATGTATATCATCATCTCGAATCTTACGTTCCACAGACTTCAATCGCCTCGCTTGTGGAGCTTGTACGTTTTCTTCGTTTGCTCCATCCATTCCAGGTCTCTTTTTCCTCGATGCAGCCAGTTTCTCCCGCAACAGGATCGCTTCTTCGGAGTCTTCATAACCCAGTTGGGTCATGGGTGGTGCTGCATGCTGCTCTGTTAAGAAACCGGCATTTCTGGGCATGTCGGAATCGTCCATCTCCAATGGAGCTGATTTGAGTGCAGCTAGAGTCCGCTTTGCCCGTCCAATGAAGTTAAAGGTGCCTTTCTCAGCTGTAGATGTGCTTTCACCGTTCTGGGTCTCGGCTGACTGGATAGTAACAATCTCGCTACCAATCCCGTCCGTGTTGATACTGTCAATAGAACTGGCTCTTGACCACCTCACATTCGAGGCTGTTGATGAATTGGACAGGTTGCTCAACGCTCGCCCGAATAATCGATTCTTCTTCAGGGGATCGTTTTGATTGCTGCCGACAGATTTCTTTCTGGAGTGCTCGTTCAGGATGTCTCTGATAGCGCCATTGATTGCTTCGATATCTGTGGGTTTGCTTTGAACTTCAGCCCGCCCACCACTTTTGACAGGCGCTGGAGCGTTCTCCTTTGATGTCGAGTCTTCTGTCCTCGAGAGAGCGTCCAACGGTTGGATTGATGGTTGGTTATTCTCCAAACGTGCATTTCCGCCGTTCGGGGATAGTATCCGGGGCGAATAGTTCCCATCGTCGTCTGATTTTTCTTTTGTCTCATTTCGTCCCGAAGCGCCACCAGCACCACCAGAAGCAGATGGTCCTTCTTTAGCTTGTCCCTGCATCTCCTCCGCCCCCCGCTGAACATTGAGACAAGAATTTGATTTCGTTGATTTGTCGGGCGCGGATCCATCATGCGTTCGAGTCCCGTTGGGCCTGGATTCCGGGTTCGCTCTATAGTCACCCGCATTTCGTGGAAGAGGAATCGTGCTGACTTCAACATAGTCTTCCAGAGCGCTTCTCTTCGCTGGCCTCTCACTGTTCGCTGTATGCGATCGCGCCTGTCTGAATAGATAGCTTTCGACATTAGCTTTGGCTTGGTTCTTGATTGTTGACCACAGCCACTCCTCAGTCACAGCGGGAATTCCCACGTGCTGTGCAAACTCAAGTTTGTCCTTTTTGGCACTGCCGGCTTTACAGATCAGCATAGAGACGGCCGCAGTGAACATCTGCGAGTAACTACCCCCGAGCAACGTGACGATCTTGGATACATGCACAGCTTCTAGACCATCGAAGCCAGTTGCGTTGATAGTCAGACCTCTCAAACATGAAAGGGATCCCCGGAGTATCTGTCCGAGTGGGTATTTGCATGGGTCGACGAAAGACTTTGCGAGCATGCATTTTTCAAGCCAGAATTCGGACACCACTTGGGAACCACCTGCAATGATTTCGGGTGGTGTTGAATCTTTCTTGCCTACATCATGAGGCTGTATGGCAATTATACTGTCGCGTTTGTTCTCATCGGTCTCTTCTCCTTCGCTGACGATTGTCGCTCCATACTCAACCAACACTTTTTCAAGGTGTTTTCTCTAGCATCTTGTAAGCGTTTATGCGGGAATGGTAGAATGAGGCAATTCGGTGGCTTACTTTCTTCTCTTCGAACAACTGTACCCTGAACAGGCAACCTATCAGGAACCGATTGGCGCCGTGATTAGAGACTCTGTTGATGGATTCGGCCTCAGGGTCGCTGATGGCAGCTGACTTCCTGGCAACTTCTCGAAGGGCAGGCATAGAAACCGAAGGCTTCAGCTCCGGACGCTCAAGTTTTTTAGCCTCAAACCCAGCACCGCCCACAATATCCGACCACATATCTTGCGTCTGACTTCCAAATTTGGCGCTGGCTGTCCTCCGGAGCTTTCGAGAAGGTTCTGGTCCGACATTGTCTTCTCTTGTGCGTTTGCCAAGTTGAGGAGAACGCCTCGCTTTTCGATTCCATGCCCCAAGACCTTGTTCAGCAACCGGAATAGTAGGATGATAGAGTCGTTCGTCCAATTGCATGCCCCTTTCCAATGTATCCTTGTACCATTTGAGGCTGACGACTTTTTTCTGCCATTGCATGCCATATTCATACTTTTTGCCTTCGGGCTTCGCAGCGATCAGATGGGTTACATCCTTGGTCAGATCTCCTGTGTATTCCCCGCCATTTTCTTTGACATTATTCTGCAGTTGGGCACGAAATGCAAGGTCATCGAAGCCTGTGATGCAGATTTTTAAACCGGCAAGAGTGGGCATCCGATATTGTTGTGTGAGACTGTCGAGGTCCAGAGGCAAGTCGTTTATCCAGTGATCTCGAACAGCCTCGATCCATTCCGGACGGAGCACTTTGATATCTTCTCTTTCTCGAGCAACATACTGATATTTCAGGGTGTCTGTGCTCCCCACAATGAGATGGGTCGTATCGGAAGTCAAGTCGAGCTTGTGTTCAGCTCCCATCTGCATCGCCATGTCGGCATATCGGCTCTGTAGACTTCGTCAGTATAGAGCCCTGGCTCACTCGTGTTGGTTTGCTCACCCTGTCCTCTGGTCCGACCGAAGTGAAGCATAACATGACACCTTGGAGCGGTTGCTCGGCGGATCCTGAGAAACGCAAGTTAGCACGCCAGCAGAAAATCTCTATTGAGAAACTTACCCCGAGCTTCTGTCCTTGCCATTATGCATGGTCAAAACAGATCACCAAACTCCTACAACCCCTTCGCCTGGGAGTTGTCTCTAAGATAGGATTTTCAAATTATCATGGCGCTTCTGCGTTGCGGACGCGTCGAAGACGGCGCGTGCTTTGCTGGAGCGGCAAGTTAGCCGAAGCGGGGGTTCACACTAGCCTTGTCAGGAGCTTGGCAATATGGGGTACATTTATTTGTGCCCCTGATGCACTGGCTCGTTCCCTTACCTTGCATGACGTCGTGGTGCATCTCGTAGCCGATTTGCTGATCTCGTGTGTTGATTGTGATTCTCAGACTTCCATCCACATTCAGGCCGGCGGCATCTTGGAGATCTCGTAAATCCCGGGAGCCAACCGTCTATCTCGTACTGCGTATCGCTCACAAAGCAGGTCCGAGAGCCGGACGGACTATTTCTCACACCGCACTTGTCTCGCTCACGATCCCTGGTTTTCTCTTTAGCGTCCTCGTGTGCTGCAGGGCACAATATGATATAATCACATTCGATCCGGGGATCTGACAATGATAGTCACGTGAGGGGACAGACGGAGACCATCTACCGACTCTTCGATGTCCTGTTCCGCATCGAACTGTGGCGAAGCGGAAGATATCGCATGATATGTCACGCTCTTGGCACCACATGGTATGATGACCAGGCCGACTTTTGCATATTGTATCAAGTACTTGTACCAGACCGAGGTACAGTAATCACCGACCGTCAGATCTGATACTGGGTAAGCGAGCCGAAGAAGCCGCTGACATCCCATCGGCGAAGTGGTAACCCGCGCGGGGAGCGCTTTCCATTCCATCTAGCCCGGCTGCCCAGACTTCTTGGGATGTGTTCCAGTCAGAAAGCGCGGACACGAAAAGGATGGTAAAGTGCATTTGATGCAGGGAGTTAGTCCAACAGTCAAGCAAAAGTCAGCAGAGAAAGGTGATCCCCGCCATAGGGCAATCCTTAGGAGCGCTAGGCACGAACCCAAATCGGCTCAGCCTCAGCCAGACACGTAATTCCAGAGCATGTGCTTGAGTACTCGTAAACAGTCGAGGGCTGGGCCAATCTGCGAGTAAATGCTCATGCAGGGTCAACATACCAGGAAGGGCAGTACCCACAGGGAGAAGTATATGCCATCTATATAGATCATAGGAGCGACCGCATTACAAACAATGCAGATTCAAGTGACTCAAGGTGCGCTAGAGTACCTGGCACCCACCTGGTCTTCACATACTGCTGCCGTCATCTTGGCCTCTCGAAGGTGCACATGCTTTAGCGGGAAATTGATCTGCCCATCCATATTTAGACACAATGCTATGCACAGTCGCTTCGACAGAGAACGCAGATATCTAGGCCTCGTTTTCCCGCAATAAGGAATCATGGATAATAATAAAAAATAAGTCGTGGCTGCTTCCGTCGAACCTCACTTGACTGCATGCAGTAAATTGAAGTGGTGACCCACTTGTACGAGCAACCCTCTGGAGTAGAAAGAAGCAAGTACAAGCGGCCAAGAGGGAAAGATAGACCAGGCCCCGCCAATGACGGAAAGCGTGACAAAAGCACACCAAGTACCGAGTACAAAGTACTTTGTTATGTCGCATTTGTGGAGTCTAGTGTGTCCAGGAGAACGGCTTGTTGCGAGCTTAGACCCGGAATGATAAAATGGAGAGGACATGGTTGGGCTGCGAGTGCTGATGCCTCGAACTTTCTGCCCGGCGGGATGACTCGGCGCGAGAAAACCACAAGCCTAGGCATTGATGCTATCTGAGGCTCACAAAAATCAGAATTACTGGAGCGGCGTCACAAGTCGAATCTAAGGATACGATTCCCGGTGTGCTGTAACATCTCTGAAGACGGAAGTATACGCCCAGGCGTTGCACTTAATGGCCGAGCAGAGGTGGAATACTGACGAAAGTCAAGAAGGCCGACGTGGCCAGCATGCAGTGCGGGAGTCTCGGCTTTTGTTTTCCCTCCTTTCTGCCTTTTTTTAGTTGTCACTCGCTGAGGGGCGATGCCTAGCTGTCCCACGACATCCGAGAGGATCGGTACCTAGGTTTGAGGAGGGGCCCAGGAAAAATGATTTCAATTCTCCAGTGCTCGTGGCGACCAGCGGGAGCGGGTGAGGCTTTGTCTTTGGTCCTGGTGACCCGCTGTAGATCGTATGGCTCGATGATAGCGAAGAGTACCAAGGCAGAGAGTGTGGTCAGACAATTGTGCACCCGTAAGGCTGGGCCTGATGGACACTAGCACACCAGATGTCAGTCAGGCACACGACATGAGTAAGATGCAGCAAAGTTATTAAGTCCCTGGAGCCATAGGGCCACGCCTCTTTGCTCTCCTCTTCTCTCTCCCTCTCTCCACTTTGTTGCGGGAGCCAGATTGCTGATCAGCTGTTTACGCTGGATCAATATCCGCCGAGCCGAAACGAAAGGAACCCAGTTGCTTGGTTGGCCGAGTGCGGGAGACTGACGGGCAGAACAAGTTCTGAAGAAGGAGAAGAAGTCTGTCCATCCATCCAGACGATTTCCCACGAGAAACCGGCTTTGTGGCAGTTGGCCAGGGGAGAGAAGATCTTTAGATATTTTATATCATCACCATCACCAACTGGCGGGCTGACGACTGACTGACGAAACCAAACCAAACCAAACAGGCAAGAGGCCTTGCCTCCCCGCCCTGGTGACCCCCAAGTTCAACCAACTGATCCACCCGCAGCTCAATCAAGGAAGCACCTGGCAAGCCTGCAAGCCTGGGATTTTCTTACCCACCGAGCCTAAGCTGCTTCTGAGCACCTGAGGCTTTTTGCCTGGCTTCTCCGGGCCGGGCGTGCCACTCACTGCTGTCTGTTGGCGTGGCATTTATTCGATTCGTCTCATCCTCAATCATCATCATCCATTGTCCCGGTCTTCCCCAGCACCCTGGAGCACAGAGCACAATATTGCACGGGGATTATTGCTCTGAAAACCCCCGACTGTCTCACTCTGGTCAGTGAGCAACATTTCCATCAGCTCGAGCTCCTCCATCTCGAGTTTTCTTTCCTCTTGTCTTCGATATCACACACAAAAGCAATGCGCCAATGACACCCAGGAGGGTTATTCCGGTAGACGGCACGCCCTGAACTCCGACTAGTCCTACACACCGCAGTTGTCCATTCAGCTGAATGGTTGCTGCTGCCACATTAGGTGCGTTTCCTCCACGCTTCCAAGGCCAAGCGCAAAAGCAGGCGAGAGTTCACAGCTCGTTCCAATTCAAACAAAGTTGCGGGTCTGGGGAATCCAACTTGAAGTTGGCACTATAGACTCGCTCACTTCCCCTCCCACGGGTAATCCTGCTGGTTGCTACGGATTGTCCACTGCCATCAATTACAATCTCCCCTCCTTCTGTGTACCGCTCTCTACACCAGCGACGCTGACAACGATCGATTCCAGTTCTCTTCAGTCCACCCAGCCAGTGAATTCGACTTGCTCTCCAGACAAGTTCAACCTACCCCTCCGCTTGCCACCACTGTATACCCTACCATCGTCTTATCCTCTAGTCACCCGCGAAGCTGGCTTTCTCACGCGAACACGCAAAAAGATTCTTCAGACTTAACCTTCCCACCGTCTCTTCGCAACCAGTTCCCCTTCACCCGGTAGTATCTGATCGAGCGTCCTTACGAAGAAGTTCAGTGGGTACGGAGGATATGGTGTTCGCCGACGTTGGCAGGCGTTCACCGGAACGACGGGGGAGGAGTCCCAGCGTGGTCAGTGGGATAAGCCATCGATCAAGACACAACAGCAATGCTCGAACTGCTCCCGCCCAACCGCCGTCGCCCGAGGCACGTCCTGCGGCAAACATAACCCTATTGGCAGATGAGAAACCTATCGCTAGTGGCAATGGCGTCTCTGTCTCCATTGCCCTGGCAGAGCCGGTCTTGTTTCTGCAAGGGTTTGACCCTAACGATCCATCTACTCATAGCACCACAATGCTCCGTGGGAGTCTCCTCTTGAGAGTGCAAAAGCAGGCAAAACTGAAATCAATATCTCTGAACTTCCGGGGTAAGTCAGAAACGGAATGGCCGGAAGGAATACCTCCAAAGCGCGTCGAATTCCGAGACACCACCACCATCATGAACCATACATGGTCCTTCTTCAATGCCCAATTCCCGCAAGCCGAGTATAGCTACGGTGCGGATCTCGTCCAGCTCTCTAAAGGTGCCTCGGTGGAGTCGAAAGAAGTTGGCGTGACGGCATCATCATTCGACCTCTTCCAGCGAAGTGCCTCTCCAGCCAAAGGCCATCCGACTTCCCGTGACCTCAAGCGACTTTCCCTCCAGGCGAATCATTCGAGGAGTTTCGGTAAAGGTGATACAATCAATGGGGGACCGACTGTTGCCCAAAGGGGATTCAAAGTGTTCCATCCCGGTGACTATGTCTACAATTTCGAGCTTCCCCTCGACTCGCGGTTACCAGAATCGATAAGCGTCGATCTCGGCCACGTTAAGTACGAGTTGGAAGCCCTGGTCGAGCGTTCCGGAGCGTTCCGGGCTAACTTGGTGGGCACGAAGGAGTTGACACTCATCCGAGCGCCTGCCGAGGGGTCATTGGAGCAGGTCGAACCTATTGCAATATCTCGCAACTGGGAAGACCAGTTGCACTACGATATTGTGATCTCTGGGAAATCGTTTCCGCTCGGCTCGACAGTGCCCATTGCCTTCAAATTGACTCCGCTCGCCAAGGTTCAATGCCACAGGATTAAGGTGTTCGTGACAGAGAATATACAATACTTTACAAACAACAAAAAGGTACACAGGCTGGAACCGACAAGAAAAGTGCAGCTCTTTGAAAAAAGGGCTGATGGGCATAGTGTGACTTCTTACCCTGGAAGTTCAATGCGAATTCTTGCGGGCGGTGGTGTTCCCTATGACTATCGTCAACAGGCTGCTGCTGGTGATGAGGATATTCCGAGAGACCAAACGAATTTGCTCGGTAACCTGGATAATGACGCTGGAAGTATTGGTCCGACCGAGATGGAGTTCAACGTGCAACTGCCGAGCTGCCATCAGATGAAGGATAAATTACGGAGCGAGCGATTACATTTTGATACCACTTACTCCAACATTCAGGTCAATCATTGGATCAAGGTACGTCCATGACCGCTACTTTTGCGTGCTTGAATGAGGACTAACAATGGCTCTGGAAGATTGTGATGCGACTCTCTCGGCCAGATGAGAATGACTCGACCAAACGGCGTCATTTTGAAATATCAATTGACTCTCCCTTTAACATTCTTTCCTGTCGGGCGACACAAGCAAACATCTCCCTTCCCGCCTATAGCGCTGGGGGCGGTATGCCATCCTCCACGGACGAATTTGAGTGCGGATGTCCAGGCGCAGCCATCAGAAGACGAAACACTCCCCCTATATCTCAAAGTCGGATCCAATCTGTCAACAACTCGACGGATTTTGGTGCTCCAGCACCGGGTGTGAGCCGGAGTTGGACGAATGACACAGGTGGCTTGACAATGCCTACGCAAGCACATGTGCACAATGACCCCAATGTTGGACAATCAAGGCCTATACACTTGCTGAGGAGTCCCTCATTCAACCCACCGGCTTTTGATGAAGACGAACCCCCACCACCTTTGGTTACTCCACCCCCGTTGTACGATAACATTGTCCCTGGAGATTCGACCAGCGCATTGGCGGATTATTTTGCTCGCCTTGCGGACGAGACTGCCGACGAAGACGATCGGCTGGATCGGTCACGTGTAGACTATCCCCTTACCCCCGGCGGACGGGTGAACAGGAGTATGGATATTCCGAGGAACTGGATGCCACTGGGCACGGCAGCCAACACCGAATCGACTCCTTCAGGACTGGCGTCTTCGACGTCAGTAGCAAATTGAGCAAATCACTTCTTACTTTTGGTGATGAGCCAAAAAGGTATGAAATAATGACAATGGAGGAATATATCACGATTTTTGCAAATTGCATCTACGCTAGCGAAGCCTTGATGTTGGACCAAAGTTGGATTGGACCTGCCAGCAGAAAGGTGTTTTACGAGATTGGACGAACTCATGGGGGCATCGGGTCCAGGGGAACGGCGGGAAAAGATTCTCTTGCTGTCTCTTGGTAGCAGTTGAGTAGTCACACTTTTCATTTATTGTGTGTAGTGTGCCGAGATGAACCAAATCGATGCCTGTTATTTATTACCACATAGCCTCCAGAAGATGACTGTATAGAAAATCCTGTTACATTGGACTTAAGACACGTACACCAGTCAGCAAAACCTGAGAGTTGGAGATAAGATAGTGAGCGAGGCTGAGCGAGGCTGCGATTTATGCACACAAACACGCCAAGAGCAGATGATTCGCCGTAGTCAGCGCGCAGCTCTCTCAGCACATGGATTTTTTGGAGCTGTGAGTTTTGCTCAGTAACAGTCATTCGCTTTACTCTATTGTCCGCGCCGTGAAATTGTCATGGCGAATGTTCGACGCGGTGCATGAAATCAGACATGTCTTGTTGACACAGGGATCCTATTACAACGGCCAATCCAGCCATTGAAACTCGATAGTGTCCATAATGGCGGCCATCACTGCCAATGCAGTGGCTCATCAGATACCCCCGATGTCCATCCCTGCGATGCCACGTATACGACCTCCTCGAATGGTAAAGGGCGAACCTCATCCAAATCAAGGTCTCCAACCCACGGTCGTCCCCAAAAATGGCAACATAAAATGGGTTCAGGGCAAGTGGCGAGCAGGAGGTTCCAATGCGGTCAAAAATAAAGCAGCTACGCAAGACATGCAAGTTGCAAAGGCTCTTCGACATCAAACCCATGGTTTAGACATCTATGCCTACCGTCATATTCGGACTAATCAAGTGGTGTACAGCTTGACGAGGACTCTGCAGGTAATGGTCACTAGTCGTGCTTGCGTTTGTCAGTCGCTAACGAGCTTCTTGTATCAGGAAACAAAAATCCTCAAGCAATTGCTTTACCACGGCAAGAAGACTGTGCCCGCGTCGGTGCGCCCTGATATGTGGACGCCATACTTTTCCATACACTTTCCGCCCACCGCCGCAGGCGCATTAGAAGGACTTTTTGCGTTCCAAAAACTGCGCGAGCTTTCGATGCAAAGACAACTATCCCCACCCGACGACTTGATTAAAGCCACACAAGAGGACATAGATATCGTGAAATCCAAGCTGGGGTCCCCTGTGACCCTTCAGGAAATGGCCATTCGTGATGGACTCGTTGGAAAGATTCCTAAGCTTGACGAGATTCTACCTAAAAAGCTACGGGCACGAAAATTGATGGACCAAAAAGCTACCAGTGTTGCCGATGTTGCGTTTGTGCTTGACTGGATATCGTCGGGACCCGGTCCTTGGGAAAAGGTGACTGTGGTGGAAACCAACCGGCTGATAAAAGCCTCGGAGATGACGAACCGAGCACGTCGGCGCATCAACAAGATTCGCAAGGAACTGGAGAAAAAGGCGGCAGAGATTCGAAGCCGGGCCGCGCTGGCTCTCCAGGATCTTCCCGCGCACGAACGGGCACTTCTTCCTTTGACACGCAATGCGATTCAGCAGCTCAGCATGGAGCATCATGGCATTATCCGTGGCCGTAAGCTTGATGTCTCGAACGACGAATCCCACAACGATTTAAAGGCTCCGGAAGAGTATGATTCCGCACAATTACGAGAAGAACTGAAACAGCAGAATTTGGATGTTTTCAAGGAACGTCAACAAATTGCGAAGGCAGCGGAGCAGGGAGCGATCGAGGAATGGTTCGATAATAACGAACTCCCAATCACAGAGGCTGGCTCGGTCTGGGAACATGTTTCCGCGGCTAGAGAATCAGCCCTCAAGTCATTTGATGCTCAAGACAGGCTGAATGGCTCGGAGACGCAGTCTGCAACCCTACAAACGTCTCAAAGTACAGGCGCGAACCAGGCGCATAGTACCACCACAAAGCCGGAATGGGCCAAACAAACCCGTGAGATCAAGATGTACTGGGCCGACTTAAACGACGGACTCTTCGCAGCCTCCTGGCCAGGTAACGTCGTTCATGGCGCCCTCGCGCCCTTCGGCTTGGCCAAGGCTTGGAAGACGAAACTTGGACTTGATGATGAGGGCGAATTTCCAAAGGGGAAACCACAGCAGCAATACCAAGCTGTTGTATCCAAGAGTGTGCACGTCATCGGCAGCGGAATAAATGATGGCTGGATGCCCAAAGAGATGGCGAATGGGTATACGCAACCGCCATTGTGGGAACAACCGCCGTTGACTGAGCCTGAAGAAGATATTACGGATTATTCGACTGAGCAGGCGGAGATGGAGGAAGTTGGCGCTGCCTCACCTCAAGAGAAGGTTGCATATAGATCAGCGCCGGAGGAATATGAAGATGTGGTGGTCGAAGCCAGACCCAGAGGGTTTTGGGGACGGGTCAGAGGGCTTTTTGGTCGGTAAATATCGACGCGCCGTTGGAGGGCAAGCTACGTCGAAGGATGAGGGAGATGATCACTGCAATCAGTCGGCACGGGACGAATGTAACGGTCACTTGTGGGAGGGATGAAACCCTGGAGCAAGAGGGTTTGGACACATCCAGTGAAAGCCATCTATCTCTCTCCGATCTTCGAAAAACACGTCTGGGCGTCGACTTCTACTGCAATCAGACAACAGGTCCCATCAAGCGACTCGCTCTTTACCTCGACCGAATCGTGGGTGGTTGGTTCTATTGAGAGCCGGTTAAGACATCCGAATACTCACTTCCTCCCTTTTGGCCACTTTGCACCGAGTATCATACCTATGTATATGTATATGTATGTACATCTGTACAACAACCATGAGATGAGACCGCTCTGCACTCTGTACTCTGCACATCCATGTCTGCCATACATACCTAAGACTCGATGCTTACAGTTTAGGCAGGACTCGAAGCTTTCTTGGGAGCAATTCTCCTGTTGTGTTTGTTGTGTTGTTGAGTATATATAATCATGTTCATTGTGCTATATCCAGTATTATATATATGCCGTGCCAATCAGGCGCAAAAGGGGGTATACAACACGTCCCAAAAAGTCTGGTCATCCAAAGTCATCAATGCATAAACAGCGTATTCCTCGTACTCCAGCGAGTGTCGTCGTCTTTACAGGAGGCCAATGCTCGTACCTTTGCTGTATTCGTCGTACAGCGTAGCAAGTGATCGTCCCTATTCACTCATTTCATCAGGTCGTATATGCAGCAGTCCACGTATGCATGATATGCGTAGTCAGGTTCGTACAGGTCGTGACGGGGTTATAAACAGCATCGTCTCCAATATCCAATGTCGCAATCCGAATGGGACAAGTCAAACCGCTTGCTGGCGCAGGAGCAATGCAGCAACGCCCTCCAAGCCGGTTTTGCCTTTCCCTTTCTCCCTCTCTTTATCTCTAGCCTTCGCAGCGAGCGCCTTTTCCACTTCGTTGCGCTTGCTTAAAACGCTCTTCAGAGCCCCCAGCCATCTATCCAACTCTTCCTCGCCCGGCGCACAGAATCTGTACGTCTTGTCGTCCGTGATAATTTGAAAGCAGAAATTTTTGGATTTGCTCACGGGGTCAATCTCGGCGGCATTGACAATCGAGTGCATCGGTAGAATCTTTACGGCAGCATATTCCGCTTCATTCTTGTAGAACGACAGGCTTCGGGAACGGAGTACGACCCAGATCCACTTCCACCCCTTGACGCCAGTTTTGTGTGACTTCAAAATTTGTAGATGTCCTTGCCGAACAACCCGTTCTGGGTCAGCGACGGGGTCGGGCTGTGACGGGGGTTGGGATAACTGTGCATTTCCTTTGGCCTCGACCTTACCACTGAGCTGTTGTGATGAAACAATTGGTGTCAATACCGGTGGTTGTTTGGCCAGCGACGACGATGAGTTTTTTGGCAATGAGCTCCCCATGGAATCCGAGAAGTCCGAGTGTGACGTCGTGAATTGTTCGTTTCCAGAATATTCCTGGAAATTGGAGGGCCGTCTTTGGCTGTTCGCTTGCAGTGATCCATGCCTGGGTCTGTTCTGTATCGCACTCGATCGACCTTCGGGGGAACCTGGAGCACGATGCATTTCATCTGCGGACATATCGGTAGAGTCATAAGTGTTTGACAGGTCACCAGTCCTACTCGAAAGCTGCGGCGCGGTAGAGGCAATGTTGTCATCTTCATCGGTCCTTGCTTCTGAGCGGATATACATGATCCAGTCCTCCGTGTCTGCTTCAGATATGCCGCGAAAATGATAGTTCTTCGACGGGGAGAACACGCCAAATACATGTTCGGTGTGTACTTTTCGGACGCGTGCAACAGCCGTGACTTCGGACAAGGTAATGGAAGCTTTGAGATCAGTCTCGTCGGGATTTTGGTAGACGGACAAGAGGTTCGGCCTCAGGACGAGGTAGGCCGGCTTCCATGATGGTTTCCAGGCTCCTTTGTTTTTTACCCGCCAATGCACTTTCCCGCTCTTGATCACACGGTCAAAGCAAAAGCTCCCATTCTGATCAACTGGCGAGAAGACGGCAAGACCTAGATGGCCCGATTTGTAGGATGATTGAGAGGGAAAGGCGAGTGGTATCCGGTTCGGAGAAAGCTGGGGTGTATCAAAAGCAGGTCGAGCGGGAGTTGACGGGCGCAGAGGAGAGGTTGCTGCCATGATCGAGAGAGGAGAATGCTGGGCTTTAGAGGAAAGCTCGCAACCATCAATCCGCGCGTGTAGGCGGGCGGCGTCACTATTATATCATTCCATGCGGTGAAGATCAATGGCTCGTGATGCCAGACGTAGGGTAGGCCGCCGCGTGCAGAGGGTGGGTTGCAGCTGCAGGAACGCGGGGAAAAGGGTCTTTTCGAGGCCAACTAATCCCAACAATAGCTGGGCAGGCTCAAACAAGGGTGTTTCAAAGCATCACGATTGAAGGTTGATCGATTGGGATGAAGTTCTCAGACTCATGAGGCCATTATTGTAAGCAATTCGAAACCGAGTCGCAAGTTGAAGTGGCTGTAGGCAACAGGTTCAGGGTGGTTGGCGGCCACTTGTTTATGCTGGTCATAATTCGCTTGTCAAGTCAACAAACTCGTCGTTAGTTCTGTGGCAAATGGAGGCTGGGTGAGAGGGTGAGAGAGGTGGCAGACTTCTGAGGGGAAGCGATGATTATTGGCCTCTTTGAAACTGGCGAGTCTAGCAGCCCCGAGAGGCAATTCTTAGGCCACGCCAACTGAGCCTTGGCCCCCTGGAAATTATCCGCGTTAGTCTTTAGGTGAGGTGTCGGCGTACTCGTAGTCGTTCGGTACTGTCGGGGGCAACTTTAAAGCCTCCTTTTTGCTCCCGGGCAGGGGGGCAACCCTGAGTCAACCACCTAAGTGCCTATTGGTAAGTATATTTGGGCACGATATTTGGCCACTCTGGAGATTCAGGAGCATCTTGACAAAAAAAAAAAAAAAGGAAAAGGAGGGTCACCGAGGGTGGTAATACTGTCAACATCAGTAATCATCTTGTGACCGCTGGTCATATGTATTCTTGAGAGTGCATCTCTGCGATGAATCCCCCCCGGTTGACCTGCGATATGATTGTGATACACATCCATCAAGTAGGCTGGTGGGAAATGAGTTTGATGATATCGCTGCCACCAGTTGCTATACGGAGTGGCCAGTAGTACATTTCTCGATATGTAGGTGTCTTGGCAGCTACGCAACCTCAGTGGCTCCTCAGTGGCCCAGCTGCGTCCGGTAGTGGTTTCTGGTCCCTGGCGGTCGTCGTGCTGTGGATCACCAAGTGTCTGCAACTTCAAGCCAAAAGTCCTTTTCTCCTCTCCCAACGCCCATGAAGAGCCATATCTGTCCTCATACTTTGTTGAATCAACGCAGTGAGCCCATTATGTTGCTTTGGTATCGCTCAAGATAATCCTATTGCGCCATTCCATCCGGTCCTGAGCTTCCCCTGGTTCTGTGCGCGCTCATCCCTATCAGCTCCCGTCTCCAACCCTACACGATATCCAGAACCTTGGCCGCCTGCGAGGCAACTGGAAATCCATCCAGCACGGAAATACACGAGTCCACTCGAGGTCCCAAGTTGACATTCGATGACGATTGCATGTCCACGAGATAAAAGTTTGGAAGCAGCGCGGAAAGCCCTCCTTCGTCCGAGGTAGAAGTCCCTAATAATGGGGTTTGCACAGCGCCTGTATAAACGCCTACCTGCACTTTACACGTCGCCTACAGTAGACGACTACAAGCATGAAAAGCCCAAGACGCTTTCGAGATTATCCTTTTTCCGCAGGCGCATCCGGCTAAAAGGCAACTCGTCTATATCGATTCCATTGGGCTTCTTACTCCTTTTTCCCAGCTTGGTTGTCTTAATCATCCTCATTCTTGTCATAAAACATCCTAACTCTCCGGGACGAATATTGGTCCCGGCTGGCACGCCTCCTTCAATACGGTATGCCCTCAGTCATCCCTCTTGTCCTGGTTGAATATTTCTTCTAACGCCTCAGCAGAAAAATAAGCGAAAAGCACGATCGAGTATTTGCGACGGGATGCCTGAACCCCGAAGACGCCGCGAAACAACCACGAGCCAACGCGGCTTTTGTTGTCCTTGCCCGGAATAAGGAGCTGGAAGGAGTCATTCAATCAATCAAAAGCATGGAAAGACATTTCAACCGATGGTTCCATTATCCTTACGTTTTTCTCAATGATGGAGAATTTGAACAGGAATTCAAAGACACTGTCACCAACTACACAAGCTCCCCTGTGGAATTCGGCAAGATTGATCCTTCGATGTGGGGATATCCGGACTGGGTAGATCATGAAGTTGCAAAAGAGGGAATTCGCAAACAAGGAGACCTCGCAATCATGTATGGTGGCATGGAGAGCTACCATCACATGTGTCGCTTCTACTCGGGATTCTTCTACAAACACGAGCTGTTGGACAAGTACGAATGGTACTGGCGGCTGGAACCCGAAATCAAATACTTCTGCGATATCACCTACGATCCTTTCATTGAGATGGCCAAGGCCAACAAAACCTATGGTTTCACCATCGCCGTCAAGGAACTGAAGGAAACTGTACCTAATATCTTTCGCTATGCCTCAGCTTACAAGCGCAAACACAACATCAAGTCTCAGGGTCTCTGGGAGATGTTTATCGAGCCCCAGCCTGAAAAGGAAGCTTCTGCGGACGACAGAAGAGCCAAGACACTGCCGAACGAGATCCTCCAGACCGAACCTGGCCATCAAAACATCGAGGACATCGACGGCGAAGCAATGGAGGGCGAGAAATATAACATGTGCCACTTCTGGAGCAATTTCGAGATTGCACGCTTGGACTGGTTCAGAAGCAAAGAGTACAATGACTTTTTTGAGATGATGGACCGGAGCGGAGGATTCTGGATGGAAAGGGTGGGTTTTCCAGAACTATATCGTCGAACTACGCGTGAACTAACTTTGACACAGTGGGGAGATGCCCCGATACACTCTCTCGCGGCGGGAGCCCTCCTGGCTCCTCGTGATATCCACTATTTCCGCGACTTTGGCTATCGCCACACGACTATCCAGCACTGTCCCGCGAATGCGCCAGCCCGACAGCTGCCGAGAATCCCTTGGCTAGAAAAAACCACTGAGGATGAGAAGGAAAGACAAGAAGAAGACGAGTACTGGGCGACCCCAGATCCTCCCAAAGAAAACGGCGTCGGGTGTCGGTGTCGATGCGACACCGACATTCGAGACGTGGAAGGAAAGGAAGGCAGTTGTCTCGCCGAATGGGTAGAAGTCGCTGGTGGTTGGGCTTCCCCTTGACCGAAAAAAGCTAAGGGCGGCACACAATTGGCAATGGTAGAGCAAGATGTTTCGATTAATGCATGGCAGCTTGGCGTTGGTGTCCTTCCGTGAGATTTGAGAGACGCTACATTCTGGCGTCGGAACAGCACGGTCTGTGCCGTGTAAGGAATATCGGAATGACGCTTGGATTCAGAGGCACATTGTCTGGGTTTGTTCTCAAGAGTACAGAACATATTACCTCGAGCATCTGAAAAAGCAGAGTGATGCAAGAAGAAAGGAAGAGCTGAAGAGACGAAGGAGATGTCGATTCAGCAAGGGAAGCCGACCTGAGAAGATGGTACTGGCTATCAAGGCTGTTGGCATTCAGGGATGGACATCTTGCCGACTGCTGATGCTGACAGCACAGCTGGTGTCACGAGTTGCATTGGGGCCTGGGGCCGTTCTATAATTGAGTTAGGTTGGGCGAAGGTGGAAGAACCCATCCATATACCCCATGGGATTGAAGTGTATGGTTGGGCTTGTGTGAATACAAAATATACCGCTTTAGCATACCAGCCAACGGAGGCGGACGATCCAAATGGAGACAACAAGGCTGGAGCCTACTTGTATGTGCAGCCTTGCTTATCAAAGGTGGAGCTTGCAGAGAGGCACCCACGGTGCTACAGCGCCTAAATGGCAAAGCGTAGCGTGGAGGGGCAGGAAGCCAGGCGTCCGGCGTGCATGGGCGCGTCTGCGGGGTTCCTGCTTTTGTCTTATCCATCATTGCCTGGCATCGACCTTGGATACACTGCTTGGTGCCTAACTACCCTCTGCCTGCCTCCATTCTCTCCCAACCAACTGCTTTAGACTGCTTCTATCTTCCTGTTTATGTGAATCTTCCCTTCAACGCTCTCATGTACCCAAGCTGATGACCCTACACTGCCTGAACCGGACTCGTCCCACTGCCCACGCAGAATCACTTGGTCCCGGGTCTCATTCGTTGAACCACGGAATTGATCGACCCAATCCACCAGAAGTCGCAACACTGTTGAGACCTCCAGGAAGGAGTTCTGGAGCATTTTCACCTCTAGTAGTAGGTTCACTGCAAGACATCGCTCCGTTCTCCATCGACCGGCCCAGAGGATTATATCCCTGGCATCGTCTCCTGTGCATGCATGGCACAATATGACTGACATGTTTGAGCACAACCGCAGCACGACCTTTCGAAACGAAGTGGCACCGTCTTCACCCCCCGCAGACACTGCTTCACACCAGTTCGACCTCAGATATCCGGAGATTCCCCTACATCTCTCACTTGACTCTCTGCTCGAACATTCGTCCTCCTCCTCTTCCAACTCCATAAGAACCATTGGTACAATGCCACCGCCTGAACCCGACCAGAGTTCCCTAGACGACAGCTGGGCCTCCCTTGCGGACGCTGAGTCCTCGAATGAAGACGACCTGCAATCCGAGCACACCGACGTGGGATCTCTCCTAGATGTGCATAGTTCAGATGATATCCAGAGCGTTTCTGATGAAGTCCCTATCCACGACGATGCCTTATCGGATGGAGATGGCCTCGAAGACACTCTCACTGAAGATTTAAGCCGCCAACCCATCATAGATTCCCCTCCTGAGCGAGAATATGTCTGGCATCAGCGGCCCCCTTTCCTTCCCAGCGCAGTCTTTTCGGAACAGGACATGAATCAAGATGTCAAGGGTCCCATCGACACATTTACAACCATCCGACCTCTCTCCGAAGGAGAGGCTCGAAGGCTGCCTCGTGGTGGTCAAAGAGATGGAGAAATGCCGAGATACTTCAGCGTTATTCGAATGCCTACATTGGAAAGTGGTCTAGACTTGGACGTCCACAACTACTTTAAGGTTCTCCTACTAGGCCACCATGTTGAACAATTCAAGCCAGAACTTCAGAGAAAACTCGGAGATGTTTTAGTATCGCGGCCTATGGCATCCCATAATGTCAGTCCAACCTCTGTTTCGAGGTATCATCTGGTACCGAACACTTTTGGGCCTGGAGCAGAACCAGATTTCGCCGACCTTGTTGCAATCGACAAACTGATTGACTTTGAATGTTATGATCTGGTTCAGTCATCCAGTGGTCTCGGCCAGCAGGAACAGTTGACGCTTCGCAACAGCCAAACACGCTCAGAAATTGTTTCAATGTGGAGTGGCTCTAGATTTGTGGTGGACAACCCTCGATGGACTCTTCCGGATCTTGCAATCATTTGCGTTCATCTCGACGATGCAGGTAACATGAACAGTTCCAGTCGCAACATGATTTCCTTTGTGGAAAGACTGGGCATACCTAAGGTCCTGATCCGAATGGATCGGGGCTTGGAAGGCGATTATCGAGGCTGTGTGACATCCGATTCTCTACACGAATGTATTGAGACGATACCTCTGCGGTCATGGTCGGTGCAGCACAAGATCTCACCACAGTTACCACTAGACATGGCGGCATTCTTGAACTTGGATGCTGCAGCCCTCAACAAACACATTGCGTATGTTGTTTTGATCGCTGAGAGAGCTCGTGTTTCCGAGATCGATGGCTTGAACTCCTTGTCGAAAGAACCTAACGAGAAATCTCCGACCAAAACCTTCCTGCTCTCACAAGTCAATGCTTCATTCATTAAGAATGTCTTCATCGTCCTATGGGTCGTCGGCGTGTACAGCTTTCTGGGCTTCCGATTATGGCCGATATTGTCGGACCCAACCTCGGGTGCAATTTCCGGTGACATTGTTGCCAGTGTCACCGCAAAAGAACAACCACCTTCAGCAGGAAGGGAACTCTCTATGTCGACATCCGCAACTTCTGCTGACTGTTCAAAGGAGGAAAATCAGGCTGCTCAACAACTGCTAGACATTGCTTCGCTTAACGTTGTCCCTGCTGTTGCAGATGACGCACTACATTTCCAAGTCGGGGTCGCAGGGGAAGGTCAATTGCTAGTCAAATTGCCCAAGGTCGCTTTGAGTCGCAAGAAGCGCTCTCCCTTGTCGATTGAGCTCAAGCGCAAGAACCAGACCGTCCCTGCGACTGTACAGGAGCTCTTTGAGGGGGTTTTCCGTGTCCAATTGCAGCCATATGATGCTTATGGCGATATTGAAGTCAACCTGACCATCAGAAAACCTCAAATCAGCGAACTGATCACTGTCTCCTTTAGCCCTCAACCGGCTTCCGAATATCAGCATCTCAAGGCACTATTTAGCATGTTGAGCGGACGTGCCCAAGAGACGACGAGCAGCGTTTTTGATTCCTGGAAGGGAGTGCGAGAAGGACAAGTCATGGATGGTTTCAGTTCTTTTCCGAAGCTTGCTAGCGCCGGAAGTCAGGGACAGAACTTGCTCAATAGAGCATGGCACTTTTTGAACATGTCGGCACTTGCCGATTTCCAGTCATGGTTGAGAACGGAAACAAATATTCTACACGGTGATGTGGTGCGCATGACGCAGCACTACGCTCTTCCAGGTAAGAGGTTTAGCGACATGCTGTCCGACAGACTCTCGAACGCTCGCCTGGCGTTATTTGATATGGCTGAGGCCGTTGATATTCAGCGATTTTCAATGCCTGTTGGCAAGAAAGCCATTCTTCGCCAGCTAGCCGCTGCACAAGAAAGAGCAAAGCAGATTGTGACCAAGGCAGCAAGAAAAGTTCGTGCGTCAAAAGCACGGGCCTAACCCCTTTTGTGGCGACCAGCGAATGGCATGACTGGTAGCGGCGTTTGAAGACTATCCATATTTGTATGCATGGGACAAACACCAGGAGAGCTTCATGGATCGGTTTAGGGCGGTTGGGTAGGTGGCGAGTGACTGGCGATTTGGGACAAGGATGCCACCGGTTGAGGGACAATGTGCTGGTTATGAGCAACGAAATATACCCAGAGAGATTAGCAGTTGAACATGCTGGTGTTCAGCGGATACATTGAATGGACCAGGCATTATTTGAGCTTTATTCGATATTTATTGTCTGCCGGAGCTGCGTGCTCATTAACTAAGTATCTATATACGTATTGAGAGCCTAGCAAGACTAGTCGACGAGGCTGACGGGTGTTGCTATTTCGAGGTGATGCACAGATACTTTTGCACTAACCATTTTAGGAAAGGCCGTGTTTGGCCCCAGTCAGAGCCTTGTTTCGGACCTTTCGTTGCCCTAGAATCAACCACCACCATCACCACAACCTGCTCCTCCACTCGCTGAGACCTCATCTTCGTTTCTAGACATTGTTACACTTTTCCCTGTCATTCTCTAACCTCAATCCGTCTCTCTTTATCGTACAGTAAGCGCGTCAGTCGTTTCTACAGCCTCACTATCTGTCGCCTCCTGTTTCTCTCCGCCCACCCCTTGGGCCGACTCCCACCCATTACGACTTCCATCCTCACTCCGCTTGATTGCCCGCTACAATACACCTGATTCTTGCCTGTGGGATTTGGTATTGAGCCTTGTGTTATCTCGAAACTCCCTCGAATTCGCCTGCCCGAGCGCACTTGGCCCAAGATGGGCTTCGGGTCCTTCGAGTCGATATGCAGACAATCTGCGCTACCTCTTTGTTACATCCTGGGTCCTCCCGCCGAGTTTACAGCAGCCAGAAACCCTGTCCTGCTGCCGGGATGCAGTGCGCGATCCATCGAACTAGGCAACACGATCATTTTCCAAGCCGCCACCGACTTTGCCCATATTGCCGCCCTCTTCATGACCGCCATTATGATCTTCCACGTCCGGTCTAAATTCACCGCGGTCGGGAGAAAAGAGATTTTGACATTCTTTTACATATACAGCCTGTTAACCATCGTCAGCCTGGTGCTAGACGCAGGCGTGATCCAGGCAACAACTGGGAGTGCCTATCCCTGGTTCGTGGCGGTGCAGAATGGCCTGGCCACCGCGTTGTGCACGAGTCTGTTGATCAATGGGTTTGTTGGGTTTCAGCTGTACGAGGACGGGACCACACTCTCGGTTTGGCTGCTGCGACTCGTCAGTCTGGTCATGTTCATTATCAGCTTCGCTGTCAGTCTGCTCACTTTCAAGAACTGGGCCGGGTTGTCGCCGACCAACACGACGGGACTTTTCATCGTTCTGTACATCATCAACGCCATCTTTCTCGCGGTATATTTTGTCATGCAGGTCATCCTTGTTGTCAACACTTTGCAGGATCGGTGGCCACTAGGTGACCTCGCTTTCGGAGCATTTTTTTTCATCATCGGCCAAGTTATCCTTTATGTGTTTGGCAAGAGAATCTGCGAGGGTATTAGCCACTATCTGGACGGCCTGTTCTTCGCCACAGTATGTAACCTACTGGGAGTCATGATGGTGTACAAGGTAAATGATCCGTCAAACATGGCCAAATTGATTCATATGTGCTAACGTGCGACTTTAGTACTGGGACAGCATCACTAGAGAAGATCTCGAATTCAGTGTCGGCACAAAGCAAGGCCATTGGGACGTCAAAGAAGCCCTCCTCGACCCTTCGAGTGAAGACTACCGAACGAGTCTTTATGGAGGTGGCAACGCCCCTACAGGGAGGGAATCCGTGTACGATGCCAGCAGCATGAGCATGGACTATGCGCCGCAAGTACCGGCTCACTTTCATCAGCATCCTTCGATTGGCCACCAATACGGCAGCCAGCAGTCTCACGGACAGAGTCACCACTACTCTTCAAGCCGAGATCGGCTGTCGGCCTATGGACATTTGACTGAAGGAAGACAAAGTTATGGAGACATCAGACGACTGGGGAACTATGAGGAATACTCGGAGGCGCAGACGCAGCGTTCGGGACTGAGGAGCCGTGACGGCGCGAGAGAACGGGAAAGGGAATACGCCTATTGACACGGAGTTCTCTGTATCTTTGCAGGCGCTCGAGCGAGAGATGATTGACCCTTCCCGCCTTGGGCCATTGTAGTTGTTGGTGGTAGATATTTCCATCACACTTTGTCGTGGTCCGAGCAGGTTGAATTTTTTTGTTGATGTGAAGGAGCTCGACGCAATCAATACATATAATAAAATAGACAGCCAGCTCCTTTTTGGAGCATGGCGCTAATGAGATGAATCAAGACATGGACGCGAGGATTGGCGAAAGGCGAAAGGCGAAAGGCCAATGGGAGAAAAAACGAGGAACATGACCTACCTGGTAGTAAGTAAGTAGTATTATTTTATGTATCTATACACCTGCAAGTTTTTTTTTTTATCAGTCCCCCAGGTTCGGTCGGAGGGAGGGAGGAAGAACTAGTCAGTCAGTCAGTCAGCCATTCGTGGTGGTTGAGAGGGTGTCGATATACGTATTGCCTAGTATATATATATATATATACCTGCATACGTAGGTAATATCTACCTCGTACTCTGTTTTAACATTAGAATTTGGAGTCATGCGTGGGAGACGAATTTCGCCATGTGAGCCTCCCTACCCTCTCCCTCGGCCCATCTCCCCCACTCACACCATTCATACTTCATGCTTCATTGTAGTCGTCAAATTCCATTGCCACTCACTACCATTCCCTGTCCCTTGCCAGCTCTCACAACCAGCCAGCCAGCCGCCTTGCATCTCCTCGGTTGTGAAATCCACCCGAAAACACACCCTTTCCCTTATAACGTGCCCTCTCCTGCCGTCGGATTTCACCTGACGCGGAATTGAAACTCGTCCCCCCGGTCGAGGTAGACGACTTTGTCCGAAAGGCCGGCCTTGGTGATGGCGTCCTTGAAGTCCGAGAGCGGGGAGAGGAAGACGTCGTAATCACTGCGTACAACAAAAGAGAGGGGGGTTTGAGATCGTTAGTTTCTTCAATCTGAGAGAGTGGATGGATGGGACAATCTCTCTCCATTTGTATGTGATGGACTTTCAGCTCGATGGGATGAAGGGGGTTCTTTCCGATGAAGGCAAAAACACCGCTGGAAGTGAAGAGAGAGGGACAGCCCTCGCCTGCTGTCTTGTGCAGACACAACAAAACTCATCGTATAAGAAAATCGAGACTTACTCGTAATGAATCGGCACTGTAACCTCCGGTTGCACCAGCTTCACCAACTTGACCCCTTGTTCGGCGTCCATGGTAACCATCAGCAAGGGCATATGCGGACCCGGTACGGTGGTCCCGCCCAAATGAATCAGCATCAGATCAATCGGTTTACCCGCGTGAGTATAGAGCTCAGGGATCTTCTCCAGCTCAGAGACATAGAGCGTGTCACCCGAGATGTAAATCCGATAGCCGCACTCGAAGTCGGAGCCTGGCCCAGAGGCTGACGAGTCTCCGATGTATCCGAGTTCGAGCATCCAGCCGTTGGTGGGTGGGATCGCCCCGAGGATGTCGTTCGCTTTGGCGACGAGGCCGTCCCCGACGTGCTTGCCGGGCATCCCCGTCACGCGAAGCTGCGCTTGTCTGTTGGGTACAGAGGATGGGGTGACATTCACCAATGTACTCTCCCACGCGTCAAGGGGATGCACTGCTATGAAGGCTTCACCGTGTCCTTTGTGTGTCAAGTGCTTGTGTGCGTGGGGGGTGGTGAGAATGGGCAAGTCCCGACGTAGTGAAGCTTCGACCACCTGGTCAAAATGGTCGGCATGATAGTGCGATAAGAGGACAAGGTCAATATGCGGCAAGTCGTGCAAATCGACCGCCGGGTTCGTCTTGCGGGTGCCCCTTACACCGGGCCCCAGGTGGACGTGGTCACCAGCATGTAAGAAGTTGGGATCTGTCATGAGTCGCAGACCCTCCCACTCCAATATTGTGGTTGCCGTCCCGACAAAGAACAGCGAGGCATTGGTCCCAGCCGACTCCGCCGAGGTTTGTTGAGGATATGTCTGGCTTGACTTGGCGGGAGGGAGATGTTCCTTCAACGTCGCTCCTTGGGCAGCATTTCTGATGGGACTTTGTTTCTTGGAGGTGTCGATGGTGATGCGCGCCTCGGGGGCCATTGTAGGTGTTGAATCGCACACACGCAGAATCTTGAATGTGCGATGCTCGAGGTCGTGTCTAGTCGTCTTTGATAGATGCCGCGACTTGTAAACAAAACATCGAACCCGGAGCCCAAGTGATTTGACTGCATTTAGTATGACGCTGGCATGACGACACGTGCAGGAAACGAACTCCGAGTCGCCCGCTTCCACCTGTAGACAGTTGGATTGAGTAAGGATAGACTTCCTAATGAAGCCCCGAAGACTTGCTTCTTCAGGTCTAGGGGGTGTACTGGAGGGGAAAGCAACTGGATATCTCGGGATCCGTGCAAGGTATGTTGCAGCCTACCTTTTTGGATAGAACAGGCAATGGGGTTTGGAGTAAATATTTCGCAGCAGCTGGACCCCGAAGGCTCGTCTGGTACTTCCAGAAAGACTAGCACAGACTCTTCTCGGGCGAGCTTGACTCTGGATATCACTAGACATGCGGCCAGCGACATCCACTCAAACAATACTGGGTGACTGTGAGGCGAGCAGAGCCCAGGTTTCGTGAAAGGATGGATGGCACTGCAAAAAGTCCCTAATATCGCATCACAATGTCTGCGAATTCGCAATGCCCTCCTCGCGAGAAGCTAAGGCCTAATACCAGACAGACAACTCATTATCCGCAATGGTCTTGTCAAAAGCATGGCGATCGACTGAGCATATGATGTGGTAACAGCTTTGTGGGATAAGAGTCATAATCAGAAGAGTCTTTTTACTGACACAGACATTGAGTGTTAACCACTGGCGATATGTCGAATGTGTTTGTTCGGACTTGTCATCCCTCTCATCGAGACGTGTGAAAGAGGTTGTCTGTGGAGAGATCCATGCACGATGCACACCCAGACGGCGAGAAGCAAACAGGATCTGTAGATCGTGCGGGTGACGAGATGAAGCAACCCGCTTTGGGCACAAATATTTCTCACCAAGGGTGGAACAACATGTCTTCGGGCATTCTCCTCACCCAGAACGTCGAAGCCACGCCGGCATTGGAGTGGCACCAATTCAGAGCTGGTGTCACTTATCTAGATTCTTAGTGCACAAATAGGATCTTCGAAATAGAAGTATCTCAGATCTAGAAATGAGCACTGCCATCAGGAGGTATAATGCTTAACACACGAGTTCGTCACAGGGGTGGTCCAGATCTCCTTAGAGGTATCCAGGCCAAATCAGGAATATCGTAGGAACGCATAGTCGGATATGGATTGTGAATAGATCCTAGTCCATGTGAGGTGCTGTACCACAGGCAAACATGTGTGTGCAAGACGCCCTCACGTGAACTTCTCTGGAGACAGCCTTTCAGTCTGGAAGAATCCTCCAGGCCCTCAAAGAGGCGAAGAAACGAGGAGGGTACGCCATGAAGAAGTCTCAATAACTAAGTGGTCAGAAACAAAGTCGTGCAAAAGACCTCTGGTTACCAAGCCATTAGAGGTGACTCCGAGCTGTGGAGTTGAGAAGCAGGGTAGCAGTGAGCCGTCACCTCTGGGTCGACATATCTCCAAGCAAAGGTCTCTCCTTTGGGACTTTCTTGAAACAGTATTCAATGCACAGAAAACCAACAGTGGCGAGAATATGGCTGGATTCAGACCAGACGAGGTCTGGGTTCGTTCTGGAGAGCTGCAAGTCAATATCAAGAGGTTTTCCTCGGCTGCTGTGACGGATCGTTGAATGATACCGTCGCAGTGTGGGCCAGCAGGAAGGCCTGATGATGAGTGATGCCGTCGTTCAATCCCGTCGTGCAGGCGGATCATCGCCCTTCCAGACAGAAAGAACCGGCCGCAATCAAGAACGACACGGTAAGCATTCCACCGGTGCTCCGGGCAGAATAAGATCCTTGGCGAGCAGAGCCGTTGAAGACATCCTCTGTCCAACTCACATTAGGTCTCCGACCGAGACCGCGTTGGTGGAACCAAAGGATAGGGTGACCGTGGTCGGAAGAAGCGAGCCTGTCGACTTGAGAACGAGGTATACTCCGTACTCGTAGTGAAGCATTTCGCTTCAGTTGGTTCCGTCCCTTGTAGGCGGAGTGATTCAAATTTTGGTTGGCGAATGCCAATGCGGGCTCGTGGCGAGATGTTCATCGTGTTGACCAGGGTCAAAGAGGCAGTGAGACTCGAGTGCGGATTTTGATGCCTCGCTGTCTTTCCATTTCCAGGTCATGACGCACAATCCCAACGGGGAACGAGTAGGATAGCTCCAAGGAACACATCTACAATCAAAGCGGGCTCCCCGAAACAACATGTCACCTCGACGGATGACGGCAGATATTCCAGATTTCGTGTTGAAGGAGCAAGGAGCGACATGGACACAACTGCAGGAGTTCCGTGTTATCATGAGAGTGGCGTCGGGCAAAGAGAAGCGGAAGATGGCCGAACAGGTGTGGTTCCCCCTGGGTCAGTGGCATACAGATACGAGATGCGTCCCATCATGACAAGCTCCCGGGTCCAGCGTAGCCCCAAAGGAAACAAGGAGAGGCGTCGATGCCTAGTCTCGCCGAAAAAGATGAATTGCCTTGTCTCTGTGCCTCACAATAATAGTGGTGCAGCCTCCCTTTCTCCACGTAGCAACGTGCAGCAGACCTTGTAAAGTTGTTGCCTTGAAAAGTCACGAGCCAGGAGGACTGGGATGCAGTCGGGAATTGACACTAATGAAGTCACGAATGGAGGAGAGTGTGTCACTGTGTCGTAAATCACAATAGACGAATAGGACGCCAGTGGATATCAGGCTACGGTTGAAGGCTGCAGTGCCCAAAGGACCGGAGTACATGGACGAACGCACAGCAGCTGGTGAGGTGTACTCGGTACTCCAGCAGTAGTCAAGGCATCGGTCGAGCCCAAGCGACAGGAAGAAACAGGCCCCGAGGGGGGATGACAGGCTCAAACTCGGCGGGTCTTGGGGCTTGGTTCTCGTCGGTGGCCGGCGAAGTCAGAGAATTGGAGGATCTTGGCTCCTGTGTGGACTTTGGGAACAAATTAAATCAGCCTCAGAGTCGAACCGATGGAGAAAAGGGAACAAGGCAAAGATGGGCAACAATGGATTGTAGGGGGCCTGGTTGGTGGCAGCAAAAATGGTTGCAGTAACGCGGAGGGAAGCGGGCAGCGCGAAGGAGACGCGCAGGCGTGTCATATTTCACCTTTGATTTCACTTTGCTTCACCTTTCCACGTCCAACCTCACAGCACTCTTCCGAAGACAGGGGATCAATAGGCGAATTGGCGGACCAGGCAGAGAGAATGGGCTCAGCAAGTGGAGCAACCATCCGAGAAAAAAGCGCCAGAAGATTGGGACCAGAGGAGGAGGCATAAGAATGAAACAATATTACGAATACAAGCACAACAGAAGGAGAAGGGCCAGCCACTGCAGACTGCAGGCGGGCGGGAACGAAGGATGACGAAGACAAATAATGATAGACAAGCGACCCCTTGACGGTGCTAGTCGTTGATGGGGTGGTGACGGTGGTTCCGATGCCGCCGCCGCATGTAACGATAATATCCAAAAGGATTTAGGAGGGGGAGAAAGAAAGCGGGATTGTCCAGGATCGAGAGATCACGTCACAGTAGGAGGACCTCGTACTCGTAGGAGGGCTGTCTGCTAGAGCCCGATGCGAGATACGATGCAGTAGCAGGTTGGTTGGACGGTTGGTCGGTTCATTTGAGTGCCTGCGTACCCTCATGACCCTTTGGTCACTCTGCATTATCCATCATATGCCCTGCGAGAATGAAATGGAGCTACATCAGTTCCCCTTTGACAGAGTCCTTTGGATATATCACGAGTCCTTCGTACTACCAAGTAGTAGTAGGTAAACCGGCAGGCAACCACAGGTTGTTTCAGGGAAAGATTTGACAAAAGAAACCCAAACACAAATCTCGTCAAATGACAGTCTGTGTCATTATCATCACTATTGGCCTCACCTTGACACCCTCGTCTCTCATCACCTCGTCAATCACTCCATCACCACCACCACCACCACCACCAACACCCTTGGTGCCACTGAGCCGCCGTGTTCGCTCAGAATGTGATCAGCATACTCGGTGCCTCTAGCAACCTCGTGCGGAGTTCTAAAGTGCCTGGCGGTGCCCTCGGTTCTTGTTATCTCACCTGGGCCCTGCTCGGTCGTCGAAATTGGTCAATGTTGATCTTGAAACCTGCCACCCGACCTTCTCGCTTCCGTCGGCTTCCCGTCCACTGTTCAGTGCAAGTCCATGAAGGACCTCGACTTGGAAATATGGAGCCACGGAGCCCCGTGTTAGAATCTTTTTCCTGCTCGAGGAAAGTCCCAAGTTACTCGTGGCACGCTTGGCTGCAGTTCTCGCAATGTCGTGTGATTGGCTCGCAGCTTAGAACGCCGCATGGCAAAAATGCGAAACAGACATGGCTCGGATGATGGTGGCCACGGTGGCTCAGATGGTTTCGCAGAAAAGCGGAGGGTCTCCATCAGGTTACCAGGTTGCCTCTTTGTCGACGCCATGCTGCTGATGCTGAGAATGCATCGCACCGCTTCGCTTGCCTCTTGGGTCAGACAAGGAAGAGACAAGGAACAAGTCCAGATTTCAGCTACTCGTACGAGTTACTCCCGTCCTCCTTATTGGTTCAAAGATGCTATTCAGTCCCAAGGACAACGAAATAGGCCTCCACCACTTCCGTTCTTTCCTTACCGGACTTGCCCTAAAAAGCCATTCTACTTGATATTTACGCTTGTCTTTGAATGTCCAATTCCGGGTACGGAGTAGCAAACTTACACGCGTCCGCAAGTCCTTGACACCTAGTTCCATCTTTATCAAAACGCCTCTGCAACCTCTTACTCGTATTTCAGACAAAGTCTGTACGAGGAGCTGCTGGTAACCAAAAGGGGTGATTGAAATGATTACACTCTACGCCATTCCCGCGCGTTCTACTCGTAGATGTTCAGCTGGGATGGACAGATGAGCATTTTCGTCTTCGTTGCCTGCCTGGCCTGCTGTGGACTCTGGCCAACATCCATGCCATGTCCTGTCTCCCACTGGCCCTGGTATCACCGAAACCCCATCTGATGATTTCAAGGATCGGACTGTATCCACGGCTTTCAAACGATACTCGTAACTACGAGTATCTCGCAGCTAGATACTATTACGACGCATCAGCACCGCCTTCAGCAGTAGAAGGGGATGGGGCCACAGCGCTTTCCCCTTCCCCGGGTAGCTCCATGAATCTATGTGGCATTCGTGCTTTCTTTACCTCACGAGTAGTCACGACCCCGATGGTCCACAAAATTGTTCTCGGCTAGCAACCCAAGATAAAAAAAATACTCGTAATCCATGATGTTACCTCATTATTAGTGTTGGTAAATAATTTTCGTGTTGCATACTTCCATATCTTTCCCGTGTGATCGACTCCAAAGATTTGCACATCTTGCTATCTCCATCTGACCCAGACTGCCAGCCCCACGTTCAACATGGTCGTTGCTTTTCTCACGCACTCTTATCCCAAAGAAGTTGTTTGACGTCCTGCACGGCCACTACTCTGTCCCCTTGCCCAATCACATCTCCAAATCTAACCAGCCAAGGCCTGATCATGTTACCCGCAAGCGTTTTCACGCCTGCCAACATTGGCTCGATCCGGGAATGTCAAGTGTCTCATTATTACTCGTATCGTACTATCTTGCCACATCAAATCCTCTCGCCTTTGGCCTGGTGCCGCACCGATCCATCGAGAAATTGAGGATTCATGCCACTACCGCAGTGACCCTAGACCCAAGTCGTAGGGGTTACTGTGGTCCGAAAGACTCCAATCAGAATGGAATGCTGACGGAGAAAGAAAAGAGATCAGCATCAAGAGGAAACAAGTGTCCCCTTACCTTCCTTGCCTTGTCATGCGGCAAGCTAAGTTTCTTGTGCTCTACCTATCTGCCTATCTCAAAAGCTCCACCGGTCAAAGTTCTCAGGATTTCAAAGGGTCTGACACAACAGGGCGCAGGTTGACGAGTCTTCTTTCCAGGACGGGGACTTAGCTGTGGCGACCCGGTCTTTGAAGGCTTGGATCGTCCTTGATCGTAGCTGAGGGATACCTGGCTGGAACTCGGGGCCATCTCTTCTGTGTGCCTACAGTATCGAGTATTTTGCAATTCCCCTTAAAAATTTCCGTGGGTTTAGTGGGCATCGTGTGGCCAAAAGGACTCAGAACGGTGGACGGAGTGTCGGACTACTGCTGCTACTAAGCCTGAAAGTGCAGTGTTACTCAGGCATTACTTTGTGCCTTTTGCCTGACCAGCCGCACTGCCTACGACAATGTAGGTACTCGTACTGCTGGGCGAGCTTCGGCACCCAGCTCGTCGACGCCTACCGCTTATCCGCCGCTCGTAATCTGCAGTAGCAAGTTGTAGCAAGCCAACTAGCAAAGGGAAGCCCTGCTAGTCCACAAACAATCAAATGACTTTGAAGCCACCACCTTATGAGTACTACTACTCGTCCGGACCATTGAAATGTGGTCATCATGCGAAACTGCCCTTTCGGGGGCGGGGGACCAAGACGATCCTCCAATAATAGGGTCGCCCCGGGGGAGCTGCTGTTTGCCCGGGCGCCCACTGTGCACGCGCGGTAAGAGGCCAGCCGAAAATTCCAAACCATACCAGGTAGCGTTTTCTGGTGGCCCAAGGTTGGCTTCCAGGGGTTTCCCCCAACCAGAGTTATGAGTTGTGTGTGAAATTCTGGCGAGTCCGAGTGGCTGCATCCGGTCTAGGCGTAATTTTTTCTTTTGGCCTTCCCTTGTCTGGCATGGAGGGACGCACGGAGACCTCATCCTCGGCTTGTCTTCCCACTTAGAAAAGACACGGTGACCTGCCATGGCTCATTGCCTGCCTGGAGAAGCCGGGATCCAGCCTCAGGGCTTGTTCAACTCGCTAAATGTTTCTCGATGACAGGGCTCCTTACCGAATACTTTGTGCCCGTAGGCCGTGGCCCGTAGTTAGAGGCTCCTGGACCCCCGGGCCCCAGGCTGCCCCCAACTCAGCTGGCGGCTTCCACTACCCAATTCCGTTCAGATCACCATCTGATGAGCCATTCTGAAGGCGTCGTCCGACCAACCGATGCTCACGTCCAACCCTTTGATTCCATTTAGCGTTCATTTCCCGGCTTGTTGCTCATCGATGGCATTTTCAGGCAGGCAGTCCGCACAAATGCAGCCCCCCCAGGCGCAGCTCAGCAGCCACGGAGCGGCGACATGGCGACCTTGTAACGAAAGTCTTACCCGTCCGTCTCCATCCTGGAGCGAGATTATTCATTCAACACTCGTTCTCACCTTCTCACCTGCACCAACTAGCTTCCTTGCCCTCCCCTCCCTTGCCTTCCTCACCCTGTGCTTGCGCTTGACCTACATACGCCATCCAGCCCAGCCCAGCCCCGCCCCAGTCTTCTCAACTTGGTTGCTGTTTCTTTGTGTGCCTCGGAAACCTCGTACAAAGTTATGTATGTGGATGTCCAAGCTCCTACGTCGCTCCTCCCCCTTGGCCCTGCCTTGCCTTGCCTCGTAAAGTTATGCTGCTAACTGGTTAGTCCGGCCAGAGCGTCAGAGTGTCTCAATTTTATTCTGCTGGAGCTACCCAGTCTCCGTGCCTCCTCCTGTAACCCCATTAACCACCAAGCATGTCCCCCGTGCCTCGCCTCGCAACGGGACTCCATCTTCATCATGTATCCGGAACTTGCGGTGGTATTTTGTCATATCATCGGATGGCTTCGCTGCACTTTCAAGACTAGGGTGGGTTTGCATCAACAGCCCCCTCTCCCCGAGGCGAAGGCGAATAATATGATGGCAATGACAGAGACCACGGCCCCATCCACTCATTCCCCCCTATCAATCCCTTGCGAGGCCCCTTTGGACCTCCCCAAGGCTTTGAAAATATGTAGGTACTATGTATGTTAGGACCACCAGTGACCCCCTTCCCACACACGACATGATGAAAATACCTAGTCACCCGTAAACCATGTCACTAGTATTGACCAGTCGTGCAAGTCTCTTGAACCCTGTTACTTACCTTTGATAGACCACTCCACACGGGCAAAGCAACATTATTCAGTGCACTTGACTGCACTGCACCACCAGAACCACCCAGCACAGCCCAAGGGGGAAGGGAAAAAAGGCTAAAACTTTTGGATCGCTGGCACGCTGATGCTGATACGATACATTGATGCCGAGCTAAATGCGGTCAAGTTTTTTGTTCAGCTGCTACTCGGTAGTCTCCATGGTCTCCATCGTCGTCCCATCACCATGGATGGAATTGGCGGTGGCCATTTTAACATCTTTTTTCTTCCCTTCCCCTTGCCCCCCTCCTGTCTCGCTTTGGCATGCCCGGCGATTCATTGCTCATCACCGTGACATGACCTTGTGCATGACCGCAACCACAACCATGACCTTGATCAGACCTTGACCTGGACCTTAAACCCAGGGCCGTTGAACACACTTTTTGACCACCCCCGTTTGCCCGTTTCCCGTTGGCTTTTTCCCTGGCCGCCCCCCCTTTCCCACCTAACCAAACCAAACCAAACCAACCCCCCCATCCCCATCCATCATCATCATCCTAGGCCATCCTTCTTCTTTCCAAAACATCCCATCACTCTTTTTGACTGTAAACTTGTCCTCCGCCAGCCAGCCCGTCTTAGTCCACTCTGGCAATCATTGCGCCAGCGTGCGCCAGTCTGCTCCTGTCGCTCCATCTTTTTGTCCCTGATACTCCTTTCTTATTGGCTGGCCACAGCGCGTACCCAGCCCGCCGTCGTAGCTTCCCTTCCACTTCTGCGGCTTGCCTGGCCCTTCTGACTACTGCTTCGCTCCTGCTCTTCTTTTTTCCCTCCCCCCCTCCCCCTCGCTCTTGCAGTCGTCTCCGTTTCCCTTGCCTGCAAACTACTGGGTTCAACCGGACTCGTCAACCTTACGACGGGGAAAAAAGGGCCCTTGACAGTTTTACAGCCGAGCCTCGAACCGCCTTCGATCCAAGACAAGGCCCCGGTGTTCCTGGGAAAGTGAGTTACGGCGCGTCCATGCCCGATGCAGGCTCTGATGGGCGAAAAACACAAGATGATCCTTTCCATCGGTCCAACTGCCTGGTGCCGCCACAAACTCTGGCTGCCGAAGCGTACGTTGCTCGGCTGACTGCTTTCGTCGCGTGGATTCAAGTCATTAATCACGGTTCTTGTCGTTCTTGATTGCTCCAGTGTATCATCATCCTGTCCCCTCTGATTGAGTTGGGCCGGGCTCGGACAGTCACTGTTTGAAAGGACCTTGTGGGTGAAGGTCCTCTCTGCCCTCTCATGTTGCCAAACATCCGGGACCCACCCTCTCTCATACCTTTGCCTTCATTCCAAACCCCCAATTCTGTCGAAAGCCTCCAAAACATCGACCATGCTCCTCACTTGAATTGTTCTTGATCCTCGTTTCGTTGTAATGTTCTCTGTCACCAGGGAACATTACTATCCTTTCCTTGCTTTCACATAAGCCTCTTTGCAAAAAGTCTGCCTGATCCTTCACTATACCAGCGTCCGTCTCTCACCCTCACCTGGATCGGCGATATGCTCTTGCCGCACCCGTCATCTCCAACTCACACTGCTTAACACCGACCACTTTTCCACCCTCGACCTTTTTCCTCTTACCGTAACGTTACCGCTCATGTTGTCCATGTCTACCATTTACAGTGCTGTTGGCCTCTCGGATCGGTTGACCTCGATATCAAACACAGCGGTTCAGCAAGACCCAGCGGCATATGGGTGCAAAAGGTGGAATAACTCTGAGACCTATTTCAACAGCGGCTTGCCCACGCCTCCCGGGTCAAGGGCCATGCCGGGAGTAGTTGTGGGTAGCAGCTATGCTGCACTTCCTCCACCTACTTTCCAGCAGGACCGTGGGTTGCCAGACGGAGCCAACGCTTCTTGTCCACGTAGAACTCCAGCTGCTGCACAAGCGCCAGTGAACCATGTCTACGCTCTAGCACCTCCGACAAATGGGATGAGCGTATACAACCGTCGAGCCCCCGATCAGAACAGCGTGAATGCCATCGCACCTCACCTTCAAATCCCAGAATCAGTGAACAAGAGCAAAGGGAGTCTGGCCGAGTTTGCTGCAGAGATTACATGTCTCTTCTGGTTCGAAACAGGGTCTACACTTCAATACGCGGAAAATCTCCCAGAAGATGCACCTGTCGATAGAGGGTTGCTTCCTGATGCCGTACCGGCCATCGGCTTCCGAAAATGGGTGACTACAATCATCAGCACCACTCAGGTCGGGAAGAATGTAATTCTACTTGCCCTATTATTCATCTATCGGCTCAAACGATTCAACCCCAGTGTGAGCGGGAAGCGTGGCAGTGAGTTTCGACTTCTGACTATTGCTCTAATGTTGGGAAATAAGTTTCTGGACGACAACACATACACGAATAAGACGTGGGCAGAGGTTTCTGGCATTTCAGTCACCGAAATACACATCATGGAAGTCGAATTTCTGAGCAATATGCGGTACGCCCTCTACGCCTCGGCTGAAGAGTGGAGTGAATGGAAATCCAAATTGGGAAGGTTTGGCGCGTTTTACGACAAAGCCTCCAAGCTCCCCTTGGTTGATGAGAGCAGAGCGAATGGCGTCACTCCTGTCACGCCCACCACTCAGAGCTTCCCCCAAAAGTTGCCCTCACCTCCTTCAACTCATCACAGTGTCAGTCCGTATGGTGTCTCACCTTCGCTCAACAGTCGTTACCCTGTTCTACCACATCCTGTATCTACAGCCACGCAACTTCCGAGCTCACCACTTCGGCAACAAGTTGGATTGAGAGGATATCAACAGGAGCGAAAACGGAGTGCCGACTATTCTGCCGAGCTCCCTCCAGCGAAAAGGCAACAATTCCCTGGCCAGCTCTCGGACAATATTGGCAGTAGAGGCATTTCGCTTCCGTACAATCCAGGTACTTTGAGAGTTTCTCCAACACACCCCTCTAGCGTGGCAAACACTGGCGTTCCGGCAACATTGATGGAGATCCCAAGGCTGGACATTCCCAGACCACCTCCCTCTCTGCCGATTTCAAATCCTCAAACCTCCCTATTCCCGGTTCAGACGAATAGAGCATTGTCGACCGTGTACCCACCCACAACGGGTACCTATTCTCATCCTGTCACGCCGATATCTGCAGTACCGCAGTCCCTCTTCCAAAATCCCGTTCCCACCCTGGGCGATGGTTCTCGAGCTATTAACACCCTGCCTTCAGCACACACATCACCATCCAACGGGTACACTACCACTACTCCTACTCTACCGGGACTATCACCCTCATACTTCTTGACGCATCGCACGTCTCCATATCGACCAGTCCGTCATGTCAACACACTCTTGATACCACCACCATCGGCTGCTTTACAGATGCCAGTCAGGAATATTCCTGCTGATCAGATCCACTACCATCCTTTGAGCAAAGCAAACACAGAGCGCCGGATTGGACCACTCCCCAATTTTCATCCCGATGGTTGGCAGCATAGCAATGTTTCCACGCCTATTACTCAACATCAATACCCATTCTAGCAGTCGGTTCCTCGACACTGTAGATTTCTTTGGCCGTGCAGAAAGCATGGCGCTCTTCTCATGCATAGCTCGGCGGACTCTGTTTTGATTATTTTTGTGCTCCATGCACTGGGTTTAGCGAAAAAGCATTTCAATGGCGCTGGGATTAGATGGTATTATGGCAACATATGGCAGGCTCAGAATACCTTGTCTAAACAAGACAAAAGAAGTGTACAGAACTAGAAGATCCAGCATGAACTGGACAACAAGGCTTTGGCTCTCCCAATGCGTGGGAGAGGCCAACAGCGAGGGATTGAGCAAGTCGATCGAAATCCAAAGCTTGATGAACCCTCGAATTGTTTCCATATAATTTGTGACACTCCTGTAACACGAAGACGAGAAAGGCCGACGGTGATCTTGATCCCCTTACGATCAGGTGACGCATGCCAAGCCAATTCACTCTCACCATAAATCTGGCTCAGTAATTCACCGGCTCTTCTCTGATCCTGCGGAGGGAGACAACGAGGTGAAGTAAAGCTCGACACATAGAGCCATCTCGTAAGGATGGTGTCCAACGGAACCTAAGGCTCATCACAAACGATGCAGCGTCTATGTGAGCAGCCTTTTTGCAAGGATGCGCAAGACACTACTCCTTGTGTTTATCCATGGCTTCAAAGTAAGTTCGTTGCGAGGGAGGATGCGGTCTTCTACCCAGCAGACAGAATGCGACCTTGTGACGCCGACCGTATCGCTTCTCTCTGTTGCAGTACCCTTGGGTCTCAGGATACTGATACTGCCCTCTTTAGGGCGGCGATGACACCTTTGCTGTCTTCCCAGAACATCTGCGGGCGCTCGTGAGCCATTCCCTCCCGAACATCGATGTCGTCACTGTGACATATCCCAAATTCGAGACGCGGGGCGAGCTCAGAGACTGTGTGGCTCGGTTTCGAGAATGGTATGCTGTGCGAGTCTCTCTGTCTACCGCGGAGCGCCCTACTGAAAGAGATCATGATTGCAGGCTCCAAAACAAGGTCATCGACCTAGAGGTCGCGCGCTCGACTCCATCTCCGACCGTGGATCCTTCGGTCCATGTCATACTGATCGGCCACTCGATGGGTGGCATTGTCGCAGCCGAGACGTACCTGCAACTCGCGAGTGAGCAACCCATCCCCGCGCGATCTTCGGCGCAAAATCCCGAACGGCCAAATTTTCCTTCCAACACGACACTGGGTTCAACAACATCCACCTCCCATCCAACACCATCACGCCATGAGCCGGATCCAATGTCTCATAACTTCATGTTCCCTCATATCCAAGGCGTATTGGCTTTCGACACCCCTTTCCTCGGATTGGCTCCGGGGATGGTGGCCCACGGACTCGAGGGCGGGCACAAAGTCGTCGCCAACGCCTATAACACCTACTCCGAAGTTGCCTCCATGTTTGGTTGGGGTTCCAAGTCCGAACCCAATGTCTCGTCGACCTCGTCGACTTCTGGCGCCAAATCCATCGGCGCCCTACCAGCGCCAGCTTCCTCTTCTACGGCAGACGCGGCAGCTGCCCCCAAATGGCAGGCTTGGGGAAAGTACGCAATGTTCGCTGGTGCGGCTGGCGCTGTGGTCGCAGGCGGTGCCGCAGCCTTGTACTCGCAACGCGAGAAGCTGAGTGCTGGTTGGAAATGGGCTAGCGACCACTTGCTGTTTGTGGGGGAGCTGTTCAAGCCGGAGCACCTGCGCAAGCGGGTCGAGTCTTTGGAACAGGAATGCAAAGAACGAGGAGCTGGATGCGCAAATCTGTACACCAATCTTGGGAAGGGAGCCAGTGGCGGATATGGCATCACGGAAACTTTGGCCGGCAGGGAGAGGACATTCTGCAACCTACCCGTGCATGTCAGCCGCGATCGAAAAGAAGGCAGAGATACCATGCAAGAAACATCAAAAGGATTCAAATGGATCAAAGCTGTCAACGACAAGGCTTCGGACGAGACTACAGCGCACGTTTCCATGTTTCTTCCACGAGATAACCCGGGATTTTACGCCCTCGGAGAGCACGCAAAAGAGTGTATCGCGCAGTGGACCGATCGGGGCTGGTACCTCGCGTCCACTGGACCGACATTTCTGAAGCCCGATGCCAACCACATGGGGTTGGGCGAATCACCGGATGGGGGCTGGGTGAAGCCTGATGCTGATGAAATAAGAGCCCGAGAGAGAGCAAAGGATCGCTATGGCAGTTCCTACAAGCCCTCTGACGTCGATGCCGATGCCGATACCGAAGGAACTCTAGGTAAGGACTGGGACTCTCTCGACCTTCACCGTGGTAAAGATGGTGTTGATCTGTTAGACGATGAGGACGTCAGGATGAGAGACGAGGATGAAGAGCTTGAGGGAAGCGTGATTGTTGAGAAAATGGCAGCTAACGGAGAGGTGCCATTGCCCAAGTCGAGAAGTAATACTGGGGTATGACGACTCGATGAAAAAGTTCCTCCATGGTTGGAAAATCGGACCACTGGAGGTGAAGAGGTCATGAGATGAGACATGAGATACGAAACACGACACGATACGATACGACGAGCTCAAACTGGCTGTACAGCCGCTGGAGGATCAATCTCCAACACCTTTATCGGAAAGCACATCCCAATCTCGGAAAGACATCCGTTGGCTTGAGGGCGGGATAAGGCATCAGTAGGCTGAGCTTACGTCCGGCAAACGGAAATGTATGGTGCCTAGGAGATCTTGTTTCTACACAGAGAAATCCGGATACAAAGACAACACGAACACAGACTTGGTTACAAGTTGAAATGATCAAACAGTTTGACTTCAGCATAAGACTGAATCGTTCTGGTGCTATATCGGCCCGCTGTGGGCTCTCAGGACTTTGAGGGAGTTATATCAGTCTTTTTACTTGACAAATCAAAAGCCACAGCAGCAAAGGAATCCTCCGTTCTGGTGGAGGGGTTAGAATTCTCTGTCGACTGGGTGTGAAAGCAAAGTTTCTTTGTGTGCTCGAAGACTGCGTTTCCTTGTGGATTGTTTGCTCCCTAGGTCTCGATCCGTTGGTATATCTCCCCGCCAGGCACTTCTCTTTGCCTATTCTTTTGCGCAGAGTCACACTTTTGGGGGGGGAGCTTCATCCTGTCCCACTCTGTTCCTCGATGCCCCGCTTCTCCGGCATCCTCTTCTTGCCCTCGTCGACCATGCCTTCGCAACCCGTGACCTTGCCCGCGGCGTTTTCCACCATGCCCAATATCGACGACTGTGCAGGCTGCTGTTGCTGAGGGGTGGTGGTGGAAGTTGATTGTGCCTTGGCGTCTTTCATCTCTTGCACGGCTTCGGCTTTGGTCTGTTCGCCCGAGTCGTAGCCAACGGCGGCGGAGATGGCGCCTTGGACGTACTGCGTTTCTTTTTGGTTAGATGAATAGATGTGGTAAAGGGGGAAGATAAGTTACCTTGACGTGGCCGCCGAGCATTGAGGCCTGGGACTCTGAGGCGGAGGATTGGTCTGTAGACATGGTGAAGTATATCACAGATGGTCTGGTCTGGTCTGGTGTCTTGACTTTGCAGTTGTTGAGTTCAAAAACGTTCGTTGATTTGAGGTATAATATTTCCCAAGACTTCAACGCGGGTGAACGGTGTTCTTCAATCCTGGACCTTGCCGGCTCGTCTTGTGTATTTCAACTCTGAACTCTGAACTCATGTAGACAGGACTTGGTGGTTGGATTTAATGACGCTGTCGCCAAGGCTATGGATGTGATGGAGGTTGCCGATGATGTCATGCTATTTTACTACAGGCTCACTATGTGGTAGCGGTAGACAGCCTTTCACATGGTTGTTTTTCTGTCTGTCTTGTTTTGGCTTGTTTGTCTCATTTGTCAATCATCTTCAAGCTGTCCAGCGCCGCCGAGTCCGAGCCTATCACCCTGTCAGCACCACCCACCACACCTCTCCATCCCCATCCTTACACCCTCCCTTTTTCAGCCTCGTTCCAGATTGGGAAATCGTCTCTCTCTCCCATGATTGCCGAGGTTTGTTTTTTTGCTGTCGCTCGCCTGCCTATACGCGACCTATCCCAATACCGAACATTTGTTACGAATCCTGCGTTTCGTTCGCGAGTTCCTCGGCGTTCTCTGTCCTACCTTTCCTTGATACCTCGCTCTGCTGTTTTTAAAATTTTTTTTTTTTGTTTTGTCTATTCGTGTGGAAATAGGAGCTTGGGTTGAATTTGAAAAAAACGTACAAAGCTAACCTGCAATGGCGTTTTAGCGGATAGAGGAGCCATTGGATTTGATCTGCTCTGGTCCGATCTGATCCATCTGACATCGCGTCCGCCACGCTTGCTTTACCCCCTTGCTTGCTTTGTTGCATGCATGCGTATCGCTCGTCTTTCGACTTCCCTTCCGTTTCGTCAATGTGTCTCCCCCTCCCTCCTCGGTAAACGACCCGCACGAACCATGTCGACGACCCGGTTTGAGGTGCTTCAGGGCAACAAGCCCATCTCTTTTCGGCGGCTGATGGCCTTGAAAAGGGTTGGCGATAATGTTTTTGAATCGTTGACCCCAGCCTGGCCGCCGGCCCCGTTTCGGAGAGCATTTGGGGGTCATGTCTACGCCCAGGCCATGTATGCTGCTAGCAAGACCGTCGAGCCAGGGCTGGTGGTTCATGTATGTTCCCTTTTTACCCCCTATCTCTCCCTTGAGCTTGATGTTGTTGGGTCTCGTTTCTTGTTGTTGACGGCTTTGGTGTCCCTTCGGGAGCGGTAGCAAATGAGTGGGTACTTTATCCTACCCGGCGCCATTGACATCCCGTACGTGTACCGCGTGCGTAAGATCCGGGATGGCGGCATGTACTGCTTGCGAGGGGTCGACGTCTATCAACACTCCGAGGACGCCGGGCAGGGCGCGTCGCCGTGTTTTGTCGCCACCGTCTCATTCAAGCGATCGGAAAAGGGCATCAAAAAGTGGACCGACTTCGAGTACCAGGAGAAGCCCAAGGGCCACCTCCAGAGGGAATACCACAGTGTCCTGGACGGCCTCAAACCGGAAGACCATCCCCTGGCACCCGGCGCCGACGCTCTCTGGTGGGAACTGGAAGAGAAAGAGTTCTGGAGTAAGAGCGCGGCCGCGTTCCCCGGGGTGGAAACCCGAAGGGTCGACATGACCAAGTATAACGACAAGGTGGAACCGGGGGGTGGGCCGAATGGAGAGCAAGCGCCGCGCTGGCGCCAGTTGCTCTTCTACCGTCTCTACCAGGATGACGACCCGGCAGAGGCGAGGGAGAGGGACGAGGCTGCCAACGACGTGAATCTGCACGCCGCGGCCCACCTGTACGCGTCGGATCGGAACTCGCTCTTCCTCATCCAGCGCGCGCTGGGGTACGAGGCCGTCCGCACCACCATGGCGTCGCTGTCGCACACGGTCATCTTCCACGGCCTGGCCGACCACCTGCGCATGGTCGACGACAGCAAGCCCGACAGGCCCTCCAAGTGGTTCGTCCAGGAGTCGTGGACCAGCAACGGCGCCGACAACCGGGGCTGCCACCACAGTCTCCTCTGGGACCCCAACACCGGCAGGGTCATCGGCACCTCCATGCAGGACGGCATGGTGAGGGTTCCGACCGACCTGGTCAACAAGGTCTTTGGGAACGCCAAAAGCTTGTCGGTGCCGGAAGAGGCTCGAACTGAAAAGGCTGGTAGTAGCGGTGGTGGTGGCGGTAGTGGTAGCAAGTTATAAGAAAAGGGTGATTCCTTTTTGAACTTGGGAGAGATTTGCATGGATCCATTATCATATAGATTGATTTGTGTAGATCGGATTGGAATGATTGGAACCGATTCAGCGAGTTAGCGATTTCATGATACCACGATACTAGGTAGCTAACTACTTACCTACCTATCTACCTATCTCAGCTACCTCGAATACCTCACAGCTTACTCGTACCGCCTTGTCACTTCTTGTTCTGTCATGTTGAATATAGTACTAGGACTACTTGCTTGATAAGAGGAGACACACATATACCACGCTCACGGTTACGGCCACCTTTAGTTTCAGTTTTAGTTTTTCAGTCTGCTATGCATACCGCGCCGCGAGACCCCCTTTTTTTTTTCTTTTCTTGTGGCTAAGTGTCCAGACAGAGTGAGAGGATTTGGAACTTGAAACTGGAATTGGGGCAGACATGTAGGATTGTGATTGTGATTGTGATGGTGCTTAGTTGTATAGGAGGTCTCCAGCTCCAGCCCTCTCTCCCTCCCTCCCTCCCTCTCTCTCTCTCTCCCTCTCTCTCAGTCTGTGTGTGTGTGTGAAAGAGAGAAAAGAGGAAAAATGATCGAGGGCGGACAGAACATTCATGGCTCGCCTCGTCTCGTCGGTCAAGAGACTCGGTCTCGCTCGCTAGAGCCAACAACCGTGCCACTCCCGTCGTCGGTTCTGGTGTTGGTCCCCGCGTCCGTCCCCGTCGCTGTCCCTGCTTCATACGGCTGGCGCGTGCTGGCCGGCAATTCGTGAATCATGGCTTCGGTCGAGGCGAGTTCTGACAGCACGCCCTTTTCCGTCGTAGTGGTTGTGGATGAAAGCTCGGCCTTTGCGGCGGCGGAGGGCGAAAATGGTCGGGAAACGTTTGCGACCTGGTGGTGGTGGTGGTGATGATGATCGCCTTCCAACTCGGGCTTGGAGTATGCTTCTTGCCTGCTCCGCTGCGTGTGTCGCTTCCGTCGTACGACCATGTAGTAGTAGCCACAGAGGCAGAGGAGGGCTAAACCGCCAACGCCCACGCCCACGCCGATGCCGACTTGTGCCCCAGTGGACAGGTCCTGCCGTGGCGGTTGAGGGGTTATCACTCGCGTCGGCCGAGATACTGGATGGAGCATGGACTCATCTGTCTATGTTTACCTTGGATCTCTCTTCATCCTGAATCACAAAGTCTGCCGACTGTGCTAGAAAGGTGCCCTCCTCGGCAGAAGCAGCCGTGGCAACAAAGGCGAAGCAGTACTCGCCCCTATGCAAACATTAGACACTCTCCAAGTAGAACGACATCAAAATCTCCAAGACGGGAGAGTCGTACGGGATCAGTGAGCGAGACTCGTTCATAAGAGACGCTGGCCAAGCCGAGAAATCGAGTTGGCACGCCGGCACCGACACATGGGCGAAATAGTAATATGTCATCTGTTCTCCCTCTTCTTTCTGAAGCCAAATATCGCATTCGGCAGGGTCGCCGCTTATGGAACAAGACGTCAAAATCGGTCAGATCAGTCACGATCTTTGAAAGCACTCACGTCTGTTGTTCCCATTGGATGGAGCTCGAACGGGGATCTAGAGAATAGGTTTCGCCCTCAGCCGGAGCGGTGACTTGGATAGTGGCGACCAAACACGCCAATACAACAAGAAGAAACAACGTCGGCGGGAGGAAACAAGACATGGCAAAAGAGGATGAGGCGACAATTTTCAACCCAAACAAAGGATAGAACGAGAAAGAAAGAGCTCTCCATCGGAACGTTGTTCTTGAGCAGCATACATCCCAGCAAATGGCCAGGGGACTTTTGGGGCCAGATACCACAGCCTGAGCGGGAGACACATGATTTGATCGACTTGGGCCTAGAATGCGATGATGGCGAGCAAATACGAGGTCTACCCCTCCTTTTCCAAGGAACGTAGCGGTCATCAGGAAGCAGTAAAGATTCCCTGTCGATTTGGCGATGGTCTAGGGCGAGGCCTGTTGTCCGAACATGACACCAAATGCCACCGCAGAGAGACGACGACGCTGCTGCCGATAGAAAGAAGGAGGACGTGATATGAAGAGAGGTGTGAGAGAGTCCCGGGACGCGGGGCTATATTTATCCGAATACGACTGGACTCGGAAAAATCCACTCAGCAGCCACCGATGATGCCGACTCTTATCTACAAATGCAACCCAACCCACAACCTCGATCTTTTCTCCAACCTCACGCCGAGCTGGCACAGATCTGAAGTCGCATACCATCAGACCCCTGACATATTGTCCAACCGAAGTCCTGAATGGCAGTTCGAGACCCAAGGCAACGTCATCTAGAGGAGTATCACAGCCTACATATACAGCCAGACCAGCTCCCCACGACTTTCACCCGATAGCCAGGCAATATGGGCATTGAAATACGGCCCATCACTTCAGCAGACATTCCCTCGGTGGTAGAATGCATCCAGCTTGCATTCGCCGACGATCCCTATCATCTGTGGGTTTTTGACGGTGCAAAGTTCAACAAGGAGCGCAACTTTGCTAGTCTCAAGGCAAAATGTGAGTGGGGGATGCGCAACGCATTGTTCTTTGTGGCCAAGGACACAGATGACAAAGAAGGCAGAGTGCTGGGAGTCAGCATGTGGATGAAGCCTCGAAACATCAGTCAGAAGCAGACCTGGTCCGAGTGGATCGACGACTACGTCCTCTGGTTCAAGCAGGGGTGGAATCTTCTCCGGTACCAGGGCCGTGGCGGGTTGAGGACGAATCGGTACTGGATCTGGAAGCGCGAGCAGGCCATTGCTCAGTCAGAAATCTGGACTGACCCGGAAGGGTACTACTTCTGCAACATTGTCACCGTCAGGCCGGGCATCCAGGGAAAAGGAATCGGGCGCCAGCTCTTCGAGATTGTCACCGACATGGCGGACAGAGAAGGCCGCCAGTGTTATCTGGAGTCTTCCAGGGACAAGCCCAACATTGCGATATATGAGAAGATGGGCTTTCGACTGGCCCGCAAGATGGTCTGCGAGGAGGGAGGGGATGTCTGTGACCTGTTCTGCATGGTCAGAGAGCCACAGCCCACGCCGTGAATTGGGCAGCTTCGGCCGCACGTCTGCTAGGGCTTGCTGTATCTACAACCACAATGTTGATTCGCAAGCAGGCATGTCGTCGCCGTTCTCGTCTGATCAGTTAAGGGCACGAATGACGGAGACAAGAGCTGACTTCTGGGCGAGTTCTCACTGTCATTGGCAGTCCATGCCCGGTGTCCAGTGTCCAGGGTGTGCTTGCCAGGGTGCTGCCGAAATCCTGACCGTCCAGCTTTTCAGCACAGCCTGTCAAACCATGTTGTTACCGGGGCCTGCTTCAATGTGCCTTCAAGAGGTAGTTGTTCATGCGTGGCTGACGCAGCGGCAGTCGATACTTGTATTTTTCTGCTTCCCCGGAACGACACTGACGAGATCCACGACAGAGAACGATGTGAGCCCCATGATTCGCGGTTCGTTGGCCAGGGAGCAGTTTGAGTCTGGAAGTCGTCCTCAAGCTGGTGGCAAGCTGTCAGACGAGACGCACTTTAGATGACATTTGTGGTGATGATTGATCCTGGCATTCTCAGTCTGCGGCAGTAATTTGGACTGGCAATTCAAAGTAAATGTAGTCTAGAACTTTTGAAAGCCAGGGTTTTACCCTTTTTCAATGATTATTTTTAATGCCCTGGACAACCTCGGGCACTCGAGCTGATGTACAACCTGAGGACCAGAGCACTCGGAGCCATCTCTTGTAGATTGTGTCCAATAACCCGCACGCTGGGAATGAACAGGAAGAACAGGGTTATTCTGGTATCAATTGCGAGAATGGATTGATCAGCGTATCCCACACCAACTCGACAAAATACGACTACCGAATACGGCCTCTCAAGTATGGATATCTCTCCTCAAAACGGCCGAGCGCCGCAGCAAGCAGCCTGGCTGCGTCTAAAATTCGCCTCCACTCGCCCCAGTCTCGAAAGGGTGTTTCAGACTTGTCTGAAAGTGGTAGGTTTTTAAAATCGGTTTTCCGAGGCGCGGAGATAGACAAGGGTTCGCTTCCTGTCTGTGAGGGCCTGTGAGTGGATGGTGGCGAGACAGGTGAGTCGTAAGTGGTCAGTGGGGGAGGAGAAAGGCAGAGATGCGTGACTGGGCTGGGTGCAATCCATCTCCGAGCGTCCCTAACATCCGTGCCCCTCGTTCCGACCAACCACAAGTTGTAGGAGACCAGAGTTTCGCGAAGGATGCATCAGAGCGAGTGAGTAGCATTGGTAGACAGCTGCAGGCGTGGGCAGATGTGTAGATGAGATGCGCATATGGAGTTACTGGAGTTTACTGTGCCGCAACCCTTTACATCATCATTGACACTCACAAACAAACTTCCCACGCCCGCTTTCATTCGAGGCCGTCCTTCAGCTGGTGAGAGAGGGGGGTATAAATGTCGTTGAAAGGAAAGGACATGTGCTGAACACTCTCAATCTCCATCTCATTCTCAATCTCAAGCCTCAAAACACTGTTTGTTGGGCAACTATATAAACTCGCATCTCATCACCAATCCTTGTCCAACACCTTCATCAACCATTTCTCCTCCCTTCCACAATGGCTTCAAACCTTCCCAAGGAGTACAAGGTCGGCTTCTTCGAGGCCGCAGGTGAACCTCTCAAGTTCAAGCAGGTCAAACTGGAGCTGCCAAAGCCGGGCGAAGTGCGTCCACTCCTTTCACCTCGTCAACTCTATACTAAGCTATACATTCTCAGGTCTTGGTCAAGGTCCTTGCCTGTGGCGTTTGTCACTCGGACCAAGTCGTTCGCTACGGAATCATGGGCAACAGATTCCCCATCATCCCCGGCCATGAGATCATTGGCGAGGTTGCTGCCGTACCGGAGAGTGAGCATCGCTGGAAAGTGGGAGAACGCGTCGGCGGACCGTGGCACGGCGGTCATGACGGCACCTGTGTTGCGTGTCAGCGTGGGCTTTTCCAGATGTGTGAGAAGGCAGCAATCAACGGAGTCACCAGGGATGGAGTAAGTCTGTCCTCGTCGATGGCATGCTCGTTTCGCTAATCTCTATTTTTCCCCAGGGATATGCGGAATATGTCACTCTCAGGACAGAGGCTGTTGTCCGAGTACCCACCGACGTCGACCCAGCTGAATTCTGCCCTGTACTTTGCGCCGGAGTGACCGTGTTCAACTGTAAGTTTGCACTTATCCTGTCGATCGCACTCACCGAGCAAGACTGACGAGACGACTCCGACAGCTTTGCGGCAACAAAGAGTCCTTGCTGGTTCGCTCGTTGCGGTCCAGGGACTCGGGGGTCTCGGACATCTTGCATTGCAGTATGTCAGTAAGATGGGGTACAGGACGGTCGCCATCTCCTCCAGTTCCGAAAAGAGGGAGTTCGCCACCCAGCTGGGAGCTCATGAATACATCGATGCATCTCAGGGCGACATTGGTGAACAGCTGCAGAAGTTGGGAGGCGCAGCGTGTATTCTGTTCACCGCGCCCAACGAGAAACTTATTCCTTCTTTGCTCGCTGGGCTTGCGCCGGTGGGCAAGCTCATTATCCTGGCAGCAACAGCCCCCGTCGAAGTAAATACTGCCTTCATGATGGGCAAGGGCCTCAGCCTTCAGGCATGGCCCAGTGGACACGCTCTTGACAGTGAAGAAGCCATTTCGTTTGCTCAAATACACAATGTGCACGTTATGATTGAGAAATTCCCACTGGACAAGGCCAACGAGGCCATGGAGAAGATGGTCAGCGGCAAGGTTCGGTTCCGAGGAGTGCTCATTCCATAGGGTGGAGTGACTGGCTGGTAGCAAAAGTCAAGGAGCGCTGAAATATGATAGGACGCGATGGGCGACAGTTGACAGGATGGATAATACCGAGCAATATGCAAGCTCTTTGTGGTTTTGTGGGCGATGTGTTTCTCGTTTTCTGCACGGAACACGAACCCTAGGGTATGTGCTCGTCCAAGGCAACCATGGGGATACATATCAAAGACAATAACAAATAACCCTGTAAAGCGGTTGGCAAAGGAGCCGCTCGTCCACGTCGCATGCGTCGCATGTCGCGGGTTGAATCCCGCAGCCACGAGCCTCAACCCCTGGCACCCCTGACGGCTGCTCTTTGACCCAATCAACTCGCGTCTGTACCTGGCGATCATACACTTTCTGCTCCAAGTTTTCATCATCCACCTCATCCACCGTCGTCCTCAGCATAGCGTCAGGGTCACTTGTGTCGCAGAATGAGCTTGGTGTCCTCGCACCATTCGTAGAAGGCCTCATGCCAGCCGCCCCGAACAATGCCGCCGTCCCAGCTATGCCCATGCACCATGCAGGAGGGCACGCTGGTCCAACTTTCTTCACAATCACCTCCGCTCCCGGAGGTTACTGGCGCTCTCCCGATGGTGAAGCACACGCCTAATCCCCTGTTTCTCGTGTTCTGTGCACCTGTTGCAAGAGGCTGAACCTTCCATATCCTTTAAAGATTCTCACCCGACCTCAGGAAACCCCTTCAGATAAGAGTCGAAGAAGCGAGCGGATCCTACTGCTGTCTTGACTCCCTTCCTCTACCCTCGTTTCGACGTTCGGCAATCCTCGGTGGGAAAAGAACAAGGCTCTCAGCCAAGTCAAAAGAGACGGCCATCTGATACAATAGAGACGAGACGGGACAAACATTTTTCATCCAACCGCTCCTCGAGCTGTACCCTCTCAACACGCAGCATCGGCTGTCACCGGCTTGGATCCGCTCGAGTATCCATCCACGAAGCTTTTGGCTTCATGCGAGGCTGAGCGCCTTTGATTGCGATCGGCGGAGATCTGTTGGCATCCCTCACAAGATCATCGTCTCCCAGATTACTTTGTCACATCCCGGCCGTCGGAAGTTCCAAGTGACGTAGGAGGGGGTGTTGATCTTCTGGCGAACGGGGTAGAGTGGGTGTGAACATCGCCTGACCTCTGTGCCAGTGGTAAGGATACGATTGACTGGCGCCAGCGACGGATCGAAATTTTGTTAGTGAGGAAGACCTCGTTGTATTAGGGGACATCGAGACTTACCTTGCGGCCCTCTACCTTCACCTCTGTCGACTCTCTTCTACGAAACCCACGGCGATGCAGGGACGTCTATTCCAGAGGCGGTGACGGTCATGCTGACTTTTGGCGCATCGATTTGATCTGGTCGACCATTCAAACTTCACTTTGGAGGGTTCTCTCGAGTGAACCAGTCACTGACTCGTGACATCTAAATTCTGCCGCACACAGAAACAAGATCCCAACCCTCTATCACAACAACACTTGAACCCCTCCTTCCTCCCTCGAGACACTCACCTCAACCTCCTACCCCGATTTACTAGCAAGTGCATTCGCGATGGAACTACGAATACGGTGTCAACTGATGTTGGCCATCATTTTCCATGCCTTAATACGGAGCTCGTCTGCCAGCGTGTCGTACCCCTCCATCCAGGCCATTATCGGCTTCTCGTCCTCGTGTACGCTTGCGTACAGTACCCCAGTCAACAACTGCGATCTCAATGATTTTCGCGCCATTGGGGGAACAGGCAGCTGCTCAGCCAAATGTCAATCAAGTCTGGAGACGTCACAGCGATTAGTACAACGGTTATGTTCAGGGGAAAAAGCAGATGGAAGTTCTCTGATCGGACAACTTTTTGTCGGCAATGTAGTGAACTTTCTGTGCGGGAACGTTGATACTGGCGCCACACTCGCGTCAACAACGCAGGAGACGACCGAAGCGACACAGACTTCGACTTTTGCAGAGACATCGATGAGCAGCACAGCATCATCGGAAACGAGCACCACCGAGACATCGTCAGTGGCGTCTACGCTCACAACTTCTTTGAGCGCGACTGCGTCTGCGACCAAGACTACTAGTAGCACTTCCGAAAGCACTAATCAGTCGTCCTCTACATCATCTGAATCTACGACTTCGACCCTCACGTCCACCTCATCTTCCTCGGAGAGCTCGAGCACTTCTTCAGCAGCTTCGTCCAGCAGGGCAGCAAACTCACAAGTTTCAGGGGGAGGCAGTGGTGGAGGAAGTCCCTTTGATGGGACATTCTCTTCGGCTGCTTCGTCGCACACTCTGCAGCTGCACGGTGCAATATTGGTATTTGCCGCTTTGACTGTGCTCCTCCTAGAAGCGTGGTGATGTCGGTCGATATCTGCAGGAGTGGGCAGACGGGAGCGGATCAATCTCAATGATCCAATATCCGCGCACAGGAATGATTACCGTTTACTTGTATGCATTGCAACTAGGAGGTCTGTGTGTCCGCCAGCAAAGCAGACCATAATTCGGGGGAGGCGCCATCGAGTTGGTTTATGGACCATCACTTAATGTCTACGCAAACTCGGCGCGGTAAGCAACAACGAACATGGACGATAACGACGACGACACACAATACAAATGACGGCCGTTCTGGGCACAACGTGAGCTTTGAGCAAGAGCTGCTTTTTCTTTTCTTGAGATGCGCATCAAGCGACGAGGTGCAGCGAGCGTCAATTTTTGGGGGGAGGGGCGGGAGGCGACGATTTGGTTTGCTGGGCGAGGCAAGTTTGTCGTGCTCCTGTGGACCTGGTAACGAGATTCGAGATGTGATGCTTTGTACAATAACCCATGACTGGGGGGAAACAGGATGAGCATTGTCATGTACTACTACGGAGAAAGACTGGCGCAGAGGCCGCAGTGAGCAAAAAGAAAAAGAAGCATAAATGTAGCACCAACAGGGGCTAGAAGATACCCATTACCCATTACCCATTACCCATCTTGTCAAAAATACACAGGATCAGAAACGAGTTTGTATGTTTTGCTTGTGCCATGGATTGTTTTATTTGCGGTCTCGTAGATGTTCTGACTTGCGAGAGTGAGAGACAAAGGTGGTGTTGGTGTTGGCGTTGGTGTACGTGAAGGGTACGAGGATATGAGCGAGCGAAGAGAGGAGGGCCATCCCATCCCATCCCATATCATTCATTCATTCATTCATTTCGCTCATGCATTGATCCTATCATTTGATCAATTCCCAGTCTGCCAGTGTAGGAATGTAGACGAAGAAGCGACCTCGACGTTTCTACTCGGAGTAGGTATCACGACAACCTCAACTCGGCCAACACCTCTTCGATGCCTCTATCCAGCTCTAGTTCCAGTTCCCTTTTCCTCTTCGTGTCCATATCCCTATCCATATCCATGGCCATAGCCATATCCGATCCCGTTCTCGTGCCTGTGTCCATTGTCATGTCCACATCCGCAACTCCCTCTCCCTCCCCCTCTCCCTGCCCACCAACCGCCTCGTGCCTGTGCGGGTGCCTCTCCCGCTGGTGGTGTCGGTGCCTGTGGCGGAGCACATTCTCCTCGAGATAGGCCAGCATGAGGGCCCTCGCGTCGCGGTGCTGCCGACTCTCGCGGCCCCAGGTACGCTCAACGAGGGCGAGGTTGGCGCGGATCGTGGCCAGCACGTCCTGAACCTCGACCTCGAACTCAGCCTCGACTTGCCCTATTGTGATGGTGGTTGTGGTGGTTGTAGAAGGAGAAGGATCAGGTCCACCTGGGTCGATGTCAATGGCGACGGGCGTCGAGGTTTTGTGGTTGTCTTGTTCCTGTTGCGGTCCTGGAGACACAGACAAAGACAGAGACGACGGTTGGGTCTGGTTATTGATGATGATGATGGCCATTACCCCTTGCGATTCACTTGACTTGATCGATCTCTCTCTCTCTCTCTCTCTCTCTCGGCCAGTCGGTCCGTCAATGTCTGTCTCTCTGTGTTCGCTGCTCGGCTACCCCTCAGAGTTCATTTCTTGTTTTTAGGGGTTGTTGGTCGTGGTAACCATGGTTATGAAAGACTTTTTACCCCCTTTTTTTCCCTTCAAAAGTGTGAAAAATGCACGAGAACGGAGTAAGGAGTTGACTTGTCTACCTACATACTAGGTAGGTAGGTCGTATGTATGTATGTATGTATGTATGTATGTATGTATGTATGTATGTATGTATGTATGTATGTATGTATGTACGTATGTCTGAGAATTGTACTCGGTACTTGGTACTTGGTACAAGGGATCTCTAGCTTTTTAGTGCAAGGCTGGGATTTTCCCATGTCGATAATAATAATAAGAATACCCCCCCTTCTATACCCCTATTAGTAGGGACCTGGGGTACCCAGCAAACCAGCAAACCAGCAAGCCAGGCCAGACCACTTTCCATTCATTCCACCTGCCTATGAATACTACTAGAGGGATTCGACTCCATCACTGCCAACTAGATACATACCGACATATTATTCCATAATATAAAACCATAGTCAGCTGTCGATCTTCAGCCGTCATCTTGTCTTGTCAGCCGAGGAATCTGCGGGTGGTGATAGTATAGCCAGCATCCTTTCCCTTCCCTTTCCTTTCCTTTTCGTGGTCTACACATTACCTCTTGTTCTCTGGTTCATCTCGCCCATAACACACACACACACACACACACACACACACACACACACCCTACCTCGGTTGGGCTAAGTTGGTTGGTTGTCGACGCTTTCAACATCTCGTCTCCCTAATCTCTCTACTGCACAACAAGGCGGAACCTGTAATAATGACATCCCATGACTCAGGTTATCACCTATCAAATGTCCATAGATCAAATCTGAGCCTAGTTGGCTGTCGCAAAGTGTCGGTGAATACAAGTAGACCTTTCATTAGCGCCTCTGGCTGTACCTATTCCAAGCCATCATATTGCCGTGGCCTTTCGTCCTCCTGCTAATAAAGCCTCGTCCCAAACCAACGCCTTGCGTTTCAAAAAAAGATCAAGGCCGCAACAAATCCAACGTTCCCGCTTGTGCAACAAGGTCCGCCCGCCGTAATGTTCGCCGGGTCGTGTTTTACCTTTCCAAAAATTCAGCGTCCCTCAATGACTTGTGTCTGTAGGCGGCTGTTTGCTCGCCTCGCTTAGGTTGCGTCATTCCGTTTCACGCTGTGTGTGATCCTGACTCTGCTGGCCGTCGTGGAAACAGAAACATTCCTGCCGCTTGTGGTGCAGGTCTGGGTCCTTCATTGTGATATCCCGGCCTCTGAGAGTGATGTCCCGGCCGTCAATCGCTTGTCCCATATCTCCGCCCGATTTGGATGTGCCGCACGATAAGATCCGTTGCTTTATTATGAAGCGGATCAGCGTGTCTTGAGAAGCATGTAGCCCCTCTGCAGGGCCATGCGTCGGGAATCACACGATTCGTCGCCGTCGTATCGGTTGCAGGTCGATCGAAACTTGACATAATCCTCCCCGAAATCTTACAAAGAAGTGCTCAGTCAATCAAGGGCTTCTTCACTGAGCCGACGAGCGCCACCCCCAGACAACTCAATGCATTAGGGTCCGAAGCGCGTATTATAGTGGCCAAAGGTAACATTGGGTTTTCGGCGTTGACATGAGAGGCGTCGCGTGCTGCCTGTTCGATGGCTTCCATCTCCGCTTTACATGCTGCGTGGTCCAAGGGACAGACGACAATGGGCTGCTTCAGTACGATATCTTTGGCGCCGGCCATAGAAGCCTAAAAGAAAGATCAGTTAGCTATTTAATTTTGAGGCTGTTTGTGTCAACGTGGCAGTCGGAAACTCCTTTAACATACCTTGATGGTCAGGTAGTATTCGACCTTGTAAAGACCTGCCGTCGTCGTAAAGCCCGTCACCGCATATGTAGGAAACGCCGATCTCCCTCGAGGCATAATTCCATCCGCATCACGGACGTCGCTCGAAGGGAAGACAAGACCTAGGTTGGTGAAGTAACCCGCTTCGGGCATCTTCACCCCAACCGTTTCGGTCTTTTTGACCAAACTCTTTGACTTTCTCTGGGGCTCGTCGCCCTCGTGATTGTAGATGACCTCTTCGTCGATGCCGATCTCGATCTTTTTGATGGTCACTTTACGCGCTTTGCTCAGCCAGTCCGGATTCGGAGATAGCTTGATGTACACGCTCACTGGGTCCAGAGGCCCATACGACCACCGCGGCAAGGATATCCCTAGAGTCACCAAGTGATCCGAGACCCTTTCTGCAGTTTCGGGTCGATTGTACATGCCAAAGGTCGAGAGAGTGTCGTACCGTGCGATGGGTACGGGGAAAGCATAGGTTTTGCGATCGGTTCCTCCATAGCCCACTGTCACCACCATCTCGTAGTATGTCTCGGCCGTCCGCCGTGGTAGTTGTAGGCTCGCCGGCGGTACTCGTCGGGCAGTCTCTTGTCCTCCCCGTCCAAAAGGTATGAATATCACAAAGGGCAAGTCCATGTACATGATCTCTTCGTACTCTCGGTTGGCCGGACATCGGAATAAGAGCATCTCTTTTCCCACCGTCTCCGTCGACTCCTTCCTGGGCGCGGCCAGGTGTTTCTTGGTGACCGAATCAGCATGGGGGTGAATGCTTTCTCTTCTCTGCAGGCAGATGGTGACGATGGAGACGTTGACAGGACTTGAGATGCCGACGCCGGGTCGTATTTCGACAGTTCCTTCGATGCGAGGCTGGATTTGAGCATTGTCAGCAGCGCATCCTCTTGGGCTATCAAGCGCAACTCGGCGTCCGTCGCTCGGAGGGGTTGGGGGGTTGAATGTTTCCTCAACTCACCAAAGTAGCAGAGATGCCCGGGTATCCAACCAGAAAGTTTGTGTTTGGGCGGCCAGATACTCGCACAAAAGCGCTCATCTTCTCTTTGAGCTCGAACCTATGTTGAGACCATTACCACGAGGCGGGAGTGAGGTGGTCCTGTGAGTGCGGCCTCGGAGAAAAGTGGTAGGATTGGAGAACTGCGGCGGCCTAGTTCTGAGGGACAGTATGAGGCCCATGAGGCGCCAGAGGATGTTACATGCAGAACAATGCGGGATTCGTTGTTGTAGGTTCTTTGTCGTACGATCAATAGGCTGGTGGGTAGTGGACGTCGGTGTGATGTTGGGGGCCGAACTGCGTGATGACAAGGGCGGGTCAGAGGCGTGCGCAGAGTCGAGGTTTGGTAGCGGGGGGAGAGTGGGAGCGAGAGATGATGACGGAGGGTCGATGATGGAGATTTCCAAAGAATATACGGCGATGAGATATGAGGTGAAGATGGGATGTGATGAGCTGGAATATGAGCGCGGCTGGACCCAAGCGCAGATCGATTGGAATATTATACGAGGAGAACGGATTCAGTTGGTCGGTCAGTCAGTCAGTCAGTTCAGGTCAAGTCGGTTGGTACAGCGTCGGGGGCTTCCTTATTACGTGAAGCATGCGCCGCACAGCAACGCACCACACAAGCAAATGCAGGACTTTACAGGCAAGGCCGGCCCTGACACTCCTGGGGCTTTGTTCTGGGCACCCAGGTAGCCTATTGATCCCTAGGTATGCTGTTTAGAGATCCAGACCCCAGTGCCCACCACTCTAGTGTCGGCCTCTAATATATAATAATGCCCACCCATACCCAGCAGACCAGTTCCCGTGCTTTTGGGATTTCCCGTGCCTAACTAGAGCTCACCACAACGCCCATCCATGTCCCTGCGGCTGCCCTACAAGTACCGAGTACACCTCGATGATGCGAAGCTCTCCGGTTGATGACATGGACGACTTGGAAAATTTCTCACCAGTCAGCACTATGACGGTGAATCACTCGGTTGTCCGATAAGGGAGTCTTTCGGCTCGAGCAGCCGTGGTCACCAAGATGATATGTTGTCCGTAATGTTTCCCCGACAAGTATTGTCTCTGTTGGTGGTTATCGACCAGATGAAATCCCGTTAAAGTGGCGGGGCGCCTCAGCCTTATGCAGGCCAGTTAGCTTACCTAGAACTACCAAAGCTCCTCCTACTTGTAGGGTACCAGAGCCACCCGAGCCACCCGCCGCCTCGTCAACGGCGCCGCCTATTGCGTACCGCCCACGGCTGTCCAGTGCCCATGCCCCATGGCCAACTGCGCCCCCCGCTTGCTTCCTGGCTGCAAAGCCACGTTTGTCGTCCTTCGTCACCCACTGTGGCTGTTTGGATGCATCCCAGTTATGCCATTTCGGCAATAATCCTCCGACTTCAAGCCACGGTCAGCATCTGTTTCCCCTCCCAACACCCTTGGGAAATAGGTCCATTGAGAGACCCTTTTCCATCTAACAACCTAGTCACAAATATATATCGGCTAGGACGCGTCCGCCGTGCTGCGCTAACCTCCTCCGCATCCCGTCCATCAACATGCCAATTCGGGTTGCCTGACTTTATCCACTCGTCAAGTCCGTCCACAGAGCGGCTGACATTTTTTGCCAGCGGAGACGCTTGAGAAACAACACATCCATGCTCTTGGCCCGCAGGCCGGTCAACCACGACCACATCGGAGAACAGGGCATATCCGACCGACATCAAACATATGGTGACATTCCTTCTCAGCCGTTACAGGTGAGACCAGAGGCATGCGAGTATTTGGTCAACCTGGAGTGGGCACCGTCGTGTCAATATTTGGTTTCCGAAGGGTCAACCATTCATGATGTGTCTCCTCGCCCGATCCGATCCGCTGTCCATTGGAATACGATATTCCACCATAATGGTTCTTTTGCAATATTTTTCTGGGGTGCATAACTGAGCTTCCCACCAATATCAAGGTCGACTAAAAAAATGGGAGAGCAAGGGGCTCTGGTTGGCGATACGTGGTGCTGAACGACTTCTTAGCTGACCTTTTTGTACTTGACTAGCATCGCTCGTCTCAACACAGGTGTTTGCTTTCCAGATCTGGAGTGGCCGCTCGATTGACCTTTCCCTCTAGCTCTTCTCTTTTGACATATTCCTGAGCCTCGCTTTGGCTGTCTGTTTCGGTCCAAGCTGTGGATCGTATCGCTGAGGGGTATTGCGTCCCGGTCGTGGGGTTCTAGCTGCGCCATCTTCCTCTTCCAATTCATCCTGCTAGAGGATTCGCATGAATCGTCACCTTCTCCAGGATGATCTTCTCCTTTGGGCGGTATTTCTTGTCCACCTCGACGGCCTCCATCTTGTCCAGTGTACCGCCTTCTTCTACACCTTCAATCACTCGTCCAAAAACCGTATTCTTGCCATCCAAGTGAGCCGCCTCTGCGAGCGTGACAAAGAACTGACTTCCATTGGTGTCGGGCCCTTTATTTGCCATCGACACCATCCCTCGCCCGCTGTGTCTCAACGCAGGGATTTTGATCTCATTTTCAAAATATCCTCCCCATATTGACTCCCCGCCCTTGACAACGGGTCTTTCTGCAGTCGCATTCCGGCGAGACAAGGACGTGTCGCCACCTTGAATGATGAACTCAGGTATCAGTCGGTGGAAAGGGGTGCCATCGTAGGCGCCAGAGGCGCATAACGCAAGGAAGTTCTCCGCTGTTTTCGGCACAGCTTCGCAGAAGATTTCGACCTTCAGATCACCATGGGTTGTATGGAGCTATAGCTTGTGATGAGCATGCAGATATGTCGTAGCAAGGGCGGCTGTGATACGTACCGTGACAGACATGCTGGAGCAAAGAATCCATGAAGCGAATTTGGCTTCGGCCGTAAAGAAACGAGCGGCGGGCAGCTTTTATGTGTCTTGAAGAAAGCTCTGGGAACTTGAAAACGAAGCTTCAACCCTTAACTAGTCCCTAGATAAGAGACTGAGCGAAAGTCATGAACGAGTCGCTGAACCTAAGCACCTGTTGTGTGTTATAATTGTAGGTAGCGAGGTAGGAAGTGGGTATATTGGAACCACACGATCACGTGATCGCAAACGACAGCTATCAGAGACGCACGACTCTCATACCATGGAAATCTACAAGTCCGAGGACTTCTTTCGTGCGCAAGCGATATGTCTTGTTCCCAAATCGGTTGGACCAATTTGAGGCTATCACTAGCAACTCGAAGCCAGTATCCACAAATGAAACCTCATTCCATAACCCAGTTGTTCCCTCCTTTTCCGCCTTTCCAATAGAATAGGCCGTCCCCGACTTGACGCAGAAGGAATACCTGTACACATGCATACCCTATGTGTATCTCCGATCGCTCATCGTTCATTGTTTCCTAGATATATCGTCATGACAAAGTTCAATAAGAAGAACACCAGGCCCTAATGGTACAATGCCGAGCAGCAGCTCCGACATGCCGAGAATGAAAACTGTACAATAGTTAAGGTCAAAGTCAACCGAGCCCAAGCTCGCTGTTGATCAAATGGTTGGAGATGCCATGACCCCGTTCTTCTTCGATATCCAGGACATCAGCATAGTGTCAAGCTGTGACTGCATCTCAGCCAACTTCGTCCGCTCGTCTAAGAAGAGATTGTGCATCAAGGGATGGTCTGGGCCCACCGGAGTGACATTCGATTTGTCGTGCACAATGATCAGAAGATCTTTGATGTCCTGACTGTTTTCCATATATGATCTCAACGAGGCATCTGACCACGTCGGTGTCGACCTGGAAGTTGACGGGGTATGTGTTGTAGTCGAAGGGGAAGCCTTTGAAGTGCTGACAGTCCCATCTGACTCTGAATGGATAAGCTCTTGTGGTAGTGGCGACGAACTCGAGACCGCTGGTGGCAGAGCTTGGAATTTGCTGTCCCCAAACTTTCCGGAGACAATAGGCGAAGTGGCCGAGACTTGGGCAGCAGAGTCTGATCGAGGCGGTTGTATCTCTGACTCTGCAATGGGAGAAAAACTCTGGTGGACTCGCTCGTCCACCTTTGGAGTCTTGTCGTCTGTTTCTGAATCACTTTCATCGATCGCAAAGCGATCCATTGACCGCTTTGTAGAAACCGGCTTGACCGGTGATCCGCTATCTGGACTCATCAACGGAGTAGACTTCAGAGCCGTCGTGACGGGTGAATATACTGTCCTCTTTTCGGTAAGTGAGGGGAAACGATTGACCTGTACTTGTTGAGATTGGTCCGACGCCTCGGGCGACTTCTCATCAGGCTCAACTCTGCGTACGGTTGGCGGGTCAGGTGCTGGCCCTGTCGGGGCTGGAGGGGTTTGTCCGGTTGATTGTTGTGGAGGGCGTGCTTCAGTAGGTGATGCCTTTGGTGTTGGTGATGGTCCCGGTGGCGTCTTTTGCAACTTGCTCGGTCTGCGCTCAGGCCCAGTTTCAGGCTTCATGGTCAAGGACTCTACAGAGTCCTTCGATCCAGGAGACTGACGAGGATCTTCCAAAGCCTTTTCGCTCTCTTCCTGTGGCGTGCCCTTCTTGCGCTTGAAGAGCCCACTGAGCATACCCTTTTTCTCCTTCTTTTTCTCCTTCGACTTGTCATCCACGCCGACAATCTTATCGAAAGTCTCCAGGCTTGGACGTTGGCGAACTTCCTGTTCCGCTGATCCGCCGGAATCAGAATCACCTCGTAGCAGTCGGGGTGTCAGAGAGATCTTCTTCGTCTCGACTGTATCGTCCTTAAAGAATGAGTCGGTGTTTCTGACAACCCCTTTCCTCGAGCGCTGGACGAGTTCGTCGCTTTGTCGCGGCTCTGAAATAGAGTGTGATGGTTGACCCTTGACGGGGCTCGATGCTGTTTCCTTTCTCAAGCTGTCATTGCTGGTCACGCGCTGAATACCATTTACTGCACTGGACTCTCGCGATTCCTGGGTTTCGACAGAAGCCGCCGAAGCCTCTTGTTGATCTTCAGCGTCACCGTCATCAGAATCCAGTCCAATCTGGTCGACTGGACCGTCCTCGCCATCCTCCTCCTCGTCCGAGTACTCATAGTCTGACGGCTCGTAATAGGTGGGAGGCGCAAACTGGACCGTTTTAGCATTCCGTCGACGCATCGCCTTTTTCAATGGATTCTTTGATTTTTCGGGGTTATCCCCTAGCATTTGCGCGGACAACTGTTACCACATCAGCAACGTCTTAGAACAGATGGGGAGAAACCTCGTACATCCACATTTCTGTGCTTGTTGAGTCGAGCTAGCCGTTCAGTCGGTGTTTCGATATGCTCGGCGGGTAGGTAGCCTGGATCAACGATGAGTGTACGGGCCTTTGCGTAGTTCCGAACTGGACTAACCAATGCTACTGTCTTTGACGACGCGAACAAGCCACCAATAACTGTTGCTATCATCGAGCAACACCATGGTGTCGCCCTTTGTGGCGTTGGCCTGACCTTCAACCGTTGCGACAAAAGTGTGTAGGGCATACACAAACTCGAAATCGATATCCTCTGTTTCTCGTAAGCATTCTCCTCCCCAACCAGAGTCGATAAAGCGTTCGTCGGTGGAGAATTGAAATTCATCGGTGTCATCATCAGAACTTTCCTCGAGCCCGGGAAGGCAAGAGTCTTCGTCTTCCCATTCGTCATCCTCGTCGTACAGGATGTCGTCGCCGTAGTCGTCCACCGTGCAAGCTAACAGAGGGTCGTCGAGCGGCAGCAAGTACCTCCGAAATTCTTGAGATTCAGACAGTGGAAGGTAGGCTTGCTGGGTTGCCAACCCCAGTCCTAGCATAGGCGATGAGATCGTACAATACTCCGGTCGTTCACTCAGAAAGCCCCCGCCCGAATCTGGACTCTGCATGTACTCACCATGATGACTTGCCGCGTGGTGTAATTGCGAAGAGTGCAAAGGGAAATGCTCAGGTGTAGAAGAGAAGGGTGATGAAGACAAGGAATCGCCTCGAGTCGGCGTCGATAGTGAAGCCGGGGAAGCTTCACAATCCACAGAATCGACCCTGGGCGGCCATGAGGGAAGGGAGTATTTACCATCTTCGATTGAAGGGGAGCTCGAAATTTTGTCCATCAAGTCGTCGTCCATGTCCTCATCATGGGAGTCAGTACCATCCCCTTCGTCCAGGTCCTGCCCATTGTATCCAGCGCCATTCGTCCCATTGTGGGTGTTTGGATGTTCATCGTCTCGGTCGTCGTCTAGGTCGTCATAGAAATGTTGGTCCGACTGTTGAAACCCTCCATTGGGTCTGTCTTCTGAGCCTCTCGGGCTTATATGTTGATCCTGATATGACTCTTGCTCGGCATGTCTCAAAGTCTGGGCTTGATGTGGAGCAGCGGGACCATAACCATATGGCGAAGGGTGTGCGGGTTGTCTCGAGTGGTCTTTGGCAGAAGGCGAGGTGTGGTCTTGTAAATCAAGGGTATCTAGCATCATGACGTGGTGAGCAGACTTCCTGGTTACAACAATGTCATTCCCATTGATGTGAGCTTACCAGCTCTGACAAGCTGCGGCTTTAAAGTGGTCATTGCGCGAACCATCTATGTGGGCAGACTGGGTGTCGCGTAGAATGTCCGCCCACCAGATTCGACGGGACTCGAGTCGATACAGGTCGCATAGAGACACTTTTGAAACCGGCCAAGGAAACAGGCGCAAATGAGAGGTTCTTCAAGTGTGCAGTGATCGAGAGTCAGGGCGAATGAGAGAGGTCGTGCGGAAACGTATCCTCGAGACCAGACGCGGTAATGACAGTGAGGGCGCAGCGAGGGCCACCTTTTGTGCTCGAAGACGACTTCAGCGACGCGCTGATCAGCAAGGAGGAGAGAAGAGAGCGAGACTCCTTTGGAATGAGGGTGGCAGGCGCGAGGCGCAGGCGCTGGATTGCCGAAAATAACGGTTTGTCGTGTGGCAACGGTGCGATAGATTCAAGAGACAATAATGAAGGAGCAGTGGGTAAAAACGAAGCCCTGATTTCCCCTGTCAAGAGCAAGCCATAATTGAAAAGAGCGAAAAGGGAAAGGAGGATGTTGTTTCAGGACTTGGTTCAAGGGCAGGGAAGCCGCCAAGCTGCCCCGCTTTCCAGGTTGTGGGCCGCCCGGCATACCGACACCAGGCCTAGGGACTGGTCTGAAGGACGTTTTTGTGGGGATCACACAACCCAGCACCCGCCCGCTGGGTGCCGTGGGTGCCCAGATGCCGCCTGCAGCAAGAGGCAGGGCACCAATTATCGAGATGCCCACACGGTTTGTCATTGTCCAAAAGGGCATTTCATCATTTCGTAGCCATCGATGAGCTGATTAGGTCCGGAGAAGGTTTTCTTTTTTCTTTATCATTTTCATTCTGTCATCGCATGTGACTGGTTTGTTGCTTTTTTGTCCTTTTTGGACAAAAGCTGGGGGCACAAAGAGAATCATGGGTTTGAGTCCCCGTCTGAAACGGTACTCTCCGCCACGGGCCAGGCCTATCCTAGGCGCCTTTAGCCCTAGGAAGGGTGCCCAGTGCCCAGTGCCCACCGTGCCTTAATGCCTTTCACTTTGACTGCCCCGACCTCGGTGTGATTCCCTGCCAATTCCTGCCAATATTTTTTCTCTCATCGGACCAAGATTTGCGCGACTCGCCAGGCTCTATGCCCCACGTGCAAGTCCTACAACACCACCACTTTTTCTTCAAGTCTATGCATGCATGCGTTCACCACCACGACCCTTTGCTCCAGGTACTCGTATGGAGATCAGCTCGTCCGAATTGTGAGACCTACCGGTCTCTCCGATCTTGCCAGCCAAGCAGTTCGCCACTCAAAAATTCTTCTGCGCGCTTCCGACAAGCTGAGGCGCATCTTCCGGGTTCCTCCTGCGCGTAATGGCGCAGGCTGACACCGGCCAACTTCTCCAAAGCCTGCGCCTGAGTTCCCAGAGTCATGAAGATAGCATCGACCACAATGTGTCCTCCCCCCCGAACGACATCTCCGGAGAGGTAAACGGGTCCCCAGATAAGTCTCCTGCACCATCCCGCCCGCCGTTCAAAGGCTCGGGTACAAGTCAAGACACCATTCGCCCGACGGCCACCCCTCCTGTGGACATACCGGCAACCAGCGAATTTCCCGCCATCAGCGGAGACTCTACGAGCCCTTCCGCATACATAGATCAGTTTATGCGACGGCGGAATCCGTCGGTCAGCTTCAACAATGAGATCAAGCTTGACTCGGGACATCGTCAGAGCATGCAAGAGCCTTTAGAGAAGCCCTCAAAGGCTCGCGAGCGTGGACGTTCCTTGTTTCAAGCTATGGCAGACGCCCAGAAATCGTCCAGGGCGCACAGTGAGTCAGAGCGGTCACACTATGATCCCATCACAGGCCGGCACCTTCCCAGATACTCCCAAAGCCCACCGAGGGAACAAGCGCGTATCGGAGAGGGCCGTTTTCCCTTACTACAAACCACGGTGGACGCGCTAGCAAGAGAATCCCAGCCCGATTTTCGGCACACCATGTCGATGCTCTCTGATTCTGCGCTGTCTCCCGATGAGCAAGCCGTCGTGGCTCCGGATGACGAGAACTATTTGCTGTCCCCTACGGCAGCTTCACCGTTTACAGGACAGGCGTTCTCCTACGACGATCCCAAACCATTTCGACGCACTGCGTCACAGAGGTGGCGAGAGGGCGACACCAGCGCCTCTCCGCAAGACTTCTTTGCGCGGGCAGGGAGTCTGCGCAATAAAAGTATGCGAGATATCGCGAGCCGGGCATCTCGGCGAGACACATCGGGCTCTGCCACACGGTCACCAAGATCAGCGGCCTCTTCGTATTTGCGAGCATTTTCCATGAGCAGCGGGACGAATGGTGAGGGAGCTGACGTGGGACCGCTCGCCTGTGATTCTGAGGGCCAGACCATTGGCGATGACTACGTGTTGGGTAAGCAGATCGGGTTTGGCGGTTTCAGCACGATTAGACAGGTGACGCAGCTCCAAGACAGTAAGCACCGTCTACTGGCTGTCAAGATCGTCCGTCGCCAAATCGAGGGGAAGAATGAGACGGAGAACGAGCAAGCCCAAGCTGAGTTTGAACATGAGGTTGAGCTATGGCGGTTCCTCAACCATCCCAATGTCCTTCCTCTTGAGGCAGTCTACAAGCTGGACGATGCCACTTTTTGCTTCATCCCCCTCAACACCGGCGGCACGCTCTTCGATCTTGTCCGGGCCAACCGCAAAGGGGTTCCACAGGAGCTTTGCAAAAGCTATTCCTATCAGCTGGCCTCGGCACTGCGGTATCTCCATCTCGACGCTCGAGTCGTTCATCGGGATGTGAAGCTAGAAAATTGTCTGATAGAGCCCAGCAGCGATGGAGGGCCAGGTCTTCTTCGCCTCTGTGACTTTGGTATGGCGGAATGGCTCTCGACAGACGGCATGTCCGGACCACCGAGCCCCGAATTTAACGATGCTGATCGACCTCCTCGGAAACACATCGGTCCAGCCGACACTTCAACCTCTGCCTTCGCCGGTGGTAGTCTGGAATATGCCGCACCGGAGATCCTGCGCATTGCGGAACGTATCAAAGCTGATATCTCAGTGGAGCGGGCCATTGTGTCGCCGGCGGTTGACATCTGGGCCTATGGTGTCTGTGTCTACAGCATGATTGTAGGCTCGCGGCCCTTTCACAATTCATTCCAACCCCGTGTGGTCATGGCAATTCTAGGTGGGGATTGGAACCGTGCCCTTCTTTCGGATAAAGGCGGAACCGATGCTCACGAGCTTGTGAGTGGGTGCCTTGAGATGGAAGAAGGCCTGCGCTGGGACATAACGAGAGTGGTCGACTGTGCCTGGCTCGAAGAACTCGCCGGCTCTGAGGACAACCAGCAAGGTATGAATGGATGGCGACTATGATGAGAAAGACATGAAAGAAAAAAGAAGTTTTAATTGGATGGAAAGGATACCAGCTCTGTTTTGAGTATGGGGTTCCTTTCTGCTATGGCACGACACTCAGGGTCCTTTTTCGCTGTGGTTTTCGGCACCTCGTGGGACGCTTTTCGGGACGGACTGCGACGTGGAATATATGTCCATCAAATCATCCGCGAGGAGGACGACGGCGTTTGGATCGAGCGTCGTGTGGGAACGAATTGGCGGGACTTGATCAACTTGACGACTGCTACGAAATGAATCTCTCTCTTTTCTTTGGGTGACTTTTTTGCTTGTGCAATATTGGCGGCAAGGTGGGAATTTTTTTTTTTGCTCCGGGCGGAGACAGAGAGTTCATGTGCTTTGTGAGAAGAGCAAGCGAAATGTTGATGTACCATTTTTTGTATACTATGATTAACGGACGGTAAATTACAATTCCAGACTCAGACTCAGACTCAGCCTCGGTAAATTGGGTAATTAAATTGATTATGGGTATTTCTGTACTTGTATAGTTTGACTTGCACTCTTGAGACTGCAAGCCTAGATGCCTTTTTCCCCGCCGTTGATAAAGGGCTCATCAGGGCCGATACCTGTACCTGTACGAGGTATCTTGTATTTCGATTGTCAGATCTTGTCCTCGCAAAGGGTATACAAGTCTGTGGATGGAATAGTCCGTGTAGTATACGAGTATATGACCATGGATGTATATAAACGTGTGTATATTGGGTGTTCAGATCAGCCACTTCCCCCTTCCAAAAAAAGGCCGTCCTGGGTATTCTGTCGTGAGAGAGTTACAACGTACAAGTGAATGTGAGTGCAGTCAGCCGCCCGTACCACCTTTTCAAGTCCCCGTCCCCCGTCCCATCTCCATTGTTGTACGAGTAGGCAACTTACCCCGGGTCTTGGGGGTACAACTACCCCAAAGAAACTTCCTCCTTGCTTGGAGATACAAATAGGTACCCACCCAGCCACCCACCTACCACCCAAGATCCCAATAATGACCCTAACCGTAAAAGGCACTGGATCCGCCTCATGCCTCACATCTCGGTGGCAATGGACCGAGCAGCTCGCAGGCGTGTCCCTCTCCCCTCTTCTCCTCGTAATCCTCACTTCATCCTCATCGATGGACAACCTAGGTGCTAGGTTGACTTCTACCATGGCAGGAACCAAGTCGGTCCATGTTATTAAACAAGCTTGAGTGCCTCCCAAAATCCGAACCTGCCAGGATAAAACGAATGGAAATTTGCAAAGGAGGGAAAAAGTGGGAAATACCTGCCCTGACTGCCTGTCCCACGTTAACGCCCAACCCAACCCCTCTTCCCCTCTCCCTCATTCCGCGTATATCGCGCCTCGTCAGAATCACAAGTAGCGAGTTATTGGGTATAATCCGCGTGCGATTTTTCTCTTCTCAAGCAAATACCTTTCGCAGCTCCTCGCATATATTCGTGATGGCCGTTCTGCCGGCCTCCAGAACGGCATCCATGGCCAAGAAGGGGTGCGGCATGCCCTCCATCACAGTGACTTGGGCGTCGACGCCGTTGGCGCGGAGTCGTCGGGCGTACTCCTCCCCGTCGTGCCTGAGCACGTCGAGTTCCCCGACGATAATGTATGAGCGGGGCAGGAGCGCAAAGACGTCGTCCGGGGCTAGCAGCGGTGAGGCCTCGAGGTGCGACCAGTCAGCCTGGTTGGGGAGGTAGTGGTGTCGGTACCAGAGCATCTTCTTGGCGGGGAGATGCGCCGTGAACTCATACTCCTTCCAGCTCGGGCTTGAGTAAGGCGTCGCCGTGTTGTCCGTCACAGGCACCACCAGCACCTGCGACCGGATCGAGACTCCCGGTGGTGCCCGCAGCGCAGCCTTCTGGGCAATGACGGCCGCAATGTTGGCGCCAGCCGACGCGCCCGTGATGGCGACCTTGTTCAGGTCCAAGTCGAGCCGACTCTCACCTTGCGATGTCGACCAAAGAAAGACCTCCCATGAGTCATGAATAGCTGCCGGCCAGGGTTCCTCGGGGGCGAGCCTGTTTCCCTCCAAAAGGAATCAAAGAGGCGAAGTCAGACAGAGATCCCTAGCATTGGAAATGCTCACCAAATGAAATGGGCGTATTTCTTTTGGGGTTAATTTCTGTCGCTTTTCCCCCCTTCAACCCTTGCGAAGGACAAAGGAGCCCAATTCACGGGAAATGATGGGTGGGTTCTAACCTATAGTCAGTGGTGATGACCACCGCCCGAGCTCGGACACAAATGTTGGTGCACACGGTGTTTTCGGTGTCGATATCCCCGAATACCCACCCTCCGCCATGGTAATATAGCACCAGTGGCCAGCCCGATCGAGGGGCTTTCCCTGGTGGGGTGAAGCACCTGATGAGGACGTCGGGCCCAGGGGTCTCCTGTCGCGATATGGAAACGTCCTGCACTCTGCCCACGGGGAGGGGCTTGCTGTGGCTGGGAGGTACGGTCCGAGATCCTCGAGCCACCGAGATGGGGAGGTGGTGGACCTGTTGTGCATTTAGGATGTATTTGTTGTAGAAGGCGACGTATTCGGGGTGCAGTCTGTCCTTGACGCTGGGATGAAGAGGGTAAGGTGGTTGGTGTAGTTCGGCGACCATTTCGACGGGGTGCAGTGTGTTAGGAGGTATTCGGTGGATGAGAGGAGTAGGCATGAAACTGATTAGGAGCCCATTGAGAGAGGAAAGTGGTGTGGAAGAGGAGGTGTTGGTGGTGTTGGTGAAAAGTGGTGGGAAGAGATTTCGTTGCGGTTCTGGTTTCCTTTTCAACCGATATAACAACCACCCATGATGTTTGTATCAACTTTATTTATTCGTCATTGTAACTTCGGGCCAAAGTATGTTCCGCAAGTGAAACTCAGGGAGAAGAGAGAGAGGGCGAGAAAAGGGCAAGAAAGACAAGCTCGCCCAAAACTCAGGTAAGTACCTAGTTACATTTTAACAGAGCTTCCCTTCGCTCCATTTACCCTCAACCCCCAGACCCAGACCCAGACCTCTGCGAGTAGACTAGATCCTCGATAGCTGCCAGACCGTGCAGTACCAAGGCCCCGAGCCAACCGGCCAACCACTCTGGCGGGATCAATGTCATTTGGACTACACTATAGCTAGATGTGCTAGACCAGGAACCCACATTTGTGGTGTTGATTGCTATTAGCGGACCCGGACCTCGTGGTGTTGTTTGTTAGAGATTTAGTTCCTTGTCCTAAAGTAGTACGAGGATGAGGAACCCGTAGTTACACGAGCAGCGTGACGAGGACCTGGTAGGACAGGTACAAGGGCGAGTGTGAGTGCGACGATGCATATTATGGTATGGAAGGCACGGTTTGTCATGTGGGGGGGACTCGCACCAACTCTCGGTTTATTTCCAAAAGGTTCCAGCCTGCTGGGCTCATCCGTCCCCGGTCTCTTCCTCGTCTTTGTTTCTGCTTGCTCCAGCGGTGAACTAGTAGGAGTAGATAGGTAGATAGGAGGAGGGAGGAGGAGGACGTGGAAGAATATCCGTTATCCCAGGTGCCCATCCATTTGTTCCCACAAGTACCACCTTCACCCTCAAAGCAAACATCCATTTTGTCGCTCATCTCCGGATCTGACGGTTTCCATTGGTTGTGGTGATGCTGACAAGGCCATTCACAGTCACGGTTCCAGGTGCGACTGATACGTGGGAAAACGAGGACAATGAGAGAGAGGAGAGGTGAGACTGTGAAACTGTGAAATGTGAATTAGCATGTGTGTGTGTGAGTAAGAAAGAGTGTGAAAGATGCAAAGCGACCTTGCATTATCATCATCCATGGCTCGGCCCCCGCCGTCGCCGCCACTGCCGCCGCCGCATCCACCGTTTTTGCTTTTCCATTCATCCATCCATCAAGGATCAAGGGGAGCTTGAGCCAAACTCTTTTTTTTTTTCCGTGTGGCGGAGAGAATTGGTTGCAAAAAGTGGAGTCGTGTTGGAGGTAAACGAGTCTAGCGAGTCTAACGAAGAGTATGTACAAGGAATACCAAGGGAGTACCTAGAGGGGGAGTGACAAGGAGTAACAGGGATGGTCGAGGTGCCACTGACAAGATGCAGACTGACGCCTACACTGATCAACACTGACCAGGCTCTGCAAGTCCGAGAAGACTCAGTCACGCTACCTATGGTGTCATGCTGTGCAACTGAACTTGTCTCCCTTGTCTCCCCAATAAATTCCAATGGGAATGATCGAATGGCTTTGGGGTCGATACTAGGTAAGAGGTACTCGGTACTCGTCGGGGGTTGGCCTGGCCTAGCCTGGTAGCCCTTGGATTAGCGACCATCTATCTACCCACCTGCCACACAGGGCCTCACCACCTGCGACGAGAGACTAAGTAGGTGCTAGGTAATGAGCACTAGGTACAGGAGGTACCGAGGGTATGTATGTAGATCACTGATCGCTCTTTCGTCCTGATGTCCCGAGTTGTCTTCATGGTAGGACATTCGCGGTAAAACTTCCCTGTCATCTGCAACCTGCCTGCGACCTGCGACCTGCATACCTGGAAACAACCGAACCGACCAAACAATCCACAGCTTCTAACTCGAAAGCCCCTCGCAGGCTTGCAGCAACAAACAACATCGTCGTGCACGTCCTGCATCTTTTGCCGAAGCGCAGAACGAATCGGAGAAGTGCACGGCCCCTGGTTTGCCGTTGTTGTTTGCTGCTTGCTGCTTGCTGTTTGCTTCGTCTCGTCTGCGGGGCACAAGGTACTGTAGGTACGTACAAATTAGTGGGCGCAGGTTGCATGTCGCTGCATGTACCATGTACTCAGGCACTCAGGGTACCTAACTAGCGTGCTGTGAGGCTGTGCAGATTCATTCGAGACCAAGACCAGCAGTCTCCTTCTCTTCTGTTCTCTACTCCCCCGTATCCCCGTCCCTTGGCCAGGAATTCAAGTTCAGTCGCTTCCTACTCGGTACAAGTTATTCACTTAACTCGTCAATTTCGCCATGGGAGTTACTCGGTGAAATGCCAATGTTTGGGCCATAAGTGGCCATTTTCCAGGCGGGAGATCGTCTTGGCCGCAGATTCAGAGTACTCATAATGTACCGAGTACGTACACTCCCTACGAGGTATCTCTGGATGTACCACTGTCTACCTTACTACTATACCACCATATCCGGGCTGAGTGTCCAGTCCACCATCTTCCCCAAAGACATTACTCGTACGTACTCAGTACACCGAGAAGAAAAAGAAAATAAAAGAGGGTCCTTCCCATTTCCTAACCGATATCTAGCGAGAGCGGTCCAGACTTTGGCGCCCCGTGCGTCCCCCAGAAGTAAAAGTAACGAGACAAGTACATATGACGAGGCACTGAGGGCTGCCCCTGGCCCATGGTGGTTCTGGAGGCCCTGACCCTGGCACTAGAAAATCAAGGAAAATAATTACGAGAGATCGTCGTCGAGCGAGGGAGGGAGGATCTTCCCTTCCCTTGCCTTCCCCTTTTCTCTTTTTCCCCATTATTCTTACCTCCGTGCCATTCATTCCCTCGGAGAAATGGTCCACAGTCACCCACCCACCCCCAATATGTACTGTAGGTATGTCATGCTGGTCGTGTCATTGTCAGAGCGGGGGTACGGTGGCACGGTGGTTTGAGCGCATGTGTGGTGGTCTTGTGTTCCATTGTGGCCTTGGATCCCTGTGTCTTTGCGGGCTTGCGTCCTTACTTTTGAGCCGATAGACGCAAGGACAGGGAAGGACAGGGATGGATGTATGTCAGTGACAAGCGCGAGCGCGAGCGCGAGCACGAGCACGAAGATCATTGTAGAATTGCCAATTGTTATTGGTTGTACAACACTTCTTTACTTGGTCCGAGTATGGTAGGTTAGTTGGCCAGGTATACACACTCAAATCAATCTGTGTTAGCTGGCTCTCCAATTTCCCCCATGCGATCATCGACCCTACAGCTCATGGTGCAGAGTGATGGTCATGGTCATGGTCATGTGTACTTTCTCTTTTTTCCTTTTTGCCCCCTACTCACGCTTTCTTCCTTCTTTGTTTCTCCCTTGTGCTCGTCCATCGTCCGATCTGAACAGTGTAGATAGATTGAGGAGGTGGGACGTGAAACCCGGCGGCTCCGCTAATGACTTGACATGCCATGTACCAAGGTAGTGGTGGATATGTAAGAACAAAGACCCAACCGAAAAGAAAATTGCCTAATCAAGGAATTTAGTAGGCTGCGTGGTGTGGTGTAGTGTGGTGGTAGTGCAAGCGAGTCACACTCAGGCTATCTGGCAAACACTGTAGATGTCGGTAGGCTAGGCGTCAGAGATGTGTGTCCTGAGTACGAGGTCACGGGATCCTCGTGCTCGGTATGTGTCGGGTAATTAATAAGGATTATCTGACCCAGGTATAGTTCCTACAAGTGGGAGGATGTGGACGGCACCTCGTACTGAGTACCACGTACAGAGATGGAAGGGGCTCGTGATTAGTGAAAGCTAGAATAGCAAGCTACACTCACCCCTCACCCTCCTACCCTAGATTTCTGTTACCTGTTACAAGAGTTTGTTTCAGTGATTGTGCCCGACAATGTTGCTCGGCGTCGATCGTCATCGGCAATCAGGCCGTCCTGTGTGTGCAATATTCGTAGTCGAAGCCAAGCAACCTTAGTGGGTTCGAACGTTAGTGAGGCTCCCCCGTGGCGTCGCAGTTGGCACTCTCTCGACGTTATGCCAAGCACAGCCCCCATTGGCCAGCGCTAAACCCCCTGGAAGTCAGGGACAAAAACTGCGGAGTTGAAAGCCCAAGTCGCTTGAGGACACTTTTATTTGGCTGCGGTCTATCTCAATCATCCTCTGCTCGATCCTGCCGTCAAGACCTCCTCCAGACGCCGCTTGAATTCCCGTCTCTCAATCCAACCCCAGAGTGTTTATCCAGTTTGATAAACTCCGGAAGCATGCGATTTGGCAGAGCAGCGGCCTGCGCCGCGTTCGCGGGTTGGATAGGGGCAGGCGTGGCACACAACATCGCTCTGAAAGCACACACAAGAGAATGTTTCCACGAAGAACTACACAAGGACGACAAGATGACGGTGACCTTTCAAGTGGGCGACCGTGAATTCGGAGGTGCTGGGAACCTGGACATTGATTTCTACGTATGCCAAAAAAAAAACCCACCTGGCCCATCTCTTTGGTATCGAAGACCTTTTTCCTTGACTGACCATTGGGGCGGTTTGTGATGCCAGATCACCGATCCTTCGGGGTCTTATGAAACCCAGCTCAACTCGGTGTCCTCGGGCGACTACTCGTTCGATGCCCGCATGGATGGGAAATACGTCTACTGCTTCAGCAACGAGCATTGGTCCGCCAACAGCAAGGAAGTCTCTTTCAACGTCCACGGAATTGTTTACGTCCCCGAGTCCGAGGCGCCCCAGGACCCCTTGGAAACGGAAGGTTCGTATTTTGTTCCCCATTCTGGACCACTAGAAACAAAAGCCGCAAGGAGACTAACAGAATATGCGTCGCATCTAGTCCGCCAACTCTCCGATCTCCTCGCCCAAGTCAAGGACGAGCAAGCCTACATTGTCGTCCGTGAGCGAACGCACCGAAACACGGCCGAAAGCACAAACTCAAGGGTCAAATGGTGGTCGATATTCCAACTGGGCGTGTTGATAGGAGAAGGAGTGTTCCAGGTCTGGTGGTTGAAGCGGTTCTTCGAGGTGAATAGCCGACCCCTTCCATGATCCCATATGGTGTCTTTGCGCCTTGGTTATGTGTGCTGGAGTGGGGTGACTGTCCGATTTTGAAATTGCATCTGGCTGGACCAAAGAAGACAAAAAGTTGGAACCAAGGCTGACGGTTTTCTGCGTCACAGGTCAAACGCGTTGTATAATAGTTCACGAGGTCTTTATGAGATGGGAAAAAGGTTCTCGGCCAGTGTTATGTTAAGTGTCTTTCATCATCGTCGAGGCCGCATCAATGGGTATTGGTATTGTCCAGGTGGGTGGTCTGTTACGACCAAGGTACCATTGGATTGAGGTCACAACAACACCAACTCGAAGTCTTGGCAGAGTACTCCATCGCTGGAGGACATTACCAGTGGTCACCGGGCGTGCATGGACGTGTCCTGCATGGGGGCAAATAGACATCGACTTCATCCGCAGGCTCGGGTGGCTGCAGTCTCGAGAAGTAATGAACCACCAGGAAATCGAGGACGAAACAAATAGACAGAGAAGATATTACACCATCAGCAACATACGCGACAGAGAGGACTATGAGAGAGGAAGCAATAGAACAAGTGATTGGTTTACCTTTCCTTTCCAGCCAGGCGCACAACGAAAATCTCCGTGAAACAGCTTCACACGCAGCAAAAAAGGAAAAAAAAGAAGGTCCCATGCAAACTTGATCAGGGCTCGAACAGGGAGAAACGCTAACAGGTTGTAACACAAGGCCACGACCACAGAAGAGATTCTATGTTACCAATGATATTGGTGTGAGAAGAAGTAGTATTCTAATTGATATTGGTACTGTCAGTGATACTGGCATTGTCATTGAGATAGGCCTTGTCATAAATATCAAGTGGTAGTGGTAGTAGTAGAGAAGTATGGTCAAGTAGTCTCTCGGTCCAAGTCACATCTTTCTCTCCTTCATACTTCATACATCTCCTGTAGTAAAGCGCTTTACCTTGGAGATGAAGAGAATAATCATTAGGAGGTCCGGATGGGACTCGGCCAGTGTTACCACCACATTCGAAGGGCATGAAACCGATTCGGAAAGTTGGTGGAAATTGTGGGACTATAAAATATAACATGAATAAAATTCTGAGGATCGTGAAGAAGACAGAAGTGGGTATTGAGTTAAGTGAAGTGAGTGAAGTGAAGTGAAGGAATGAAGGTGGAAGGAAGTAAAAGTAGCGACATACTCGGTTCACCTTCCCCTTTTCTCGCACCAATTCCCCATGGTGTCTTCCTCACTTGTACATCTTGTTGCGCCTCACTCGACGATTCCCCTCTCTCACCCAATGGTACAGATCGACCACCCTTCATCTCCAAACAAGTCGAGGTCCAATTTAACTCTTCCCAACATCCCCTCCTCCGAGACCGAGATCGCTCTCACCACCGTCGTCCTGATGGCGCCATGCTCGGTACTGTTTGTACGAAATACGAGTCGGCGCCATCGTGTGCTTTACCCGATCTGACTATAGCATGGAGCGTAATTACCTTGCGCCTTGACCTCGGCTTCGCTTAGACGCTCTGTCCCAGTGTCCTTCGCCACCGCCTCTTCCACCTCCTCCTCCCTCATCCCACAACTCTATCCCGGGACTGGCATGGTTTACGAATCTTGGGAACGGGTACTGGTCCGTAGGGACAATCACTCTTCGTCGCATCGCAAGCGAGCTTTCCTCGTTGGCTTGACTCGGCGGTCGTTTCCTTCGCCTGTCAAGATCACACCCTACCACTGGGTTGGTTGGCTTTGACGGCCCATCGAAAAGCGTCGAAGCTTGACTTGCCCACACTTCGATTCATCTTATTGCCGAAGTCACTCTCTGGCGGTACCTTCTTTGAACCGGACTGTCGTCCTTCCGAGGGAAGCTCGTGAATCGTCGTGATGATTTCCCAGGTTTGTCATACGTTTTTGCTTCATTTCATCTGATCTCAAATCCTTGGTCTTTTCTTTTGTATTCGTTTGCCATTGTTCAGCCGAAGTGTATTTTGGAGTGGGCTGTGCCGTGTTACTGAGCGAATACTTCTTTGTCAATCACACCCTTCAACCTCTCGTCCCACTGCGAAATGAGATTTCCTTGGTCGAAAGCCGGAGTGGCGGACAAACCGTCAGATTCGGGAGTTCAAGAGAGCCAGCTGAGCCCTCCATCGGGACAGCCAGTCTCAGCAGAAACTGTTGACCCCGAGAAGAGACCCGTCCCAGCTGACTCGAGTGTTGGGGAGCCTAGTTCACTCGAGAAACCATCGGCCACCACGCCAGAACAAGATGTCCCCATTTCAGCATCCTCTGATGAGAAGGCCGTGCTACAAGTAAACGAAGATTTATCCCGCAGAGACTCAACAGCAACTTCCGATGCAGGCGAACCCGGCGAAGATGATGAATCCAAATACGCTAGGGGTTTGCCATTGCACCTCTTGACGTTCGGCCTCACTCTATCAACCTTTGTCATTGCCCTGGACAACACCATCATCGCAACCGCCATTCCCAGGATAACCACAGTCTTCAACTCCCTAGACGATGTTGGCTGGTATGGCTCCTCGTATCTGCTCACAACGACCTCGCTGCAACCGTCTTTCGGGAAGATATACACCTACTTCAATGTGAAATGGACATACATGGTGGCGCTCTTCATCTTCGAAGTTGGCTCGGTGCTGTGCGGCGCAGCAACGAACTCTACCATGCTGATTGTGGGCCGTGCTATTGCCGGGGTCGGTGCTGCAGCGATTTTCTCTGGCGGCATGACCATTGTAGCGTATTCGGTGCCCTTGCGGAAGAGGCCCATCTACATTGGGCTGTTGAGCTCCATGTTTGGGATTGCATCCGTCGTTGGGCCTATTCTAGGAGGAGCGTTTACCGACCGTAAGTGCCCCGATTGAATCACTACCGAAGGGAGATTGGTCCACTGACCCCGGTCTCCAACAGGCGTGTCGTGGCGCTGGTGCTTTTACATCAACCTCCCCATCGGGGCGATCGCTATCACGGCCGTGTTTTTCTTCTTCAAGAACCCCGAGCGCAAGCACAGCAACCTCACCATGAAGGAGAAGATCGGCCAGCTCGACCTCCTAGGCGCGTTCTTCCTGATCTGTGCCATCGTCTGCCTCCTGCTGGCCCTGCAATGGGGCGGCACCACCTACGCGTGGTCCAACTCGAAAGTCTGGGGCTGCATCCTGGGGTTTGGGCTGTTGATTCTGGTCTTCACGGGCATCCAATTGTGGAAGGGCGATTTGGCAACGCTCCCACCACGGATCATGCTTAGGCAACGCACCGTGTTCGTGTGTGCGTTCTTCTCTGCCTTCCTCGCCATGGGCCTGTATACGCACGTCTACTTCCTCCCCTTCTACTTCCAGGCCGTCAAGGGCACGACGGCTGAGCAATCCGGGATTCGCACGATTCCATACCTGGTCAGCATCACCATCTCATCGATCGTGGTTGGGGCCAGCATCACGACGTTGGGGCCGTACGTGCCATTTACGTGGTTCGGCTCGGCCATCTTCGCCATTGGGAGTGGCATGCTATACAATCTGAAAGTAGACTCATCGACGGGGACGTGGATTGGGTACCAGATCCTGGCTGGGACGGGCGCGGGCGCGTGCGTCCAGATTCCTTTTATCGCGGTGCAGGTGGTGCTGAACAAAAAGGACATGCCTGTGGGCAATGCCGTGGCCATCTTCTTCAACTCGCTCGGCGGCGCCATCTCCATCTCCATCGCCCAGAACATTTTCTCCAACACCCTCATCCAGGAAATACCCAAGTACACCCATGGCGTCGACCCGCAAGCCATCATCATGGCCGGCGCCACCCATATCCGGCAGGTCACGCCGGCGTCCCAGGTTGCTGGCGTGCTGTACGCGTACAACGTCGCTGTCACGCACTCGTACATTCTGTCCATTGCCTGTGCGAGCATCGCCTTTTTATTCTCGCTGGGCTTTGAATGGAAGAGCGTCAAGGGGAAGAAGCTTGAGATGAGTGGGGGTGCGTAGGTTTCTTTGGATTTCTCCGTCTCTGCCTCTCTGTGTTCAAAGAGAGTAAGAGTAAAAGACGTGGAGGGAGAGAGACAATGGTGGGAGGTAGATTGTAGAAACTCCACTTGGTTTTTTTTCTTCTTGTTCTCCTCTCTCGTGGAAATGACTAGGAAAAGGAAAATCCGAATCCGAACACTTGACACATGTAGATATGCATGTGTGAACCTACCTAGGTATTTTTTTTTTTTGGTCTTTCTTTACTGGGCGTGCCCACGGGCAGAAAGAGGAGGAGAGGGGATGGAAAGGGGGTAATGTATGTAAAACGCTAATGTGGATATATCTCGACATCTCTTTATCTCTTTCAATATATCAATATATCAATTTCTTATTGGAAAGAGAGGAAGGGAAGAAAACCCATCCCCATCAAAGCTAACTACTGTAGGCTAGCCAGGCTGGCAGTGGCCGGCAACGGCTATGCTCTGCTCTGCTATGCTATGATGGCACTGTAGCAAACTAGGCAACTAGGCGGCGGATTCCGGGTCCTCTTGGTTCCAAAACGCCATAAAGTCGAATCGGAGAGCGGCTTCGAGGAGTGTGGTCTGGAAAGTAGCGTCAGTTAGTCAGGTAGGTAGGTAGGGAGGGAGGGAGGGAGGAAGAGGACAAGGTGCGGGTGGCTAAAAGAGGATACCAACTCACCGCATGTGCAGATGTTGGGGGCGGGGCGGTCCAGACGCACGCCTGGCTGGCAAGGGCGGTATGTTCCAACGGGACGGTGTCGGCGGGACTGTCCTTGTTATCAACGTCGCAGGTGGCATAGTAAGGATGGCGGGTGAAGCGGAGAAGATAGGCGCCGGAGCCAGCGCGGTCAAAGACGATGTCGCGGAGCCTGATGCGGTGTTGCTCGGGCACGTCGGAGCCCACTATCAGAGAGGCGAGGCCGTCCTCCTCGATGCGGACGACGCGCACGGCGATCCGGGCCAGCATCTGGCCGTCCAGGCCGCACTGGCGGAGCATGCAGATGGCGCGGCGGCGGAAGCTGGCGTTGCGGTACCGCGTGGCCACGAAGAATAGGATGGGCACGAGTCGCGCCCGTCGCGGCCGCCGGATGAGCAGGCCGCAGCTCACCACGACGTGCTCGATCGTGCCGGCGTACGCATCAAACGCCACTTCCTGCCTGAAGGGGCCGCACCGCGACAGCACGTGCAGGCACAGGTGGTACGTCCGCAGGAGGTGCAGGTCCGCGAGCATCTCGGTGCTGAGGTGGTGGTGGTGGGTGGCGGTCGGGTCGAATTCAAGGGCCGTCAGCTGCGCGAGCCACGCGTTGAGTTTGTCCGTCATGTCCGGCACGACCTGGAACCTCGTCTGTGGTGGAGGCCCGTCGAGTCGCAGCGCCGTGCATTCAAAGGCCAGATCCTGCAATGCCCGTGTGGCGGCGTCAATGCGGCCCCAGAGCTGTGTCGGGTCGACTTGTGGGTAGAGCACAATGTTCTCTGCAACAGCAGCGGCTTCTGTTTTGCAGTGCGGAGACCACCAGGTCATCGCCTGCGGTCGGGCGATCTGGTGGAGCTCGCTGGTATGTAACTCCAGCATGGAGAAGATCTGCTCGAGTTCCGTGATGGCCGTGTTGTCACCGGTGCGCTGGGTTGATGACGATGCCGCGGCCGACCGGTAAGTATTAAGGATTTTGCGGCCGGCGATGAGATGCTGGATGGCCGCGAATGAATTCTCCCTGTATTCGTCGCACAGGACTAGGAGGAGGCAGGCCATGAGCAGGAATCCCGGATCTGGGTTTTGGGTTTGGCTGAGTAGCTTTAGCGCTCTGCCGTAGTGCTCGAGGAAGACGACATCCTGTTCGAACGGTGGCTTACACGGCTGACGCAGTCGATGCGACCCCAGTCTGGACGCTGCGATGGTGAGATGCTTGATGCTCTGGTCGATACCGCAGGCTTGCAGCACAAGCTCGTTCCAGAAACGGTGGCTTCCGTAGTTCAGCATCGCCGGGGCACAAACTTGAACGAAGAATCTCAATGACGTCCAGGCTTCATGTTCGCATAGTGCGGGCATAGGAGCGCCGAGCACCAGCAGGACACCGATGGGAGGCGGATCTTGTCTTCCTCCCTGGGGTGATGGGTAACCATCGCATTTGCGGCCTGTGCTTAGACAGCGGTTACAGGATGGCCGGCCGTAATCGCAACGGACACGCCTGATTTTGCAAGTAATACAAGCCCTGCCGCGCCGTCTTCGAGTGCTGGCCTTTGTTTCGCTCTGAGAAGGATCCAGGACCTCAACCATGTTTGGTTTTCGGGTGCATAACAGGTCGATTGGGGTCGATAACGAATAGGCGCCTCTGGTCAGTCGCAATCGGGTGGGATGCGAACAGCAACGATGGTAGATTTGACACGACAACAGATTTGTTCAGCAGCTGTCGACCGTCGAACCGGCGGAACAGAGCGAGGGATAGAGTTCAGGCCCATGTTGCCACAAGGCCCAAACCACAAAAGCTTGAAGGTTTGATGTCGGCCATAGATACCCATATTCACTAAGTCCGCATCTCAAGGCCGCAAGACATGATTGGTCTGCTCGCGAACTAGACGTTAGCTGCATATCGAGACCCCCAAGTATCTTTCCCCTGTTCCGTAAAACCTTGGACCACCTTTCTGTCACAAGGCTTGGTGAAGGATAGATATTGTCCCGACTTACAAATGCAGTGTTGATGTAGAGGGAGCTTTCCCACAGTTTCCGACGTAGCTAAGTCCGAGAGAACTCTGGCAGAGGCTTGATATCCAGTATATAAAAAGCAGCCACGTTCCTCGGGGCAGGTTGAACATCTCAGTGTATAAACCGGTAGAAGTATCTTGAATTCTCTAGTCCCCAACATGTCTTCCATCACAGCTGATCACACCGTCGTCCTTATAACAGGCGCCAATCAGGGAATCGGCTATGAGTGCGTCAAGAAGCTGGCAGCTGAACAAACCAACTACCACATCCTGCTCGGCTCGCGAAGCCTGGAAAAGGGCAAGGAAGCAGCGAGCAGCTTGGCAGATCTGGCCCAAGGTACCTCAGTCGAGCCTTTGGAGCTCGATGTCGACAACGATGACAGCATTGCCAAAGCCGCCAAGTACGTCGAGGAGAAGTTCGGTCGACTTGACGTCCTGCTCAACAACGCGGGCATCAGCGGCGTCAAGGGCGTGAGTTTTCGCCAAAGCATGATCCAGACGCTTCAAACCAACACCGTCGGCGCCGCTTGTGTGACGGAAGCCTTCATTCCCCTGATGCGAAAGGCTCAAGTCCCGCGGCTCCTCTTCATGTCGTCTGGCCTCGGTTCCATCACCCTCACTTTGGACCCTTCGTTCCCCTATTACGGATTGGGCAATACACCTGGTGTCAAGGGATATATTATTTCGAAGTGTGCAGAGAACATGGTCGGGGCTCTGTATGCCGTTCAACTAGGCAAGGAGGGATTCAAGGTCAACATGATTTGCCCCGGCCATCGAGCCACCAACTTGAACGGCTATGACGAGCGTGGCACCAAAGCTGCAGACGGTGCAGTCGAGGCTTGCCGTTTAATCGTCGACACTGACAAAAACGGTCAACATGCAACATTCACCACCTCTCCCGAGAAACAATACCCATGGTAGGAGGTGTCGGACTTGTATCGCTGCAAGGAAGTGAGGAAATGACTTTGGGAGGATGAACAATACGGTGACAGGATCTGACTATAGGTCTCGAGTTTGACACGCTCGGGACGATGCTTTCGATCAGTCTGCGCGTGGAATATACTTGTATACCAAACTAGATGTTAGAGCCAGACCTGCACATGTACGTTGCTTCCTTGGCCAATACCGAAAGTTTTCGGGATGTCTGGTCCATGCACGAAACTCTAAAACCCGCCAGAGATAAGAGATAGCGTAACTGGCATTGCCCATACCCGTAATCGGTACGAGGTACTCTTTGAGAAAATTATGTGCAGATGAAACGGTCAGGAGGAAGAGAGAGTGGCGGTGAACCATGCGGCAGCCTAGAGTTTTCTCCAAAATGCCCCCAAAGTCCCTATTAGCGGGTTCCACATTTAGTCCCCGATAACCTGAAATATATATTACAATAACATATTTTCATGCCAATTAGCTGTAGACACTATGGCCGAGCGGTTAAGGCGTGTGACTAGAACTTGTTCCAGTTATCACATCTCTTCGGAGGCATCGGTTCAAATCCGATTGGTGTCGACATTCTATTTATTTTTGTTTTGCTTTTTGCCAGGATTTTTCTTACATGCTATGGTCTTTTTGCTGTTGGGTTACTCCCAAGACATTTTCTGCGATTGAGGCTGTTGTATGAGTACCAAATGCATGGTGCGCTGAAGGCTTGGCACGGATGGTGATGGAAACATTGCCAAGAATTGCCGAGGGTGGAACAAAAAGTGACGTCGTCATCCAATGCCCTGTATTCGCGAGCGCCACCATCGCCAACTCGTACACCACATCCTCACATCCACCGCAAGCCTTGTGCTTCTTAGGCGGGACACTGGTTGACTATCGCAGAAGGTGAGTGTGGATGACCAGGAGCACGGAAAAAAAGACAAGTATCAACAGTTCTGCCTAGGTGGACAAATGACACGACTTGCGATCTCTCCCCCCCCTAAAGTCACACAAACTCCAGCACAGCCAGATCGTTGTCCATTTCCACACTTGATCAGCCGGGTCCTTGGTATTGCAATCACGAGTAGAGGGACCTGCTCACCCTTGAGCCAGGCTTTTGCCCACGGTGACCTAGGCTGAGTTCCAAATGTTACACGAACGAAGAACAAACACGCACCAGAAACGGTAATGCAAACCCCCGTACGACAAGGTAATTCTCTTCTTCTGGGTGGAAATGCGTTGACGAGAGGCACCTTTCCTTACATCTGTGCAACCAATTCGTCTATCACAACCTCCAGCCGCCCCCTTCTAACATGGTTTTTCTGGGTTGCCCAACGAAAAGGGCCTCGTTGATTGTTCTCGACGTTTGATACCGCGGATGCCTTTCTGCTATTCCTGCCTCATTGACTTCTCCCCCTTGCAACCCCCCTAAGGTACTTATAAAACGAAAAGGTATCAACGCAGCAATCCCAAGGGAGACGGATACCTCTGAGAGTGCCATCTTCCCTTCTCGTGTCAGGAACGGGCAAACATACCTCACGGTCCGCAACAACGACAAGCGAGCAAATAAGGCCCAGTCCTCACAATCCCCTAACGCAAAACCCCTTCCCGATGGAGATCTGGCGCTACCACCCTGACGGCTGGCACGAGCCAATTCTCTTCACTCGGACACGCGGGCGTGGTGGACGCAGACGTGACGGTGAGGCCATCTACCTGGGGCATGGCGTCGGCGCGACATTCCACGTTCCCCCATACCAACGCCGCAGCCGTCGTCGATACCCACGACCCGCACCCTGGGACTATGATGACGACTCCGAATATTGGTAAGAAACCATCTAACACTCTGGAGGGCAGTGGAGGGAAGAAAGAGGAGACAAAGTCGTGGCACGTCAGAGCTGATTTGATAACCTTTACTTGGGCAATATCTCCAGGTCCGACGACGACGACTACAGCAGATACCGACGAGGCACCATCAACAACACCACCAACAACAACTTCACCCGCAACAACCCCGCTTCCTTTGCCCGTGCCCTCGCCAACAATCGAGTCGTCGTCAACAACATCTACAGATCACCAAGGCATTATTACTGACGAAAGTGCCAACTTGTATTCCGCACACAAAGGGGAAGGATCCTTTTCGCTCGGAAGTCGATTTTTGGTCGTTGAGGAGGATGACGGGTAAGATTGAGATGCCGGGGGAAGGGAAGGGGAGGGTAGCAAAGGCAGAGAACTGATCATGAGGTTGACGTCGAGGTCGACTTTGTGTTGAGAGAGATTGATTAGTCAAGGTAGTGTTTAGAGGAGAAAAGAATAAGTTCTTGAAATACAAAAAAATGAGTTCCTATCAGACTGTCACGAACTAACTACCTCGAATATTATTCTTGATCTTGATCTTGTTTGTGGCCTCGTTCTAGATCCAAGTCTAAGTCCAGGTCTATGTCTAGGACGACTTTATTTTCGGCCGAAACACTTTCCTCGTCGCCTCTGACTTTTCTCCTCTGACCCAACATCCACCGGTACAGATCTGGATTGTTGTACGTGCGGGTCCAGGAATCGTGCATGAGATCCGGGTACCGCGTGAAGGTGACTTGCGTGGCATCGGCCCTCTTCAGCGCATTGGCCATCTGGATCGACGCCTGTACGGGGATGACGTCGTCGCGATCGCCGTGGAAGATCCTGCCACCCTCGGAAATCAGCAAAGTCCCCCAGATTTGACTCTCGCCGGTCGACGATGACGACGACGACGGTAGGAACGCAGGACTACTCACGAGTGCGGCACATGCTTGACGTGGGTGACCCGCAAGGGATCGCCGCCGCCGCAGATCGGGGCCAGTGTCGCGAACCGCCGCGGCGAATGCATGGCCAGATCCCAGGTGCCGTAGCCGCCCATGCTGAAACCCGTGACGTGGATCCTGTCCAGGTCGATGCGGTAGCGATCCACAATCTCGGCGAGCAGGGCCGACAGGATGGCCGCGTTCCAGCCGTATCCGTTCTGCATGTTCAGCGACGGCGTCACCGTGACAAAGTTTTCGGCTAACAGCTCACACGTCTCTCGGGGGACGGGTTCCGTGGACCCATCACCCTGATGCTGTTGTGTCTGCTTGCTTTTCCGCAGCCGTGGCGCCAGGGGGATGTCGATTGCAGGGTCTTCATGGTCTGTCGGATCGGACTTTAGCTTGTCATAGCAGAGGATGATCTTTGGCACGCCGTGGCGGATCGAGGCAAACGACTCGTGCGGCCTGCGCTGCGACTCCCCCGCGCCGTGCAGGAAGAGAATCAGCGGCCACGTCTTGTTCCTGGTAAGGTCCGAATCATACGTCGGCGGCAGCGAGACGAAGTGCTCGTACCCAAAGGGGGCATTGGAGATGCGCTGGTCAAAGTATTCGAACCGGATGTGTTGGGTGTGCGCGTAGGCGTGGCCGGGATCCTTGGGCGGCGAGCTCCCTTTCTTAGCCGCGTCACTACGGTCACCACCACCCTCTGTACTCGGTTCGGGCGTCCGCGACATGATCACGACTGCCGGGACGTTCTTGGGCCCTCGTTTGGCCGTGTGGAAGTCGTGCAGTGAATTGGGGTTCTTCTCGGGGTCGTCGCGAACTATCGTGGCGGTGGATACGGTATGGTGACCCATGCTCCCTTGTGGTTGTGGACGTGGTTGTAGTTCCGATGTTGACGTAGACCTTATTGGTGCTGGTGTCATATTGACGTTTTCATCAGATGTGCAGACGAATCGTTGTCGGAGATGGAGTCCGATCCTCGAGATCTTAGCGTAGATAATGTAAATTTGCAAACATCATAGAGCAGGTCCCATCATGCTAGCGCTGAAGTCCTATGCCTCGTTGATCAGCCCAGGAGAAGATACAGGATGTGACTTGATGTCAAGGCACTGAAAGACAAAGTGTCATGTGTACAGCCATCCATGTGGCGAGGGATGTTCGTGGGAGACTTTGCCAGGCCCAATTGGAATCGGGTTGCCACAAAAAGGGCGAGGAACGAACCATCTGTATACGAAGGACATACTCAATTACCTTACGTGATTGATATCGCTTTAACAATGCTTTCTGTAGATCTCACTCCGTTCGAATGGGTACTCTGCTTTACGTAGGCTGGTTACTCTGGCGAATGGTCCGTCTGGGCTCATTCCTGTTGCACCATTAAGATTCTGGGTCAAATCGAGACCTAGATACTTTGCGAGGAGCTCCACATCGGGGCATGGAAGACATTGATTTGACCTGATGCCTGTGAATCCAAACGATCTTGGGTATTCCGAACGGTGTTTGTGGTGTGCTTTGTGGAAGATTCTCTCCAAAGTCCTCGGCACTCCAATACCGCAGAGAGATTCTGTGTCATTTATTTTCCCAATGAGGGTTTGGGCTATGTTGATAGATAGAAGTAATATGTAGGTCAATAGAAGAATGAGTTTGGAGGTACATCTGAAGTAGGCAATATCGGGGCTAACCCTAAAAGGTAATCGCCTGGGAATTACGTAGTGTAGTTCCGCTCCCGCGACAAGTTGCGAGCACGATTCCTGTCTCCAGATTGACCTCGACACAGATATACCAAGTCCCCCTCCGATATCTCACAAGCACCTCGAATCTTGTCAGTCAGACAAACCGCCGCAGCGCGGGCGGCCATGCGGGAACCATGGGAAACTCTCAAAGCGCGCACAAAATCTCGGCGCATGACAGGTACAGTGATTTTGAGCCCTCTCCCTCCCCTCCGTCTGTGCGCATCTTTCTATATATCTCAATATTCTAACCTGTTATACCTTCTCCGGCTGTACAGGGCAATTCTGGACATGAAGAACCAGCGGGACAAACTGCGGCAGTACCAGAAACGCATCACCGTCATCACGACGCGCGAGACCGAGATCGCAAAGGAGTGCCTGGCCAAGGGCGACAAGGCCAAGGCGCTGCTGGCGCTGCGGCGGAAGAAATACCAAGAGTCGCTCCTGTCCAAGACAGACGCGCAGCTGGAGCAGCTGGAGAAGCTGACCAGCAGCGTCGAGTTCGCGCTGGTGCAAAAGGACGTGCTGTTCGGGCTGCAGCAGGGCACGCAGGTGCTGAACATGATCCACAAGGAGATGGGCGGCCTGGAGGGCGTGGAGAAGATGATGGGCGAGACCGAGGAGGCCCGCCGCTACCAGCAGGAGATCAGCGAGGCGCTAGCCGGCCAGATGTCCAACGAGGACGAGGACGAGGTCGAGGACGAACTGGAGGCCATGGAGCGCGAGGTCGTCGGCCTCCCCGATGCGCCCAACAAGACCATCCTAGGCGAGGACTCTCTCCCGGAAGTACCCAAGACGGAGCTGGAGCGGGAACAGGAGAGGAGACAAAAACGAAAGGAAAGGGCGCGGCAAAGGAGAGTGGCCTTGGAGGCCTGATATCGTTTTCCCAATGACAACTTTTTGATGATTGTGGTCACGATATAGTACAGCTTTTGTTCATGCGTTATAGCGTCTGACATCATACAATAATTCTGTCTAAACTCCCTCCCTCCGAAGTTTCTCCCCCGAATGCTCTCACTGGCCCGGCATAGACTGGTTGGTGTTGACCAGACCCTGGATCAACTTATGATCTTGCGGGTTTGCCGCCGCCTCGTACAGCACGTGGACTGGCTCGCGGTTGAGCGCCATAAAATCTCCCTTGAACCCGAGATAGCTGATGCGAGTGACATCCTCATCCCCGCCTGAATGGTTATCCTCGAAGAAGAGGTTGATCGAGGTTGTGCCATTCCATAGAGCCCGGTTCAAGGGAATCTCGGCCACGTCGTTGCTCTTGGGGAGAGTCAATTTCTGCGTAGGTTTCAGGTCGGATGCGAGGGTGAAGTCCATGTCGTCTCGGTTCCGGAAGAGCTTGAGTGTCTGTGGGGCCGAGTCTGTGTCTGACGTCCGGATGATGATGGAATAGAGCTTGCACGACCCAGCAAACGGCACATGCATCAGCAGCTGTTCGTCTGCATCGCTTTCGAGAATGGGCTGCTCATTGAGGCGTTCATCCCACGTCTTTTGGACTATCGCCGCCCCTGAACGCGGTTCAGCCTCGTTGAGGGTAATGATGCCTTCAAAGTTGATCTGTTTGTAGAGGTTCGATTGAAGGGCTGGCTCGAGGTCGTGAGAATGGTCGTGTTCGTGACCGGCGCCATGGCTATGGTCGTGGCCGTGGTCATGATCGTGATAGTGATCGTGAGAGGACATTTTGCATCTAAATCCGCCGTCGTTCTGACTAAGAATTGCAGTGCTTTGAGATGTGCCACTGTTGGCTCAATCAATCATTCATCCTTTGTGTTTCCTACCATGGATCGAAACACCGCATCCACAGGAGTGTTCTTGTGCAAGAGACGGGAGGATCCTCACACCACTGTCTCTTTCAGGTTGTCATCGAATGTTCCAGGACGTGGGACGAGCGCGATGGCGTCGCCCTTGTTGCCGGCGCCCAAGATGGAAAAGTGGCGCAGGCGGAGAATCATGGTTTCTTGGCACCGCCTTGTTTATTGATTGACGTGCGCCATTCATTTGTCCTCAACCTTTGTTCCTCATTCCCATTCTCTCAGTTCAGCCCGGGCAAAGATCTTGTGGTGGTTCCGTCTAGAGCTTGATGAGCACCTCGTCGGATTTGGTGGTCAAGGAATGAACTTGCCATTAGCCTAGTTGTCTCGTACGGCTGATGGCAATGACAGCTGATACAAATGGCACCAAGGGCCAGCTACACTTGACTGTTGCACATGCGATAGAAAAGGGGCCAGACATTGTGAGCATGGATGGCCAGTCAAAAGAAGATGCCTTGCCCGTGTCGTAAAGATGTCTCCATGCAGTGACCTGCCCACCTGTTTGAGCAGGAGCTGGGTGTGCCAATGTCATCTTGTTACCTCCCAGGCAGAAGGAAAGTCCCCAGGACCAATGGTGAGTACATGGTGTGGATTCTGACATATTCTCTTGCAGGTTGGTCATATCAAGGTTGTATACGACAGCCAGAAACATCCATGACTGAGTCTCAATATCTGACCCCTTGTCGTCGGCCTTTGCTCCCATGGTGGATTGACGCACCGTGCTCAGTCAAGGCAAGCTCTTCACGAGGCTTTGATCATCTCCTGGCGTTGAAGGATGGTGTACTGGGAATGTCTCTTGTCGTGTTGAACGACAAGGCTGTGAGGACATAGGGGTGGCATATGTGCATTTTCTGGGTCTCAATGGCACGGTTTGACCAGGACAGGAAGCACAGAATGGCTGAATTCCTTGTCCCTTGACAGGAGAAGGACAGGAAGACTCTCTATCTTCCCTTCAAGACGTGAATTCCCATCACTCAGCCAGGAAAAGCAGGTCATCCGAATGCTAATTCGTTTTCGTGCCAAGGCGAGGCCGTGAATTTGTATATACAAAACTCACCTTCTGCCTCAGCCTGCGGTGTTTCAATTCCATCCTCAAACCATCTCTCTCGAATCGCCCATCTTTCAAGCCATTCATCATCAAACACTCGCTCTATCTCCATCCACGTTCGTTCAATCATCCCCTCTTTCGCCCATCATGGCAACCACTACCACCTGGGACGCCATAGTCTTCATCGCGTCTTACGCCTTTGCCGTCTTCCTCACCCTGGTTGATGCTCAGTCTTGTGGGAATATGACCACAACTGTTTCAGTCATCGAAACCGTCACCGAGACCATCTCCTTGATGTCTGGGCCCGTGACTGTTACCATGACTGAGTCCATCGACGCCTTCAATTTCACTCACGTCTCTGGCACCACCTACCCCGGAATCACTGCGACTACAGACACAGTCACAGATACAGTCACTGTCGGCAACGAGAGCAGCTCCCTGTCCCCTTCAGGTACGTTACCACTGACCATCACTACTCCCCTTCCTCTTGACAGCACTTGGCTAACACGTCGCGCAGCCATCAACTCTGTTCACTCCGGTTCTGCCATCACCTTGACAAGCACCACCAAGATCACTTCTTATGGTGAGTATAAGGACAGCTTGAGTCGCGTCAAGATTAGGAAACTCACAAAAGCAATAGTCAATACCACTGTCTCTGCTACCGGACCTGCTACTTCCAGTGGCGCAAGCAGCAATCTCACGCGTGGTAAGTGATTCAAAAAGTCGCGTCACTGCGCTGCCTCATTTCCTTCCTTTACTTCCTGTCGCATACTAATGTGTATATAGCATCGGTGCCTGGCTCTCTTACTCTGACATTCCCCATTGTCACTGCCAGTCCTCCTTGTGCCTCTGGTCTCCCCAATGCAACCTGCGGTAATGGCAGCTTCATCTCAGTCACTGGAACTTCGGTTCACAACTTGACTTCCCTCACTACCGTCATCAGCACCGCATACCTTGATACCATCACGTCGGTTGCTCTGGTCACCACCGTCACTGTTGTGAACACTTCGAAGCCATTCTTTGTCAATGGGACTTTTGAGACTAGCTTCCCCTTTGCCACTCCAGACTTGTCGTCTGCATTGAGTGTCGCATCATCTGCCTTTGACAGCATCACTGGAAACCATCCTGTCAGCAGCATTGGCACTAGCACAAGTACGACCACAACCACTGTCACACTGTCAAAGAGTTCTGCCACTGTCGGCGCTGCCAATTCCACACTCGGGACTGCTACCTTGATGATGTTCTCTACCATGACTACCACCTCGACTGTCGAGCCAGTCGACTCAGCCTTGAGCAAAGCATCGTCGTTGCTCAGCAATGCTTCTTCAGAGATCGGAACAAAGACTGTCATTACTACAACTACTGCCACACCTATTGGCACAATTCTCAGTGCTGTGTCTTCCCTCCTCAGTGAGGCTACATCAGAGATCGCAAGCGTAAGCGAGACTGTTGGCGCAAGCACTACTACCACCACTGTCTACACCACCGTTGCTGCAACCAAGTCTTCATCCTATGCCGCTGGTACGACCTACACAGTGACCGTTCCAGTGTATGTCAACACAACCACAACCTCTGTCTATGAAGATACTGTGACTACAATTGATCGGTTCAACACTAGCGACACTGTTCCGAGCAAGGAATCAGCCATCACATTCCTCCCTTCGACCGTATCTGTCGGCGTGCCCTTGTTGTCTGTTATAATGACAAGTGAGAGCTTCAACATCACTGCCTCGCCCATCGCAAGCAGCAACGTATCAGTGTCGCTTCCCATGGTGTCTGCATCCGTCTCAGAGTCTCAAGCATCGTCATCAGTCTCAGTCTCGATCTACACTCCGACTATGACTGGCGCAGCATCTTCCGTGCGTGTCCCCGGTGTCTTTGGTCTGATCACCCGCTTCTTGATGGTCATCGACCTCGTCAAGCCCAAGACCACCCTCGTCAGAGCCTTGTCTGCACTTCCACCTGACCCAGTCACTGCCCCATCCCCACCCAGCATGACCACCACTCCTGGCGTCTCGGTGTCAGTCTCTGTGTCCGTCTCGACCATGCCGTGCAACTGCACCACAAAGTTGAACATGACGACGACCAGCAGCTTGGACAGTGCAAACTCTACCGTGTGGTTGACCAGTACCGTGTTGAGAACTTCGACCATCACAGCCACCACGACGACCCAAATCCCTGGTGCTCATCCAGCTCCAGCCAACTCGTCTCTGGCAAGCGCTGTCACCACAATTCCATCTCCTGCCGTTTTGGCGAGCACCATTCCTGGCGCCACCGAGTCTCCATCTTTGACTGCTAGCGGTAGTGCTACTGGTGTCGGTGTCGGCGTGACCATCACCCCCGCGTCCATTGTTGGGGACACGACCTTGACTGTATCCTTGATCAACGGCCACGGCAACAGTAGCAGCACTGCGATCCCAGTGAATGCGTCCGCCTCTGCCTCTGCCTCTGTGTCTGCCACTACCATGCACAGCACCACGATGACGCCGTTCCCCAACACCACCACCATGACCATGGCCATGGCCAGCGTCACCGGCAACGACAGCATGATCCTGCCCAACCCCACCACCATGACCGTCAACAGCAGCACGACCGTGCACCCCACCGTGACGAGCTTCCTGAGCACCCATCACTCCAGCCACTCCAGCGGCTTCGTCTTTGCCACCGCCAGCAGCAGTGGGAACATCACGACCTCGTCTTCGATGGCCTCGTGCTCTCTGACGCGTCTGACCGTGCACACCGTGACTGCCTTGCTCCTCGTGGCCGTCACCGCCTGGTTCGTCTTGTGAGTGTGAGTGAGGACAGCGTTGACAGCCGTTGATCCCCACTTACATACATATCCCTGACATTACTCCGCTTCAATTCACTTCACCTTACTTTCACATCACATCACATCACATCAAATCACCTGGCTTTTCAGATGGTCATTCATGCCATATGATACGATGCCATACGATACCTACGAAGCGATGTTATGCAGTGCAATGCAATGAAAAATGGACGGAAAGGAATGTCAATCACTGGGAAATTCCAGGGTCAAAAGGACAAGGTTGAAATGCGTCGTCACCTGCCACCCCAACAACCACAATCACAACATTCAGGATATCTCATTGCGTGGATCGCCATCGGATGGATATTGAAAGAGCTTTTTTTCCTTTTTTGCACTCAGGTGCACATGCGCGTGCTACACAGTAACAAAAACACCATGATACCAGACAGAAAGTGTCATTGTCATCCCCATAGTCAAACATAGGGAAATGAACCAAAAGTGCTTCGAACCCTGCCTATTCCGTTTGTATCTCTACTTCCTCTGTCCGTACTTGCCCACAACTAACCCATAGTCAACTATCAAATACTGATTACTTCGGCCACAATGCACAGCCTGCCAGTGCTCAACTATCCCTCGGCCGTGGGCCTTGCGTGGACATCCAATCGCTCCTCACTCTGGTCCATACTCTCAATCTTGCTGATAAGCTTTCTTTTGACTGTCTCATGCTCCTGCCCGAGTTGATGTTCGAAATCAACAGTACTGTCCCTCAGCCCTGCGCTCTGCACACTGTCGCTGGTGACGTGCCGGTCGTACAATCCAGTGGAGACCTCGGCAAGGCCGCCCAGTTTCATGTTGGGATCGCTCTTCAAGGCCGACAGGCTCCCAACACAGTCCTGATACATGCGAGTCCAAGGTTGGGTGTCCAATGGCTCTGGAGGGCGATCTGGCATACGATTTACCACCTGTAGCTCCTGTAGGTGGCGGGTTTCTGCAGATCTATCCATATCTGGTCGCCAGCCAAAAGCCCCATAGCCATCAAACCGACGTTCATCACCAGCAATCACTTCAAGCTCCGGATATTCGACGCTGGCACCCGCGCTGATGCTGCTCCGATGCCCGTGAGTGTGCGCGTACGCTCTGAATTCGGTGCTGCTGCTGCGGTAGAGTCTTTTCCATCGTCCAGCGAGTCCTTTTCGGCTCTTGCTATGCCGTATACCCAGAGACTGTGTGCCCCGTATACGCTTGGTTCTGGCTTTCTCTCCACCGTCTTGCTTACTAAACTGCAGCATTCTCCAAGATCCAGGAGTATGTAATGCTCGTGTCGGTGTAGGCCGAGCCCACGGCGTCCGAGGGGCTGTGGATGAGGTGTTTTCGTCCTGATAGTCGAGAGCAAAGTCTCGCGTTGCGACACCGTCCTTGGGCCCTGCTGAGGCGCACCTCTCCTGTCTCGTGTGGCTGGGAAAACGTCCCCATGGACCAAAAATATCCTTCAGCGGTGTACTCGCCCCTGAAGCCTCGTCACTTTCGCTGGAGGCTCCAACGACAGTGAATCGTCTTCCGATATCTAGGATACTCTTTTTCCTAGAAGTCTTCTTAGCTGGAAGATTGACAGGTGTCTCCCTCCCGACATCAACGTTGGTGATGCTGCGTCTTGGGTTCACACATGGGAGTGGATCAGGTTTCTTTACGCAGATCTGGAGACGACGTTGCTTCTCAACACTGGATGATCCATTGCGGACTTTGATCTCTCGCAAGGTGTTCGAATCGGCTTCTTCCTCCGGGGTCTGTTGGCTTTGATGGGACAGCTGAGCTGCACTGATACTCGACCTCGTACTTCTCCTCCTACCGTCACGATCAAATTTTGGCGATGTGAGAAAACCACTCATTGTATCACGTTCAGGCTCTTCCATAGCCCGTTTGAAGGACCTCTGCCACATATCGGCGGCAGACTCGTGCAACTTGTTGGGGCCATCGTAGATTGATCTTGCTGCATCGCCATCTTCTGACCTTGAAGGCCGTCCAGTAACAGAGATTCTCGAAAAGGGCAGTGCCCTTCGTGGATGAGAGGTGGCAAGTGACTTCTGGTTGCACGGACCTTGCCGGGAAGCAGTGGTATCTCCGTTAGTGGCTGGCTCGATTTCACTCATTCTTTCATTGTGTGCGTCGCGAATCGCTTGGACGTTGATTTCTGTCAATTTTTCATTCCTAGCCTCTAGTATAAGATCGGTGTTGATTTCGCTCATGGCTTCATTGGCTTCCGTCGAATGCTGAACTTGCTGGGAATTCACACCACGATGGAGGTAGTAATCAACGTTGCTCCGGTCTGGCATGCTGACACTTCTGTTCCTCTTGGTGAACCCAACACTCCGTCCTTCTTCTTCAATCGCTTGATGGTTCTCTGAACGCTTTCTGCTAAACCAAGCACTTTCTTCTGCAACTGAAAGGTTGCCGATGCTGGCACTAGAAGACCATATAGGCAAGCTGATGGACTCTGACCTCCCGCCAATGGCTATGCTATTGGGATTTCCTTTGCGTATACTTCGTCTAGGTGGTCCAACATCTTCGAACTCACTATCACTCCAGTAGAATGATGAGGCATCCTCGGTGCCAGTCAAAGATTTGGACTTTCCAAATGTATTGGCGTGGATTGGTGAAGCGCCAGGCCCCCGGCTGAAGCATGTGCGTCGTCTGACCAAGTCGCCTTCGAAGAGTCGTTTAGTTTCTGGATCCGACGGTCTTCTATTGTGCTCAACCGTGATAAGACCCCCGACTCTCCCAGCCACGGATGTCTGGCTGGTGGAGGGTCGGAAGTCTAGAGAGTTTCCTCTAGGTGTTCGAGCCGTTGTCGTGTGGCTAGTATTCGGTCTGCCAGAGGCAATAAAGGACGGACTTGCGAGGCGTTGAGAAATTCGCATATTGTACAAATGGACCGAGCTTCGGTCAGAATCGGCAAGAGAAGAGAGATCTTTTCTCGATATACCCTCTCTCCCTGGCTTTGAGACGTCGAATGGATCCATGTCAGCCATTGCCAACGAATTCGATTTGCGAACGAATGCGACGGCATTGTCACCGGACATTCTTTCCAAAATCTCGACTGACGAGCGCTCACCATACTTGGAAATGAAACCTAGCAGGCTTGGATCTAACTCCGACATTAAACTCGCCCGTGGACCTGTCGCATTGGAGATCTGACTTTCTCTTTTGGCCGCAGAATCGGTGCCCTCCAGTGCTTTGAGCATAGCTACAGATTCGCTGCAGTCTTTCAACGAAGAAGGAGTGAGGAGATCATGCTCTCGAGTGTCAGGGTCGGTCGAAGGAGGCATGGTTTTGGATTTAGTTCCGTGTGTAAGCTCGATTGTAACATCGGCTGCCAGTTTGCCGGGTTGCTTCGAGGATCCTAAAGGTGATTCGTCTCTTTGACCTTGGACGACATTGATAAAGGAGGCATTCGATGATGTAGACGGGGTGGATGATGCCTTTGGGTTCTCGGATCGGATATGGGTGTCCATCAGTGCACGAATACTTGTAGGAGACGGCGGAGTACAGTCGGTGGTAACGAGCTGAATGCTATCGGGTGAAGACAGGCTCAGCACCCTCGATGGACTTAACTTGATCGTGCCATCGCTTGCCTTCAGCGCAGCTGTCTGGATGCTCTTCGCATCGCTATCATAACCACCCTCACTTGCAGTCCGTGACATAAGAAGTTCAAGGAGACCCGTAGATCGCTGGCTCAGTGTTCCTTCAGGGGCATTCATTCCCAATTGTGCATTGTCACGTCTTGTCGTATCGTGAGGAGTAAGCTCAGATATCATTTGAGGTCTAGAGCTGCTCTTGCTCAATCTCGACTCCGAGAGCTTCTGCTTAATGTGATTGCCCAATTGCTCTATTCGGCTAGACTGTTTCCGATGTTGATCTTGTGGCCCAAACTTGAAGTCAGTGTCCAAGGACGGCTCTCTGTAGAGATTCGATCCCGAGGGAAGAGAGGCAGTTCGATAGCCACGGACGGAAGATGAGGACCGGAAAAGTTCGCGGAGGGCTTCCCTGTCTGCCGAGTGTGCGCCTGACTGGCTTACAGCGTGCGGAATCTGAGAAGCAGGAAGTTGCACCGAAAGCGTAGAAGGTAGGGTATGGAGGTCAGATGCCGCGTGGTCTTCAGAGGGCCGCATGCCAAAGCAGCAAAGAAAAGGCGAGAGGAGGCGCTTCAGGGTACACATGCTCGATAGCAGGTAAAAAGCAGGTCACACCGAAGGAATGAAAAAGAGAAGAAATGTGATCGTGTAAAGTTGGGTGCCATGAAACAACGGGGAAGCATCTGGGGCTTCAAATGGTAAAGAAACAGCGTGATATGGGCAAAGACTCAACGACTCTGCCATGATGAAAGGCAACATCAAAGATGCTCAACTGCGGACGGGAAGGACGATGGCAAGAACGAGGGGCAATTCTGCGGGAAGGAGCAACGCAAGTCTCTTCAATTTCGATGCAGGTTGTCGCATTGCTTGTCCCGAGACCTGTGAGCAGTCAGTCTAGTATAGAGCTGGACTTCAGTTATCTTGACTCGTTGAAGTGACTTTTCTAATAGTAGAGACGCAGTCAATCAAGGGCGCAGATAGAATAGCCCAAACACTGGTTCTGCAGTGGTCTCTGTTGCGGCGGTTGAGCCTGGGCATTATATCGAAGGTCATCACTGCTGGAATCAGGGGACAAAAGATTCCAACTCAACATATCGAAGCTGAACTGGTGGATGAAAGGACATGAGGCCGAGAGGTGTTGTTCGCGCTTTGGCTTACAAGTCACTTATACTTCGCAGTAGTCGCTGTACGGGGGATCACGGCGTCAACTCGCCTCATCTCCTGTCACCTCCACCATCAACGTTCTTCCAACCACAAGTCATCACCTTTACATCTCCCACCGAAATCTGTTGTTGGAAGCGAAGAGATGATCCCTTGTTAACTCTGCCTGCTCTGATAGTTGCGTCAACGCGTCATTAAGTTACACTCACTAATGCCCACGGACCCTCAACCCACTCGGTGCCACACCAACAGGGAAGATGGCCAAACAATCAGTGCCAGAGCTGGAGGTTCAAGACTTGGATCCACAGGGGCACGCAACAGTTACATTCAGATATGATCCTGAGACTCAAAGGCTCCAAGTCCATCGTCCCCAGAGATCCATGTCGCCCAAGAAATCGTTGCTCACCAAATGCATGGGCCCCTTCCTGCCAGCGGGATACCCTGGCTCCGTCAGACCAGATTATACTCCGTACCAGATCTACGATTCTGTGCAGGCTTTTGCCTCTACCATTGCGGGACTACTAGCCTCGCGGGCCGTCTTCGTTGGCATGGGTGTAGGGTCTGAGGACGCCTCGCTTGTGACCACCATGTTGTTGTATATCGCGCAAGAAACCATCGGGCGGGTTGCAACAATCTTGTTTGCCTACCAGTTTTCGCAGAAAATCGAAGCAGAAGTCAAGTTCTACCGCTTCTTTGCCGACATAGTCAACGATATTGCCTTTGTCCTAGACTGCTTGAGCCCTGGTCTGCCACTGTTGGGGCGAATCTGTACTCTTTGCGTCAGCAATGCGTGCAGAGCGGTTTGCGGAGTTTCTGGCGGGAGCAGCAAGGCCATTTTGAGCTCCCACTTTGCAAAGGAAGGCAATATCGGAGAGCTCAATGCCAAAGACGGCAGTCAGGAGACTGTCGTGAGCTTGGTCGGTATGTGGGTCGGAGGTCTGCTTGTCAGCAAGGTGCACGGCACTTTTGAGACTTGGTGCTGCTTGATACCCTTGTTGGCAATGCATCTGTGGGCGAATTGGAAAGCCGTGAAGAGTGTGCGTTTGACTTCGCTCAACAAGGACAGAGCCATTATTTTATTCAGCGCGCTTCTTCGAGGCAGGGCAAAAGGTCTGAGTGAGGTAGGTGAGGAGGAATCGATCTTGGGACTGGGACAGATGTTCCGTACCTCCAATTGCCATAACGACTTCCAGGTCGGTGTTAGCGTGAACAAGTTCCTACGAACCTTACCTGAGGGCGAGAACAATCCTTCGCGAAGAGACCTCTGCTTTTCTCAGCTGCTCAGGGTATTCCAGGACGAAGACTATTTGCTCTGGTGGGATGTGCGGTCAAAGCAAGGATTTGTGCTGTTGAAGGAATCGGCCGGGGGCGAAACACAGGCAAAGGCAATCTGTCACTTGCTTCGATTATCATCGCGAGTAAAAGCCAACCCAAATGCTGCGAACCTGTCGCAGCAGAATGGCCTCGTGCAAGGACGACAAGATATTTTCGAGGTCACTCAGGATCCAGAACAACACGTTCTGCCTTCCAGTTCAGAGGAAAAGCTCGACATTCACAGCCATTCCTCGCAGCTATACGATGGACTCGACCCGGCTATTCAGTTGATCATTGACACATTACGTGAACATCGACAAGAATGGAAAAATATGCAGGACCTTGTGCTGCACCTTGGCTGGGATCTCGATCTCACAAATCTTGGTAGAGGTCCTTGTCACCGCATCCGCGTGGATAGCGCTCCATTTGAGGACAAGAAAGACAGATGAGGAAGTCGGTCCTTGAGAAAATTCCTGCCACAGATCCACCGGCAGGAGAGTCAGTTACTACCTGTCAATTTGACCTGGCCAGCGCCATGTGGCCAATTAGGGGCATCATCGTAACGTCCGCAGCGGAGCAAGGTGACGTGGGAAAGCAAGCCATGACACGACGACGGCTCCACGGAAGTGCCATTGACTACGAGAATGTTGCTTGCTGAGGATCAGCCCGGCGGCAAGAAACCGCCTGTCCTTGGAAGACGATGATGCCGTTGGTCCGAAGCAGCGCCGACGATGGAATAACCGTAGCATCAGGATGCCAGGGATGCCCACGTGTCGGCACACGCCCGGATGTCGCCCCAAAAGCGGAAGCATAGGCGAAATGGGTAAATCTCTCATCTAGGCAGGTTTCTAGAAGACTGAAAGAAGACTGGTGGAAGCCCGGAAGCGAGGTCCGCCGCCGTCGCCACGATCCAATCTTCCGAAACGCCAGACACGGAGCAAATCCTTTTCCGCACAGAAGGAGATGAATGACTGCTGGAACGGTTGTTGTTTGAGTGTGTAGTGGAGTCGAGGGCAAATCTCAAGCAACAGGTCGTACCTACGAGGACGAAGTATTGCATGTAATATTCGGCACATCGGGAGTTTCCTTTCCTGAAAGTGGAGTAGTGACTTTCAATATTCGTCGCCGGAGATGCTTACCAGTCACTGCCTCTCAATCAAAACGCGATCGGCCCAGATCTTGAAGAAGAGATCTACAGTGCAATCAAGGACAGAATGCAAAGCATGTGCACCGACAAGTGGGAAGATATGTAGAGAGCCTTATCTTTTTCGTCTGTGGTCGCATCTTCTGCAGTTCGTTCCGAACACCATCAACCTGTGCCAGGACCAATTCGGTGACCGCTATTATTCGGGGGTACAACTTCCACAAATGATTGCCGTCGCCACCTGCCAAAAGTAAATACGTTGCAGCTGACCTACACGTATCTTTTCCCCAAATGGCCACCCCGCGCAGTTGGCTGTGTAGATTGGGATCCCAGCCATGGCCCCTAAAGTGGAAGAATGTGGAATGTCAGTAGCAGATATATCTCTCGCGCAATTGTCACTAGTAGATATTTTATGTCGTTTATGGCTATTTTGGATAGATACAACGGCTAGGATGGGAGCGGTGAGGCGGGAACGGGAAGGAGGAAGGCCTTGGACAGGCCCAAGCGAGAAAGGATGCACAGCGGCAGGGTTTCAGGCCTCATAAGTAGAAGGATCTGGCGACTTTTCGTAGTTTGATGTCGTCGAAATCCGGGTAGCGGGAGAGATGGATGTTAGGGAATGCCGGGTAACAAAAGTCCACAATCCTACTTGGTAGCCACACACCTATTGGCATTAGCAGGTCCAACGGCACCGAAACAGGCTGACAATCTAGGGAAGGCAATAGCGAGAAACTTAGCCAAAATCAGGTTCGAGGGTGATTGCGAGCAAAACCCAATAAATTGTCGTCGTCGCCTGTGGTGCCAGTATTGGAATGTGTGTGTGTGTGTTTGTGGCGGGGCAGTGGAAACGGGTTTTCCGCCCTTATTGCCTCTGAAATGGGGGGTACCAGGGCATCCAAGGCCACTGAAAAAGGCGCTGGGAGACGATGAAGGTTGCCAGAAAAAGTGGGCAGTGGCAGGTGACTTGATCACTATTTTTTTGAAGCCGAGGGGCCGACTTCTGGAAAACGCGTAGAAGACCGAAGAAAGAGAGTGGAAAGGTGATGGAATGTGTGGAATGTGCGTAGAAGCCTGAGCGAATTGCTAGAAGCCAGCGAAGGACCGCCTAGAAGCCAATCAGGCGGAGGCGATCGGGGGCGGGCGTACAGGGAAGAAACAGGTACGTAAGAGCAAAGGACATGAGCGCAGAGGTTCCCTGTAGGCATTGTCTGATCATCACTTTTTTTCTCACCACAGTCCTTGAACTCGCAGCCCTATGAGTTGCCGCCCTGGTCACCAGTATTTTAGGCCCATGTACTTAGTTATACGAGGGATGACGAGTTGACAACCAAGTTAGGGGGCTGCCACAATCTCTTAAAGTTGTGGCCCGGTGTCCTTTGCATCTTGGGTATTTGCCTTAGGGCGTGGTAGGCGTAGGGGTAGTACGGGACCCCTCCCCGTGGGCACTCATTTGATCATCATCCCATCATAATGCGCCCCAAGCAAGCCAATCCGCAGGCTTGAAGAGGGCTCCATTGAAATGCAGGCCTGATTTAGCCTGGGCGACTAGTGGTGCTTAAGGCAAGGCTCCTCGGGGCTAGTGAACAGCGTTGCAGCAGCAGGTCCGAACCACTTGCTCTTGTCTGTACCAAGTCACTACTACTCCTCCTGTTACTGATTGTTACTGACTGCGTTTGTCCCTGTGCCTGTGCCTGCGCCTACGCCTGAGGCCATGTGCCCTTGTGTCAATTACGCTCTGGTTGCCTGCTGTCCATGCGCGTATTCCCTACCCTCGTCTTTCTAATGCACCCTCGTTCCCATCTCTCCCAACGACCAATTCCCCCCCTCCCGCACCCCTGAAAGGCCATCTTGGGACCATCTATCCTGACATTCCACGAGGAGGAATAATACAGCAGCCTGTTCAAGCCTGACACGAAAGGACCTTGCTAGCCAAAAACCAAATCCCTTCCCCTACCAGGTCGATTGACAAGGACCTTTCCGGGTATTGACTCTTTTCATCCCCAAATCCACTCATCTTCTCGCCTCCGCCTGCGCCTGCGCCCGCGCTGCACTGCAAAGCAAACCTCGACACTCCGCGACGACAGAAGTATGACTCTTAGCTAAACCTTGCACAAGAGCATCTTTCGCCTCTCCACTTTCTGGGTTCCTTCTGGTCACCCAGTGTCCTGGGCATCCACATCCATCATCCACCTCACTGTTACCTCTTACCGTTGTCCTCATTCCACTGCCCCGTCACTATGACTGTGCCCGGGCCTTGATCTCACTAAGCTCAGAGGCGAAAAGAATTCAGTCAAACGTTTCCAATCAACTTCACAGATGTCCCTTTGATCTTCAACTTTGGGAACATTCCGACAACACTGGAAATCAGATGTTTGTGCTGAATTGAACATCTGCGGCTGCGCTGTTCGTCCTTCTCTCGTCGCTCTTTAGGATCTTATTGTCGCATCACTATCTGCTCACACCAATAATTACACCCTCCCGGTTTGCCGCCACTTTGCGTCTCGCCGGCCCTGCCTTCAATTGGACGCTTTGATCGCCCTGTTGACGTCTTCTCAGACGAACACCAACCGAGCACACGACGCACGCCCTTCTGCCACGTTATACACCCTCACGAAGCCGTTCAGCCAGCCAGATCACACACATCTCATCGCTTCAAAGGACCACGTTCGAGCCCAACATTTGGCGCTTCACAAGTCGAACCATCCCTACAGAAACCCCTGTCGTGGTTACACAGCGTTCTTCTGTGACACGGAAAGAAGCTTGCTGGCAGGAAGAGTCTCGGATATACACAGCGGGACAGCCTTCTATCTTGCAGTGTCTCTGTACAACTCAGGACCACACCCTTTTGCCGCTCTCCGTGAACAAGACACTGGCGCACCGGAGACCTGGCCTGGAAGAATACAGTGACTTTGATCAAGGAGGTTATAAGCCGAGATTCCGAGTCCAGATCACGGCGAACACCTCTGGGACAAGTGTACACTCCTCGGGCAGGATTGGGTACAGACGAGGCGTGCAACATAATCGCTCACTCTAGGTATCTTGCGTCCAGCAGCGGTCAGGTCAAAGCGAAGTCCAGCGCAATGGTTAAGAAGAAATCGATTTCAATAGCGTGGCCATATACACCTGAACCTTCACCTCGTCTTGATCCTTTGGTCTATCCCCTGGTCGATATTCCTGAAGATTTCAACATGTCGGAGGAAGAATTACCACCTCGGGCAAGGCCCATTAGTATGGCAGCCCGAAAGGAGGGCGTCTTATCACCGGGAGGAAGACCGACTTTGGACGATGTGCTCAACAACAAAGCACCATCGCCCTACACCCTGGCTGCATACACGGCATTTCTATCGCAACAGCACTGCCTAGAAACGCTCGAATTCACCACAGAGGCCAAGAGATACTCGGATAAGTACGATGAAGCATCAGTCAGTATGGGAGGCATGCCCCTCACAATAGAAACGCAGGAAGGATGGGAATTGATACAGGACTGGACGCGGCTTCTCGAAATCTATGTCAAGCCAGGTGCTCCGCGGGAAATCAATTTGCCGGCCGAGGAACGAGATGATCTGATCGAGCGATCCTATGAGTTCAAGCCTCCTCGTCCTGAGTATCTGGATGCTGCCGTCAAACGCATGTACGACTTGATGTCGGATTCGATCTTCATTCCATTTTGCAATAGCCTCAAACAGGTTTCTCATGCCCAGACATATACACCTATGTCGGAATTTGCGGATATGGCTGAACTTGACCCCTCCCGATTAACATACGATGAGCGTGGGCTGCACCGGCGGATGCCTTCTCGTCGACGGCGATCTCCACCACACACCTCGGCGGTCTCGTTTGAAGCTACTCGATCCCCGCCGCAACAGCATCGACCGACACAATCCTCGTTATCGTCCGCATTGGGTCGGCAGAGCGGTGTGCGCTTGTCGACGCACGTGTCACACTCATCCGCAGTCTCAGAAAGTGCATTGACTGACAGCAGCGGAGGCCCGGATAGCCCTCCTGTTGGTGACCTTATGGAAACGGAAGCAGTCATAACCCCACCGACCACTCCACCAACGAGCGAGCTGGGTGGGACTATCAGTCACGGGAGTGGGAGCGGATTGGCAAGTGTCAAATCACATCGAAGTGAAAGCGGTGGCTGGAAGAAGGCCATGAAGATTTTTGGCGGCAGCAAGAGGAAGAATGGCAGCAACGAGCATGACTGACACGCAATAGAGGGGTCCTCTGTGGCTCCTCGAAACCAAAACAGTCTATTGTTGAAGGATTTGTGCCTGATTAGGTGATAATGTGGTTTTTCTGCAACGGGATTACGAAAGGAATTGGAATCGGGTTGTGCCAACTGAGGACAAAAGCCGGCAGCATTTCGGATCATGGGACTGGTAATGGAGTTCGCAACGCGACTACGAGATATGATTTAGCATGATGGCGTTGGGAGGATTGGGGGTTTTATGGTTCAACTGGAAATACGCGGAAGGGTTCAGCACTTTTCTACTTCTCTCTGGAATGTTGTTTTGCCTGCTCTGGTTGCGCCGCCAGACGAGGTTTTCTTGCACGATGCTGGGCCTAGTAGAGCACGATATGAGATGAAATGCCTGGTTCAAGGAACATGAGATGAGTGGAGTCTGCCAGTTCGGGAGCGGAGCTGGACAGAATGGGATATTTCTCAATGTACACAACAAGCAGTGGGGATGATTCTTGGTGATGCGGCTGACTGGATACTGATGCCATGGGATAATCAGTAGTAACGAGTGAGTACCTCGAGTCGAAGTACCACTGCCTGCAAAAATGAAGCATGTGTCGCCGTTTGTTCATGACCTCTCGCGTCATCTCCCTCACCACGTACAAGTGCATTGATCATCCCTCTCTTTACCAAACGAGCCTATTACGACTTGATTTTGGTACAGCGAGGAAGTTGCCGGGTCTCTTCGCCAGTCAACAAGCGGTAGGGACAAGAATGATCTGCCGCGGGGAACACGGCAGTAACAAACTCCTATCATCTCACGGCTAAATCACAGCTATGTACCTCGAGGACATCTCTAAATGAACAAGCCATGGGGAGATTTCACAGGACTGATGCGCCCGGATATTCTCCTGGGGTACACGGTGAGGGAAGTGAATGTGTTTGATGTCCCCGGCAATGGTCGGGAGCTGCCCTTCTGCCTTGGACTGTGGCTCAGTGGACCTTGTCTGCTTCTTCCGCTCCCACCAAGCTAGGTCCCAGAGCAAGTCAAGTTGATTAGGCCCCAACATATGACAAGCATACTAATCTGACAAGGGAAGGCTTCCATCTCTCCTCCGACAGCGAGGTCCGCGCCCCGCCCATCTATCAATGCATCTACAATGGTGACACTACATGGACATGCATGAAGAAGCGGCCTAGGCCTAAGAGCAGGGATGATGACGAACGGTGGCGATGATACCCCCCTCAGTGGCACAGCAAGAGACAGACTTCGGGTGCCTTGTGGCTCAGCAGGTTACGAAATCACGAACATGAAACACGGCATCGCATAGTCTGGCTTGTCTGGCTGTCTGGCCAGAATCTGGGCTATCCGGCCACCCCCCAATCACCAGCTTGTCCTACAGGCCGTCTTGCTTAGAAAAGGGGTCGGCATGCTCGGACATACATAGGGTTCGATCGGGGAACTCTCATTCGTTCATCTATCCAATCGTCTGCTATCCTCGAGCCAATCGCCTACAGAGGCAGGGAATCTCAAGGCATGCCAAAGGGCCTCCTTCCCGGCCCCTTGTTCCTAACGAAAAAGGTTCCTTCCACTCAGGCAAATATCGCCGCGATGAGAATCAAAGACGGGGATCTCAATCAGCATCAATGGACAATTGACACTGTTGGAGGAGTGCTGGAAGACCAATCATGTTTTCGCGCCCATCAGCAGATCAGTCCTCCGTTTGAACCCTCCACTTACTTACATAGACCTCCTTGCTGCATGAAACTACCCGATCCCGCTCATCCACCCCTCAGAATCCCTTTCACTGAGATATCCTGTGGTTAACCATAAGAGCTGGTTCTGCATGTGCTCTCCTGGATGGCTGCGGGGGTAATTTATCCTTTCATATCTCTAAGTTCAACCTCTTCCATGTGTTTGCCCTTGCTCACCGCCGCATGATGGCTCGTCCGCCAAAAGTTTGACATAAAAGCCGAGAAAGGGAAATGTCAACCTAAATACGGACTCAGCCGAAGTTTGCGGTCCGGTTTGATGGCTGTTTTCCGTCAAGGTATCTCTGGACAGCTTCCCCCTTTCCTTCCTTTCTATCAGCTCGAACTTCTCGTTGTGTACCATGTCTCTGAACAACACCAATGCCGAGTAAATACTCGCACAGCGTCGTCCTGGCCAGTTACTCCAGTCGGGGTATCGTCGGCCTGGCCAACGACGAGAAACGCGGGAACCAGAAGCCAGTCAAGCCATCTCGGGTTCTGGCCGGTAAATCGCCACAACCTCATCAACCTGATTTGGCGATGAAGCCAGGGCCACGGGCTTCTCCTGGATCTTCGTATCATGCTCGTCTCTCGACACTGTCGCCAAAATCTCCAGCACAAAGATTTTTGAAAGGGAAATATGGTCTCTTTACTAGTAGCACGGCAACCACCCAACGGGATTCAAAGAAGGAAATATCCACCAATGTCAGATCAATGGGTGCGACTGAGGGATCTCGTCCGTCGACCAGGGAGCGAATGGTAATCTTGGACTCGGACAGTGAAGAGACTGTGGGCGGGATCGCAGTCAACTCCTTTCAGTCTCACGTCTCTGGTCCAGCCAATAGAGTATTTCCGGCTTGTTCTCCGACAGCCTCACCACCAGGTCCCCAAGCTGAAAGTCCGGACCTCAATACCCACCGAAGTCCATCTAGAGCAGGGGAAACCCTACCAGACCATACCGATAGTGGATTCTTGAGCCTTGATGAGACACCAGCCTCGCACGTTGCTGCCCAGAAGTTGTCAATTGGACAATCTGCAATCCGATCCAAGAGACGATCAAAGTCTTCAAAGGCAGTCCGCCACAATGATACGCTGCACAATAATCCCAGGCTTCAGACTCCGGCACAACCCTCGCGGCTCGAAGAAACTGGCCGACAGACTCTTAGCCGAGCAAATATCAGTTTCATTGACTTGTCTGATGATGAGGTCAGTGGTAAATCCCACGCACATACTCCTCGCAGCTCACTGGATAAATCACCGTCAACGCATACCTTGACCTCAGAAGTTGTCCTACCAGGTTCCACACTTTTCAATGCATCAACCGGCCTCCGCCTCCATGATATTGATGGCAGCCTTACTCTTGGAACGAGGCGAGCGACACAAGACAAATTGGCGAATGGAACAATTTGGCATGGTAGTCTACCTGAACCGCAAGTCCGAAAGCGGCCTCTCAGTATGGGTAACAGTTATCACGAAGCCCTACCTTTACACAAAACCGTTATGCTCCGCAGAAGACAGACCGAGGAATTCATAAAGCCTGCAGTCTCGCGCAGTCCGACCCTAGAGCCTCGCGATCTATCTTGGTTACTGCTAGACGTGGGACTGGACGACCAACTGCAAGATGATGATCATGACGAGGATCAGACGCTTCCACACATTACCTTGGAGTCCCCCGATTCTGAAGCTCACGCGGAGGTCACGATTGCAGGCCTGGAATCTAGCTCCTCCTCGCCTGACCCTTCAAGACTGGAGCATGTTGAGATTGACTTCTCTAAACGTGCTAACAGAACCAAGAACGGATTATCCTACTATCTCCCGGACGATGCTACGACGAACGTGTATCTTCACAGACACAAATATGACTCGGCGCATGATTATCCGGCTCAAAATGACCTTAGGCGAAAGTCGCTACCGCCATTGAGTACCTCGTGGTCTAGTCGGAGAGGAGAGGAAAACTTGTGGTCACCCAACCCAGTTAAATCAGCTCCGACGTCTGCTCAGGGTGAGGTCCGGCATCAAGCAAGAATCTCGGTCCTCAATTCCAGTCCGGCCAAGCCCGAACCCGAACTCCAGACTTGTCCAGTCACAGAGTTGTCTGATCAACCCACTTTAAGGCCCAAATTGAAATCAGAAGAAGAGATGAGGATGAAGATCCCGACTCCTATCCCATCTCCTTCACAGTCGGAGACATCTCCTAAAATGTCAGCTAAGAGGATGGTCAAGTCATCATCGGGACCGACTCATCGAGCACATCGAGTATCATGGCCTGCGACAGTGCCCGAATTCGGGGTACCCTCAATCACTCGACATGATGAGTCGACACCGCACATCCATGAGCAGTGCGAGTCAACCCTTGACTCACGATTGACATCAGCGTCCACACAGAAACAGAAAATCGGGCCGAACGCGATACGGAGACTGGCATCGTTTCCCCGGTTCACAAGGCTGGGAATTCCTGCACAACAAGAGAAAGACGAGGCGCATACCAGGGTGATGGAGAACCAGCAAGAAGAAGATGATAATTGGGCGTTACCGAGCATCCCTATTTCAAAGGAAGCTGCTTCACGGGCCAAACTATTGGAGTTATTGGCAATAGAGGCGGAGGCTGAATCCAGGCACGAATCCAAAGCATCGAAACCCTGGCGTGAGTATCCTCCGGATCTGAGCAGTCAATTGCGAAATGTGGACAGCCAGACTGGACACAGCAGCGACCTAGACGATGTCATCTCTCTGTTTTCTGATGCCCATGACATTCCAATCGACATCCAGGCCGACTACTCACACGACGTTCACACCATGGGAGACGAGGTAGAGGATGATCCCGATGCAGCTCTTCCTCCACCAGATATATCGCGCCACCGGGCAGATCGTTCTAGCTCGCGAAATGCGCATAATCGTCTTTCCCAATCTTCTCTCACCGCGCTGCCTCGCATGGCAAATGCAAAAATAGCGATCCATCGACTTTCCCGCACCACATGGGATGACATAACGAAACAGATGCCCTGGGCTTCGACTCCCACTTCATCTGCGTCCGCGCCTGCGAAAACCACCATACGACAGGAGAAGCAGGCGAAAAAGGCCAGGATGAAAACGGCAATGAGAGCTTTTTGGGGAAGAATGAGGAGGCACATCGAGAATTGACAGTTGCCACTTATTTTCTCTTGCCTGGTCTTTTGTTACGACTTGCACTTTTTTCCCACTGTCGCCCTCTCACTATATTTCTTTCTTCTCCTACTCTCAAAAGGCCGAGTTCGGAATTCAGGACGAAATCAAGGCACATACGAGGGACTCACAGGACGAATAACGATACGAGGGAAGGAGGACAACACCAAGAATTCCGGAACAAACCCCAGCGACCTTTTATATTTATTGCATTTACTGCACAATCCGTACACACTACATTACACTACACTACTGTTGTTTTTCTCCCTTCTTTCCCACATCCTTGTCTGAACACCATACACAATCTCGGAGTTTTTACATGCATGTATGTATTGATTGGTATTGAGTGACGGCGGTATCAGGACAGGAAGATATAGAGAACCTGACCTAGCGGATCCCTGTTCATGGGATGGACGAAGGGATGACTGGATGGATGGATGGACTGATGGATATCTATGAATGAAGCATCTTGGGCTATTATCTACGAGTACGAAGGATACATGGGATATTATATGTATGTATTTTGTATGAGGTACGAAAAAGGAACGAAACTTGACAGAGCGGATCATTATCGGTAGGTAGGGTATATAGTTGAAAGATATTTATTCTCTGGAAGCACCTACACCTACACGTTCAGCTACACCTACATCTCCTCAAAGTACCGATGTCTCTCTCTGTCGCTGTCCCTATAGTCTACAGTCCGCAGTCTCTACTCGGTACAGAATAGGGCAGAGGCGCGAAGTAATGCATTACTTCCTGCCTACCTGCCTACCTGCCTACTCACCTATGTACATACACCTACCCTAGATATTATCTTCTTCTTCTTCTTCCTCCTCTTCCTCCTCTTCCTCCTCCTCCTCCTCCACATCCCCCGGGACCTAATCTGTTCTGTTCTGTTCTGCTCGTTTCGCCGCTGCTTGGAACGGACTACCTTCCTTCCTTCCTTTGCTTTTCTCCTACACCTCCCCATGCTGCTCGGTCCTCTATAAGGGATATAGCTCTCTCAACGGAAACGACGCGTTGGAGGGCGACGAACGCAGACATCAAGGCCATGAAAAAGAGTGTCATTTGCATGTATGCTAAATTGGACAAAGGCTGAGTGAGAAAACATTGGGCTCATCTATCTATATACAAACAAGCTCGACCGTCAGCTTGACGGCGGAGACGGCATTGGCGGTATCGGTGGTGGCGGTGGTGGATGCTGTCATTCCCAGATGTCTGGTGTCTTGTGCCTGTGCCTGTATTGTATGTGAAGTGCAGGATCACAGACCCTGTTGCGCTTGGTGTTGCCCGGCCTGTTCGTCCACATGTTGCTCTCGACGAGGCGGGCCCTGGTTCTGTGTGCTCATGTCTCGATGTTCCAACCCGCGCTTTACACCTCTGCCACCATAAACTGTACATCCTAGAGGCTGAAAAGAGAATGATAAAATCGGTTGTCGTCGAATCGAACCTAGTCCTCACGGCTCCTATACACAAGACGCCCTTTCGCTCAAGAGTCCAGAAGTTATTTTGTGCTCGAACTTTCCCCGGTCCATATTCAACCAAACAAGCTGGCCCCTCCGCTGCTCACTGCCTCAATCTCCTCTTCTGACCATGCCTTTCGCCGGAACCTGGCGGGCAGCTCCTCCCTGTCGAAGAATTCTCCTTGTTTCGGTTTAATGGGCCCCAGTGCTCTTCCTGGGGTGCCTCCGATGGCGCCGTATGCCATTGACGAGCCCGAGGAAGCGGCAGTGGAGTACGAGGAAGATGGCACACCGCCGTTGCCACCGCTACCCCTTAGAGGACCATGTTGTTGGGCTTTGGACCGGTAAGCAGCGAAGCTTTCAGGGAGACTGTGGGTGGGCGAGGCAGGGTGGGCATGAGGAGTGTGGTCGACCGATTCTGCGGAGGGATATGCGCGTTAGTAGTTGTCAGGTGAGACGCGAGAGACAGAGAGGTACGTACTGGGTGCTGAACGTTTTCCAATAAATTTTATGAGGGGGGTGCGTTGGTGCGCAGAACGGAGAATGAGGGAGGGGCGCATGGTGGGTTGTTAGAGCTTGGTGTCGAGACTGTGCTCGGCAACGAGGTATTCAAGAGCTGTAGACAGATCCCTATCCGTGCTTGGCTATATGTTCAAGTCGTCTACTGCACCTGTGAGTACTAGGTTGGGTTCTTTCTGCTTCCTCAGATCCGGCTGGCGATTTCTCGCGTGCAGCCTTTCGAGCGGCCGGTGCTCGGACAAAAGCAAAGTGCGAAGGAGGAAAAGCACGTGGCAGAGGAGTTGCAGGCTGTTCTTTCGTATCTAGAGGGAGAACGGCGAATAAGGATCGGTTTATATACGGGAGGATTAACAGGTCAAGGCGGTCGAGCCTGTGGAAAGAAATATTGCTGATTGCTGCGTGGTTTATAGTTGCGAGGGTAGAGCGAGCTTCGGGGGAAGCTTTGTTGAAGCTGCTCAAAAAAGTTCGAAATTCGGAGAAAGGCGTAACGCCCTTGCACCCATCACATCGACGGGACGGCCTTGTTTTGCCGATTATTCGGGGAAGAAGCTTTTCCCACTTCAACTACGAGGCACCTCGTACACTCAGACTCGTGGTCTGGCTGCTTCAGTCGCTTCCGAACCAGTTGTCTGACTCGAACTAATGGTTCATGAACTCGTGCCTCTGGGTGTCTTTGCTTGATCTTTCTCTTGTGTCGATGATGTGCTCGCTTTGACTGGCCGCCAAGTCCGATGCTCTGCCTGCACCGTCACATTTCACCCGACCAAACTTGAGAACATGTCCGCTCATTCCCCAGCAACGATACAGCAACCGCCACTACTCAGATGATGTGTCTCCTGACAGACTCCAACTGCCACAGCGACCCACGTCTCCCCCCCGAGCACGACATACCGGCAGATTATTGAATCAACCCATCCACCGATTAATCAACGCCCTGAATACCTCGGATATACCAAATTCCTGAAACCCGCGTCGCCATGCACGAGTTTGCTCTCTACGGCCAAGTGCGCAAGCATGACCACCGTCGAATGCTCCAGCAACTAGCCGGATTCTCACGTATGCAACCCCAAGATGCCAAAGAGATCCACCTGGTCTTCAAGGCGCGCCAGCCTCCTGGAGTCGATCTCGTCCAGTCGATTGGTGCGTCTCATTTGGCCAGCCAGCAACAGCAGGACATGCAGCGTGTTAAGAACATGCTCAATGCCGGTCTCTACTATGTCCAACTAGTTGGTGAGGTTTCGTCGGAGAAACAGCCTAGACTTGCGGGAAATGGCGACGTGACCATGGCAAATGGCAATGGTGGCCAAAATCCACAAGAGTCAAGGATGAGCTGGTCGTTTGAATTCAAGGACACTCCGGACGCGGGCAAGCAGGCAGTGAGCTCAAGGCTGATATCCAGGACGTCAATGACTGACGGCGACTTTGTCAAGTTTCTCGACCAGTTTGGCTATGAGTATGACCTCTTTTGTCTTTTCAAAGGCAAGATCCAGGACTGACGATGATGCAGCTACGTTTCTCGCTACATGGTTGTTGGGTCAAGGTTCTATGATCACGATACCACCATTTTCCTACACAAAGTACTACAACTCCCCCAAATAGCTGCAGATGAAGCTATCTCCGACAGGTCGTTCTTATCGAACATTGACCAGCTCCCCGAGCTGGATAGCTCTGGTGGATATGCCCTCCAGGCATCGATTGATGTGGTTGATGGAAACAACCCAGAACTTAAAGAACGAGCAACTAGGCAACTACTGGCCATCAAGGAAGCGTTGAGGCAGGCAGTCGATCTGTCACCAGGCGACAGATTGGCGCTGGATACGCGGCTACCTATCACTTCACGTAGAACTTGAACCCATTGGAAGATTAGAGAGCAACATGACGCCGATTATGGCAGGCAGCCCTGCCGCTCGAGGTGTTGTTGGCTCAGCCCGTTGCACGTGACGTGAATATAATGGGTAAATGACGTACGTCTTTTCAAACGCGTTGGTCGCGTCGATTTCTCTCAAGTCTCATCTCACCTTTCATCTCCAGCACTTGAAAAGATTGGCCAATTTTGACTATCGCTTTCAACACTCTCTCTTCGCTAACCCTGGCGTCTCGTTCATGGCTGACTCCATTGAGTCGCCTTACTCCTCCTGTTTTGCGTACCAATCCTCAACTCTTTAGCACAGGTCTCTTCATACGGTCCTACACCATGAAACGATCAGCCCCTCCCCAGGCTGGCTCTGTCTCCCCACCCCTGATTAGGCGTAAAATCGAATCGGCTACAACCAGTATGATTGGGAGAATGTTGTAACACCGTAAGATACTGACCAAAGCTAGGCAAGGCTGTGGCTAGTTTCTTCAAACCAGCGTCGCAAAAAGAACCGGAGAAACTCGTGTGGCGGACCGTTAACCACAGCCTCATCATTGGCCAGTACAACGTGCCCCAGAAACCACCTCAACCACGGACACTTCCTGTCAAGATTGCAGCCTTCGACCTGGATGACACTCTCGTGACTCCCAATTCTGGAAACAAATGGGCGAGAACTGCAGTGAGTTGGAAGTGGTGGGACCCATCAGTCCCTGGCCGACTGAAATCTCTCCACGATGATGGCTATCTCCTAGTCATTCTCAGCAACCAGTCAGCCATCAGTCTAAAAGATAATCCCAAAACGCTCAAAAAGGACATGGCCAGCCTGGCAAACTTCAAAAACCAGGCCAGTTCAATTCTGAAACAACTCGACCTACCAGTCAGTATCTACGCCGCAACGGGCCAAGATCGATACCGCAAGCCTCGAGTAGGGATGTGGGAGGAGATGCTGGAAGACCACGATCTTCACGCAGACGGAGCAGTGGACATGGCACACTCGTTCTATGTGGGCGATGCGGCCGGAAGAGACAAGACCGACAAGAGACGAAAAGATCATGCAACGTCGGACAGGTGCTCTCTAACATCACGCATTGGGGAAATAGTATGCTAATTGCCGCTAGGGATCTTGCCGCAAATATCGGCATTCAGTTTCACACACCAGAAGAATTCTTCCTCGACGAGACCACCGAACCGTACGAGCACGTCTTTGACCCAACAAAGCACCTTGAGCTCGCAAAGCCTTCTTGTTCTGCTGTGAATGACGCACAGGCAAGTTTGATATCAACGCCGTTCACGAAGAATAGCCCCCATGAACTGGTCATTTTCTGTGGGTCACCAGGGGCTGGAAAAAGCACATTCTATTGGAACGTACTCCAACCACTCGGTTATGAGAGAGTCAATCAGGACATCCTCAAGACTGTGAGTCTCATTCCTTTCCCTCGATTGGCAGTCTTCGTTTAGGAGACCGGATTCAGTAACACGACATCCTACCATTTTAGCCCCTCCCCTACATATGTGGACTTCATCAAGGGGAACTTGTTTTAAGCTGAGACATATTGCTAATTCCGTACAGCGCGACAAATGCATCAAGAAAGCAAAGGAACTCTTGCAAGCAGGGCTATCCGTGGCAGTTGGTACGTTTGTTCTTCTTGTTGTTCGAAGCGTTGGCCTGCTCAACCTCGCTTTTTCCTCGACAGTAGCACGCAGATCACTTGCTGGACAGGGACAGAATGACATGTCATGCAGAAATGTTGTGCAGAGGGCTGTCTGTCGAGCCATGCATGAGATGTCACTTCTGCACCACTCTACACAGCATCTCGTGTTACCCTTGTCCCGTCACCAGTCCCAGACCTTCCCCAGATTCCGTCGTAACCACAATGACTCGGTCCCCTTGAGATAGGATCCACTCCTCACATCATGCGCCAGATTCTCATCTAGCCTGACTCCCTCTATCCGCTCTTCCCCGCCTCGTCCTCACATTTTGTCTACGTCTTTTGCTGCCTTTCACCGCATGGAACCATCCTCGTTCTTGCTAACTTTCGTCCTGGAATGGCAGATAACACAAACGCAGACATCGAAACCCGGGCGTACTGGGTAAAGGTAGCCCGTGAATTTAATGTCCCTATCCGCTGTGTCCGCTTCACAGCCTCGACTCGCCTCGCAGAGCATAACGATGCTGTGAGGGCAATGAATCCAAATACAGTGTGTACCACTCCTTGTGTCAGGTTTGGTGTATCGACAATTTTATCTAAGCTAGATACGGATGGCTGACAACTTCTCATGTTCATAAACAGATGAACCCCGAAAATCGCACTCAACTCCCTGGTATCGCATTTCGGTCCTTTGTGCAGAGGTTCCAGGAACCTAAGCTCGAGGAGGGCTTCGAGGATATCTATAAGGTCGACTTTGAGGTAAGTCCTACGTCGCCTTGTTTTCTTGTCAACTTTTCTAGTCCTCCACTCTGGTTGTCGCTTTTTACTGACGCGATGCCAAATCAAGTTCAAGGGAACCGAGGAACAGAAAAAGCTCTGGGCCAGGTACTGGGTGTCAAAATTTTCGACGTGAGTGAGGCAGTGCAGAAGAACACGTACCTTGCGGCTCAGTCACAACTTCAAACCTCCAGCGACCGTTATCTGCGACATCACACATACTTCGACACGTGTAACAGTTTGTCTAGGCTACCTCCATGCTATCAGTGAACCTGAATACATGGCATGGTACACTGCAGCTGTCACGATCTCAGTTTTACTACTCTTACCTTACACTACCTGACTCAAACCCATCCATGCGGCGAAAGTTAGGAACGTTAACGTATGCTACATACCACATCAAGCACTGCTATGATCCATGATATACCTGCGAAGTCACTGGAGACTGGAATTGCTGGTCGTCTGCTTGTGGCCTTCGATTGGTCTGCAGGTGAGAAAGACCCTACTCGGATACCTTTCGCGGCAGGTGGGCGCGGTTCAGAGCGCACCGGACACGGACCAGCAAGTCTACTCGGCCGATGGTTCGTTTGGAGCTTTACAACTACTTTCTGTGGGGTGGGAGCACGAGGGAAGAACCACCAACGGCAGACCTGTACCAAGATACCTCGACAAGATCGCACTGATTCCGGCACGGCTACCCAGGAGTTACTGATATGTGGACGATACGAGGCCGTTACAAAAATCAAACGGGTCTCTCGATAGTGCACAGAAAAGACAGTGCACCGCATCTTCATTGGTGGGAAAAGCCACTATCAACGCTCTTTGAGGCCAAGACGGTGTGTAATTGGGTGACACGGGTGGGAAAATCACGAATTCTACCACAGCACTGATACAATGTCGTGATTGCGGTTAGCCAGGTCTTGGTTTGCCGACCATCGGACCCACAGGTCAACAGATTTCACGCCTCTGAGACGGATGTTGTTTGCCTCGAGCTTTTCATCGAGGGAGGGAGCGAGCCCCGGTGGGGAAAGAAGCTTCTGACCGCCGCGACAAGACCTCAAGACTCAAGGGATATGATGATGCGTTTGTTATTCGAACCCAGCAAAAGTGCGATGTGTGCATGTGGAAGCTTCTGGCAATCCTTGCGTCGCTGGTAGATTTAGCGGACGCTCCCCGGTCAGAAACCTCATGGCATGCAAATGTGGAGATGGAATAGACTTTTCCTCCGATGACTATCGATTGCGGCTTTCCCCAACGATTGCAACATCCCTGCCCATTGGAGACCGTTGCCTCGTCTCGGAGGTTTCAAATGCGTTGTGGCTGCAAGTCCTAGACAAGAAGACTGAGATATACATACCTTTGAAGCTACTCGGTACAGCTTGTGGATTCCTTGCGAACCAGGAACCAGGTACCTCTTGTACATGTAGTGTGCGGCAATCATCGAGACTCGGAGGATGCTCGGCCCTTGTCTGACTCCTTCAATAGCATTCGTGGGCAGTAAATTTAGTCACTGAACGGTGAGATGGAAGGCTGAGGCCCTTGTCCCAATCCTCCAAGTTGTGCATGCTGAAAATATATCTCCCAATTCTTCGTTCTTACTCTGCGGATTTATTGTCCATTACAGGAGTAATGATGCCATGCGTCCGGACGAATGATCATAGCGGCGATTACAGTGGAGCGATCGAACGCAGGTAGGTACTCGTACTATTCGCAGGCACACAGGTCAAAGATGGAGAGGGAAAAGGGACCAGGAGACGACATTGAGGGCCACGAATAACAAGCTGGTGAACATGTCCTGAACGCAACCGATTGGCCGTTGCAGCCAACTTAGCGGTCGGGCAGTTTTTTTGGACCTTGCGAGGACGAGGGGTTCGCTTCGCATCCTTCGTGGTTTCTCGCGAAGCTGTGATGCTGGTCAGTCAGTGCCTTTGAGGAAAAGGAGGAGAAGCGGGCCTGACTGACACCTGCATGTCCGATACTCCCACAGGTCATATATAGCTCAAGACACGGGGGAATCCTTGAGAAGTGCTGTACCTACATGAGCCGTTGGGAGGAAGATAGAAGTGGTCTTTGGGAGTGTACAAGGTACCAAAGGGAGTGCTACCAGGGGTACGAGGTAGTATTGGGTCGCTTGTCGCGTGCAAACTCTGCAAGTCGGAGACAGGCCAGTGGTGAATCATCCCATGCATCAATACAGAAGGTGGGAATGAGAATGGTGCGCTACTTCATACTACGACGAGTAGTAGATACTAGAACGAACAGAATGTGGTCGCACTGGCTACTACTAGGTACTGGGTATATCTGATACCGTTCACGGTTCCTGCATCCAGCTACTACGCCAGTGCCTTGCAGAACAAGCTAGACCAGGCACTCAACACCCTCTAGGTAGCCCTCCACCACGGGCGGAAGCATGAAAGCGGCACGGGTGAAGGCACAAGCGCCATCTCACAGCGTTTGGTGGCATGGGCTTGCATGGGCTAGGACAGTGCTAGACAGCTGCAACAAACAGCGGCTCCGGACTTTGGAAAAATAATAATCTGTGTCTTGGAACTGCTTGGTCCACAGGCTGGATTCCGCCCACTAGAATTGCTTGCTGTAGCTAAAGCCGGACAAAACGACGCATGCGACAACCCGGTCGTTGTACCTGCAAGGCAGCCTCAGCCGTCACTTTCTCTTAGCTTTTCTTTGCGTATCTCTAGAAGGAGAGGGGGGCTGGTAACAAGGGACCAAGAGAGGACCAACCGCAAACACTGCCGACAAGCCACAAACCTCATCGTCAGTGGCTCTCTGGCTTGCTTGAGCATGCCACATCCCCCCATGTCCAGCAAAGCAGACAACACCCTCCCCCAGCTACAGAGCTCACACAAATATAGCCCAGACATGTCGCAGTAGAAGCCGGCAGTGCGCACCAGACCAGCTCTCTTCTCAACTTACTCGTCTTCTCTTGCAATCCAAACGGTTCTCCTAAACCCATCCTACCACGAAGCTGGACAAAACACCCACGGCTCCTCTCTCGGTCATTTGTGAAGGAATAGGTGGTGCGATTGGATAGAGACTCAGAGAATTTAAGTGTATGGGTGAGTGAAAGATCCGAACACTAGAAGTGGCAGTGAGCTTTGTTTGGCGACCCGGACTGTGCATGCCTCACCCGTTGTCGTCGGTGGCGGCCATTCTGGTTCTGGAGAAAGCCCTGATTCGAGCCCTTGCTTCCTGTTGCCTCTGGGTGGTTTGGGGCTTTTCCTATCCTGGCCGGGGCTCGGTGGACGGGGCTCGACGGGTTGACGCGGGGGCTTCTTATCCCAGGTGGGCTGGTGGCCGTTCAGTTGCGGTTGGCTGTGGGTGGCTGTTGGGTGGCTGCTGTTGAGTTTTGAAAGTCTCAGAGACCAAGACCAAAACTAACAGGGTCAGACCCTTGCCCCCGCAAGCGAGCAGCGAAGGATTGGCCACAAGCGACGCTGCATGGAGTCGGCCCAACAGCTGCCACAGCCAACGGGCCCAGGGTCACGGCACACAACTTTTTCCTCTGTCCACTGAGCACTCAGGCTTCTTCGCTCCAAGTTCGACTTGTCAACATCCCTCTCTTGCTTCCTCCCTTCTGTCTGTACACATGGCACTCGACTGATGGAACCTTTGCAAACAGGCAGAGCGTCCTCTCCTCAGCCTCGACCAGTCAATCTGTGTCTGGCCTGAAGCACTCGCTCTTGATTGATCCAGCCTTCACCACCACCGCCACTGCGAGAGCAAAACTGCCATTAACCTCAACCACCGAGACAAACCTCGTCCGCTACCCAATTCACTTGAGACCACCTTCACCAGCCCGTCATGCGCGCAGCTGTCCGACTGTGACGTGACCCAACCCGGTCTCAATCCTCTTCGATTCTATTTCCTCTTGTTATCGAACACTCGCTCGACTGATCCAATTCGCCCTACTCTTAAGAATAATATACCCTCCAACTACCTATACCTCAATATGGAACATACCACTCCATATTCCTTCGACACGCTGCCTCCTGCCACTCGGTCTTCCGCCTCTTCAGTCGATACATCCTCGCCAACGGTGTCCATGTTCTCCAAGGGCCATTCTTCCCGAGGTTCGGGCTCCTCCATTGCCTCGTCTCCCGTTCCCCGAGAATCTCTTGACATGTTTGGTGTGCCTAAGCGGTTGGAAGATGTCTCTGAGGAGCCTCAGGAAAGAGAGGGGATTGACGGTTACACGTTGGTCAACGACGGCGCATGTGACTGGAGTGACTATGACAAGGCTTTTTCAAGTGACTACAGCCACTTTCCACCTCCCACTGCCCCGGTGCAGCCCGACTGGATCTTGGCGATGCCCAGTGACAGTTCACTCTCCTCACAGCCTTATCATACGCCGCGTCGGAGATCGGCAGAGCAGCTCTCGTCAAACCAAGGGCACCGCTTCAGCAGCAAATTTGGGTCGTTGTCGCGACGGTGGAAGAACAGATCGGCCGCTGGGCCCCAGCTCTCAATCGTTACACACGCCAGCGCTTCTGCTTCTCGTTCAGGATCTTTGACCTCGTCGCAGATCTGTAGCCCAGCTCTCAGTGCTGTTTCCAAGCACGAAGGTGTCCTGCCATCAACCTCAACTGTGCCGGTGACGAACGATGTATCCGTGGACGCTGATGTGGGACCAATCGATATTGCACAGAAGACGCCAGAACGCGAGTCATCAGAGTCAGTACAAGCTACCACACCACTGTTACCACCCATGTTTTCCGAGTTCTGCCAGAGAGACGAGCCTGTCTGTTCTCCTCTTCAATCACCGGCTATTGCGCCCACTCCTGCCGCCTTGAGCTCTCGGACGTCATTTGAGGCTCCGTGGTCATGCCTACCATCCCCTCCTTTGTCGACGAAGCCATCAATGGTTTCTATGCAGACGAGATCCCGTGCAAACACGTTGAACAGTTGCGCTTTTGGCGACATCCCTCCATTGCAGCTTTTAGAAGACCCTTCTGATCCATGGGCTGTTCGCCTAGGTCATGCAAACTATACGATACACCCTGAGCCGTATACGCCTGAGACTCTGGACTTGGATTCCTACGCCGAGTTTCGCAAAAACTGGAATCAGGCGCGAATACACTATGCTAAGCACATCACAAGGACTGCTGAGCACTATGGATCGACTTCCAAAGTCTACAAGCTGACCGAAGAGAAATGGGCATCGATTGATGACTCTTGGAAGCGACAACATGACCTTATGAGGACTGCCCTGGCTCCGGTCCTGGCTCGCCTGAGCGACGGATCAGAGACACAAGATTCCAGCACATCAAGCTCTGTGCTCGAGAAGCCTCTTACTCGAGTGGCTGTGCCGGTCATCGACGACAAGAGTGGCAAATTTCCCAAGCTTGGTGACGGCGAGATCGTCGGACCAATGTCTGTTGCTCCTCCTCGTGCTTTTTACGACTCCAATAAGGGCATCGAGATCGGGAGCCCACCCATTTCACCACACAAACGAAAGCTCTTCAAGGTTCTTTCCGATATCTTTCGCAATTGATATGTACAAATCCCTTACCATCCCTGCCACTTGTACACAAGGCCCTCACCATACCTGTACACATTTTCTTTCGGGTTATACAGAACCATTTGTCTACCATTATAATGGCTGGCGTTGTCGAGACAGAGACCTACAGGCGCCAAATGCACGACCGCAAGGTCTTGGAAAAGGAAAAGAAACACCATACTAGGGAGCAATCCCTTGTCACCAACACCTGCTATGCCTTTTTACCTGATAGCAACAGCAGCCATATTTACCAACTTGTTCTCCACGGCTTAACGACGACCACGAAAAATATTAACGCTCCTTTTACAACATGATCCTCATCCAGCAACAGGATTCTATTTCCAGATGATGACGACTTGCAGCCTTCAGCACAGCGAAGCGATCTTGCTTTTTACCTCTTTTTGTTTTGATTGCTTTCAGTGCGTGGTAGCTTCCAAAATCGGTAAACGGAAAAGTCGTATTCCGGGGTTTCCAGGTCTACGGGTTGACAAGGGGTGGAGGATGCAAATGGAGAGAAGATTCTCCTACACATGGCGGCTTTCATACATCAACTAGACGGACGTGCGACTCCTCGTGAGAGTGAGTGAGTGAGTGAGAGGACACACGGTAGACGGATGATACAGATGTATGCTAGCGCAGTCGGACTGTCATTTTTGCCGCTTCGGTGATTTGCGAGCCAGAGCAGGGGCATGGGGGCGCGAGGGCGCGAGGGCCTGAAGGTGTTGGGGCCGGAAAGGAGATTTGGTGTCGGTGAGATCAAGATATACGGCGTGCAAAACATTCGGTAGAAATGGCAGGAATCTGAATGATTAGAAAGAATGAAAAAAATCAGAGAAAATATGAAGAAAATCAAGCAAACTTCATTCATTCTTTGCTCTTATCTTGCATGTGAATCATATTATGCTGTGTGCATTTACTATAACTGTAGAAGGAAAAGGAGAAGGAGAAGTTGTCTGTTGTCTGTCTGTTGTCGTGTCTGACTCTGTGTCCACTTGTGTCTATGTACCCTCGGTCAACAGCTCAACAGCTCCTGATACATGCAGTGACTTGAACGCAGCTGTACATGGCCTTCAGAGCTTCGCTTCCACCCCACTGTCGTAAGAACCATCCTTCATCCTTCAGTACAGATTCCCTCCTGTTCATTGTGCCAAACATGAACAAATATCTCTCGTATCTACATGGATAATCTGCCTGCATCCTGGATCAGTACGTTGGTTGTGGCGCAAGGAGGAGAGTCCATTGACGGAGTCAACTTACCAGAGCTGCAACTGACAAAGAGGTCCTGGAGACCGCCCTCCCCACCCTCTTTTCCAGAAAAATAGTCGTACAAGGCTGAAGAACATTATCGTGATTCGTGACTCGTGATTCGTGATACGTGAATAGTTGTAGTTATAGTTGTACAGGGGTATGATGCCTCAATAATGTAGCCCAAAAAAATATAGTTGTCCGGATATGTTGAACTCATGGTGCAAAATTCGAATATGCCGTTGATTGAAATGAAGTCGTGAGATGTGGTGAGACGTGTCGACCGTCGAGGTCCTTGACACTTTTGCTGAGGAATGAATCGAAGATCGAAACGTCGATGTGTTGTGTTTGATGAGGAGGTCAATGGCCAAGAAGTTGGACCTGATCGCCACTCTGACTCTGCAGAGAGATTCTGGAAGCCACCCTGCCACCCTCTTTCCAGAAGATTGTGTGTTTGAGAGTTCCACTCGTTGGTAGTGTTGAACCCAGTGTAAACCTCAGGAGTTTGTGTTGTATGCTGCTCGGGGATGGAGGAGATCTGCTTGTGTTCCTGAGCAGGTGTTGGAGATTGTGGCTCTCTGGAGAACAAGAGCGATGGTGAGATTGCCGTTCAGTGTTGGATGTGAACAAGACTTCTGAGAACCACCCTACCACCCTCTCTCCATATTTCATTGGTTTGAAATAATATGAGGTTGACATCTTGTGCCAATAGTCGGACAGAAGGCTTGAATGGCGATTGAGTTTGCAGATTGTGCTGAAGTTCGTTGTGTGACAAGCCGAGATGTGTTGAAAGAAGTCCTAGAGCCACCCCACCACCCACTTTCCAGGATTGTCCAAGGGACGGATCATGTTACTGATAACTTGAGAGATTGTAGAGGGTTGATGATGTGGTGTTGATGTCGATGTGGTGTTGATGTCGATGTGGTGTTGATGTCGATGTGGTGTTGACGTTGATTGCCATACAGCCTTGAGACTCGGCGCCGAACTCTGAGAAAACCTGAAACCTCTGAAAACCAGTCACACTCAACCGCCCACTTTCCAGGACGCCGTCGATGAATGAGTGAGGTGCAAGAACGTGAAGCCGGAGATGTCGAAGTAGACTGAATGTTCTTGATGATGTCTTGCTTTGGTAAAGCGATGTGATCCGCTCAAACAGCAGCAGCAAGTGTTTAAGACACGGTCGAGACTTTGTGAAGTGAGACGGATCATGGACGACGAAGAAACCCAGGAAAAACCACCCTGCCACCCACTTTCCAGGCTTGATAGCCTCATTGGGGTTTCTTCGAGATGTTATCAATCCAGACGCGGTGGATTGGAGGAACGTAAGCTGTACAATGTTCCAGACAAGAACTGACTGAACATGCCATTGTTTGATCTGCAGCTCAAACAGTGACTGAACGGCCCGAGCTGTCTTTTGCAGTTGCAAGCATCGTTGGTTGATGTCGAGGAGGTTGATGTCGAGGAGGTTGATGTCGAGGAGGTTGATGTCGAGGAGGTTGATGTCGAGGAGGTTGATGTCGAGGAGGTTG